>NC_088605.1:14689255-15311755 GCF_036013475.1 Columba livia | reverse complement strand
GAATCCCTTGAAGCCGCAAAAGTGTGGTCACGCTGTGTTTTAAATAATTCATGCCTCTTATATGTGTATAATATAGTAAGCAATTTAATAATCATAGGCTTTCTCATCACGGTTACATAAGATCATGCCATATATCCTTTATTTACTTGTTGGAAACCAATGTGATTCCACTGTTGTTGATTTTTGTTTTTTTTTTTGTTTTTTTTTTTTTTTTAATTAAGTTGATTTGGGATGTGATATTTTGAAGACAAAAAAACAAATTGTCAACTGATGTTGCAGCCCTGGTTTCAAAGCTTGTGTGTGTCTGCAGAGAGAAGGAGTTTAAATGATGGTTTAGACTACTTCTTCTTTCCTTGAAAATAAGGTTGCCTCACTGGTAAAGAGCTCTGATCAGTGCTTTTTCCTGAACTGTTCCTGAGCGCTGTTTGGGAGATGCTGACACCATGCCAGGTATGGTCTACCAGAATGGATGGCAGTGTGCTAGGACTGAGCCTGTCCTCTGCCACCAATGTTTTTGTCAGAAGAGATGTAACCAGAGAAAGCAGTTTGGACCAGCTACTCTCAGGCACTATCTGTCTCCTAAAAGTACCCAAAATACCTCATTTTTTGTAGATGCCTCTGCAGAGACTCACACACATGATTAAGACTGTTATGGCTTAGAAGGGTAGGGTCAAGTGGTGGCCCTCTTAGAAGACCTGGAAAAAAAATGTTGCTGCTATTTACAACATTTCCTATTTTCTTTTAGTAGCAGTATATTTAAGGTGTAGCATAAGAAATGGGAGCTGGATGGGAGTTTAAGACCACCTCCTACAGGTACTTATTTACTGTTCACAAGAGGGAACTTGGACATGTAACTTGAAGTAGTCTAAATAATTCTCCTGAGAAGGAAAGTATAATATATAGCTGCTTGAGTGTCTAAATTTGGTGTCCGAATAAGAAGCATTAATTCTGATGTTGCTCTGAATTTATTAACAACAGAGATTGTCTACAGTTAGTATTGTGCTGTTTGTTTTGGTGTTTCTACCCACAGCTCAGATATGCTCCTTCAGGCGTTTCCAGTATATGATGTTGCTTTTATTTCTACACAAATGCTTCCCTAAAGAATTTTCAGAATGCTAAAATAAGACACTGTTTATTGACCGCATGGCTAGCTGGAATTGCAACTTTGGCAGACCTCAGAAGTTAAACTTTAAATCAAGAGTGATATAAACTTGCTATGGCTAGTTATAAATGAAAACATGCCCTCTGATAAAGTATATAATGGAAAATCTGGAAATTAAGGGCTTCTGATCTGTAATTGGTAGGCTGGAGCTATTCTGATGTTCCCATTCACATATGTCAGGTCTCGTTATGAATTCAACATCCCAGCCGAGGATTATCTGCAACAGTGTAAAATTAAATTATCCACAAGTCTTGGCTTCCTAGAAGGCTTCCTATTTTCTCAGTGTATGTTTTAAAACCTGTACTTTTGTTAGTAAATTAGTAAATAATTGTCTGGCATTAGAGGCTAAAAGGAGATTCGTCAGAAAGTAAAACAATGAAAACCAACCATGTGAGCTGGGAGCTACATCACACGGGGAGAAAATAATGAAAAACATGATACAGACAAATGAGAAAAAATGAACTCATCCACCTGAGTAAAACATCAACCTAGCTCTGCTCACATATGTACTTTTTCTCTGTAGTTGAAAATGAAAACAGAATCAATGGAATAGCAGAATTCTGCTGGGATGCAAAAGGTATTTGATATGGAAGAAAAGATAATATCTATCTATATCTATCTATATCTATATCTATATCTATATCTATATCATCTATATCTATATCTATATCTATATCTATATCTATATCTATATCTATATCTATATCTATATCTATATCTATATCTATATCTATATCTATATCTATATCTATATCTATATCTATATCTATATCTATATCTATATCATCATCTATATCATCATCTATATCATCATCTATATCATCATCTATATCTATATCTATATCTATATCTATATCTATATCTATATCTATATCTATATCTATATCTATATCTATATCTATATCTATATCATCATCTATATCTATATCTATATCTATGTCTATGTCTATGTCTATTTTTCTTTTTTTTAACTGTCTTTGTGTAACTGGATAACAGGCTACAAGAGACAGAAAGGATGGCATAAAGCAATTAGAAAAATGTCTGGTATGAGAACATGGTCTCCATGTATTTAAAGCTGTACCTAGTGCCGGAGGAAAAAGCATGACACAGACAAAATCCACAGTTCCTGCCTATTAATCCAGGTGTGGTGGAGCAACCATACACCTTAGGAGCCATTTTAAAGTTAAGCTAGGAAATAGGTACAACAAAGCTCCAAGTCAAGTTAAAGGTATTTAATTTGAGTTATAAACCTGAAAATGTTGGGTGAAAGTCATGGAAAAAAGATCAAAGACCAAGTAGTTGGTGGATGTAGTGGTCAGACAGGAATCTGAGGAACACATAATACAGTATTGCTAACCTGAAAGCCTTCACAAATCATCAGTCAAGTCTGGAATGTCATGAGTTTGGGGAATTTTTTGATATAATAAATATAGGACTTGTTTTGTCTTTTAAAGGCTCCAAATCAGGGCATTTTTGAGTAATTTTTTTTTTAACCAAGTTGTGAGCCATAATATTATGTTTGGAAAGAGTGAATGCCAGGAGTCTTACTTTGCTCAGGAAAAAAAAGAACATTGAGAAAACACTTGTTGGGTGACTTGCAATAAAGGTCATAAAATTTGGCAATGTAGGGATAGATTAATCTGGAAAGTACTGTAGTTGAGGAAAACTGCTGGCACTCAGTATGTGAGAATTTGAAAATATGGATGTTTCATTTTTATAAAAATAGCAGTAATCATACAGGGGACTGAAACTAAAAGCTGCAATAAGCTTAGACTTCTTATAATTGACTCATTCACAAATGTATTATGAAAAATATATTTGTTATTAACAAATATTTGTTTATTTACTTATACATTTTCAATAAGCTGGCTGAGCCTTTTATTTCTTCGATGCTTTTATCCTGCATGATTTTCTTGTCCTGTTTAGGAACAGGAATAGCGGCAAGCAGTATGTTTTTGGTGCAACAGTTTTACAGGAGAGGAAAAAGTGGTGAATACATTTTTATCGTGAGTTGTAGAATATCATAAAAGTATATGAAGCAAAACTGTCATTATTCTGTTAGATTTAATTTTGTAAAATCAAGAAGCTTTTGTTGATCTGGGCTAGTATGTTCGCTGAAATTAGCAGTGATCTAGACAGACAATGAACACATCTCATATTATACCAACTTGAGATTATTTGATCTGCTTTGTGATGGAGTAAAAAAACTGCTTCAAACTCTAATCAGTAGTAGTTGATATCTGAAAGTTTTTATTTTGGAGTAGAATTAAAAAATGATGATTTTAGATTCCAGTTCAGAGTTGATTTTTTTTTTTCATTAAGTCTTTTAACAGTCTAAGAGGAGGGATCCAAGCTCCAGAGACTTTTTGTTACTTCATTTCTGAATGCTAGAAATCTTTGCTATACAATTACTTTATTAATCTGTTTTTTAAAAGAAAAAAAACCCAACCCAACACATCCTCTTTTCAGCTGGGAAATTAAATGTCAAGTTTCCTCCTGAAGGGCACATTTTATAGAGAAGCTAAAAACCCTGAAATTAAGTTTGTAATGGAAAATGTGACAAACTCAATTATGGCAATGCAAAAATATATTCTTAACACTTAACGCATAAAAGGCCATATGTATGAAATATACTTGCAACATACTGCATGTTTATTACAGATTAAGCACTTAAAAATGGAAAAAAACTGCACATACCCCAACTGTTTCTTAAATAGTTGTTTAATATAGCCATAACACATTGAAAATTGTAGGACTGAAGAGTACACGTTAAGTGTTTAAATAACATCAAATGCAATAAAATGTTTCATTTGAAATGTTAAGCAGGTGATAAAAATGTCATGTAGAATTACTATTTGGTGTACTTTAAAAAAATATAATTAGGAGAAAATGCATAAGGAAAACTTAATCACTAAAGCAAAACCTGTGTAAATGGGACAGATTTGCATCTGTTCAGGTATTCAGAATTTTACAGCAGATAAGAAGCTTTATCAACAGCTCAGCACAACTGCTGTGGTTCTCTGGGGTGGGACTGGACTCTTCCTTACTCACAGACATTGGGATGTGTGAACAGTCCAGTAGCTTATGGCACATACTTCTGCCTTCTTACCAGCTAATCCACCAGATCTACAAAAAGAGATAATAAAGGAAGTTTTTAACTCCCCCTTCCACCTTTCCACTCCCTGGAGGGGACAGAAAAGTTGAACTGAAAGCAATGTCAATCTCTTGCTAGAGAAGGTAGCAGAGAGCAAGAGGGGCTGGCAAAGGAGAGGAAAAGAAGAAAATGTCTGTCACCTTTAAATCTTCCACACTAAAAATAAAAAAGAAAAAATGTTAAATGGAAGGAGTCATAACTCATGGAAGGTGATGCTTTGGGTGAGTAATATAGTCCATCCACTTGTTAGACAAGTGTTGGAAAATAAGTGTGCTTTGAGTGTTGCCTTGTAGCTATTTTCTTAAGTCTGGCAAGGGACAAAAACACTTGAGTGGAATTTTGACCATAGATCCTTAATATAATTTCATGATTTTTATATAGATGATATTATGATATTTGTAGGACAAGGATAATTTTAGGAGCTAAAATAAAGCCATTAGTATCATTATCGATTCAATATTCCTTCTATTACCAGAAGTTCCGCAGCTTGCTCTCTGCTGACAAACACTCTTTGTCTCCTTTACTTGGCCGTGCTAAGTCATCCTTTCCATTTCAGGAGGAATAAGAGAATCTCTTGCTCTTGCTTTCTGTCCGACCATCATCCCCCTGAATACTCAATCCTGTTTTCTCTCAGAATACTCCAGTTACCTTGTCTGCCTTTGCTGGCACCAAAGAGTTACTGTGCAAGGAGAAAGGTCTTTTCTGTCCTGTAAATAATAGCCCTAGTTATTATTTTGAGAGAAGGCATGAGTCGCTGCTACTTTCTCTATCCTTTTCCTTAAGGCATAAGATGTTTTCACTGCCCTGCCATTTCTTCTTTCTCCCCAAGGTCGGTTTCATTTTCAGTGGATATACTTAGACAAGTCTTGGACTTGATTCAGTTAAAATTACTGTATGTTTGGCCCCTGTATCATGGAAGCACAAGCAAAGCAGCTAAACACTGTGGAAAGTTGTTGTTCTCTGTTTTCCCTGGCCATGTGTAAAGTTCTGTAGTGCAGTAGCTCAAACATTTTGCTTTGAATTGAGTCCCCTGGAATGACATTTCTGTGGTCCTATGCTAACCTGTAGACAGAATATAAACTATCTGTTGCTTCCTTCTCACTGCTCTTTACAGTAGCTTTTTTTTTTTTTTTTTTTTTTTTAAATGGTGGGATCCAGCCTTGGGTTCGGACTCTGTGTCTAGACTGTGGAACGACCTCAAATTGTCTTGCCTGTATGGGAAGAGATGCAGACAACTCTGATAGCTGTTGAAAAAAGTTGAGCCTGTTTTCCCTTGTGCACACATACTGCACAAAATTAGATTCAGCTTCAAGAATATCTCTTTAAAATAACCAGGGACTGTATGCTCTGCCTAGCATTGCTTCAGAGCTGCATTCTCGTTTTGCCTTTCGGCTGGTAACCAAATGGAGCAAACCAAACTGGGGTGGGAGGTATCTCGACAGTGACTCAGTGGTGTGCTACAGCTCTAACTTGCTAGTCCTCTCAGTAATTTGTGAGGTGTAAAGAAGAGAATACAGCAAGAGAGGTCAATGGCTTTCACAAGGACACTGGGAAATTAACTAATGCCTTCCATATTTTAAAACATTTTAAAATAGACAAGGGTCTATTTCGATGTCAGAGCAGTATGGCATGATTCTGTGAAAGACTGTGCTGGCTACAAGGTGTTGGAGAACCAGATTCTGCTAGGGACAGTTTAGAGAAGTCTATGTTCTTTACAAGAGCTGCTCAACGAAGACAAGTTATGAATTAATGTCTATTCTCTTACAAAATCTTGCACAATTTGAGAGTCAGGCTTAGACTACCCAAAGCAAAATGAACCAATTGCGATCAAAGTCATCTGACCATTGAGAAAAGACATCAGCTCCACCAAAAAGTTGCTATTGAGCCTAATAGAGCAGTTAGACTGAATACTCTATGAGTAGGGAAAAAGCCCAATCACCATATGAAAAAGCTGTGTACACTTTTGTTAACAGGTCAGACTAGTATGGTTATAATTACTCAAGGTTTGACTTTGATAGGAAGAGAGCTCAATTCCACATTTTTAATCATGTTGGGTGGGCAAAAATGAAACGTTTGTCAGCTGTGTACTTGCCTGAAAACTGAGCAGAGTTACAAAGATTTGGACAGCCTCATTGCAGCCTCATTGCAGATTGTCTTAACATCTGTTTTCCTTATTTGCTAGTTGTTTTGAAGTTCTTACAATCAGTTCTTTACATACACATAGGCATGTATATTAATGTACACTGGAGACAGAACCGAACTATTAGAAATGTAGGTACAACAGGGTTATAAAAGTTACTTGATACCTTATAAAGCCCAAGACACCTGACTGGTGCATAGGCTCTGTTGCTTGATGTAGTCAGGTGATAACACATGTACACTCATGCTGCCTACTTTAGCAAGTGTCAAAAGTTCATGCTAAGTACTACATAAATTATCACCTAATTAAGCTCTGTTATGGTTTGGATTGGGAAGGAAGTGTAAACTTGATTCTCCTTAGAGAGCTATATGTAGAAATATGATGTAGAATTAATTTTATGTAAAAAGGTCGAAGATCAAAGTCTGAACATATTTATTGGAAGAAGGAACTGGAAGGGAATCTTGACTTCCTTAATTAAACCCTTTTCTGTTCATGAAAATACTAAGAGTTTAATTTGGTTTTATGTGTATTTTGCCATTATATTATATCAGGAACACTCTTCTGTTATTGGCACAGTTTATACCTTATCAGCTTTCTGAAACTTCTATTGCTACTCTTACATCAGTAGTTACTGAACAATAATTTAGAAAAGCCAAAAAACCATTCACCTGGGGGTTGGGCTCCAGGATTAAAAGATAATGCTGTTATGGAATGGTCTTATCTGAAGACATGAAACTTGTATATATGTGTTTATCAATTTACTATATTCATACAAACCATCCAAATATGTTATTTGTGTGTTAGACCTGAAGATACATATACTTCTGCTGGGCAAGCAATGATATTGTCATGGCTGGCTGAGAAATTTAAAATATATAGGAAGAACTTCAAAATATAGGCTCTGACATCTGCACCAGTTCAAGAAAAAAATTAAGACCAATAGTAATCTCTGGGAATCTGGGAAATAGGGAAAGACTTTAAAATATTTTAGCTGTTATTTGTATCTCTTTCCCATTTGTTTCAACAGTTTATGTGCTTCTATTAGAACATCCATAAATGTGAAAAATGTCTGTTCTTGTGATTGTACCACTGTTTCCTTCAGCTTTTGAGCTATACCTTTTGAAGAGGCCTAATTCAATAACAAAATTTTGTGGTTCATGCTGGGATCTATACAAAGCCCCTCAATGCTTATACATTGCAGTGTTCTTTAGTACAGGGATAACATCTTTCTATGTTTAACATACCTAGCAAAATGTGGATTCAGTGATGCATGAGATTTTTTACCACCGCTAGATCATAAATGAAGTAAAATCTGATAATGCTCATCATCCCTGGAAGAGAATGATATGGAACTAAATGAGAAATCTGAAGTCAGGATAACTATTAAGAAGCACTTTGAGAGGGATGAAGCTATGTTTTTTTCAGGTAATAAAGAGATACTTCTAAAGCAGTCTGTGATACTAACACCATAAACTATAAGGAAGTCAACATTAGCAGTGTGACAGTTACAACATTGATTCAGAAAAGTGTACTCTAGTTTATTTTTTCCTTCAACTAGACAGCTACCAGCTGAAGGCAGCTGAACACCTAGGGACATCTGTTTTAAAACAACATTTGTGAGTAGAAACAAACGCTGAGTGGAGTGAGAGGACATTTGTGAGTAGAAACAAACGCTGAGTGGAGTGAGAGGAAAAATAGTCAAACACAAAGCAGCAAGGCAACCAGACAGCTTCTTATCCCAAAACACCTCTGACATTTCTCCTTCTCTGCACTTCAGGAAGACAGAGAGGAGAAAATGCCAGCAGTGTGATAGTTTTCTGTGGTAAGCAGCTTTCCACATCACAAAGACCACCGCTACCACAGCAGGCACTCCAGGTAGTCTTTGCAAAGATGCTGAAGGCTGCACCACTGTAGAGACCAAATTGCTTCCTCTTCTTTCCAGATGAAGTCTGAAACATGTTGGCATATCTGTGTTGGAAAATTTGTATTGGCATTACCAATACCAAGAAGAGATTTCCTTTGCTACAGTATGTCTGGCCTAGTTACACATTCAGACTGTTGACTGAAGGAGAAAAAAGCTATTTTCAGAGTCCTTGAAGATCTTCAGAGGCACCAAACCACCTCAGTGCCTGTATAACTAGTAATATTTTCACTGCCATCTGTGGAGTTTTGCTCTTTATGTCTCTTTTGAATGATGTGCTTTTACATACGAATTTTTTACTAAAGGGTAACTAAAGACAAATTTATACGTATCTATCTACGTGTACGGGGGAATGCACTTAACCAGTACTGCCGAGCTGGAGATGCTCAAGAACTAAGGCCAGACTAAAAGATTCTTAGGCTGTTTTATGTCAATCTTTGCTGTCAATACGTGAATGTCACAGAAAAGGGGAACACTCCATTTTTGATTTACCTTTGACCTATATACTGTGTCCTCTGTTGTAGTGTTATAGTACCTCTCTGCTGCAAAATTGTGTATCTACTAATTTTGATATACATTAGTAACACAGAACTCAACAGAGGAGGTGACTCCTATTAAAAAAGAGAATAATTAATGTAACATTAAAACAAACATCTCAGTGCTCCAAATAATGTCACATTATTATGAACATGTCTGCTTCTCTAACACTGTTTTGCCAGCAGTATGCCCTGCAATGATCCCAGCCTTCTTCAGATAGGAGGCTGCTTCATACAACATTTACAGACTGCCTGAATTACCTGAATTACCCATTTCTGTGACGTCCTTTTCATGAAATACTGCTTGTATGAACGTGAGTGAAACAAAGAGGAGAAGGCTTACCCACCAGCTTTTCCTGTTTTCTGAGACACTTGAAGAAAAATGAGCAGTGTTGCAGAAATACAAAGTATTATCTTATTAGTAACAGGATATCAGAGGTTTTCCCAAAAGGTACATAGTGATGCCCAAATCTGACATTGTTCTTCAACCCTGAAGGAGCACAATGGCAGTCAGATGCAGTCCTGCAGGGATGTTTTCCAGGGCTAATTGCCCAGAACTGCTGAAAAGCCCTGCTTCCTTCTGATGGACTGAGGACCCGCTTTTGTTCGTTGCAACCTTCAGGTAACCCTGAGACAGAGTCCAGCAGTCACCCAACAACTTTGTCATGGTTAGTTGGTCTGGCTCCTCTGCTGTGTTTGTTGTATGGGTGGTTAGAGATCACTGGTAGAAGAAAAGCTGCTTTGAACTGTTACTGGGTGGGATGATCTCTGAGCTGTCCCAAAAAGCAGGAAAATGACTGGTGGCTTTGCAGCATCTCTTTCTTCCCTTCTCTATCACTGTGAGACTTAGGATAAAATTGATTCAATTAAATTTTGATTTAATTTACTTCAGTGAATGAACAGTTAGGTCCAATCCATTGCCTGTAGAGCATGGTCTGCTCCTGGCTCTGCCATTTATTACCATTGTCATTGTGGGCCAGACATACTGCATGGTGCCTCCGTTTTCTCACATACAGTGTTAAGATGAGGAGGGATTATTCTGAGATCTTCACTTGCACAAGTTTTGAATGTTTTTTGGCCAGGGAAAAACAGAAAGGCAGAAAAAGCATGTTCTCTGGGTCTCTATTTTCTGTATGCACAAGCCAGCCAATTGCATCGGTTGTAAGTTTTGTTAAAAGGCAGAGTGGGTGATGCAGCAAGTATGATGACATGAAAGAAACTCATCAGTCTGCCCTTTTGAGGTCTTAAGCAAAGCGGAACACATGTACCTCTGGCCTGATTTTTCAGTTCCTCATCTGAAAGCTTAGGACCAGTCGGTGTGCTAGAAATCCTGCTAGACTCACAGCCAATGTGTCTGCAATGCTTCTTTCAGCAAATGCAAACCAAGTTTAAGGGCCTGGAAAACAGTACAGCAATTTGCTGACCCAAAAGCAAAAATAAACTGTACACAATATGTCACATTAGCTCTTAACTGTCTCCAGGAAGTGAAATGTTTGACAGGGAAATATATTTGCTAGCGGCCTCATTTGATTCATGCTTCAAGGAAAGGATTGAAGTCATACCCCCAGTGGAGCACATACATCAATCAAGGGAAGGATACTGCAGCCTACAGGATGTCATCTTCCTGCAGCCTCCTCCCTGCTTCCCTGTGGAGGCCAAGTGCTGTTCAAGTGAAGGGGATTTTAGAAAAGGAGTATGATTCATTTTTTTCCTCCCCCAACACTGACAGGAGTGTTTTAGAGGGCAAAAGAACCATAATGCACCTTCTCTGAATTGTAGCTCTGAATCACCTTGTTGGAAAGCAGGAGATACTTCCTGAGTTATTTGAGATAAGGTGGCATGCCTTCTTAATCTCTGTTCCTTCTTCTCCTAGGATACACCACCGGCTTCTGCTGATCACTGTTTGTTCCTTCCAAGTCCTTGTGACCAGTATGTCTAACTTGATGATTCAGACATCCAGATCCCAACTGCTAACTACTCCCAAGGTATACAACAAGTAGTGTGATTCTGTGTGGGACAAAATGGATGGGATTAGCATGAGTTAGGTGTAGAAATCTTTCCGTATTAGGAAGGGATGATATCATTGTGGTGGATCTCTTTGGACCTAACTTTCCTCTAACTGTTTCCTCCCAGTAGGAAAACATTGCAGAAATATGAGTAGAGGCTTCCACAGAGTTAGTATAAACATGGAACAACTCCATAAGGAAGTCTGTTGAATTATCTTAATGTAAAAAATATATGCAGGAGTCTGGCTTGAGAGAATAGAAGATGAGCTATAAAATACAGTTAATAGAACACAATCCATTTTTTAATCTCATATTTGGTTCCTATTCTGTTTTCTACATCTCACTGCAGATCTGCTGTATCTGTTAAGGATGCTCTCTCAGACTAAGTTCAGTGTTATCTTCCTTGAGAGAGAATAGTAAAACTTAGTCTTAAAAGTAGAGATAAAATGTTTAGAGAGAAATGGAAGGAACCTGCTAATGTTCTAGTCCATGACCCATCATAAGTGTTGTCTTTTGTTTCACCTTCAAATTTTGCTATTTCGTTTCTGTCTTCTACCTGACGTGGAGAGTATCAGAACACCACAAGAAACCTACTGCTGAACTGTACTTGTAGCACATCTCCACACTGCAGTGATTGATGGGGAGGTAACTCCAGAGCTTCATTAAAGATGTGAGTGTTTGTGTTTTTGTGCCCAAAATACCTCTTAAGCTATTTTAAGTGGGCAAGCAGATATGCTAAAGGACTAAAAATAAATATTTAAAAATACTTGACCTCAAAATACCAATCCATCAGAAGCAGAAGGTAAAAGGACCTTTAAAGACCCAGAGCAAAACCTCAGATTTACAAGTTTGTGGTTAAGACAGATCTAGACTGAGCTGCCACCTCAGCTGGCATCACAGGAAGGGCCAGATATTTTTCAGGTTTCTTGTCCTCTTGGCATGGGTGTTGCAGGTCTCAGCACAGCAAGGGGGTTTCCAATCAGTTCTTGATGAGATAATACATCTCACAAAAGCCACCTTGTGGGTCACAGCCCATGCAGAGGAGATGCTGTTGTGAACACTGCCTCTTACACAGTTGTGGTCAGAGCAGAAATAGGTGTGATTTTATCCCCACAAAAGCATGTAGCCCTTTGAAAAGCACTAATCCTATCATCAGCTTTTTTTCTTGATTTTATTTGCTCCCTTCCAGCTCTTCTGATGTTTTTCACAGCAGAGAAGCAGCCAACCCCTTGTAGCTCACCAGTTCTCTGTGGAATGGCAGGAACAGGACCACAGCTTGGGCACCGCAGCAGGGCACCCCGCTCCTCTGAAAGGAGCATCAGATGGAGTATTAAAGAAGAGTGTGTTCTCACAGCTGCCCAGCACTATCAACAGTAACCAGCAGGATGATCTGGATTTCTGCTGCCTGTGCCAAATGGCAGCATTTTGATACTCCAGTCTTCATTGCAGGTCTGTGTTCTGTGGTTATGGCAAGACTTCATCCTGAAATATCTCCTTGGTTTCTGAAATTCAGGCATGGCCCACTTATTTGGATATTTCAAGCTGCAAGTTTGAGTTGAACCCCTAAGCAGCAACTGAGTTTAAGAAATGAGGAAAGATTTTCCCAGGTGTTTAGAAACTGGGCAGAATGATACAGTGTTTGCAGGCAGCTTGCTCCATGCTCAGTGAAACCCAGAGATACATTGCTTCAGAGCTTAAACGTTGCAATGTACATCTGTAAATACATATTTGGTTAGAAAATAATTGGAATGCTTATACCCCACATAAGCAAAAATGTCCTGTCTGCTATAATGATAAATACAGAGGATTCTTTATTAATAATTAATGATTTGGGGTTGGGTTTGCAAAATAGTATTGTTAAGAACTCAGTCTCTTAAGCAAAGCTTATGGTCTTATGACCAAAGCCCAAATCTAATTTTTATAATTTGTATTTTGGACACTTCCTGTTCTAAAGATAAAAAACATTTCGTTATAAAGGCAAATATCTCCATGAAGACAGAATATGTAAATATGTGAGCTTATTTTATCTTAAGATGAGGGTAATATCCAGTCTCGAGAGGTGTGGGGACAGAGACAAGGATTGTCAGATAAGGGCACATTCTCTGACTATAAAGCAGTATCTGCATTATCTGCACTGCAAAGCAATAGTCTAACACAAGAGCAGGCAACATTTGGGGGTTTTGCTGAGCAAACATATCCCTGGTCCATATAGAAACACATTCCTTGTTGCTGGGACACAGCTAGCTGAGATTCAGTGATCATTTTGGGTTGCAGGTTCTTTTTGTTTCTAATTGGTGTAGGTTATTTCACTATAAGTTCACCTTTTCCTTTGTTAGTGCCCTTGGTGTGTTGTGGAGATCTGCTTTAACATCATGAAGCAACAGAACCCAAAAGCAGTAGAAATAGGGCCCATTGTATGTCTTAAAATGCTGGAAGTCATGAAGAAAACCAATTCACAGATCCTCTTAAAAATATAGGATTTCTTTCCCCATTGCAGAAAGTCAGAATATTGTGACAGGGGGCAAGTGATCAGTAGTGATGTTTGCTTGCCACAGAAAATACTTTCACTGCATGTCCCTCCACTAACTCAGCCACTGTTTTCAGGATGTTTTGTGACACCACAAAGCAGCTGTTCTTTACTCTTCTGACTAAGACATTTATATTCAACTCTGACATTTTAATCTAATAAAAAAAATGCTTTTTACCTCCTTGCAGTATAAACAGAGAACCTCTATATAATGGGCATCTGTGGAATATGGAATTAATCCCACTTGTGCGGAAAAACCTTCATAACTCTCTTGCGGCTTCATCACTCTTTGAATTATGAGGTCTTCCTCTCACTTATGGGATAAAGTCCAAATCCCACAGAAGCTTATTATGTGTCCACTATTTATTAAAACTTCATCATTTGAAACAAAACACTTAAGAAAGACACTGGGAAACATTTAAAATCAAAGAGGTTTCAGTCTGAGTAATATTTGTTGTGTTTGAAGGTTTTTCAAAGCAGAGAAGAAGAAGTTCATTTTAGTCCTGATAACCACTGAATTTGCTGCTTCTGCTTATTTTTCTTTTTTTTTTCTTTTCTTTTTTTTTTTTTTTTTTTTTTCCTCCATGGAGAGATTCTGAACATTTCCCCTTTCTTTCCTACATGATTTTATAAATCTTTTAGTATCCTTGTGAAGACTTCACCTACTTTTCTCTGTTTTGCAGCCCAATGACTCGAGTCATTAACCATGAGTGAGAGCCCTTGTTCCCCGGCTTATGGATGTAAGCGTATGTATTTGCTGTACCTTGACTTGCAGAAAGTCCTTTAAATGACACTCACTATTTTGCAGAAGTGTGACATAACACAATTATACTAGCTAAAGCTTAAACTGAGTAGTTTAGCAGTACTAACATTTTGTATCAAGGTTGTTCCAGAGCTAAGAAGGTTGGGTAGGAGGCAGGGAGACATGATCTTGATTTAAAACTGTCATGTACTCTGTCTGGGCACATTTAGATCTCTTTGTCTTCCCTTACCTCAGTTTTCACAGACAGACTGTTAGAATTCTGATCCTTTTTTTCACCTCTGTTTCTTTATGGCCTTTGCATCTCAGATAAAGTAGAAGCTAATGTCCACCAAATCATTTGATATAATGTAAATGAACATAGCCATTGTATCAGCTGTGCTGCATGGGAGTGAATTTATTGACTTCATTTTAGTAATCTATGATATACTTTTAAGCAAGAATCTTTACAGTCACTATTTCAAAAGTAAGCGTGAAGACCAGACTAAAAAAAATCTTTTAATTGCCATGATGTTTTTGATTCACTCAAATGTTATTATTGTTATTGATACACTAAAAATATTTTAATTTTGCTATTCCTGAATTTGAAGCACTTTTCTTCATTTCTGCCTATTAGGAAGGAGTAACACATATGTAATTCTCCCCTTCCCTCCCACAGAAGTAACTAGCTCTCAAAACAGTTGTGAGAAATAAAGAACTCTATCTTACAGCTGGGAAAAATGGGGCAGAGGAGGTTTAACTTACTACTCCAGTGTTGTTCTGTACAGCAGTGGCAGAACTAGGATGAGAAGCTAGAGGCTGAGCTGTCATGAGCTGCCAGCCCTGAGCTTATGTCATGGCTCCTATGCTAAAGTTAGTCAATGCTGTATACTGAAAAAAGCATATATGTTTTCATTATCTTGCAGAGAATTAAAGGTGAGGTGAGAATACTGAAACGTTTGGATGGTATGTGTGGAGCTGATCTGGCATCAGCACATTTCTGAATCTCGTCAGACACCTGTGGCCGAAGGGACCATGCTCCCCTTCTGCTGGTACTGAGGTTAGATGGAAAGCACAGTGCAGTTAAAAGGTATGTGCCTGGAAGACAAATGGTGTTGGACTTTTTACCCCCTAAAAAGAAATGTTAAGGAAGAGAAGATGGCCCTGGGGAGTGGAGAACAGAAGAGGATCACTCTACCTGTTGGAAGATTGTGGGCATGATACAGCTTTCTTTAGCTCTGGGGGAAAAAAAATCAGATAAATTTAAATGAATTTTAGGGAAGCAGCCAAATCATGGGTGCATACTTGAACTTTGAATCTATTCATATGTTCTTCCAGTTAATCACTTTTCTTTTGTTACCCCTACTGGAGAAAATGATCTGAATCCAAGGCAGACAGGGGGATAAAGAACAGCCATACCTGTGGGCTGTTTCTACAAAAGCTAAGGGCTACTTCAGGTCTCCAGCAAGAGCTCAAGATGGGCCTCCTTTTATGACAATCCATAAAATTTACAGCAAAAAGTGTATGGCCAGTCAGAGGGCTTCTACTTGACAGATCTTTCTGCTCAGCCTTTGCTGCTGAGTGGAATTGAATCAGGACAAAATGACCCTTTTTATTCTTCTGTAGCATGGATTTATATTCACAGGGGTAGCTCATCAGCAGTGGTTAATTGTCTTAACTCTTTCAAAGGGCTTGAGTTCTGCCAGTTGAGGTTCAATCCTGTCAAAAGGTGAGCACATGCTTTCAAACTCCATGACTTCTTCTATGAAAGACACTGTCACCATGTGGCTGCTCCAGTCTTTAACTTAATTGTATTGTGTTGCTCAGCTTTTTATTGATATTGAAAGGAGTTTCAATGCTTTGTAAAGGATCTTGTTGTAACTCAAATGTAATAGCGTTTCTGATGTAATTATTTTTAGGTGTGAAGAATTTTGGTATGTGATAAAAATCAACTGAAAAAAAGTTCTTCACTGGAATTTTGGAAGTACTTTTCTGCTTCAAGGAACTGAAGATTTTTTTTTTTTATTTTGATGAATTTATTATATATACATTCATTTAAAAAGAAATCTAGGACCATGCTGATGACAGTGGTCTATTTATTCTTCTGCTGCATGTGTAAACATGTAAAAATAATAAATATAAAATGTACATAAATTCAGCTTAAAAGAACAGAAAAGGCAAGCAAAGCATGGGCTGCAGAAGCAACAGGAAGTGAAAAGGTGGTGAGAGTGAAACAAGAATGTAAATCACATTTTTTATGAGTGGCCACCCGGACGACAGAGTGCAGAAGCAGACTGAGTTGTTGTGAGAAATAACAATGAAGAGTGCACATGTAATAATACAAAGTGCCTAAGAGAGGGGTAGGGCCAGGGCAGTGGCGGGGAAGACTATCCTAGAGCCGGGCTTGGAGGAGGCTCATTGCTTACACTGCCTCCTGCTTCCTTTTTGGTCCCTCTGACCCCCATTTTTTCCTTTTCTTTTTCTTTTCTTTTTTTTTTTTTTTTTCCTTAAATGAGGTTGGTTTTGCTAGGGATGGTCCAAAAATGCACCCTCTTGAACAATAAACACAAATGACTGTGGTGGTCCTGTCAGCTTTGGGTCTTTGTAAAATAACCAGTGATCCACAACGCTTTCTGGAATTGATTTCACAGGCTTTCCCCAGACCTCCTCACTGACAGGCTGGAAAAAAAAAATCCCCTACTACCATTCGTGAATGCTATTAGTTTTCCCATTATTGTAAATTCTTACATGCAAAGAGTCCTAAAGAGCTATCCCTTTGAAGCAAAGGTGATTTTGCTACTGAAGGAGTAACAAATCAAACACTATGCTCACAAACTCTTACATTTTGAAAAGAACACTTCCAAATGATTAAATAGTTATGCATGGCAGGGACTTGAAACACTGATGATTTATTCAGACTCTATAACCTATAGTAAAATATAAATTTTTGTTAATAGTGGCATAACTGTAACATTCTCTCCTCCTCCTCCCTCCCCCGCTTTTTTCCTAAGTGTAGGACTTCCAAGATTTTTGGAAGAAAAAAAGCATCTGTTTTTCTGTATGTTTGCTTTTTTTATAGACTTCATAAATCCAGCAGGCTTCTATTTGGGCCACTAGGCCCTTTCAATAGAAGCATGTTTTCACTGGGATTTCCACATTCATAATTATTCCTCTCGTTTCTCTGCTGTGAGAAGACAAGCTGCTATTTCATTGCTTTGGGGAAGCTAATAATATGGTAGGCAAAACATCAGGAAAAATTATAATGAATGAACCTATACAAATTGTAGGGAAACACATGCTGCTGTTATAAAATGTTCCCATCATAAATCCCGGCAAATCACTCTGTGCACAAGTGAATAACTTTTTAACACATAAACACTCAATTAATTAAAGGTAATATACTATATATGCTCAAACTAGTGTGACACAGAAAAGACAGATTCAAATAATGGCATTCAAGATTGTGGGCCCAGTCGTGTCTGCCACAGTCCTCCTGAGAGATTTGGGAATAATAACACTGCAAAGTAACTCTGCCCTATACCTGAAGTGAAAATGAAGTTCTCAGCCTCAGCACTGCAATACTATATTATTGCATTCACTTAAGATGTAAGTAGGAAACTCCCTACTTTTTTTCTCACCTTATTTCATACAACATAGTAAATGTTTCCTCAGTTTCATGTAGGTCACCATTCCCTCCTCCTTCTACTTACTATTTCTTACTTATTGGTATTTTTTCCATCTTACCCAGGATTTGTGGAAGATTATTTCCATTAACAATTGTGTTATTTGCAAGATGAGTTAATTTATTGATGTTGCCCTTTCCATCAGTGACAACAGTTCAGCTCCACTAAAATGTATCCATTCATTTTGAGATCCATGTTTGTTAGAATTTTTTAGGACTATTTAAAAAATACTTTAAAAATAATTTTTTCTCACTCTAAGAAAAAAAAGGAGAGGCAAAACAAACAAACTTTGAAATGTTTTCAGTTTTGATTATGTTTGTGTCAGACAGAGACTCACCAGCTGTAGAAAAATAACCAACTTGTACTCACATAGGAAGGTACAAAGCAAGGCTCAGTTCCCCAATGCAGGGGTTATTTAGTTTTCTTTTAAGTGGAAAAAGCTCCAGCGAGAGTCACTGAGAGCAAGTCACTAAAAACTAGCTAAAAGTAATGACTTGAATGCAAGACTCTTACACTCAAGAATACTGCTGTTCACATACCTGCCTAAGTTAAATGATATTGCTGTATGATTGCACTTCTGTCTCACCCAGGGCACATAAATATCTCCTGCCACCATGGGGGAGTCCTATGGGGCAAATGCCACACATGGTCACAGGGAATCAAAGGGGAATCCTTGGTCATCCTAGGAGGGGTGTATGGGTTGTCACACCACATAACAAACATACATCACCTCACTTAATATTGTCTTCCTAATTTGAGTGTGCCCAGATTAGTTTGCAAGCCACCCAGATTGATATGGACAGGGCTTTCTGAAGTGTGCCATAGAAATAAAAACAGTACTGAGCACATACCTGTTGGCCTCAGCAAGTGTGGTTATAGATTAGGAAGTTTCATAAAAGATTACTGGCAAGAGATGTTTCAAAGCCTAAAAATGAACTCTCATGCTTGGCTGTAGCGACTTTAAATGATTCATAACTATTCAGGCCATTTAAAGGCTTGTTGGTTGCTGTAAAACTTTATCCTATTAAACCTTATCCTTCACTTGTGACATTTGAAGTCTACTTCTAGAATTTATATCTTCCATTACCATGCCCTTATTCATCATGTTTTGTAATAACTCTCTCAAGAACATCTACTTTTAGCCGTGGAAGTTATCTTATACAGGTATGTTACCAAATTATGGTTATTTTCATGCCAAATTTCACACTTCAGTTGCTACTTTGTCTACTTCTTTGCTATGTGAAACTTGATACCTTATGAGTTGCTGGTGGTGCTCTACTTTGTGTGTTATAATACTCACTGTAATGTTTGTCTATTTTGTTCCTATCTTACAAAAATGGCTGGATACTTATTAAAATTATTACAAAATTAATGCAGAAAATCATCCTGGGAAATTCATGCTGAAATTATTACCTTCTAGAACTGTGCAAACATGTAAAAACCAGGAGATCAAAATGGACATAACTCCATAATCTTTAGTGCTTATTAACAATGTCATACATTTGAAGGAATAGTAGCTGACTAAAACAGGACAAAAGGAGGATCAGAACAGGAAATATACTTTTTGGTGAAAGCCAAATAAAACTTGAAACTATAGACTACACGCCTGTTATCTTTTTCCTTTTGAATTTGTCATTAATAATATACTGTTAATTAGAAAGAGTCTCTTATAGATTTTTTTTTTTTTTTAAGAAAGTGGCCAAATCAGTAAAATTTTTGCTTCATCTTGTTGAATTCTGCCATTTGAAAAGTCAAAACTAACTGCCTTTTAAACAGCTTTAAATAGTGTTGTGCAGATGGAAGGAGAAAATGTTGGAAGCCAATAAAACATAATTCCCTGAAATGAAATAACTGAGAATTTAAAGTATGTTGTGTGTGATTACCTGTTTGGAATTTACTTAAGGTCTGTCTGATCGTCAGTCCAGAATACATGTGCTGCTTCCAGTGCCCAAACTGCCTTGTCCAAGGCTGGACTGGAGCACCTCGTTGTGCCACATAGTTAACCCCGCAAGTGCAGTGAGTGCCTACATGCATCTGACTTTTGGCAACTGATGAAAAGACAGACACTACCTACAAAACAGGGATTTTATACATACTACCTGCATGTGCACAGACACAGACAATAACAGTGACTTTGCTATAGAACAGCAGGAGGGGAAAAAATAGAACGTAAACCACAGTCTGGAGTTGTCCAGACACACGCATTTGTTAAACTGAGAGCCAGCTCTCTGGTCCTTTCCTTGGAAAAACTCCTGATGAGGACATGACTTGCTATGGATTTGTGAGGTAAAAGCTTCAATGGAAAATTAAATCTGGCTTCTGCTGCCTGGGCTGAGGCGCCTTCCACTTATCCACTGACATGACCTCACTGGGAGCAGAGTTGACGGGTCGAGGCAATGCACTGCTGCTGCTTACTTGCTGCCTTGCCTCCTGTCCTCAGAGATTACCTGGTCCTCCACCCAGTCCCAGGCAATAACGCCCACAGGGGTGACGCATGTATACGGTCCCCAGAGACCAGGCACTGGAAACTCAGGCTTCCTGGACAGCAGCTTAGCATGGTCCTTCCTGCCACAAAAGATCAGACTGAACCAGAGGCTGATGGTGTCCAGAGTTAGAATAAAACATTTTAGCAATAAAATCTTCCATCAGAACATAAATAAATACCATTCAAAATCCCTCCTCTGGGCACTGTAACAGATTCATCTACCCCAGATGAGTGGTCTGTGAAGTATTTCCTCCTTCTGCACTCCAAGTCTCCATGGTGAGCTTAGATACCAGACTGATAGACAGTGTCTCAAAGTCTTTTACATTGTCGCCTCCTAGTTGTTCAATAAATTTTGGGAGTGCAAAGTGACAACTAAGATTTTGCATATATTGTGACAAAATAAGTATTTTTCTACAATTCCAGGAAAACACATAAGGAAGGAAGTATGAATTGCTATTTCCAAATGAAAGTAGTATAGAAACAAGGATAGAGCACATCAAAGACTAACTTCTGCTGGAAGCAGGTTTTGTTCTTGTTGTTAATAACTTTTATAATGATTTGAACCGCTTTCTTTTTACAGTCTTCCAGCTGCTCCCAAAGTAAAATTTTCCTTATTTAGTGCCTCTAAAGTTCCT
The DNA here is from genome assembly GCF_036013475.1 of Columba livia. NCBI lineage: Eukaryota > Metazoa > Chordata > Aves > Columbiformes > Columbidae > Columba > Columba livia. Next base: position 15,290,767 of record NC_088605.1, on the reverse strand, counting down.
TGAAATGCTTGGATGAATACTCCTATGTAAGAGCCAAAGATCATTTTATTCACTGAACTTCAGAACATTGAAAATGTCCTGACTGCTTAGGTAGTGACTTGATTTTGGGTCATTGTGAAGTAATTTTTATGTAGTTTGGGGAGAAGGGTTGTTTGGATTGGTTCTGGTATTCAGTATGCTGTGGAGTATTACTGAAATATTGAAACTAATACACTATTATGTCACAGAAAAGGTGCGTGTACATAAGTAGATGCCAATTATACCTCTATTACGAAATTAAACAGTGCCAAGGGCCTTCCAGGATACTAGAACTCAGACATCTACACTGCTAAATTGCTAGATGGATGGTTTTGGCCATGGTCAGCAAACGCTTTCCTAAGTAGTTCTTGGGTTCAATGTCGAATTCAGCAAAGGTCCAGAACTAGCAGGGAGTTTGCATTTGGTCAATTCTTTTCCAAAGGCTAGAAGGTTTAGTAGTATGGACTCAGAACAGCTATGTGCAAGTTTGATATAGAAGTGTAGACATAATCCCTGTATAACTGTGCATATTCTTTAAACGCTATTTGCAAAACAAGCCTTCAAAACAAATATTACAGTTTTCACACTCTTTGACAAGCCAACCAGCAACTGTCTTCAGGTCATTGCAGTTACTTTGCATATGGCTGAGGAACTGAATATGTCCTTCAGTATTTACCTAATGAGGTTTGATGGCATTTGTGTGTGTTTGAAAGAAAGACTATCCCAAGTTCTGAGGTGAAAACATTGTACTGATGGTTACATATACAGTGAGTAAACTAGTCAATAAATAAAAGATATTGACATGTACTAACATTCGTTTTACGAAAGCATTCAAAGGCAGAGTCTATTATTTTCCATCAGACTGTAACCATCATCATTTCTGAATTTTGAATTGTCAAGACATCATTGTCTCTGTTGTCAATGAATCTTATCTGATCCTGCTAAAGACAAGACTCCAGAAGCAGAAGAAATGTCACTGTAGTTTATACAAGCCCTGCAAAGAAGATAAACATGTATAGCTACTTTACAGTCAACCATCTCATAGCTGCATTCAAGTACAAGAAGAATAAGTAATCCAAACCGAAGAATTAGTAAGCCAAACTGAGTACGTCCCTATGCAATTAAATTTCCAGTCTCATGTGTGTGCCTATCCAACACATACAGAGATCATGGAGTACCCATTTCCACAGAGGAAACAGATGATTTCATATCAAAGCCTTAACTTTTGTAGAGAGAAGAGTAAGAGGAACTAAAAGCATGGAAAATTATAATTGGAGATTAGTTGTCATATAAATGGAAAGTCATGGCAAGTGACGTAAGAAAGAAACTTTTCTGAGCAAAACATGAGATCCTTCTTAATATAAGCTTAGCTCTGATTTTCTTGTCTGAAATTATGTTCCTCTTATACCCATGTAGTTAGAATAACATTTTCTGAAGTAACTTTAGCCATAGTTCTAGCTAAATTCATTTTTTTGCTTGTTGAGGTAATAAGAATGTACTTAGCATCCACTTAGAGGGAATGCACTGATTAAAAAAGATTCTGTTAGATCTGTGATTGTGTTAAATTTACAGTTTTTACTATTTCAGAAACAGGCATGATACTGACAACCAAGTTCAGTGAAGGTTCTGCAGATAGTGCTAGAGTCAACTAAATCTTTGCTCGTGCCTATCAAAAAGTTAGATTATTTTTTCTAAACTTCATAAAATTGGGAAGCAGAAAACATGGAGTTGGAGGGGAGCAAATAAATTGGAATAAAATATTTTTCTCTAGATGATTCCCTTTTCAGGAAAGTAAATACTTTGAGAAAAAACGAATGAGAACCCCATTTTCTCTGACATGATAAGATTTCATCATGAGTTAAAACTTTTAGTCATGTTTTACTTGTCATCCAATATTGCAGATTGGTGGTTATAATAATAATTAACTACATTATTGATTCACATCTAATCTCTATGAAATTTAGCAATGGTGACAGTAAGTATCCTTTTGAACAAAGGAAAACAAACAACAAGACCCACGTAGATAGCCGGGGTGAAATTCTGGCCTCGTGGAAGTAAATAGTAAAAGTCCCATTGACTCCAATGAGGTCAAGATCTCTTCCCCTTTGCCTCCACCCACAGTGTGTAACCACAGCTGTGCTTTTGCTAAGCAGCATGCAAGAACAACTTATGAATCACATCTGGTGACCCTGTTTGGCACCCCAGCAGAGAAAGCATCAGGAGTATTAACCCCTTTGTTACATAAATTAAAATGAAGAGACTTTTGGACTCCTTGGATAATGCAAAAATGATGGGAAAAAATAAAAAGGGAATAAAAATATTTTTTGGGAACCAAGAATCAGGGTCACAGTGAGGGAAATAAGCTACTGAGATGCTGCAATTACAAAATTTAAGAACAAACACATTTTTCTTTCTCTTTTAGGTTCAGCTGCCCATGTAACTTGATAAATTTCTTTGGTTTGTTTCCACTTGTTCTCAATGATGTAAGCTGGCAATGCCTTTGTAGAATTTCAGGCTCTCTTGAGTCAGTGTCTTGATCTTCAGTCAAAACTTCTTCGTTTTCCAAGAGCCTCTTAATTTTCCATTTCCTCCTTGGCAGAGCTTAAAACCATGTCCAAAAGCTGTATTAGCATTTTTTCACCTGAGACATTGGAATTTCCACCGTCACTGGGCTTATTTCCCTTTTCTGTCTTTGGAAGCTATCTTGTAAAAATCAAAAGTTAATATCCAACCCTCTAATTTTTTTCTTTTTTTCCTTACTTTCTGTTTTATTTTTAGTTTTGGGGTATGTGTGTATATATTTTAGTCTGGGGAGGAATTTCACAGTCTGAAGTTTAGATTATAGCTATCTATATCCTGTCCCGAATGAGCCTTTGGGATATAAACATGCCCAAAACAAGGCATTGGTTATGAGAATCTAGAATGCAATGCTGTATTCATTATAACAGGCCAGAAAGAGACAAATTCCTGTATTTTAATGTCACTATAAGGCTTTAGGCTGGTTATTTAACACATAAGACTTGTAATATGTGGAGAATTTTAGAGAAAATAGAAAAATATAAGTATAGACGTCATCCTATTTGTTCTGACATCATTGGAGCCCTTGCCTTGGTATTGTCCTCATTGCTTCTATTAAAACAGATTGCACCAGGCTGTAGAACATGTTAATTACATCTAAGGGATGAAACACTGATTTAGCACATCTACTAGGCCATGTGAAATCACAGAGCTGAATTCTACAGGAAAGCCATCATCTACCAGAACTGATGGCACCCTGTAAATTACAAATAACAGCATATTAGCACAGTGGGCAAGTCTACTTGAACTCCAGCTACTCTAAGCATTTGGTCTTTTAGCCATCTCTTGAAAATGGTATCTTTGCTGTTGTTTGTGAGCATTTGAGTGCTCTTTGGTGGGATCAGGGCCAGACTTTCAAAGAAACGCAAATGTCTAATCCCACTGAAATAAGATGCTTCAGAACAGGACTTCAGTAAAGAAATAATTCTAAACAATTCTATCTCTTTAGGTCCAGGAAAGCAACTGAAAATATAATTACAGTTATTTTCCAAGTATCTGTTAAGAATTTATTAGCTTTTTTTTTGTTTGCCAGCATATTAATTTGAGATACAAGATGGAAAAAGTAGAACTATTTTCAACAAATAGAATATGAAATTAAAAAGACTATCTGGAAAGGTTAGTATAAGATGTCTGTATTTGGAACTTCTGTGAATGACTTTTCCGTATTAGTATGATAAGTATCACAAGACTACTAGGACACCTGTCAACTGTAGGGAGCACAATGTCTTACAACACTACAGAAATACTAGATCATATGACATATCAAATAATACTAGATCATAATAATGCAGAGGAATTAAATAAATACAGAAGTTAACACAGGAAAAATGAATGGAATATATGCAGCAAATGATTCCTATTTATAAGAATACTAGTGTAGCTTGTAAGCTAGTGACTATCAAATAATCAAAATTTTATTAAGGAATGCTGTTTGAGAAATTCACAACATTACATTTTTTTACAACATTCTAAAACAGAGACTTTTGATATTGCAACTCAATTTGGTATGAAAGTAGACACTGCAGTTTCAATAACCTATGACAGAATTTCCTATCATGCAAAAACATACTAATAATATTGAAATGTGAAGTGTCAGCAGGCACAAATAGGGCAACCAAGACTAATAAATGGTCATAATGGGGCATTTCAGCTATCTGCATAGAAGTTCATCCTTCGTATTGGGTGATTTATAGAAAGAACTTCTTGGCCTCTCAGACTATATTTTTTACAGCAGTTGGTTCTACAGCACACATGAGGAAAAGTTGCTCTGTCCTATGTAATATATAAGTGTTGGTTCAAGAAGTAACTATTGCTGAGCCACTAATTAATAGTGACCACAGCATAATTAAGTCAACATTCTCAAGGGAGTGATTGAACCAAATGTGGGACTGTGACACTGAACTTTTGATAATGAAATTTTTTCAAGAGGAGAGTTAGTTAGAAAACCCTAAAGTCAAAAGTGAGGAAATTAAAATCCTTACACTCAGCATGGAGGTTTCTTAGGCATCCCAGGAGTCACAGAGGAATGAATGCACCTTAACAAAAAAGAAAATAGAAAGCCAATTAAAAGCTAGTATAGTTTGATTGCAAGGTTCAAGATGTTATTTAGGATAAAAAGGTAGCCTTCAGAAAATAGTAATCTAGTCCAAGAGAAGAAAAGGAACAGATATCATTTTCTATGGTTCTATATTATGGGATATGAGAATTATAGACACAAAAGGTAAGGTATAAGATGAAGAGTTGTAACCAAAAAGGTTAACAACATATTTGTATGTGTCTCAATTGAGAACTGTGTGAGAAAACAGGCTGATTAATTTTTTCATCCTTGAGAATTTATGGATAATATAGATATTAGAGAAAAATTAAAAATAATATATTAGGATAGTGTTCAGATGTGGCTGAGGTATCTGTAAAAAAGAGTTCAATCAAAGAAATTCACTGTTAATACAATAGTCTGAAAAACTGGAAAGCACCAATACACAAGGCCTTCCAAGAACTCACATGGAAAAATGGGATGGCCACACTGGTAGTAGGAAAGTACAGTTTTGTGTGAACTGTGATTCTAAGCTGAAATATGGAACAGTAGCAAACAGTAGCAAAAGTATGTGAGTCACTTAAAGAATTACCGGTGACTTTAAGCAGAATAATTAATCAGAATAATCAGTAGGAAAAAAGCTAGAAGTTGGTTAAATAATTTTTTGATTCCCTAGAAGGTGAAATATACTCCTCAGGAGAGGCTGCTGAGGAAATGAAAAAGTCCCTGGCTAATGACTGGCATGGACAAAGGGAAGAGATGGAGCAGAAAGTGGCAAAGAGGCAGGAGCTGGTGCATGGTGACAGATGAAGAATGGGTCTAACGGCTTCAGGTTGAAGATCTACCCTGTTCCCTTGGCGCCAGCTAAGTCCGTGAGTGATTTAGCATTGGCTTGAACACAGCAGGATCTCACCTGCAGGCTCTGGTTTAGGCTCTGAACCTAGACATTATGCTGGTCTCATCTGTTCACCTCCTGGTAGTATTCACCATTTAAACAGGACTGTCTGTGCCCGACAGATACCTCTAATTCTACATGATGCTTCTTATGCATAAGCCAATTAAAAAGTTGAGTGGTGTCATGGTATTTTTCTCGTGTTTGGCTCCAATGCCTCTGTTACTTCTGCACTGCAGTAGCCTGACCTACTTCAACAAAACTGACCCTGGGATCTGAGTTCACACTTTAAGGTTTTCTACACCAAGGCCTCATTAAACAAGTCTGATAATGAAAAGAATATTAATTGAGCAGTGTCTTCTGGAAGGATTTAATGATGTTCCAGTGAGAACAGAAATCAAGCCCTATATTTTATAGACTGATTTTTGAGATATCCAGTATACCAGAATGAGTATGATTTAATCCTCTCTTCTGAAGGATACAGGTTCATGATACCCTTTGAGAGACAATCTGACTTTGCGGAGAGAGGAACAGAAAACAGAGAGAAAGCACGTAGCCATTTTAAACAATTTATGCATTTCTAGAACCATTTTCCCAAAAAATACAATGTCCTAAAGGAAACATGCAGTTCGTGGTGTTGATGGAAAGGGCTTACTCCCACTTAGTTTTGTAACTTGCATAACTCAGTCACTTATAGTTTTGCTTTCCATGGATAATGCTGTCACTCCAAAATCATGTCAACAATAATGCCTTTACACAAATCCATAATGTTGGGTGCTTGGCATCTATATACACGCAGTTCATGGTGCTCCTATCCAGATAATAAACCGTTGGACCAGGGACTAAATTTCATTTATCTTGCACCTTTACATCCTCCCATACACTAATCCATTTCCACTGGGACTGTTTTTAACAATCTGACCCTCCCAGCAATTAAAAACAGCTGCCTTTTTTTTTTTTATACAAACCTGCCAGGAAAATATTTCTTGCTTTTCTCACAAATGTGGAATTCTGAGCCACCCTCCCACCCCCAAATTACATTGGACTGATTCCCAGTCCATGTAATGTTCAGTCCAGGGCTAATGACTGGTTTAAGTTTCAATAACCCACAGTTTTTTAGGACCAGAAATAGATTATACCATGGTAGAGATGGGATTCCCTCTTTTCCAACAGGATACGGCCTTTTTTAATTCTGCTAGGTTTGATAGAATATAAAATATTGAGATTTAAAAGTCAAAACTATACAGGCGATGGTCAATGTTTTAAAGTATTTTATACTGGGCTGCTGCCTACAGCTGCAATGACATCTGAGCCTCCAGTGAAAAGCTGTTGCAGAAATACATGGTCACGGACACCCTCACCTCCAGTACTTTATGTTCAAAAGATGGAAATGGGAGAAGGGAGGACAAGTTGCTGAAATAAGTTAACTGTAGTCCTGCAGAAACACAGTTAGTGCCGAGCTGTGATTAAACGCCATGTTTCAGCTCTTGATCTATTGTTCCAGCCTCAGGAAAACACCAACTCCCCAACTAAAATTATTAGTTTTAACTTTCAGTTTTTCATTTGAAGCTGAGGCATGTGAATTTGCAGTCTTTAGGCAATGTGGCTTATAGTCAGTGAGAAAAGTAACTCCAGCAAAGAGTTTAAAAATCCTGCAGCATGTGTAAACGAGCTTATTCGTGTCATGATGTAAACCACCTGCTGATGTGAAGTGTCCTGACGGTTTTATTGCTGCTCCATGGTCAGCTTAACTCATGAAGTCAGACATACATGACTCGTGCGCTCATCTTGTTCCCACCAGCACCCGACACTTCATTTATCTGCTCTGTTAACATATGCAAAGCCCCTCTATTGAAAAGATGCGAGTGCTGATATGTTTTTACAGTTAAACTTCACAGTGTGCCTGTCACCAATACTGAAGTAGTGCCTCCCACTGAAATGTGCTTGCCTTTGATTAAAATTGTTCTCAAACTAAATGGTATGTCTACACCGTAGGTGCAAGGTGGCTGAGAGGGTAGATAGAAGAACATCTCTCATGACAAGAGTAGTAATGTGATTGTTTAACCACTGTCATTGGATGAAAAACTAACAAATTGCATTCTTAAGTGAAGCATGGGTGTTTTCCTCATAAAAGCAAGGGAGACAACAGGTTTCCTGGCCTATGAGGGGATCCTCTATATATGATAGGTGTGATTCAGACTGAAAGAAAGACCTCCTGCTCTCCAGCATTTCACTGCTTTGGAAAGATAGATCTGAATGAATCTTCACTGTGCTTACCTCTGGCTATGATGTTCAACTCATCCTACACAAAGCTACAGCATCTTAAAAAATATAGGGTGTTGAGTGCATCTCTGCAAAGGTCGCAGTAAGATCAAAATAGTGCACAGGTGACCTTCAAACCATCTTTATGTGGAAGTCTTTGGTCTCTGCTTTTGGCACATCAACTGTATCTCAAGATTTTCCTCAGTAAATTCAAATGAGACCAGCTTCCAGTGAACTATGTAATTTTGCATGTAGGTATTTCTCCTTCATAAAAACAAATGTTTGTACATATCTGTTTTTTCTTTCATGCTTACATGGTTTTGTTTTCAGCAAATCATTAAAAAAGTGATGACTTACTGCACTGCTTTTTTAAATCTAGTCACAAGCCACAATCGCTTACAGGAAATGGAATGTTTACTTGAGTTTATTATACAAGGGTCTGGATATGAGCTGTGGGATTTTTACACCACATAGCAACGGTATTACAATTTATTTACATCTTCATCTTGGCAGCTGCACAAACTCTTATGAAATAAGACAATCACACCTTAGGGAACAGTAATTATAGGCAAAGGTATAAATAGTATAAAGAAGTGCACGCATTTGGCACTTAAGTCGAAAAGAATAGAAACTATTCTGGCAAATCTTCAAAAACACAGTCTCTTGTTCATTATGAGGGCATGAACTAATTAAACTGAACTTGTCAGAATCAGCTGCATGAATAAATTCTAGTCAACTCTGGCACAGTCATGCTCCAAGCCCATGAAGAGCAAAGTTGTTTTAGTGATGTCATAATTTGGACGTTCAGAGTATGATATCACTTTTGACAGAATTTATGCAGAATTAATACCATATGTATAAGCATTAATAAGTATTGAATTGAACACCCAGTGATAAGTCTGTCGGTTTCCAAAGTAACAGTCTGTTTTTTTCTCATAACGCTTACATTAATGTAGTATCAGAAGGCAAATTTAAAATACATTTCAACACTTTTATAAAAAAGCAGTTTAGTTTTACATCTCTGCCTCTATTTCAAAAGCTGTTTGCATAAGAAAAGCAATTAAACTTCAGTGCTACATTTTTAACAGTGACAAAATCGGTGTTGTAAGAGAAGAATTTTAAGGCAGTTGTAAACTTAAAAGAAATTGTCACCATTTGACAGCTTAAAGAAGAATTTCTCTGAGGATCAGTTGCTTAATTTATAAATAATTTGTTCTTTTTATACAATGAAGCCTGAAGTTAAAATGTTGTTGCATTTAGCAGCTTGTTAGTTCCTAGTTACTGTCAGTGACCAGGTGTTACTCTTTCCTAAATGCTTTGGCTGACTCACATCTCCTTCGTTTCTCAGCCTTGATATATTAAATACTTTCACTCTTACCCATGGTTTTTAGGGTCTTTCTCTTCAGTTTTAATTTTCCTCAGGATGTAGTTATATTCTGAGGATCCACAGTCAAAACAGTTATTCCACGTTGATCTGCAGAGATAGAGGTGAGTTAAAGAGCTAGTGAACAGAGGTTGAGGAGGGATATGGCAAAGTTTGTTGATGGAGCTAAAGGTAAGAAATAAAAACAAAAGTTGAGCTTTGGGTGAGAGAAGCTCTCTTGATACTGAGTACTATTTTCACAAGCTCGGAAAGGAAATTTAACACCGACAAATGTGAAAAGCTGCATGTGAGGAATGAGCCTTGATTCTATATTCATAGTGGAGGAATCTGAGCTAAGTGTTGAAAAAGAGATTGTGCAGTTATACGGATATGAAAAAGTCAGCTCCATATTTAGTTGTAATAGGAAGAGTAAATCAAATATTAGAAATCAGTAAGAAAAAAGTCAAGAAGCAAAGAGGAACTCTCATGAGCATCCCTGGTCTTCCCTTCTCAATGAGGGTGTTGAAGAAATGTTAAAGATAGTGGAGATGACAACAAGGATGATGAAAATAAGGAAAAGCTTCCATGTGAAGAATAATTAAGTAGACTAGGTCCCATCAGCCTAGGAAAGAGACAACTGAATGAAATATGGTACAGTGATTGCTGACAAAGGCAAAGACAATAAATAGGCATTATAATATAGTAGTCTTGTATGTCAGGTTTAAAACAAATAGAGGACGAGTAAACTAAGTTAGAATTTTAATGTAATTTGACTGCAGAATTCATTGTTTTGGTCTACGTGTGGTAGAAAACAATGATACGAGTTAGTTTGTAATTATAGAAACTTGATTTGGGTCTTGTGTCACAAGCTTGTCCATATGGACAATGCTATAGTGACAGAAAATGGTCCTGCTGATGGTCTTGCTTTATGTATATCTATATGTTATTGTTCAGGATCTTCTGATGTGTAAATACTCCTGACGAACAATGGAAACTGAAATCGGTATGTCTCCTATTTATTCAATGTGCCTGAGAAAGGGCAGGCATGGTCAGGAGCAGAGAGAAGGACAAACTTGAACAAAATGGCTTTTTGCTGACTGGGGAATAAGCAGGTTTATGCGATGGGTTCATTTTGTTTAGCAGTAAGATGGGGTGGATTCAGATTTGATTTACTCACAGCCAGTCTCTTCTGTGTCATCCTGTACCACTAGAAATGCACCATTTTCCTTTCTGATCACATCCAGAATCACAGCTCAAAAAAGTCAAATGATCGACTAAAATGTTCATTCTCTCTCTCAACTGAGTGCTTGTTGCCAGTCGTCCTGTTCGGTGCTAATTTGCTTTATGGAAACATTCATAGTTGTCCTTGGTTTTATAATGGATACAGTACGTTCTAGAGAGATATTGGGTTTGGTTTTAGGAAAAGATTATAGGTATTTAGGAAAAGAAGGCAAAATAAGGAAAAGATACCATTTTCTTGCTGATGATTAAAAAACTAACTGAAATATAGATTATTTTTAGCTTTCCTTGATGCATCTCCCAATTTTGACTCCTTTCCAAGTTCAGTAGTTTTAAACAAAGAACAAGTAATGATCTCAAAAGGAAACCAGTGTTCACTGCATTTGCACCTGCCTCGGATTCCTCCCTTTTGTTTTCATACTACCCCTCTGGGTTTCTGATATATTCGTAGTATGTTCCAGGCTACCTTTTCATCGTATACCCACAAAAACAGAGATCCACATGGGAGATTTCACAGAATGAATTAAGTATGCAGAATTCCTTTATTGCTTAAGTAAGAAAAGCAGACTATCATTTACAAGGAAATCAGAGCATCAAAGGGGGAAAGTAAAAAATTTAATTATAAGGTAGCTTCACAGTTGTTGCATCTAGAGGAAGGATTTTGCTTTAGTTCAATATTAAAGATTTTAGATCCTGTAATATGCAAGGAAAACAGAAAAGGACAGTGAGGAACAAGTATGTTTTTTCTATTTCAGGAGCACCAGACCAAACTCTTATTTCTGGAGTCCATCAGACACTGATTCACTCTAAGGAATTTAGTTCAAACTATTTTTAAACTGTAGTCTGGAGCCCCTGTCTTAATTTATGTAGTTTAAAATTGAATGTTAATCACAAAACCTGTAGCTCCTTCCACTTCTAGTGGTATAGATCTCTTTGTTCAAGTATGTAGTACTCTAAGTGACTTTTTTCCTCATCACAAAACGTTTCTCCCAAGCATAAACATCAATATGACTGCAATTTTCGCATTTCTAGTTCCTTCACTATAGTGGTTTCTGCACCAACATTTTCACCCAGAAAGGTCTTGAGGTAGCCAGGCCACCATAGTAAAAGCAAGATCTTGTAATGGCTCAGTTTCTGTGCTCATCATCCATGAATCTGTGCATGAGAGGGTGAGGGGACTTAATTCGTTTTTGGAGACATAGCTGTACTGACTAGCATTGTAGTGAAGTGTAACTGTATATTTCCCCACAGGGTTGGTAACTGAAAGACAGTCCAGTCTGGGATTTTTAAACATGATATTCAAATATTACTTTCATATTATATTTGGTATGTCTTCCCATTTGTAGCTATAAAGTCCAGACTCATTTTCCACTTGGGCTTTGCTTAACAAACTCTTCTTGTGTGTTTCTTACTCTGTTTTTACATTGTTGGAATGAATTCTTTCCTGAACTTCCACTAATATCAACCTGTCAAAACGATATTGTTAGACATGAGGGACCTGGCTGAAATGTCTGGGTTTAAATTTGGCTGGTTTAATTTGCATAGAGCATTATGCTAGTTAAGTGCTCCCCCATCCCCTGCAAAGACACACGCGCATATACACACACACACACACACACACACACGTATTCCTACTTATGGTACAAAACTGCTGAATTTGGTTACTAGATGTTGGGTTGTACACTGTCATGTCAGGCTCACATCAGAAATTTCGATCTTCCATACGTTCATATACCAAAGAGATGGCAGTGACCATGGCGTTTTATCCTCTTCCCACTGAAGTCACCTGGAAATTTGCTATGAGCATAATAAGTAGTATTAGACCCCTTGTAAGGAAGGTAATATCAATATGAATGTATTATAATGTTAATTATAAGAATTAAAATTCAGACTAATGTCCAGTGCTTCAGCAACATAAGCAACAGGTAATCCAAGATTTCACTTTCCCAGGAAAATAAAATATTTTTCCTGGCCTCACATGGCTTTCTTGCACACTTTTTACAATGTCTCATGCATTTTAGGAGATTTTTTTAAGAGGTTTTTCTTTTTTATGATCCTTTTGATGTATTTTGTTTAAAATGTGTACTCTTAATGGCTTTAGTATGCCTAGACAATCTGAAAGGCACCAGTAAGGTAAAAAATATCTAAACAGATAAATAAAGAATACAAGAGTACAAGGTTTTCCTCAATGTCAATCCATCTGTGTTAATGAGGGAGCTTTTAAGGGACAATGTAACCTTCTTTTGACCTTTAAAAGAGAGATGCCCAAACTCTGCTTGGTTGAGAATCATACATTATTTCAAATGAGTAAATTAATATCTTAGGTAACACATTTGAGCTCCCTTTTATTTCAAGTTAGATTTCCAGTTTAGATCTGTTTAGGATTTCCAGATCTTTTGATACATAGCAGCTCATTATAAATGTTATGAGAGTTCTGCTGCATATTTCCATATTTAAGAGGAAAACATTTCCAAGACTCAAAAAAAGTTACAAGTACAACATAAGAACATGGACCTACATAACAGAAGACGGGAATAGATATGAAATATGCAGTTCCCAATATGCTAGTTAACCATAAAAATGCCACTCCTGAATTCATTAAATATCTTACAAAGATAAGTTTTTACTGCAAGGCTGGTCCAGCTATTCGTCTAACACACAGAGTCTGTCTTTTAATTCCCAGACTAAATGAGCTGGTTAATAACTTTTTTTTTTTTTTTTTTCCTTCCTCTCCATGGGCCACCATTTAGTTTAAATAGTTCTTCAGCTGCTTTGGTGTTTACGTCTCATGGCTTAGGAAATATCAGATAATCACGGTGCACTGGTGAAGATTGCCCGCCTTAGGGCCGTGGGCAGAAAGGTGGTCTGTGTTCCTTGTTTAGAAATGTGTTGCAAGAGAAAGAAACAGGAGGAAGATGTCTTTTCAGATTCATTTAGGGAATAGATACACAGAAGAAATAAGCCATCCACCTGTGTTTTGCCAGATTATTGTGAAATATTTGAGTTCGTAGAAGGACAATCATGCACAGATGAACCCCTGTTACTTTGTTCTCTTGTCTCTGTTTGTTTCTTTCATGGGTTGTAATTTTTAAGGATTCTCTCAAATGTTGCAGACTCTTGATTGTTCATTTGCTTTTTAATTGTTTTTGAGTGTTGTCTCACCACAGCTGTCTTCTGTATGATTAGATACAATCTGAAATGTGCATTCTGCACTTAACAGAGATGCCATAGCAATTGTAGCTTCAGACTATCCTTTTATACTCATCCCAGAATGATGACAGAGCTCGAATTTGCCTGAGCTATTATTGAATGTTCTGATTTCAGGCCATAGTGAAAGAAGTAGCCATTCCATGCTTAAAATACATCAAAGCACAGTACAATGATCTAATTTCTTTATTATAACAATTATTCCGTGGTTGGTTACTAACACAAATTCTTCATCTTTACTTCTGGCACAAATAATTCTTATGATAGCACCTTTATTTTATGAATATATTGTTAAAAAAAAAATTATTAAAAAAAAAAATCTTTGCAGTGCAACTGTGGGTTGGTTGAAGACAAAAGAAGTTGGAGGAGCAATTAAGCATGTTTTTATAATCAGAAAAGCCACTATATCACGGAAGTATTTCTCACACCATGTTACGTCACCACTTATGGAATGACAGCCTCTTGTTTAGTTGTCTTTTAATGACACAGAAAAACAATTCCTCCACAAACAAAAACATCCCATAACAGCTGAAGTCACAGCTCAGTTTGCCTCTTGGCTGGAATATACATTCCATCTGGAGCTCTATCAAGACAGTGCAGGGAGGTCTGGCAGCTGAATAATGAACTCTGAGTAAATAGGTCACTACAACACATTGTTTCTGTGTTACTGGATTTCCACAACATGTCAGATTGGTTGAGCTTGCAGCCTGGATTCTCATTTCTCTCCAAATTGGTTGGCTTTACCTTAATAACTCTCTCATTTGGAAAACTTCTGTTTCACTTTTCCTACCTTTAGATAGCAGAGATGTCCACATCTGAGCCATCAAGGCCACCCCAGTGTTCTTTTCCTGATCAGGTGCAATAATGCTTACGTTATCATGCATTTAGATGTGTGCTTTCTTAAAAATAAAAAAAGTCTCCCACCAAAACACTATTCAGGATAAATGCGCAGAACTATAGTATTTAAAGTTTTGTAGATTTATTAGCATCATTTGGCTTTACATAAAGAAAAACATACAAGTGGTCTGCTAACATGTATTTCTTTAATACATATATATACATTCTGTACTGTACCTGAAGTATTAAATGCTGTTAAAACTGATCAGTACTTCTATGTAAATACATCAAATTTCCAGAACTTTTTCTATTAATACTATACACATATATAAAAGAAAACATGTTTTTAACACCTATTCAGCATGCTCGTTATAGTCTAGCTGATACTTTAGCATGCATAACATAATTTCTGCTTCCCGTCTTTTTTGAGAAGTCATTTTGTAGTCTGTAGCATGCTGTCTATAACATCTGGATTTTTTTCAGATTCATGGAAGACAAATATATGATTGTTAATTGTCGTAAATACAGAGAGAACTGTGCTTTGCCCACCTTGTGTTCTACCTAAATAAACTTTTTAAGATGCAGGATTAATTCCTCACCTCTCAGTTTGAATAGGTGGTGTTTATTTAGGCTTTCTGAAACCCAGGAATTAATCTTCTGTTCATTCTCCTAATTAGCAGATCCTCAGTCCCATTTGAGACAGACTTGGGATATGCTGAAATCTGACCCATCCAGTTATTATTGTTGGCTGACTTGCATTTGAATCTATTTTGCATTTTAGGTGCACCATTACCACTGTGCCTTGGTGCTTTACAGCTGTGGCTGCCATAATTAAGTGGGAAGAGGCATGTACCATGCTATAATTAACGGTAAAGAGATATTTGAACTCAATGTGGTCCTTGTTGTCTGCTAGAAGTCAGTAGTTTCGTAATAGGGCAGGTTTTTCTTCCTCATGTACTGGTCAGGTGTCTGTAGTCTCCCAGCATTGTAGTCTGAGACGCCTTTTGATGGCAAACATAATTCTTAGACTTATGTCTCAGTGTTCTGCCCAACCCACAGCAAACTCATTTCTTCCCAAATAACAGTAATTGCCTCTGGGTGAGATGGGTTCCTCTCTCAGAATATAAATACAAGAGGCACAAACTAGTTAAACACACAGAACACCAACTAGTTTTCCTTTAACTGTGCTTTTAGCTTTTATTGCCTACATAAAGTTAATTACCAGGATTCTTCTATTTATTCCTGGATCATTTTAATCAAATAGCACTTCTCTGGAGACGAATGTTTCAAACAAGGCTATGCTTTCTCTTTCCGGAAAAAAAAGGCCAATATAAAGTATGAGAGTTATAATATCCCACCTGCAGCAGGTCATGTACAGACAGACAGCCCTGCCCTGGATCAAATCCTATATAGATATAAACTCTGAGGTGTACCAGGTTCTCAGTCATGAAACATTTATGACTTGTCATTTGGATTTTGTTTTTCACACTGCTTGTAATTATTTTTCTCATGCTATCTCTTCCACAGTGGGCCCTTCCCTCTCTTTTTGTATTTATCTGTTTCTTCACCACTCTTCTCTTGAAGGAAAATCTGAGCCTGGATTTCACTTTATTTCCACTTAAATCCTTGAAATGTGGAATTCTTTACTTCAGGGGTTTAAACTAGACCCTCAAGGCTACCTTGGCAGACTTCTGTGTTTTTAGAGGATAGATTTTTCTGTTTTGTTTAAGAAGGTATTGCAAGCCATGGCTCTTTAGAACTTTGGGCATACAGTAAAAAAATAGAGATGACTAATAGCTATTTAGCAAGTAATGATGCCTTAGCAATATTTACCACTCTGATTTAGCCTCTATGACTCCATTACTTAGGATGTTTTCCTGAATTAAATTTGCCTCAGTTCTGCAGCCAGCAGCTGTCCACAGGAAAATAAAAAAAAGTCCTGAATCCTCCAGAAATAATGATTTCATATTTCTAATATGTTCCTTTAACTGCACAATCAAAACGGTCTCTTGTGCCCTCTAGCATGTGGTATGTCATAATAAAAAGCTTCATGTCAAACAGCTAGAGAAATACAGACAGAATAAATTAAAACTTTAATTCTAATGGTTTCTCAGGATACTTCATTTATGTGTATGTAATTGATTAATAGAATGTATATCCTTCATCTGTGGAGTTTGCTCTGGAGCTAAAGTTGATAACCACATTGGGCCTATTTGGATGATGATGTTCATATGAAGTCTGTGTCCGCTTCCCAACCCCAAACAGATTGTGCTGTTTTTCCATTTATGTCTAAGTGTCACAATATTTTGTTTCTAAATGGTTAGGTTAGCTCCTCCTGAGACCAGCTGTTCTAAAGGATTTAAAGGAATACAAGCATGTCTATACTTAATATTTTTTAAGCTTTAATAAAACTGGTGCCTTAATATATTTAGCCTAAAATCACTATTTAAACCTTTTTCTGGAGATTCAGTGGACTTCCATGTCAGCTTGCAACCCACTTTTTCTCCCAGAAACTTTGCATTATTATGATGTTTTAAGACATTTATCGCTTTTATTTTTCTTTGTGGGCAAAAAGAAAGATTTTTCTCCTTTACTATTTTAAGTGACATCAAAATATTTGCTAAAATTCTGCCAGTGCTCTTTGTGGCTTCTAAATCATTAATTCTTTTATTAAAGAAATTTGTTTTAATTTCATAGTGGTTTCTTAAGATCCAAATGTAAATTTTAAATAGAGTATGAACAAATAAATGAAGAAGCATATCCTAACTCTTAATGATCAAGTAGATTTTTTTTTTTTTAAGCTTTCATCAATATCATGTGCAAAAAGGATTATGCCTGCTACACATCACTTCTGATTTGTAGCAATGTAAAAAATCATCAGAACTACACTCCAGTTATACAGGAATTAGTTCTTAAATTCTATGTTCTCTCAAGCCATTACTAGTTGACTACTACTTTCATACACTGCTAAGATACACTTCAAGTTATTAAAGTTTCACTATCATTCAAACAGTGTCAGAATTGATTGACACCAAAACATGATAAATTATACCTTCTGTGAATTCTGAACTGTAAAAATCCAAGAACATATATTTAGGGCAAAATATGTCTCTTCTAAATACATATGTCACGCCAGAGATTTTAAGAACACACTAAAGATTTCTTTTTTTCTGTGGAGTCTGAGATATTAGAACTTGAGACTCCAATAAAAAGGAGGACTTCTTCGACAATTTTAGAAACTTTGCATCATGCTCCACTTCAGAAATCCTCTGAGAATTTACAAGTGTATAAGTAATTTAAGTAGTCATGTGAAAGTTTCATGGCTTAAAAATCTATTTTTCTTTTAAACTGCAAAGAATCTTAGAATTATTTTTTTTCCTCATCCACTGAAATATAATTTATGGTTTTGACAGTTCTTTGAGATTTTAGTTTGCAGAAAAACCAATAAGTACATAGGACATACCTTCTTTTTCCTCCAGTATATGAAGTGCTTGGCTACAAAAAGACCCAAGGAAAAGCAATTTAAAGAGGTTTGCACAAAGCTGTAACCAGCTATTCTCCCTGAATCAGGTGCTTAGTTTATAGTAGTTCAGGAGAAACCAAAAGTTCAAAGTTGTAGTTGTTAAACATTTTAGACCCTTTTACCAGAATTACCCTACTAAACAGAGGGTGATGTTTAGCACGACTATGTAACTTTGATTTTTGTTTAAGCTCATAAAACACGAATTTCCTGATTTTGTTAGTCCCACCGTACCCAATAATGTGGAAAATGTTGCTCGCCCCAAACTGTAGGTAGTTTTCTCTTGTATAAAAATAAGTTCTAACCCTCCTAGGCATAGTAAGATCAGCTGTAAAACATATGAATTTACATTTTTACAGAAAAAAACTTTTTCTAACAAATTATTGCTTTAAATTTGTGAACTGTTTTGTTCACTAAACTATGAAGAAAGCTATTCTTATGTGCAGTTTTGGAAATATATAAAGGGATGGATATGCAATGGAGAAAACAGTTATAACATTTCACAAACTCTGTATAGGTTTTTCTTCAGGTACTTTTTTGTACCTACTGGTGGAAGTGAATCTCTGATCATGTAAATGGTACCAAAAGACAGATATTTAGGTAGAGAGTTAAAATTTGTTTGATTGTAAAACAAAGTGTGTATGTTAAAACAATATGTGCAATATATTGTACTTTTTGTATAGAAGTCAGAGCATGTTTAAATCATAGGAGTTTTTCTAAATACAGAGCATGGGAACTATGGTACTGAAGCAACTCTGCGGTCCATGTAGTCTTATTTCTGATAGTGTTCAGCTGCTGTGGAGAAGGTTATAACAGATGGATGTAAAATCTGTCCTTCTTATTCTTAACCCGGTCACAAGTTGCTGACTTCTGCTTTCAATGAGAAAATTGATTTTGTACAGACAAAATGTGTTTTCTATAAACAAAATTTCCACTTCTGTTAAAATAAGTAAAATTTAAAAGTTACAGAAAATGTCTATTAATCTCCTTTTTCAGTTTGGAAGTTTCAAGTTTTCTTGTGAAAAATACAAATTTTTGGCAAGGAGACACTTTTAATATTATTTTCTGCAGGAAATTTCTGTGGAGGTTTCAATGGATATTTGTTCTTATTCCAGTTAAACACTATAATTTAATATTCTTATTATTCATATATTTTTAATCTTGGTAAGCCAATGTCTTCAGTGATATTTTCTGGCAATCAAATTATACAATTGTGGATTTCTTGAAAAAGAATTTCCTTTATTCTGTGTGGTTTGTTCCATTTTCTTCAACTGCCATTCTGCATTTAAGTTGGAAAAAGAGATGAACAGCAGCTGCCTATGCAGTTTCTGTGCTCCATTCAGTCTTCTGCTTTGTCAGACTCCCTCTTTTTATACTTATGTCTCTATTTTTTTCTTGTGAAATGGAAGTGTTCCCAAATCTTGAAATTTTTTTTTTTCCCCCGCTTCTTAACCTTCCTTGAACCTTCACACTGTATTTACGTCAACATGCTGAAACTGCTTCTGGACTTATTCTATGACTGACTTTTTCAATGCAGAAAATGCTGTTGAAGGTAAGGAAAGGTGATGGACTGAGATAGAAGGCATGGGAGGAGATGGAAATTAGCATCTAGTGTAGAGAAAATGAGCTGAATAGATTTGTGAAAAGGGCAGGGATAGGGCAATGAAGTGTGCATGCACCTTTAATAATGGCATGCACTCTATTATTGCCTGACAACACCATATGCAGTTCACTCATATAGGGAAACAGTAAAAGGAATAACATCCTCCAGACTATGTCACCATATCGCATCTCTGTAGTTCTTTCTATTTAACTTCCCTTCCTCCTACAGAAACTCAGAAACAGCTGCTCTGCACTGAGGTACACATAGAGGTATGAGCTAAGATTTTTTTTAAGAAAATTCTCTATTTGCTTACAAAATGCAAGGTATTGCATTTTTTGAGCAGTAAGTAAGAATATTGTATTAAAATAAAAAGAATAAATACAAAAATAAAAATAAACAGAAAAATAATAAAAAATTCTGAATGACTGTTCCTGTTCTCAGTCAACTCTAAGTAAACATTGTAGAGACATGAGGAATGAAGTCTACCTTTGCGCCACATATTCCATTTACTAAAAGGCAAGAGAGTCATTCACAAATTGCATTATAGAATCGTAGAATGCTAGGGATTGGAAGGGACCTCTAAAGATCATCTAGTCTCATCCCCCTGCTGGAGCAGGAACACCTAGATGAGGCTACACAGGAACGTGTCCAAGCAGGTTTTGAATGTCTCCAGAGTAGGAGACTCCACAACCACCATGGGCAGCCTGTTCCAGTGCTCTGTTACCCTCACTAAGAAGAAGTTTCTTCTCAAATTTAAGTGGAACCTCTTATGTTCCAGTTTAAACCCATTACCCCTTGTCGTACCATTGTTTGTCACCAAGAAGAGCCTGGCTCCATCCTCGTGACACTCACCCTTTGTATATTTGTAAGCATTAATAAGGTCACCCCTCAGTCTCCACTTTTCCAAACTAAAGAGACCCAGCTCCCTCAGCCTTTCCTCATAAGGGAGGTGCTTCAGTCCCTTAATCATCTTGGTTGCCCTACACTGGACTCTCTCCAGCAGCTCCCCCTCCTTCTAGAACCAAGGGGCCCAGAACTGGACACAATATTCCAGATGTGGTCTCACCAGGGCAGAGTAGAGAGGAAGGAGAACCTCTCTCGACCTACTGACCACCCCGCTTCTAACACACCCCAGGATGCCATTGGCTGTCCACCAGGATCCCCAGGTCCCTCTCCCCTACACTGTTCTCTAACAGGTCATTCCCCAACTTATACTGGTACCTGGGGTTGTTCCTGCCCAGGTGCAAGACTCTACATTTGCCCTTGTTATATTTCATTCAATTTTTCCCGCCCAACTCTCCAGCCTGTCCAGGTCTCGCTGGATGGCAGCACAGCCTTCTGGCGTGTCAGCCACTTCTCCCAGCTTGGTGTCATCAGCAAACTTGCTGACAGTGCACTCTAGTCCCTCATCCAAGTCACTGATGAATATATTGAACAGTACTGGCCCCAGCACCGACCCTTGAGGCACTCCACTAGATACAGGCCTCCAACTGGACTCTGCCCCATTGACCATGACTCTCTGGCTTCTTTCCTTCAGCCAGTTCGCAGTCCACCTCACTAATATATGTTCATAAGTTGTAAAGGAGTTCCTGATGTTTTTTTTTAATAAACAAATTTCACTGTCTACTGATTAAATTGAACAAACCCCATCAGATCACAGCGCTCAGGCTCCATGGCAAAAGCAAATGTGGATCAGCTAAGCTGACCTTCTAAACTGAGATGGGAGAAAACAACTGTTTAAGGTCTAGTCCAGCAGTGATAAACATCAGTCATCTTTAGGCCCAGATGTCCTAATCAGAAAGGCAACCACTATTACTAAAAAACAGTTCTGTGAAGTAGGTATAAACTGGCCAAGGTGTAAATCTGACCAGCATAGCAGCAAGCCTGGTAGCTGTCTTCCTAGGGCTCTTTCACAGGTAAAACTTTTTGCATAGCAGTCCCCTTTAATAAAATATTTTGGTATAACTAATCCTTTTAAAATTACACTCAACAACTCAGAACCACTACATAGAAATTCCAACTGCAGCCAGTGCTTTTGAAATCCGATGCCGCAGTGTGTTTTTTAAGACAACACGTAGCTGCTAACAGATATAATAAATGAATGTGTTAAGCACTATCCCACACACAGAATTAATTCAAACATAAAGTATTATACAAGAAATACTCTTGACTTCCCTTTTTGGTCTATTGTTTTATTAAATTGTTCTGTAAAATTAGTGTTTTGGCATTACACTAAATTATTCTATTCATTCCATTGAATTTGCATTATGGCCAAGGTTTCAAAAAACATGCCTCAATTTAAAAGGTCTAGGTTCTTATTTCTGTGTCTAAATGAATGACCCAAGTTTAGAAATGACCTGACCATCACAAAATGGATTCCACTGCTGTTGGAAGTGGTTAGTACTCAGTCCCCACATCACCCTTATCCTTGGGCTGGTGTTGATGGTCTGTGTGGCCACTCTGAGTCATTGGCTTGGGAGAATTTTATTTTGATGGCTTATTACCCAGCACATTGTTTCAATTATGTCCACTGCATTATCATGCAAACAGTTATGCTGTCTCAAATGAAACAGCGAACAGAATGGGGTATGGGGAGAAGGGATTGTTCAAACTTGGCATTACCCCAGAAAAACTCTTTTATGATCCCATGGCCATAGAGGACATGTTTATGTCAGCAGGCTGGTTTGGAGACAAGCTGAAAATAATTTCTTATAGAAGTCTAAAAAGTTTGTGTTTTCACTTCTGAATGGAAAGAAATGAAAATGCATTTTTTGATGAATCTGGGAGTCAGGAGAGCCTTGTCCCATGGCCCCAGTGAGGGTGAAGGGCAGGAGTGGCTGTTCCCCACTGAAGGTCACAGCTGACCCCACAGCCAAACCCCAGGAACGGGAAGATGTATGTGGGGCACCAACAGTCTCCTCCAGAAACTGAACAGGGAATGTAGAAAAAACTCAGTGTTCATTCAAACAAGGCAAAAATTTTCAACTTTCAGTTTACTTAAAATTTTAAAGCAGTATTTTGTTTGGGCTTTGTCCCAAGTGAACGTCCCTACTTGCACTTCCTCTCACCCTGCCAGCCATATTTTTCTGGCTGACTACAAAGCTGACAAACCAACAAAAGACCACAGGTATTCATATGATGCTAAGCAATATTTTGGGGGATCCAAGCCCATTTTTGTGTTGCCACAATTTGAATTTTAGCAATTGCATGCCTTGAGGAGAACAAGAAGCAGTCTGCAGTTGCTCTTCCAATTCATTGTGTTATTTTTTTTTGGTCTATCTGCTCCTGTCGACACAATGATACTAGATAAAATCCTATCCATGAAAGCAGCCATTGCCTTTACTTTTTCTCACAAAGGACCATTGATTTTTGTTGGTAAAGGATAAAAAATCAACAGTGAAGCAGATATGTGCTTTCAGAATTACTGATTGTGAATGCATGCATATTTAGAGTTAAAAATTCTAAGTATGCAATGAAAAAGAGGCTTGTTAGAACTAAAAGTCTGTCATGATTTTAAAGATATGCCCATTGCAAAAAATTTACTCTCTGTGAATTTTATGAATTTTCTTACAGAAAAGATCACAACTAATTTCTTCTGTACTTTAAAAACTCAGTTTGGGAAAACAATTACATGGATAGATCAATCAGAAAAAAACAAATAGAATGCTCTGGCAAAATACAAGGAAATTAATTTTAATAGCTTGAGTTCTAAGTCTTCAGATTTTTGCTAGCATTAGTTCATTATTTTATACTAATATCTAAGAGCAGTGAGTCAGGACTATGCCAATGAAACATGTGAGAATGTGTTAACCACTGTCCAGTCTGTTAACATTGTCCAAGAGAAGAGGTAGACTGGTGGAGCTGGGAACCTGTATAGGGAAACACTGAGACAACACTGGTTAGCATCACGGCAGTTTCAATGCATGAAAATCAGGTGAAAAAAATTTTCAAGATTCATACAGTAAAAGAGACTGAAAAAGTACTGCAATATTTGTATTTATAATTATGTAAAACTCTTTCAAAATATTGTGGTATACCATAGGAGAATGTATGCATGTCTATGAAAAATCATATAAGGAGAGGAAAAGCTGTGAAAGTATTTGAAAGTGAAGACAGTTTTTGTTTGATACAATAGTGAAAAATAGAAAAATATACAGAAGTTAATGGAAGAGTATACATGGATTGATAGCACAGGAAACGGACAGTTTAACTTGTAATATTGTTATTTTTATCACTTGTATTATAGTGGCCTTAGGAGAGCTAGTCACATTCTTGTGTTGAAAAGGCTCAAAACAAGAATGTAATTAAAAAAATACTTAAAACTTGTTTTACCACTCTTATATATCTTAACTTTGTATACTTTTGGGTCAATTTTCACAGTAGCTTCATGATGGCTTTAGTTATGGGACAAATAATTAAAACATATGAGAAGAATTTTGGTAATTTGAAATGATTTTTTTTTGGTTGAAAACCTCTCGGTCAGGAATGCTTTGAGACCTGAAGTGAAATACTTTAACTTTGGCACCGTCGTATTTGGCTTTTCCCACTCTGGAGGATATCTTTTTAGATGTTCTCCATTTCATAAATATTAATGTTCACTTTATGAACAGCATTTGCCCATTCTGCTTCAAAGTAGTTTTTAAAAAATATCAAGTACTTTGCAGAAATACCAAACATGGAACTGTCTAGAAGGAAGTTCTACCTCCCAAGTTATCTCCTGGTGTCATGTCATATGTTTAAGTTCCAGCAGCCTGAACTGAAGTCAATATTTGTAAATATTACCATTGTATTTTTTCAGCTGAAAAATCCAGTCTGATAATCTAGGATCCAACTGGATTGGGATCAGTGTTAGATGAAACCATACATTATGTAGGAATTTTATGTGAAATAAGCTGTCTGAGCATAGCTTGTGGATATATACACAAGGCTCAATTCATCTGGGGAGGACTTTATTCTTATCATCCATCAGCCAAAGTGAAGTTCTCACTGTAAGTCCACTGTAGATTGTATTTAATATAAACTTCCTGAGTTGAATACCATTATTTCTAAAATAACTTGAAAAATCATTTGCATATTTCCCAGAATGTCGCTCTGGGATATTGGTCAGACTTGTAACCAGTATAAACCTGACAATTATTTCTGCTCCAATTATGTATGTATTTTGATAATCCCAAAAGCTTTGTAGGTTTGATGGAAAAACAAATTTTTGAAAGTACTCCAAAATGCAGTATTGCCTTAAAGAAAAGAGTTATCACTGAAAACCACCGTTAACTATCATGTCTGCATGCAAAACCTGCATTGTTTACTGGTGCATCTATGTAACACCCAACCCCCCCATTGTTAAAGCTAAATATTATACAGCTCTAAATTACCATTTAAATGTGTTTGAATATTCTTGATTTTGGAATAAAATGGAAATATTACTATGCTAGTAGAATAATTAGAGCTTCAGAACAAATTTGCAATATGCTTCATGACAACAGAGATTGAGACAAGATTCTCTAATGGCAGAAACACAGTCAGTCTGGTGTTGCAGGTCATGCAGAAACATATCTCTGAAGCAATTGCAAGTAGATTCGGCAAATGCCTAATATAGGTGACCAGATTAAAGTGTCATTTTAATACTGCTATGGTGACAGATATGTACTGTTTTCCAGGCTATTACTGGCTGGTGTTAACGTACTCTCTAGTGACTGTTACTTCCTTTTAATCTGTTTTTTGGTTGTTTGTTTGTTTTCAATAGAAATAAGATTTTTTTTTTTTTTTTTTTTTTTACCTTTTCCCTCCACCCCCCTTATTAATCTGGATTTCAGCCGAAAAGTTTGTTTTTATACATTTTTATTTGGAAAAGTCTGTGTCACATTTAATTCAGTGCCAGCTTCTGTGCGTTCATGTGTATGCATGCATATGTGAACAGACTTACTTTTTGAAATTATTTTTTTATTAATTAATCAGAAATGCTAGACAGGGTTGTCTAGCTGGGTGTCATTTACTTCTCAGAACCAGACCACTCCCTTGGATGATAATTATAGTCTGCAGATGCCCAATTCTGGAAAAATGTAGTATTTTCCACATCAGCATCTGCCTTCATGACACTTTCTGCAAACAGTCATGCTGGTGGTTTAGAGATTGCTTTTTGAGTGTTATATGGTTTGATTACAGATGAGCTTTCTACCTATTTTCTTCGACCTCTGTTCATATAATAATAATATTGCTTTTTTATGAATGTATGTTGAAACTTTCTTCAATCCCTTTATTTTAAAGCAAAGATAGTAGTGCATGCTGATACTTCTAGTGCACCTTCTTCCTCATTAATTTTTTGGTACACATTAAAGGTGAACTTCACAAAATATTTTATTGGCATATGATGAAACAGAAACTTTCATGAAGATGTCAGATTCATTTCTATGAAACACGGAGTATTCACACTTTACGTTAGAAATCTGAGGCAACTTTTTTACCAACTCAGTTATGGGGGGACTTATGTAAAACTAGACTTAAGTTTGGATGAACACACAGTGATCAAGTGTTATTTAGTTAGCTCAATTAGAAGAACCTCTCAACTATTTAAACTCTGTGATTTTTAGAACTCATCTTTATCTCGACTATGGAAAGGATCAAAGATAACTGAAGAGATTATGAAGGCTAATTCTGCTGATTTTCAGGTCATTTTGAGAAGACAAAATCTAGGTTTCTAATTTTCTTTGCTTTTTTTTTTTTTTTTTTTTAGCACAATCAGTTTTGACTCCAACTACAGGCTAAAGTTTGTATGGTAATATTATGCAGAAAACTGCGGGTAAAATTTTCATACTTCATTTGATGTAAAGGCACTATTACCTCAGGAACACTTTTAGAAGTGTAGACTGGTTGGCTGCTTCTGTCTTTCATTTCTACTTTTAACTGCATGGCCATGGGGAGCAAATTAGGTAAACTGAAGTTCTGATTTGGAAAAGTCAAACTGGAAATGAGGTCCACAGACTGACTGTAAGGAATATAAAATATTATTTGCCCTTTCTGGGAATGTGCACGTGTACAGCAGGTGCACTAATGTCTGTTGCTCCTGGATACAGAGACGAAAAATATAATGAGAAAGCCTGGATCTAGTGTAATCTCACTTATTCTGGAAGAGCTAGAACTTTCTTTTCCCATAAAGCAAATTAGATATTGTAAGCTTCAAATTGCCAAATTCTCTAGCCAAGGAAAGCAGAGATCTCTCCCTTATTGCTTAGGCCACCTACTTGGTTCCTCCTCCCAACAAAGAATAAGAAAAAGAAAGTGCAGCCTGATTGCAATAATTCTTGGATGTTTACATTTTATTCTGCTTTCAAGGTCTTTATGATGCAACTAAACTTCAAGCAGGCAAGCTGGCTTAAAGTCACCCAAGCATCATCTGTAAGTATGATATGACACAGAGATGACTTGCTGTGAGGAAGGGTGTATAACTTTAGCTAATGCTGATGGTTTGCTGTATCAGTGCTCACTTTTTCTTTGGAAATGCAGCCTAATGGGATTTGTAAATAACCTGCTCATGTGTTGGGGGACGAGATCTGCTCACTGATGAAGTTTGCAGAGCTTTCATTTATAAATAATCTAACTTTTATTTCTGTAGAGTGATTAAATATTATTGAGTCAGATGCCTGGGGAAGAAAAGGATTTGCATTCAACACCTTTAGGCGACTGATGTACAGTTGTGATCTGTTTAAATAGATTGTGCTTGCTGATATTCCAGATGTCAATAAATATTGTTCATTTCACCATCAGCTGATCTTACTGCTGTATCAACAGGGATATTATTGCAAAAATAAAGTGATCATTCTCAGTACTTTATCTTTAGGATTTCCTTTCATGAAAGCCTAATTTCCATTCCAGACTGCATTAAGAAAAAGCCCATGAAGAAGTAGTGCTTGGGATTACTTGTTCTTTGCACGCCTGTTAAATCCAACTCAAATCACTCTATGGTCTGGAGTCATAGTATGTTAATTTCTGTAGTGGTGATCTAAAAGAAAACACATTGGTCATTGCAGAGAATGTGATAGGTAAGTGAAAAGAAAAGGAGGAAAAAACAGAAATAACAAAATAGCAATCAAAACTTGGAAGTGTTTATGTCACTAAAACCTGCAACCAAGTATTCTATGGAAAATTTTCAGTGCAAATTGAAACTTAAAATGATAAACAATTGATTTTAATTACCCTTAAATCAGCCATGGTAGAATTACCTTGATGACATCTAAATTGCTGTAACCAGGTGCTGGAGTTAACACTCCCCTGAGATGACAAACGAGCATTTACACTGTCAGATGGTTCCTTGCCAGCCTACACTTGGCTCACATTCAGACTTATTTTTTGGACAAGTTTATTTTTTTCCTATAAGAGAATGTTCAAATTATGCGATACTTTACTCAGAGGAAAAGTTCTTTTCAGTCGGTGAAAAGTGCAGCTTGTTTAAATCCTGTGCCTGTTGCTGGAGTCATGGTCACAGGTTTGAAGTTCGTTACCTCTCTGCTGTGTCGACAGCTGATCTCTGAACTGAGGTTGAAAGGCAGTGGAAGGGTAAGAATACCAACCAGCTCAGCATCTACAGAAATACAAACAAAAGTGTCTTTATCACTTATATATGTTTTCCTACTTGTCTTATAGTTTTCATAATTCTACACTAACAGGGTTTGGGTATATTATATACATAATTGGTTCTTGGAAATCTGATTGTTATAATTACAGTTGTCCAGCCCTGGAGATACCATGGATTTTTCCACAGGATGGAGAGCACACTGAGACGGTACCTGTGGCCCGGGAACAGGAAGCTAATAGCTAAATGAGCATTGTAGATAACTTAAGAACAAATGCAATTTGCATTTTTTTTTTTCAATCTTTTTAAATCCTTAGAGAGTGGATAAAATAATATTTTTACTTTTGCTTAAAATTTCTCTGTTTATTTACTTCTTATTTATTTACAAAAGATTATTAATTCCCTCTGAACTTTTTTTTTTTTCTTGCTAATTATCTTTTGTAAAAAATACATTTTGAGAGAATTTTGTTACTTGGAAATGCATTTCCTTTAAGGTTACATTCTTTCTATTTTGATTTGTTTTGATCACTTTTCTTTCTTTTAATTACATACCCATCTGACTTTTTAATTTAAGGTTTTCAGTGCAAGTGGCTCCTTATTAGTTTTACCTTTCTATTCCACATCTTCCACCTTCTTTACTCTTTTGTTGTGTTAGCTTGGGTTAAAATGAATCATCTTTATTTCCCTACCAGCGCCGGTTGCAACTGCTTTTCCTGTCAGTAGGAATGAAGTAGTGAGTGAGAACTGCAGGAATGCCGTCAGTTGTTTATTCAACGGTCAGTGCTATCTTAGAAGGCAGCTTCCTGAAGAAGCTGTGCTTACAGTAGCAAGGGAAGGTGGTGGTGACTCATGGCTCAGCACCCCACTTATCATACTTGCTGCACGCCGGACCATCCATTCCCCGCTGCTGGACGGTGGGCAGAACTGCCCCTTCGCCCACATCCAGAGATTGTGGGCTGGAAAAGATCCACCATAATCACATTTTTTATTGAATCATTTTATCAAATCCAAGGGCTGTGTACAGCAGCTCCAGGTATAGCAGGAAGTTTGGGAAGTGATGGTGGCAGCTCCACTGCTCTGTCTTTGTTGTGAGGCTCTCCAAGTCTTACCACCCCATCTGAGGGACCTGAGCAGAAACACGAGATGTCTGGAGGGAGGATGTTCAGATCATGGATCCAGACTCTGCAGCATGGCTCTGGAGGGAAGGGACCCTTTCCTATTTAAAACAGTTCTTTCCTGTGCCCTAAGTCATATAGTTTACCTGTAACTGCTATACGTTATCAAAGAAAATCTGACCCCAAACATACTTTATTCAGCACTCCTTCAGGGATTGCAGTTTTGACCCAAAAGAGCTGTTACCTTCCTCAGACCTTTCCTGGCTAAGCAGCAAATTATGGAAAACCCCTAGTTAATGCTTTTGTGACTGAATCAAGCTCTTTTCCCCACAAACTTTCAACAGCATCAGTGGGGAGCTCCCCAATGGGAATAACCAAAGGCAATATATGATAACTGCAAGAAC
This sequence comes from Columba livia, assembly GCF_036013475.1. Lineage (NCBI taxonomy): Eukaryota > Metazoa > Chordata > Aves > Columbiformes > Columbidae > Columba > Columba livia. Next base: position 15,261,129 of record NC_088605.1, on the reverse strand, counting down.
AGAGCTACCGATTCCTGCTGGCACATGGAGCCAGCGCTCTGAAACTGTATGCCTGTTATATATGCTACATGATAAAGTAATAGAGCATAACAAAGAACTGGAATTATGTGGGACATGAAGGATAGAAGTCTCTGGTTGTGTGATTTTTCAAAATAAAAAGAGTGTTTTAATTTCTTTTTATTTGACAGTTTTGTACAGTACAGCAGGTACAAGGGGGAATTTTCTAAAGTAAGTGCTGGAGATAGTAAAGCAGTATGTAAATGCTGCAGCTATGAATATTGGATAGGGTTACAGGTTATTTATAATAGTAAAAGAGGAAAGAAAACAAAAAAATTGTGATTATTAAAAAACCCCATGAGTTTCAAAGTATACAGTGAACTTCGGGCTTCTAGCTGTAACTCCATTTTTAAATGACATAAATTAGAGGAAGAAGTTGGCATTTATATTATTTCACAGCGGTCTTTGTGTTTCTGGCAGGTTCCTCTAACCTAACAGGAAGATCCAGTGCAGCAGACATTAGGAGTCTGCCTTACCCACCTCCCATTTTCTATAGATGTATGGTGTTTTTTTCAAGACACAATTTTGCATATGCAACTTGTGTGCATTTTTTTTCTTTAATGTAGCATACAGTTTGTCTCTTGCAAAGCACTTTGGGAATCTTCTTAGGAAGCTAGCAGGAGAAATTTTAATGTGATCTAACATTTTTAATATTGCATGAAATTAGGAAGCAACAGAAGTAGCGTTATACATAACTTTATTTGAGTCTGCAATTTTTCCTGTATGGTTTCATGCATATAAATGGAATACTCAGGGTCTGGCCATGTGTTAACATCTCACATTTCCTTTCCTGCCACAAATGTTGCTTATTATAATAGTATGAACTGAAATATGTATTTTTATTGCTGTTCCAAATGAATAAGAAAGTAGAAACACACAACTATGGATTTGTTTTTTGTTATAACCTCTGTCTGTTTTATAGTCTGATAAAAGTTTTAGTTGACACAGCACTGAATAAATGTAGCCCTGTACAGTATGTTTTCTCAAATATTTAACTTGTGAAATTTAATAAAATAACAATTTAAACAGATAAGGATTAGTCAAATACAAAAACTATTAGAAACATTCACATAATTCAAAATAAAATTCTTGACCATTATCAGATGTAGGAAAACCACATAAAAATCCATTTAAAAAGTTTTCAAGCTCCAATAAGTTAGATATAATAGACCTTTTTTCTCAAACACAAAAATAAATATTATTGATTTTATGAATAAATACATTTTCTTAAATGATTTAGAAAGCTCTGTTTATTCATATACAGACAGTGTTTAGAATATGTAGTAGCCAGTATGTCTGCAGATATATTTATGTTGGACTGTTTAGATTGGCTTCACCTCTGTAATAATTTATAACAGTTTCAATGTAAACCTGCCATTGAACAGGTCATAAAGGTCCTGCATTTTAACCATCATAATTTCAGATAAACCCACAAAACTATTTCTTGCAGGAAAGCTCTAGTTAATCCTTGAATATCTTTGGAATGGAATTTGTTTTTTTATTTAGGCAAATTTAAAGAGCAATAAAGGCTGCATTTTAACTGTGTTTGATATTCCAGTACTGGTGATAATTTAAAATATATACATTTTGTTTTGTTTTACAGCAGTAACTCTTCATTGACACTTATTAATACAAAAATTCTGCCCTTCAATTGATTTCAAGTCTTGCTCAGAAAAGAAAGCTACTGTTCTTTTTTAAATGTGTCATTGTACACTAGAAATGTTAACATAAATGCAGTAGTGTTTTCCACACTAAACGAAGATAGATCAACGCCATTTGTTTTTTTCATGATAGAAATTTCCTAAAGGCATGGATTTTGGAAGTATGAGAATTATTTATTTAATTTCTAAGTTACCTCCCCCCCTGTTTTCTCAAAATGAACATTTTCTACCTTAATTCTAACAACATACTTATGTTCAATGAAATGTTTTTGAATACAAAAAGCTAAACATTTTTTAAAGCAGTTCTATTTTTGTATATATATATTTGTATTTTAAACAAACAATGAAAAAGAAAGAAATATACAAAAATTGTTTTTTTTTTTTTTTTTTTTTTTAAATTAGAGAAATCTTCTGTCTTCTTTTGAATGTCTTCCTTTTCCACCCTAACATCAAAGAGGGTTTGTCTCATGCTCTCTTAAACTTCAGATCTTACCCAGGAAATTCTGCAGTTTCCTGTTGGTCAGCACTCGAGCATGGGACCTATAGGAGAGCTCTCATTCTAGAACTATGCAATCACCCATGAGAAATCAACGAATCTAAAGCTTATTTTCTGTAAATACACAAAGTTCCAGATGAGCTTATCTTTTCACACAGGTTTATCTTGTTGTTCACTACTTGGCCGCTCCCCTCACCTCTTTATTAAGGCAGCCCAGGATTTATGGTGATAAGCACAGGATGGCTGAAGGGTGGCTGCAAGAAATTGGAAGGAGCCTTCCCATTAAAATGAAGAGATTAAAAGCATGTGAAATGTTCCCTTAATAAAAGACTACATGGGGTTCTGTCCAGGCAATGTAGCTATTAGGTTTTCATCAGTTTTCAATGACCCATGGACAATATTTCTGTTAGTCCTTGTCTGATGTCATCCCTCTAGCCTCTGATGTCCAAAATGTCTGTAGAAAGATGGTTGATTGGCTGAAATGGGTAATGTAGAGGATTATGTATGTAGGGGGAAAATGTGACCTATTTTCTCCAGGTTGAGGTAAGTTTTATATGTACTCCACTATTTAGGGTCATAATTAGAGTGTTAGTTGGATACTTTGTTGATTGAATTCTAAAAAAATTTCTAGATATGAGGCAAAACACTGAACACTAACTGTCATGGCAAACAAGTTGTATAGACCGTGTAATGCTGTTCACAGTGCTTCACTTACTAGCACAGGGATGATCACAGGATTTTCCAATGTGCAGAAATAATTTCAAATTCATTATACCATTGATTTCCAAATTAAATTGGGGAGCTTTTAAAATGTCATTTTGTGCTAGCACAAATGCCTTGAAGATGAAATGTAAGAGAAATATAGTTTAACTTTTTTCTTTTTATAGTTTGTCATTTATTCCCCGGTAATCCTGCCTATGGCTCAGAAATCTCTTTGGTATGAAGCAGTGTACAATCATGGAAGAGCGATCTATCTGTATGAACCAACATCTTTTTATGGCTTCCTACATTTGAAAAATGAGGAACATTACCACTTGTCTTTGGTAGAATTTAAGGAGGAACTTCAGTGGCTTCTGGTAATGAATGCTTGTTTTGCAAATAGCTCAGCCATTAGAGAGATTAAACACATTATTATTATTGAAACCATGCTTTCCTCAAAAGTGGGAAAACGGAGCATCCATGCAGAGATATGTGTATATTAATATACCTACTGAAAATGGACTTGGGTCCAAATAACATAGATGACATTCCCTGTGAGATTTGCATCTTGCATCTGTATCAGAAGGATTAGTTTGTATGACCTATTCTCAAAAGTACATTAACCTGTTAAGCACAGCTTTCTCTCCACACTTTTGCTTAATTAATTAATGTATCCTACACTACATTTCTAAGGTATTCATGAACATGAGACTGCACCAAGCAAATGCAGATTTTTGTAATGCAGACAACACCAGACAAAATAAATGATAGGGATGGGCAGTGCAACTTACTGTAGACCTGTACAATATAGTAAGCAACATTACTGACAGCATTTGTACAGGCAATGGTTACTTGGTATTTCATGGATGGAAATGTCATACTTCTGACCAGGGCAGAACCTAGGCAGGGGAAGGGTCCATTTCTATCTGCCCCCATGTTTGTAACTATATTGTCAGTGGTTACTGACTGATCAGATATTCTTTGTTTAGCAAATCTGGGCAAAAACTGGTGACTTAAATGTGCTTTGCATTGAATCATATGATATGTTATATTTTAAAAATACCTTGAATAGTTAATCTTCTCCCCAGACCCTGACTCATTCTGCAAGTTAGCCTGATCAGGAGTTGTTTAATTATTACTAGGTCCTCAGATTCTACTGAACTGCACAGCCTTCTGTCTACTTCTGGCTCAAATTCTGTAGTTGCAGGCTTTCCAGGTGTCCAAAATAATTGCTGTTTCTCTTCCATGTCTTCTACCTCTGATCACTGGGGGCTGCCAGGTTCTGTGCTTATGGTTTGGCTTGTCTGACAACTTCCAAATAAGAACTGTTTGAATTAGACGATGGTATTCCAGACTGCAGTTTGATGGTGAAGATGGAGATGCACGGCTCGTTAATGAGGATTTTCCCTTATTACAAATATTTGGGTGATCTTGACCAGCTACCATAGGGGGAATTTAATATTTTTTTGCCCAGTGCCACATTTTTATTAGCTTTGCTTATAGGAATGTAGCAAAATAAAAAAGGCCACACTGGCTTTGCTCTGTAAATATTTAAGCATAGACTATGTGGACACAGGGCAGGTATAAACCAGACTCAGGCGATCTCCGGGTTGGTGATGGTCTGTCTAATCTAATCTAAGTATTACTGAGTGTGCTATATGGTGTTTCTGAATTTATGTGTAGTCACAGTACAATGAGCCTCTCATTATAGTATTTTTCTAGTTATACTGTAAAACAAACTCACACTTGGCATAACAGAAGTGTTTGGCAGGAATGCTGTTATATTCACAGTAGATGAGACAATGACTGATACCTTGTTTAATCATCTCACAGCATTAGCAAGGAAGCTGAATCATCTGCACTCTCTCCACCCACATGCACACAAAGGCACAGATTAACTCAGCCTGCCACGCTTCACTGTCTTTTCCCCCACTACCTGCAGCTGGCCCCTTACAGAGCTATTAAAACGGATTTTCTGATATGTTTTGTTTTCTCTCGCTCTCTTGAGCTTTTTGCCAGTCTGCCTCTCTCTGACTATGGAATTTCTTTTGTGTGTAGCATTATGCTCCCTTTGCTGAGATTGTATCAAATTCTCTGCTGTGTAAATTGGCATGGCTATGCAGCACTCAGAGGCTCTTTGCCAGTTTACACTGAGAATCTATCCCTAAACAATTATACTCAGCAGTACCAAGAAACCACTTAAATCAACAGAAAATGTAGGAGAACTTTTGGGCCCAAATCCCACTACCTTCAGTTTTTTAAATTGGAGAAATTACCAGGAAACAAGGACACGAAAAGGGAGCTGGGAGAGAACTCGGAGCACAGTCAGCCTGTTCTCTCAAAAATCAGCAGAAGAAATAACAATTCAATTCCCTTGCTGTCGGTTCCATCAGCAAGAAGTAAATAAAAATTAGGAAATCACTTACTACTTAAATGTATTCTCCCTGAGTTTTTCTCTATTTCTTACATTGTTTGTGAATCATATAACCTTGCAGATACAGAGCTTGACAGAAACACAAACATAGATATGGGAATTTTATCATAATTCCATAACAAATGGTAAAAATAAAGGGTCAACAACTACATTATTGTACAGCTGGCACATTTTTGAAGATAATAAATCAGAATAGAAGAAGCCATGAAACAGGTAGGTGTGCAAATCATATGAATGTCTTGGGTTTGCTGGTTTACAAAGCCAAAGCACAGGATACTGAGGGCATGCTGTATGACAGCTTTGTTCTTCTCATCACCAGTCAGGTTCTGCTTATCTCATTCATGCAAATCGCCCCACTAACTTCAGAAGCTATATTAGCGTGGTTATTGTGAGCAAGTTTGGGCTTCAAGACTAACTGGGTCTTCAGCAAAACTAGACTTTTGTAATCATGGAACAGGAAACGGTTCTGTGCAAATATTTACCAGTGCTAGGAACTATGAATTTCACATTTACAATTACACGAATGTCCGCTTAGGCTAGAATGAATCATGTATTTTCCTTACAGAATGATTTATCCTATAAATATTTGTTGTAAAAGCAGGACACACTATGCAAGGCAGCAAGGAAATAATTTCATCTCTTCAGCCAGAAGAAGTACTCTAATTGACTTTTGACCTTGATAGACCTATAAGGACTAACAGAAACTCTCTAACCCACTTTACACTATGTCTGTTGTGTGATGTTTAAATAAGGATGTAATTCAGAGAAATGCTTCCTCTTGTTAAAGTGTCAATAAAGTTCTTATTGTTTAAGGAAACTTCCAGTAGAAAGTCTTGTGCTTTAGCTGTGAATATATCTTATTTAAAAAAAAAATCCTGGCACTCTTTGGATTTTTTTTCTTCTTTCCTTCAATTTTCTGCACAAATCTAAATTGTACCTGGCTGACTGTTGTGTGTGCATGTGTATGTACACACTGCAGAACAAATCATCATACCACAGCCAGGTTCTCCTGGGGGACGTAACCTTGAGCTTATCTTGTCTCTACCTTCCACTGCTGTTGACAGATTTTTTCTTTGATGATTCCTCATTATTCATTCCCAGATTTGTGACATTTTGGGGCAATGTAGAAAGAAACTAGAATATATACTTTCCTTCTGCTTTCCTGTTTATTCAAATTTATATTCTTTTGAGGAAAAAACAAATAATCAAGGTAAAGGTAGGAATAACAAAACAATTATAAACTCTGTGGTCCGAGAGACAGCAAACTGAGAGCTGACCACTTGTCTGTCTCCATAGGGAAAAATCTCAGTTGATAGTCAGTCTCACAGTGGCCCAAAGAATATTTTTTCCTGCTGGTTTATTTTGGGTATCCTGAATGGGTAGAAAACATTCGTGTTTCTTTGCTACATTTCACAAGCTGACAAGCCACTGCCAGAAACCATGTGGCCCATTTTCAGTGAGTTTTGTCCGTGTGAAGAGACCCAGAGTGACACGTTTCTTCTCTGTCCTCCCTGCCAAAAATAGTTGTGAGATTAACAAAGGGCACTTACAGCTGTCTTCTGTTTTACATTTAAATGAAGGCGGTCTGAACTGTATGTATTGTGTTTTGATATAATTCTTTCTAGAAATTAAACTATGCATTTGTACACTGCTGTCTTTGCCTCAGTTGTGGAGATAGAGTTGTTGTATGGTTAGTTTTAGATCCTCTGTAATCCCAGTACCCACCAGATTGAGAAATAGGAAGAATGCAAAAGCATGGAGTTTACTGGGCTCTGCAGCAGGCAGGACAAGCCAAGGGAGCCTTTTCTGTGAGCAGTCCTTGGGAATGGGCAAAATCCTTTCCTGGGTGTATGGAGTCTGAGAGGTATCTGGAGCTCTCTAGATATGATTTTCATGTCTATGAATAAGATTAAGTTTTCCTCCCTTAGCTCACCCCACATATACATATTATTTGTCTCTGTACTTGTTTTTATTTCAGTCAAGGATGAGTTGTTTTTTTTTTTTTCTTTAGGCTTGCACTTTGCTTTCATATTTCTGACTAGACCTGTGGATGCAGGTTTATGCAATCAGTTCAGGTGTGACGCATGAGAAAATTAGGAAAGAGGCTTGCAGCTACATTGAGTCAACAAATATACAGAACATTAAGTTGAATATTATCTAGTCAGGTCTCCTAGGTGCATACAGTGACCTTAAAATATAAAAGTATAGCTCTCACTTGCTGCAAAAGATTTTCCTGAGCTAATATAGAGGAAATGCTGCGGATGAAGTGTATGAACGTAGGTACATCCTGCAGGGAAAGTCATCACCAAGCTGTTAGCTTTCTACAGCCAAAGTTTTTCTGAAACCTCCAGGAAGGTTCTGCCTGCAACAACTAATCAACAGTGCTGGTACCTCAACCAGTATTGACATGGATACTGAAGAAAACAGTAAAGGAGATGGGTATATCTAGGAGAAGACAATTAAAGAAGTAAAATCAATATTTTTCATAAAATTCTGTCAGTTGTAGAGTCTTCTATATCCTTGGGGATAGATGTAAAAGCAGAAATACATTTCTTGGTTGACAGTGATTCCATTACTAATGCAAGCCAATATGCTGTGATAAAATAAGATAAAAGATTTTGGAGGCCTTCAGGGCAAAAAAATGCAGCAACAAGTATCAAGTCTGTGCTTTTTTTATTAATGAAAATAAACTATAGTAAATTTCCCTTCCTCCTATGTTTCTTGCCTGCAGGATGGAGTGTGATGAAGGAGTCCTTTGGAATATGTGTTCATTTATGCACATCTGGTCTGCCTGAGTCAGACAAGTGAGAGAAACACAGCCAAGCAAGATCTCCAGGTACCTCTGTTTTAGGAATGTTCTGTTCTAGTTGGTTAAAATGAGTACCAAGCAACTGTGTCTGCTGCAAATGGGAATGTTATGGACAACCAGTAAGCAGTTCCTCATCTGCTATCCAAAAGGCAAAATCCCCTGTTCTCTAGTTGGTAAGTCTGGAATCAATACAAATTTCTGATGGTATTATGTCATGTTAGGAAAGAACTAACTGTTCTCCTTTTAACCAGGTCAAAAATATACTCTCAGGTTCTGACTGCTCACTTCTTTTTGTTTGTGTTCTTTCTATCTGTACATGGCGAGAGAAATAGAAACTTCTAGATTAAAATATCAGTAGTTTGGCATTATAATTAGCATGTCATATTCATTTCATAACCAATACCTCTATTTTATTTTTTTTCTGAACAAGAAAGGAAACATTCCTGGACTTGTTTTCTTGTCTGGCATACATGCTAGGGAAGAAATGCTCCTGTTTTCAAGTTTTTCTCACTGTTACTTTAAGGGGCAAAAGTAAATGCATGTCTGAAACACTTTACTGCTTGTGAAGTCCTCCTGTATTTTAATGTGCCTCAGTATGACAAAATAAGAGGATATCTTTAAGTTTAGCATGTCTCTTTTTCCTGTGTACTTTAATTTATTTTTCAGGCATTTCAAAGTGACTGTGCGGCACTCTGTACATTGTAAAAAAAAAAAGCCTCTAGAAATGCTAGTCATGTCTAAAGTGAGAATAATTGGCCCTGACAGAGAGGAAAGTAGTAATTGGAATGAGAGTTGTTTAAATAACAGTTTAAATTTTCTTTCCTTGCTTTTCCGATTATATGCACTATAAAGCAGGATTTCTTTGCCTTGGGTGTTTTACAGACTTGTTTCTTTATGCAGCATGCCCAGTAGTATAACTCAAGTAATAAGCCCAGCTATAATTTGGATTAGACTTTGAGTTTAGCTCCCTTACATACAAATACACCATTCAATTGGTATTGATACTGTACCATCAAAATATTCAGTAGGCTGAAGCAGGACAGGTTAATTGCGTTCTCTAATTCTTCTAAGTTATCATCATTTCTTCATTCTGAATGGTTAAATGGAAAATCAGATGCAACACTAGAGGAGGAAAATGCGCTTAAAAGTTTGAGGTATGAGTACACTTGGTCTTCTGCTAAACACTCTCCTCTCTGTTAGCATGCAAGGAAAAGTAAAGTTACTATATTTTTCAGCCCTTCCTTTGTGTGATTTGTGTTGTTCTTAAATATAGCATTGCTCAGAGCTATGCAGAACAGGTGTTTTAAGAAGCTTTGGAGTATGTCAAAATTTAGTACTGTAACATGACTGAGATTATTTTCCTGTTGAGCACATCTGTTTCCAGCAGTAGATGCAGCCCCCATCTAAATAGTAATGGGGTCTGTGTGATCACATCTGCCCTCCTTCAAAATATTTATGGCAAATATAGATCAAGGTAGGGATTGACATGAGAATCTGGAAGGATAAAGTGTCATCTGTTAATAAATGGAGTTTAAATATGTCCTGATTTGCAGAATAATATGTGAAAAATATTATATAAGCTTGGTAATTTCCTATTACAGCTTTAATGGACATAGCCAGAACGTATCAGTCCTGCCAACCTTGGGATCATTTGTCTGTCCAAAAACCTTTGATGTTTGTCTCCTAAACCTTTATCAGAAACCTTCGAAGTGACTTAGATGATCTCAGTTTGGTGTTTGTTTTTCTGGGGTTTCTTGTTTGTTTTGGATTTTTTTGTTGTTGTTATTGTTGCTGCTGATTTTTTTTTTTTTTTTTAATTAAAGGAAACAAAGTCATAGGTGAAAATTTGCCTCCATTAATGCGAGTGATAAACTTCTACTCACTTCAATCACAAATAATTTAATTCCGCTAAAGCAGTGGCTAGTCCACTTTTTGAACAGTGGATCTGAAGTGTCTGAAACTGAGGATTGAGGATGATTTAGATTCTTGATGCTGTCGAAGTTCTAAAATGGAGATCAGTAATTATAATAGTTCACGATTTATGAGGGCTATTTTCCAGTTATATCCATTTGACTAAAAAAATCTGAACTCTTAGCAGACCTATCTGCATGAAAAATAAAACTAGCTGGGAATTTAATAATACAGAGGTAATAAGATGAGATCGGGCTTTTCAGTTCAACATGTACGTTTTGCTCTGTCTACCTTTTGCAATACAGATGATGTTACATAAGGTAATGGTGCTTTTTCACCTGATTTTCTTTAATCATCCCAAAGGTACTCAGTATTTTTTCTAATATTGAGCTACCTTTAAGCTATCTATAAATGGAAAATGCTAACATTCGTTTGAATAAAAGTTAGTGTTAAGCAAAACATGGGGTTTTTGTGAAAATTTCTGACTTCAGTAGCAAAGTGAAAATTTTGGCCATAATACAAAAGTTTCAGGTTCTATTCCATTTCTGTTTGAGTGTATTAACAAAATGTCTTACAAGAGGCTGAGTTCATCTTTTTCTCTCTGATGAATCAGGCCTCTTCCGCTGAACTACAACTCTCACAACACACCAATGGCTTTTCAGCCCTGGGGAGCTGCACAGACTCTACCCCAGGCCCTCATGCAGAGGTGAGACTGGTGGGGAAAGCCACCCGGCTGGGTGGGACAAGCACAAGAAGCACTCTGACTATAATTACTGTGAGCATCGGCCTCTCAGGAGCATCTTAGACTCTTGTGTTACTCTTTCGCAAGAAACAGCTCTGGAGCTGGCTGTAGTCTGTGATCCCCATCAGAGGTTTAAGTAAGTGTGGAAGGTGAAGAGACTTCATGCACAAGAGCAAAACCAGGGTTGCACCAGACTGGTTCCAATCTGGGTTAAATATGCCTGGCCTTTCTGTATTGCAGATCAAGAGTTCAAGTATAAAATGACACTATGTTTTAAATGGGTAGTTTCAGTGTAAGCAACAGCTGCAAGTGCAAAAAGCAATGATATTGCCATCACACCCCTAACAGTCAAAACTGTTTGGAAATCTCATTTGTTTTTCATTAGTTACCGCAACAGTTTGAATAAAATCCTGTTCAATCTCAGCAAAGAGTACTTTGGAAATGTTAGTCTGTTATTCTTTAAACAAAGTTCAACAGCTATTAACAGAGTACTTGTTTATGATCTTCTATAAATATTATGTTTCTGTAGTTCTTTGAAAATGTGGACTTTTTAATTTCATTTTTATTTTAGTAAAAACTGTAAAATTATGACTCACCAGCTGCAGAGTGCCAAGACAGGATATTTCCCAGTATATGGGGCAAACAACATTTTTATGTATTTTTGTTACCAATCATATAAAACCCAGCTTATTTTTATAAATGGCTCCATAGGCCTGCACCATAAAAGTTGCATATAATTTTATCCTAGTTTTTAGGGATTTTGGTACCCATTACCTAGGAAATGTAAACTCTCATGTTCCTGAGCAAAATCAACATTTTAGTGATCAGTGAAACCCACTCATTTTCATACAGAAGTGGCCACCTTTCTTCTACTCAGCCCAGATCTCACAACCCAGACAGAAAGTTGAACTGGACAAAAGAAAGAAGCACATACTGCCAGAGGTTTCAATACAACAGCTTAAAAGGCAGTTGCAAAATTAGCAAGGATTTAATGGTGATATTTTTTTCGTGTTCCTTGAGTGCATATTCTTGTGGCACTGCCACACAGATATCACCACTTACCTGTAAATCGTCCAGAAAAAATAATGTTTTAAATTAATAAAGGGAGCAAAATTCATTACATTATGTTGCTTATAAAGTTTGCTGTAATCATACCTATAGTGGTTTCCTCCAGAGCATTGAATGTGCCTGATCAAAAAGAGTTCTACTGAGCTATTTGTATAATTAACGTGGGGATGTTAGTGGGTAGTTTAATCCCCAGATGTATATTTTCTAATAGCTTAACCTTCTCCCTTATGACTGCTGCTATTAAAAGCAATAGATTTACACTTAAATCTAAACTGAGTAAGTTGTGGCACTGCTTTCCCTTGTGTCTAAGCCTTTCAGTGGCTTTCCTCAAAACTGAGATAAAATTAGATATAGCTTTATAGTATGGGGCACACTAATGCATTCTAGTTTCCCATAACACCTTCAGTTTTATCACTACTCAAACTATTTTGGCTTTAATTTGGGGCTAGATCCATGTCTCTTAACTGAAAAAAAATTGGACATGCAGGTTTTTGTCTAAAAGAATAAGCAATTAGTTTAATTTTTGAAACTGAGTTTATGCTTTTTGTTTCAGCTTGTTTTCAAGTTGTGTCAAGATACAACTTGAAAGCCCCAAATCTAGTGTGAGTAGAAGGAAAATAAAATCCCTGGGAAGTTTTTTCTTAAATACTAAGAGCCTGAGGAATAAACAGGAAAAGCTGTAAGAGTGGTGAACATAGAAGAGATCAGGTTATCTAACTAAGAAACAAAATACAAATGTGGAATTTAACTTGGAAGAAAGGAAGGAAGCTTACTTTAAAGGCTGATTTGTTTTTTATTATCTTCTATAAGGAAATCCTGTGATGGATCTGAAGAGGTGGCACTTAAGGAAAATGAGACCTTCAAATAGAGTAGCATGTGCAAGATCACCACATGTTGTTGAACAGGAGTACATGTTTAATTGGGAATTAGCAGGGGCCAACGAGATGCAAAGAGTGATTTGGAAATTTACTTTGGGTATTAGCCAAAGGAAACCTAGCCACATGAAGGTAGGATGAATGCTAAAAGCTTAACATTAGAAAGAGCCACTATCTGATCAAAGGGATGCACAGACTAGGAAAGTGTTAGAAGTTTGAGCAGGCTTAGTAAGACAAAGGAGAGTGGTTTAGACTTGAAGACTCTGACAACAAGACAAAAAAAGTATGCGGAAGGAAAGACTAAGGCCACTCTTGTTTGTGAACTGTCTGTTGTTCCTCGGCTGTGCACCTCCATGGAGAGTCTGATGCCATCCTCTCGACTACTGGGCCCTGCTGTTGGGTCTCCCAGGCTGAAGAAGCCAGGGTCCCAGGCCTCTCCTCTCAGGTCAAGTGTTCCAGACCCCCACCATAGTGGTTGTCCTCTGTTAAAGGACATCCTAGGGTTTGAACCACATTTCTTGTATTAGGGAAGCCATAACAGGAAGCAGCATTGAGATGCAACCTAATGAGTGCTGACTGAGCAGGGTTACTCATTCCCCTTGACATACTGGCTTTGCCCCTATTGGCACAGAGGCTGGCTTTGCTGCTGTTTGTGTTTATCCGCTGCACACCAAGACACCCATGTCATCTTCAGCAAACCTCCTCTGCAGCCAGTCAGTCCTCGGCCTGACTTGAAGAGATACCAGTCCCTCCCAAGTGCAAGATGTTGCATTTGTCCTGGTTGAGTTTTATGAAGTTCCTGTTGGCCTGTTCTTCCAGTCTGGTTGGGTCTCTCTGGATGGCAGCCCTGTCCTCAAGCATGTTGCTGGCTTCCCCCTCCATCTGGTGGTGTCCACAAATGTGCTAAAGGCACATTTGGTCTTCTTGTGCTCATCGACACAGAGATTCAGCAAGGGAAGGGAGAAGACAGAAAGCAATATACCTCCAGTAGTTTAGAGGCTGGAACCAGGTAATTACTTTTTAAAGATATTTTTAGTCAAACTATGTTCATAAAAGCAACATAATGTCCTGAAATTATTGGAAACTGTTTGGTGCAAGAAGCTTCTAAAAACCCCTATTCAGTGAGACTGAGTGGTGTACAGGCTGTACTGACTGTGTCTCTTTCTACCACAAGTATTGCAATGGATGAAGTTAGTTTACTTATGAGATAAAAATAATTTTGTGACATTCTTTTTGTTTTCAGGATACAGTATTTACCTAAATCTATTATGTCTGTCATAAACTATATTTTCAAACAGCAACAAATTGTTGCTGTATCTGGCAGCCCCCCATGTGACACTGGGTTATCATTCTGCAGGCCAGCTATGATGGAGTAACAGACTTTGGGAAATATACAAGGTATAATTCTCCTTTTTTCCTTTTGCACAGATTAGAAAAAACAGGATGTGAAAGGAATGAAGTTCAGACACAAAACCAAAACAAAATTAAAAAACCTCTTTGCAGTTCATGAGTTGACCGTTTGCAGGCTCTCAGTAATTTATGGTTATTCCACAGTACTGTTTAAGATTAATTCAGGTTACATTAAATTACAGTGCTTGACTCTGGATAATCTGACAGCCAGCTCTGGGACTAATCTCAGTGTGATATATTAATTAAGTTTTGCTTTTCCTTTTTTTTTAATTTTTTTTTTCCCTGCTGGGATAATTTGCTGTGTTGTCTTTTTAATAATGCTGAAGGTTGCTTCCGGGGCACATGATGTCACTGGAATTTTTGACTGTTTTTTCTGAAGGACTTTCGCACAATCACATTGGAGATCCAAGAGCTGTTCAACGTCCATTTTCAGCATATACTCTCCCAAGATTAATAGTTTTTCTCTCACCTTGTTTGCCGTTGTCCCCAATTTAACAGATATATTGGAGTGGTTCTTCTCAGCTTGGAGGATGCTGAGACACTTTGTTTTCCACATGTGTTGTGTGAGGAAGTCTGAACGAGTCTATTAGGTGAGAGCGTGCCTAAAGCTTTGTTAAAAAACTCAGTATCTATTTAAGCCCCTATTCTCAACCTGATGTTTTACTGTTGCACTTCCTTCTGTAGATGACTTTAAAATCCTGCTACAAGTTTCTCTGCTGATAAATGTAGAATGGTCCACATATGGTAGACCTTCTCTTGTTTTTGTTTTTCTACTTAATATTTACTGAATACTTGAGGTATGTATGGTTTAAGAGTTTTTTATTGCATGTGGCATAGTTTAAGCAGTAGTGGTAGCTTCCAAGTTATTACAGAAGGACGTTCTGTTTGATCGAGAACATCTGTTTGTTCACCAGCTGTGTAACTGTGGTCATCCAGAAACCCTGATTCAACTCATCATCTTTGTACTGACAACAATTAAAGGCAGAGAAAGGAGGAAATACAGGCTTCTTGGAGAAGATATTAGGTCTTCTAAAAAGGTTTCCTTTTCTGCAGTGAAGAAAATCTTATGATCACTCTAGCAATTTCCCTCTTGCTTCATGATTGGAGGCTAAATTTTGCCATAAATTGATAAGTGATATATTTTGTGCAATCATACTTCCTCTCCTTAAAAATGTATTCCAGGTTCAAGGAAGTGAAATATTAGCGGTTCTATCTCAGACTACAGAAACCAAATAACTTCCAGTGGAAAATTAATCTTCATGAGTGGTGACTCTTTTCCTATCTGAGAAGCTTCTGTTCCCAATTATTCCTCCAGGATGGTTGACAAAGCATTGCCCTTTTGGACCTGTGAGCAGCATCCATGAAAGAATGAATGCCTTAGGAACAAGTCTCTACATGCTCATTTGAAATGCCATATTTTAAAAGTAGAATTCCTCTCTGAGTTCATCTTTAATCTGTGAGTTAATAGTTATTCTGAGTGGTTGTTTCTGTCCATTTATCAGCCATGCATGCTTTATTAATAATTCTAGATATAACTGGGTGGCCTGGAGGAAGGCATAAAAAATGTCATATATCTATTTGGTTATCTATATAGTATTTAATTTTTTAAGTCAAAACTTTAGTTTGAATTCCAATAGTTGAAATGGCAGTTGATGGTCAGGAGTAATTATCTGCATGGGTCTGTTTCTGAAGAGGCAGCTTTACACCTGGAAATTATTTTTGGCTTAGTCCTGGTCTGAATTGACACCTGACCTGTGAGACAATAAAGTCCTAAGTGGCAGAGTCCACTTCATAGGCTCATACCTTCTCAATTCACCCATGTCATTGTTCTCACCTTCATTTCTGTCCTTCCTGAACAATTTCTTATTATTTTTTTAAATATACATATATATGTATATTTTTGTTTACTAAACATAAAAAATAATTTGCCATCCCTTTGCTTCTCTTGGATGAAAATTCAGACTAGCAAGAATTGACTACAAGAAACCAGAGCTATGTCTTCAGTCTCTGCAATGAGAAAAACACCACATGGTAAACCTTCTACCAGGTTTTACTATATCGCGGTCTAATTCTGTTCCCAGATGGTGTCTCTCAGGAATTACTTCCCTTGAAATCAGAGGAAAATTAAAATGACATAAGTATTTTGTAATATCAGAAAATAAACAAAATAACAAACTCTATAATTTTTCTTTTGCAATTGTATGACTCTATTAATCCTTTCCACTGTAGCTTTGAATGAATTTCCAAGAAAGATGTCTTTTCATTCAAGCTCTTTCACCACCATCCCTTATTAGAAATCCTCACCGGACCTATCCTGTTTGAATAAATAGTCAGCAGAAATGATCAGCTGAGTATAATATTAATAAAATATTGTTGTGTGTTCTTCAGGTTTATGGGCACTAAGAAAGCACATATGTATTAAGAAAACTATTATGGGAAGATTCTTATCTATGGTTCCATGTCAAAACTGATTTAGGTATCAATTGTATTTCTGTACTCGCCTATTCAGGGACCAGGCTATTCATCCTTTTCCTTAATGAACTGGAGGAAGAAACAGAGAATCATAAGGTTAGAATTAAAAAAACCTACTAAGTACATTTGAAATATGGACTGAAAACGTACAATGAAATTAATTAAGTGTAATAGAAAATACAGGGAAAACTAACTGGAGAAATATAGGATAGGGGTGAACTGGGTTGAAAGGGATAATGAAAAAAAAAAAGAAAAAGATGAGGACTTTGAAGAAGCTCAGAATGTGTCTGCAGAATCACCCAGTTGTGGAAAAGACAAGTCCACACCAGAATAACTGGCCAGAAGTGTTGCAAGCAAAATCTGTGATGTAAAGCTTGTGCTATGGGAACTGATGCGTCCCCAGTTGGAGTATGGTGGTTTGGCTTTGGCACTACAATTCAAGAAGGATGTGGACCGATTAGGAAAACGCAAAGAGCAAAAAGTAGAAACGTAGTACTAGGACAGGTAGGAGGAATTAGGATTGCTAGACCACAGGAATATAAAGCTGAGGGTAGATATAACAAGGGTATTTAAAAATAAATGACAACTATAAAGAGGAAGTGATTAAACTGCGGGTATTTGGTGTGAGTAGGGCAAAAAATAATGGACTTAGATTACAGCACATGAACCTTGAGAGATATATCAGGAGAAACTTTTCAGCAGTAAAGGGACTGAAATGCTGAAAAGGGTTGCCTGAGGAGAAAAAAGAAATGTTTTTATCAATGGGTAGATAAACATCTACCAGAAAATGACACAGGCATAGTTCATACTGTCTCCTGAAATCTCTTCCAGGTCTTTTACATTATTTCAGATTATACAGTTAGTATTAGCTATGTGACCTCTGCTGATATGTTAGTTTTTGTAAGAGCCAGTGCTTTGCTGAACTGAGGACTAGGTTCTTCAGTCAGGTTTGAGGCTAATCCCCTATGTCTAGCAGAAACTACACAAGTGCACAGTTTTCCTTTTCTGTTTTCACTTGCTTATCTTAGGTTTTAGAAAATATAATTGTGGATTCTGATCATTTATTTCCTGGAAAACATAATTCTGCTACTGTATCAAAGCTGACTCAGCAACTCACATCTGGTTTTAATGTAATCGTGCAAAACATAGTGGCCACAAAATAATCTATATTTGCAAACAGATGATGACAGTATGATCCTTATTCTTTTGGACAACATTTACTTTGACTAATTTTCCCAATATTCAGAGGAGAGTGTGATTAAAAAGTAGTTGGCCAACACTAAAAAGAAAAAAAAAAGAAAGATAAGCATTTTCCTGTCCTCTCAGGAATATTGTTTGTTAGAAAGAGGGAATTTCAATGATGTAAAACACTGGAACGAAAAATTATTTTCATGGGAAAACTTCCAAGAAAGTACTATCCCTTGAATAAGAATACAGATGATATCATGCATATTATTTCAGAACTCTTCGGATCATCCAAAGTCCACATTTACAGAATGACAGTAGTCTGAAAAGTAACTCGGTAAAGACATCATTATGAGGTTTTATGTTTATTGTATTCTTATGCTTTCTCTGTCTAATGTGCTTAGTTCAACTTGGCAGATAAGTCTGGGAATTCAGGCTCAAATCAGAGAGTTAAACTATCAGGGCTGAATCAGACTCACAGAGCAAAATAATAATGCAAGTGGGAAGGGACCTTGTGAGGTCTCTACTTGCTAGGTCTTCAGCCCAACCTCCTGCTCAAAGCAGGGTCGGCTCCTGTTTAGGCATATTACTCAGGGCTGTATCAGATGGACCTTGAAACACCTCCGAAGCCAGGGACTACACAGCCTTTCTAAGCCACCTGCCCCACTGCTTAGCTGCCCATATGTGCAAATCTTTTTCCTTTTACAAGTCTGAATCTGTCCTATTCCAGTTTATGACTTCTATTTGTTGTTCCCCAGCCATGCACCTCCATAAAGAGACTGGTTTCATCCCCCTGAAGGCTTTCCTACACATGTCCTCACTGGGAAAGCACCCACCATCATGGCTGTCTTCTGATGGAGTTTTCTCATGCTATCAACTTCTGTCTTGTATTGGGAGGTCCAAAACCGCATGCAGCATCCAGATGCAACCCAACGTGTGCTGAGTGAAAAGGGTTTTAGCAGGGTAAACCTAGTAATGGTAACAGGTAGATAAAATATGAAGAAAAATATTTTGTCATTGAAATAAAGCACCTGCCACTGACTGGAAACAGTGATGGTGTGTGTTTAAGCCAAATAAGATTAGAGAAGCATCTCATTGGAAGTTTGGTTTGCTGTTTGACAGGCTAGATATGAGTTGAATCTTTTGTTTAGCTGGTATATTTTAATGATGCTGCTAATACCTGGTTCTCTGAAATATTACCATGTGGAGAAGGTTAGAAGGAGTGTTTGAAGACAAAAGTGTCTGTCCCACAACTTAGCTAGAAGTCATTTAGCCATTCCCAAAAGCTAGTCAGTTAAAGCTTTAGTAAATTGACCGTTCAAAACTGAAACAGCAAAAATTTAGCCTACACATGGCCAGCCATTTTTTTTACAAGTTAACAGTTATAGAAAGAGTGAAAATATATCTGTATATCCAGGGACAAAACCCAATTCAGTTCTAACGATTCATCTCTAAAGAAACAAAGTTATCACTGTGGGAGGCAGTAAATACTTAAGAACACTGAGAAAGAAAGGAAGTAGAAAGCAAAAAAATGTAATTTCTTGTAACCATTTTGCTTCAGTATACCTACCATGATTTAGAAATATCTATCAATTATTTAGTATAAAAGAGACGGGCTCTGTGCTTTAGAATTTTGACTTAAGAGACTTAGCACTTGCTGAAAGAGTGGAATGAAGTATCTGCATAAGAGAGTAAGAAATCTGTCCTGTTTTCATGTAGGTAAGCAAAGGACACAGGTGCCCAGACTGTCAGTGTGTGGCTTGGAGACTGAAGGAAAGGCAGGAGCATTTGTCAGGGCGGACTCGTTTTGTACGTGAATCTTGGGCAGACAGTGAGTTTCTTACCTTGCCGTAATAAACTTCGCTCATATGCTTGTATTTGGACAAATGATTATGAAAGTTACTGTGTGTGTACAATGTTAGAAGCTGTTTTTTAAAACACTGGTCCCAAACTGTTGTTTCAAATGTACCATGTATGTAGTGGCAGCCTCACAACTGGTCAGTGATCATCACCAGCTAATCCGTCTCATCTGCATGCCAACTGACCAGTAAGCAGCACCCATGACAGAAGCAGTTTCATTCTTTCCTTGCCTGCCAGAAAGGGTTTATGGGATGTAGAGAAAGTGAGTAATAATCTTTACTTTGCATTTCATTTTAACCACAGAATGTTTTCTAGTGCTTCGTTCAATCAGATTTTAAAATACTGCGGAGACAGGGCTACAACCAAACATACAAGCCTAGCAGGGGGCTACTCCACAGCCTGTTAGAACTGGCTATGATTTTTTTTGTTTTCTAGATTTTCAAGATTTTCTTTCGGAATTGCCTGCAGACTTGATTAGACCTAATTTTCTGCTTTTTTCATTTGTCACTGTGGTTGAAGCTCAGTTCCTTTGTAACGTAAGGAAATCTGAGCTGTATACTCAAAACCCAATATTTAAATCAAAAATCTTAACTCACACCAAAACATGTCTAAAAGACTATGAACATGTACATTACTTTATATGTCAACTGTTGATGTCTCTCATTTCCCATCACAGTGTCAGAAGGCCGTATCAATCGGTACTTCAAAAGTCTGTGGACAGTAGACATTTCTCTAAAGATGGTTTTTCAAGAAATATCAAGTATTAAAGGTTAAAAACTAAGAAAACAGTAGCAAAAGAAAGAGAAAAAAGTTCTCCCATCAGGCCAATTGATTCTAAGGGCAGGGTCACTGAATGTAGCATTATTTCTCCTGGTCATGTTTCTTTCCTACCAGAGCTCCAAAGTAAGCTAACTGTGTAAGCACGATTGAAATACACAACCCCCTTGTGACTGGAAGCAGTAAAGCATTCTCCACTTGCGGTTTTCTTCAAATGAGCCTGCATGGAATATGTGTTTGAAAACAGTGAAACTCTTTATTAATCAAGTACTTCACTTGCCATGCCAGCATAAAGTTTCATTTATGTCAAAACTCCCTTAAAAATGGTTTGGAGTAGTGTCTTGTACACAGACCTTCAACAGAAGAAATATTTTTGGAATTGTAAATACAATAATCGAGGCAAATATTTGCACCATTTGAGAAGCTGCTGTAAGATCTTCAATCATAGGTTGCAATTCCAATATTTCACTTTGGTTTCCTACTGTATGGAAATAAGGAGATTATACAGCTGTGCCTCTAAAATACGGTGTCAGACAAGCTATTCTAATAACTAGAGGACCGCTTTTGCTGACCATATCTTGTTTTCATAATAAATATATCACAACAAATGAAATAATGCTCCAGATAGCCTCATAAGACGTATCCAAAAGGAAACTCAGATTTTAGTATTTGCTCAGTGTTAACTGAAGGCTCTAAACTGTAATCTAGTGTGCAAATTCTCTTTATGGGTAATTGCATAACTGAAGATGGCTTTAAAAAGATGTACTTTCTTGAAACAGAGACCCCTAACACTGTTGAGCTAGTAATCTTGATTCCCAACACTCAAATTTCCAGAAAAAAGGCTTATGCAATGTATATGTAGGTGAATGGCATTTTACTGGATATCTTTTTTTGTGAATCTGTGAGACAAATCCATGGGAGAAGTTGAGAAGGCATAAGGAGAGTACCGTGTCTATCTAGCCCAAGTATAAAGAGCAAGGAGAAAAGCCTGAAGAGAAGGGATGTAACTTCTCTGTAAGTAAGATTACATTAAAGGGTTGCCTGACTTTGTTACTTCCTATTTCTTCTTCTAACTGCAAAAAAGCCCTGAATCAACTTGTGTACATTTGCCTGAGCACCATGATTAGCAATGTTATCAGCCCTATTGACAGCCCCAATGGATGCACTAGCCTGGACCCTGCTCTCAGTAGCGTTGCCTTCCCATTCAGCATCTGCAAGGGAGCGTGGAGCTGCCTTGCCCTGTGAGACACCAGGGACCAAGCTCTAATTTGGACAGTCACAGCTGAGCTGCTTTTTATTTAAAAGACAGCAGCAGTGGGGCATGTGTGGGTCAGCTAAGCCATAAAAGGTTCGTGCAGAAGTCAGGCACTGAGCAGCTGTGGGGAGCACAGATCCGTTGGGATGGAAAGGGTGCCAAAGCCCATTCAGTTTTCTGTGCACACACAATCTCATAGTGTGCTCAGCATGTTCTCTGTGAATATCCCATAGAAGCACCATGCCTTATATCTTCTGTAAAATGCTATTTAGTTGGCATAAGAACAGCAAGGTCTAGCCCTGTGTTACATATATTTACTTGCATGAACTGTTTTCTTTTTTTCAGTGGCTTAAGAAAGACCAGTCACTGCTCATTCATTCACGAGAAAGGACCCACTGATCCTTTGACAGGTACAGCAGAAGTTATTTTTCATCGTGGCATGAATAGTTTGTTTTGTTTTACAAAAAAGCACTTCACACCAAAGCACAGCCAGGAATTATCATTCTTCTTATGCTTGTACAGGTGCACTTTCTGAATTAGGCACACAGTCTCAGGCAGGCTCCTAATGGAGTGATGACACTAACACTACAACAATGGAAAGGGCCTCCAGGGATGCTGGCTGTGGAGCGGTAGCACAGGTAGGAATGTGCTTTTTAAGAGGGCTAAAGCTTAAAGTATTCTCTGAAGCTGACAATGCTTTATACTACCTCTGTAAACTTCTCACTGCACAAATAAACATGAATGAAGTAAGCCATATCAGACTGCAAGATTTAAAGCTCAGCAGCTTGTGTGGGAAGAGCTTGTAAGAAGTTAGTTTTCAACACAGTTCACCTCAAGGTGTGTGCTGAGACATCCAATCCATGATGCAGATCTTCAGCTCATATCCTGTATCACAAATTTTTTTGTTGTTTTCATCTATACATCTATATATCTGTTTATTTATTGAAAAACAGATCTGGACTCTGCACATAAACTGTGTGTGTGTTTATGCATGCATGTGTTTGAACAGGGTCAAGTACAGCCATGTAAAAGAAGGAGTTGTGGCACAACTGTTTATTGCGATGTGTGAATGAAAGAGCTAAAGTATAAATAGTTGTGTGAGTGGCAGAGGCAATGAAGCCTGGTTTCCTGTAGAGTTAATACTGAAGGTTGAGATCCCATGCGGATTCACTGGTGTCTAGCAAATGCCGAGGATAACATTGCATTGTGTGAGTGGGATCAATATGGTTTCTCTGTTCTACTCAGAAGCTTGTTTTAACAAAACTTTCAGGAATTGGAAAGCTTGGAGAAGAGAACCCCTCTGATGAATTTGAATGGTTACTGCATTCAAATACTGTTAGAATGAGCCCAGCAACAATACCATGTATGCCTCATTTATTTAGGAAACGAAAATAATCGAATATCTAACTTAATGTCACAAAAAATGGCAGTAATGAAGATGAAAGTCCCTGTTGGAGTCTTGGAAACTTTTACTGTTCACTGCCAATCCAGATGTCTGGTTTCATTTCTTGTTCACCTTTTCTGCTCATATTCTTGTAGACCCAGGGGGTCATGGCTGGTGCTCAAGCCAGTTGTTGTGCCAAAATGCCTCTGAAATATCTATGATTATTATTCATGTCTTCAGTGCATTCTGCAGCCTGATTAAAAAAGTACATCTAATTCACTGTAACTAAGTAACCCATTGACTTGCATAGAGCCACCAACGTGCTTGGATCGCAGAACTGTTCAGGTAATTTGCAGAACTGCAGACTTAAATAGGAATTATTCACTAGAAGTACATGGGTCATGTCCATTCAAGGTTCAGAGATGTTGTGCAGGAACATTTGGAGCTGGTTCAGGTTCTCAGTGAAAATAAGGATTTGTACTTTTAGGATGAATCTTGCCTCTGGCATTTGTTGTGTTTGCTGAAAACCTTGTATGTTTGGAAGCATGGAAAAGGTAAGCTGCCATTCATTTCTGACATAGATTCCAGACAGGCAGATGGAAATTTCCATTTACTGATATGACCATGTTCAGCTACTGTTTCCCAGATCCTTGATCTTTGGGGGGCATTTTAGCTAATGTCAGTTACCAGAAAGATCTAGTTTTAAAATACTGCAGGCCATGACATCAGTTTCCTCTGCAGCTTCTACATTGCATTTCCAGTGACACAGAATGACAGTTTGGTCTCCTTTGATTTTAGTTCCAGTCCCAGCAATCTGTTCAACAGTGAGCACCATTGGTTATACTGTTGTATATCTCATGTCACTGAGGCATCTTCCTGCAGAGTAAATATAGCAAGGAGTACTGTGACAATCCCCAGTGGGATTTCAGCCAAAGTAAATGTCTTTGTTTCTCTCCATAAAGCTCTGCAGGTAAGAGCTTCTTTTCCATATGCACTTGTTTGGTTCTTCCATTTTAATCTTTTCTTAATCCTTAATATCCTCAGTTACTGCAGGAAGATCATTTTATTCATGTGGGTGAATGCCATTAGAGTGATGTGTTGAAAACATGATTTGAGATGAAGTTGCTCACAGTAGTTTGTGAAAGAATGATTTGAAAGGTTAAAAAAAGAAGATTTAAAACTAATCAGCACAGCTCAGTAGATCACTGAAGTGCTGCTCTGTTTGTCTGAGCTGATAGATGTCTGCAGCTAACTTACTCTTCCACAATAGTTAAATGTTATGATTTGAAACATACAGCAGATCTTATGCTGACAGGGTATGTCTGTTTTCAAGAGATAGTGTCAATAGAGTGATACAAGAAAGACTCTGTTTAGAGCTATTCAAGATTTTGGCCAATAGTTGCACCACTTCCTTAAGTATTCATGAGCTCCCCTCCTGGAATACTCTGCTTTCCTAGAGATCAAATGACAACTTAGGGTCTCCTGTCTACCACTCCTCCGAGACACAGTGTGCTACCCATTCCAGCTTGTGTTGTACAGTCACCTTGGTGTGAACTATTCTGGGAACACAAAGCTGCAACTGGTCACCAGAATTCCTGCAATTCAGCAAGTTGTAAAAATAAGTTTGTTTTAAAAATAAGTTTGAATACTTCTGCTATGATGGCAAGGGAGTTGAAATGTCATGTCATGAAAGCCCAGAGGTACCTTTTGAAAGAAAATGACATGATGACTTTGTTTTTCTGGGTCATCTCAAGCTTGGTTCAGTCCAAGAGCAGCAAGGTTATTTTTTTGGGCGTGACTTCTCCTTTGAGGACCCATACAAGGTATCCCATGAGATGTTGCGGGAATCCTTGTGTTCTTTACATGTTCCACATATTAACATCTTAAAGTCAATTAGTGAATCACTAGATTTCTTGTTTTTAATTGTGTTCTGAGAACCTCATAACTAACAGAAACCTTGATCATGCTCTATAAGGAGATCAAGAAGCGTGGTGGCCAATCAATCCCAAGAGAAAATCTCTATGAGCATCATGTATTCCCACAGGTCTTGCCTCAGTCAGGCAGCTCAGCAAATTGCTGGCCCAAATTCAAGTGAGGGTGTTCCAGCAGCCTGAAGTGTGCCAGCAGTTGTGTCACTCCCTGGAGCTTCAGAGGCAGTTTTTGTTTTGAGAGTTCATAGTTCATGGCTCTCCAGAAACATTTTGAGAAGACACCTCTTTACTCCAAAAGTGGTATTTGGCACTCTGCCTGTACTGTTTTACAGGGACAGATGTACAATGTTAGGGCTATGCTTATATTCGCAATGGCCATAAATCCTTGAGAAGAATATGCTGATACAATGGAAACAGTGCAGATTTCATGGAACGTGATAATGAAATATATGTAATGCATACATATATATACATACAAAGAGAGAGATTAATATAATGTTCATTATTACTTAACACTAATATGCAAATAATGGAACATGTATAAAGTAGACCTCTTGATTCTCTGAACAATCTTGTGAATATATGTTTAGATATGCTTTAGAGGAGTCTGTAGGAGCAAAGTTCCTCCAGCACAAATTGAAGTCTATTTTTAGAGTAGTTGAAGAATTTCCTGCAGCTGAAAAGGACCTAAAGTTTTTACAATCCAAGTTTGAGGTACTACGTGTGAGTTATTCATATATGTCTGGGTGATTTTGAATTATAGATTCATTGAAAGTCAATGGGAATTTTGCTTCTAAAATGCTTTTGCATTTTGCAAAACTCTACCCTAAATCCCTAACTCTATGTTTAAAACTAAGCTGTAATGTATACTTTGCAAAGATGAGATTATGATTTCCACATTTGCTTTCTTTTGAATCCACTTACTGAATGTGTCTAAAGATGTCTTTTTCAATTGCTGGTCCTGGTAGCTCATGCAAAAATCTGAGAATCAGCAAGTTTGTTTTGGCTCAGTCACCACTAAAGAAGTGCATCTATCAGAATGTAATTGTTTTGCTGATGCACACAGCAAAGTATGGCAGACTCAGCATCTCATCCATATGGAATGGCTTCCATACCTCTGTGTAAGATACAGCAATGAAGAAATATAAGTCAGCAGAATTGTCAGAGGAGAACCATTTATGAAGCCAAAATCTTAAAACAGAACAAAAGTATATTTTTCATACATTAGTATAATTAACCATCAATGTCGCCTGACATTACAGTGGTCAAAAGCATAAAAGAGCTCAAAAAAGAATTAGAGCATTATGGAAGATGGGCTTATTGGCGACTGTTACACACATTGAATCATCTAGAAGTATGGGCCCACTAAGATCAAGAGCTATGGCTTGCTGGAAGCCAGGAAAAGAAATGATGCAGAGGGCTGACATACTAAGTAATCTTTTAATACTTCTCTCTCTCAATCTGTACTAATGGTCACAATGGAAAGAAGATTAGGCACAGTATGGTAGTGCTTAAGTGAATTTTATTATATTTATTGTTGCATAGATATTTACATGTAACAGTGGAGAAGGTCAAACTGTTTCTCTACAGTTCCAATTCATGAATACTGACAAAGGTAAAAGCTCTTTAGGAATCTGATATCATTGATTTCTGCAAGAGCAGAAATGTTGGTACCACGTTTTCTTCAGGAGCTCTTGGTCCATGGCAGTATGCAGAAGTATTTTTGAGATTTCTGTGAAAAGTGGGATATGTTCCTAAGGTTCACTGTAGTATGACTGCCTTGTTCAAAGCTCTTTGAGGTTTGTTGGAGTTCTCCAAGTTTGGAGAAGTCCTGCATGAGGAAACTTCCTCTTTTGTTTGTCAGATTGTGTCTTTAAGTTGAATTCACCTTTAGTTGACAGCTCCAAAGCTTCCTATAAAAACTATGCCTTCTTAAAAAGAGTTACCTGAAGCTACAGACTTTTTTTTTTTTTTTTTTTAATTTTTTTAACCAGTCTTCCCAACAGCTGTTTTGCTTGACCAGCTGCCATGTTTGTGGGAGAGCCACCTTTTTGTAACATGAATGTTGTTTCAGTAGTAATCACTTATTATGCAACGTTTTGGGTTCCAAGGAAAAGGAAATGATAGATTTCCACTGCAATGCATGAGTCGTATTTATATATTTATATCATTAACCTTACTTATATCACTGTTAGGTGAGATCCTTTGGAGTCCTCACTCACTTTGGATTCCTGTATATCACTCTGGACAGATGCACAAATACATTGGCTGTGAATATGCAGTGTCCAAAGATATGTCATACATGTTCCTGATGTGTCACAGGTGCAGAATGATTTTGCTGCACACAGAGTAAGCACAACCTATCTGGCATGCAATGACCTCACTGCCTCTGCATGTATGGACTTGACCTGAGCATCTACAGCTGCCATCTGCCAGGAAATATGAGCTGTCAGGTAACTATTGTGCTGGCCACTTAGCCACTTAAAAAGAGGACAAGTTCATGAAATTCACATTTACTGTAGACAGAAGAGCAGGAAAACAGAGATCATGATTGGCCCCATGTTAATTCTATATCTCATTTGGGAGATTACAACTTTCTTCCTCTTCACCTCTCAGACTTCTAGTGAATCTTATTTGATATTTATTAAGTGCTGGGTATGTAATTGTCAAAAAACCCCTTCAAAGCAGTTTATCAACGCTGATCAAAATGTAACTTAGAGAAGCACTTTGTAGGTTTCTATTTTGACTTTGAGAAGTACATCCTCAGTAGCTGGGAAACAACAGTCATCCCTGTGATCCTGTTCCTAACTCCTGAAACAGATTTCCTTGCTATTGTGTAGGGACTCAAAATAGGAGGAAACTCTTTGGTCCCAGTGAAGTTAACTGAAGTGGAAAGTTTTCAAGTGAACAGTGCTGATGGCACTTTCAGTGCTTCCTAGATGAGCGGGAACAGTCTTCTGTCCAAGGACCATGATGTTTGCTGATCATAATTCCCTTTTTTTCAGAGATGTTAGATGAGCTTCTCCACTCTAGAAGCTTTATCATATTGTAGAAGCGTGGTGATTCCCCTTCTGAAGCACTAGGACAATATTGTGCCAGCCTTGTGTTCCTTAATGGGCATACATATAACTAATTAAGGGCAGCTGTTTAGTATATTGAAGACAAGTCTTCTGTAAACTACTGTACTTTACATTCACGCAGGAAGTGTCTAAAAAATTGGGTTTGACAAATGCCTATTTGAATGAAGTCTAGCCATCGTAGATCATTGCAATCAGTTCTGAATCAGGTATGTCTTTCACCCCTGAAAAAATCACGAATACAAGATGGCCACATTCATCTGCAACATAGGCTGATTTAATTCAAACGTGAGCTCTCTAACTTGAAGTGAATTAACACTACTCTGTGTTGCTATGAAAGGAACATCACTTTTCTAGTAATTTGCACAGTTCCTGAAGTTGTCAGCTACTCCAATGTAGAAGCTATACTATGCTTTATTACATAGGTAATCTACATTACAGTGGTTTTCATTGAGAAGATGGAAATAACATGACATACTAACTTTTCTCCTTGGTTTGTGAACTTCAGGCATTTTTTTTTTCTTTCCACTAGACTCTATAATTGATTTATACGTTCCTATTTCTTCATATCCAGACACAGAGCTTATGAATGGATATACAGAAGGTAGGTACACTCTGCATGTTTCTCCTTCCAGGCAGAAGATTTCCTTCTGACCTCTCAGTCATACCCAAAGAGAGGTTAAATTTTGCCTGTGGAGTACATCTGCGTGGAACTTTAGGTGCGTAATCTGCCTGGCATTCAGTCATCTTACGTTTTAAAACACTTGGCTTTTAACATTTTGGCTCAGAAGGAAGGATCTTGATCCCTACACATTTTATAACAGACTTCAAGTATGGTCTAGGGAAAATTAAAATGTTACACATATACAGAAGAAAGTTGTCAGTCTCAGAACATGTTCTAGATGGCTGCTTCAAAATGTCCAGGGAGAAGAACTGGGAGTAGTTCATTTTATAGCTAAAGTGAAAAATGTGATTTTTGTAATATGAACAGCACACTGAAAACATGATCAAATATTCCCTTCAACAATATTACATTTTAATTTATTTCCCATGGCCTAACACCAGGCATTTAGGTAATGATGGCTGTCTTATAAGAGACTAGTTGGATGGATCAAACTTAAATTGAAAATTTTTAATAGGAATTTAGGTAGCACAATTTAATACTGTGCATGGTACATTTTTCTTATATTGAATATGCCAAGTCAATAAAAAGAATACAATTTTTATGTTTTCTTGTAAACAGAACTTATTTACAACCTATTGACTACTTCTGTTTATGCAGATATGGATACCAATGCATGAGTGATTTGATTGACTGTCTTGGTCAATCTAGTGTAGAAAGGTCCTTTTGAACTGGAGTGTTAAAACAAAAAAATTGAAGTGTTAATCTGTTACCTGTATGAATTGCAAGATTCACTCCTCCCCATCCCCCCCAGTTATTACTATTACATTTAGTGGTTTACCAGGTTTTGCTTGTTGACTTCTTTCTTTCCCAAGAAAAAATAAAATGTCTCCTTGTAGTCTGGAGTTCACAGCTGTATAAAGATTGTTAGATGACTTTGTTCAGGGAAATTGTTGAATATTAATTATTACATTTAAATTTCTTGCTACAAAAAGTACACTTTCTACAGCTGAGCTTTACATCAGAAACAGTCTCTACTGAAATTGTACTTAAAACGATTCTTCTTTCTTACCAGAGATGTTAATAAACCAGACTTGTACAAGCAATAAATGACACTGATAAGAAGAAAAGTTTAGTAACCGTATAGTTTTATTGTGGAACAAAATGAAGTTGTTATTCTTATAGCTGTTTATATAACACACACTAGGAGTACTGCTTTTTAATCTGTTTGTCAATTTTAGTGTTTGCACTGTGCCCATCAGAACAGTGTAAAAAGTGTCTCCAGGGTATGTAAGTGCCTAAAAGCATTTAAGATCCAAACTCAGGAAATGAAAGACCAAACCCCCCCGCTGTGATGCAGCCACTTATTTTGGTATGATTTTATCCAGAAACTACCTGCAATGTGAATAATAAGCCTATGAAAACCAAGGTATTGACACTTCTCATGTATGCTGCAGAAGAGAAGAATTTTGTCTTTTTAAAAGGATCAGTGTGGTCTAATTGTCCCGTGGAACTGGCAGCCTGATGAAGGCAAGGCAGGGGCTCACACAGGGTAGGAGGCACCATCCAGAAAGCAGTTTTGATGGATGGGGTAAATTCCTGTGCTAACTTTTAACTTTTCACTCTATCTCTCCTAAAAAATTGCCTAATCCTGCATATTCTTAAAACTCAAGTGTTTATCATAAAGACCAGCAAGAATATTTTCAAGGCGAGAAGTAATGGAAATTTAATGTGGTTGTTATTTTGCATGCATCTTCAGCCAGTAATAAATATGAGCCATTCATCATATAAACCAAATTGAATAAAACACCTCCACGTTCTTTCATTACAACCAATAATTAAACAGCTTCCATCATCTCACATTTGTTGTCACTGAGTGATCCACACTTATTACTGTCTGTTATAACGATATTTGCTTACTGTTGGTAAATATTAAGATTCATAAATTTTATTCAGTTGCATCTGGGATGAGTCTGGCACAAAATACTGCAACAAATAAAATCTGGGCTTTCATAAATTTTGGATGTTGCATCCAAAACTTCTCATTATACCTGGCAGTAACTTGGCACACCATAACCTAGGAAGACTAAAGTCTTGTAGCATTAGGCAAGCTCAGAAATAGTTTGTGGCAAGATGGTTTAGGACTGTTGTCTGAATAAGAACAGAAAATATATGAATCCCTTACAAGGGTGGACAAAACAGCAAATAATAAACACACAGTCTAATGTTTAAGGTCAAACTAGAAAAACATTACATGCATAATAAGTATTAAAAAACCCCAACAAATAAACCTTAAGCTCTTTTAAGTTATCCACTCTTGTGTTATGTTTACTCATTCTTTGTTGTCATAATTAAAGCGATTCAATACTAACTGTGAAAATGCTGGTTTAAGAACTCTAGTTTGCCTTTAAAAGCTTGTTTTCCTCATTATGAAACACCCTGAATAATTTTCAGATTATGATTTTTAGAAAAGTAAAAAATATTAAGACATCTCTGTAGTATTAGCACTTACCACTTATAAAAAAAAATTATGCAGACATTGCAATACAATCTCCTTATTGTATTTCATGTTTCACATGAAGAAACTCCTTTGTTAATGTCTTTGTCTTGTTTCTGGGATGCCTGATATTATTGCTGTTCTATGGACATTTTATTGCTGACCGTACTTTTTGTTAGAGTTCAGCCAATCCATCTCACTACTCCGGACACTCAAACAGGAGGTGCTTGTAGTACACAAGCAACAGGAGAATATAGGCATGTGTTTATTTAAAAATGTAGACACATCATATCAGGAAGTCGTGCACTCCAAAGTGCTTAATGACTGTATACACTGAAACATCATAATATGATTTATTGTTGTGGTATGATTCAGTGAGTTACTTAATGATTCAATGAGTTACTTAATGACTTACAGAAAGGGATTGTAATCCTTAATCAAAAAACCTGTAATTCAATTAATTGAAGTCTTTCTTAATGTAGGACGACAGCTTGGTTATCTGGAAAAAAAAGAAAGAGAAGTATTTCTTTGGTTTCAACTTTGTATTCAGGAGAGAGAGGGGTAACTGAACTTACATTTCTTTTGTAAACCTTAAGCAAAGAAACAAATCAGATGGCACAAGGTGTTTAGTCATTACCTAGAGGGAAAAGATAGATACGTGCACTTTGGAAAGTGAGCTTAATTCTAGTTTTACTCTCATATGAACTCCGTTAAATATGTAACTCTGTTTTAAGAAAACGAATATGTAAGTCTGAATTTTTTTCTTGTAAAAAGCACAGAACAAATGACTGAATGGTAGAGCATAAATTTAATATATTTCCTCTAAAAATAAAATTAAAAAAAATGGATAAAAATACAGTAAAATCACTCAAAAAATGTCGTGTTAACAGAGCAACATTTCCCTCTAGTGGTCGCCGAAACGCAGTTAATGCTTCGTGCAGTTATACCCGGAACGAAGAGCGAAATGTGCAGCAAGCTTTCCAAGCGTACGTGCAGGTTGTCTTGCTTGGTTGCTTTCGCAAACCCCCTGGGGGGAAGAGACCCCGAGCTGCGCGGGGGTCCCCCATTCAGCCCGTCCTCACCACCCTCTGTCACCAGAGAGCCCCCTGGCACTCGGGTTGTGGCACGGGGGGAGCAGGACACCACCGTAAAACTGCTGGACAGTTGCAGGAAATGTGAGTGATGGCTAGACAGAGATGTGCAGCCTTTGCACAGTAATAAAAGCACCTTCTGCCATCATTTCTGCATGTAACTTGTCTCTATTTTTAATTCAAGGACTATATTTTTAAAATAAATTCATATTTAAAATCACAGTGTTATTATTTTTTTTCCTTTTTTTTAAAAAAAAATATGGTTCAAGCTATTGAGGAGAAACTATACTGTTTTGGAACATTTATAAAGAGAGATATCCAGTGTGCACTCAACTGGAAGGTGCAGAAAACATGTAATCATGTTAAAAGAAGCACTCAGGATACAGAGGAAGCTGAAAACCAAGATGGGCACCCTGAAGTCACAGGTCATACAATGAAGCCTTCTCAACCTAAAACAACCATTGTGGAAACAGCAGTGAACTAATTGAGATGAGTCCATATGGAACGTTTTAGAGGTGTTAAGTTCCTAATTAGAGACGTTCAGGCTTCAGCACGTTGTGGTGCACAGATGTAAAGCTGCTCAGAGCAAAATTGAAGTTAGGTAATGTGGGCAGTCATGATAAAAAGTAGAGTTGATTGAAAACATTTACAAATACCAGGCAGACAGGTCAAGGAGGGGCTGTGCCAAAGTAGGAAGGTTTCTTGTGTAGTTCTAACCTACATCACTTCAGTCCTCCATTTCATTTAGACAACTGTTTCACTCCTGAACCTCAGGTCCTGTATAGCATTCAGAATGGTGAGTTTTATTCATTTTATGCACTGTGAATTTAGCTCAGAGCCTTACACTGAGAAGACTTTCAGTGGAAATGAGATGTGCTCATTTCTGAGATGTTTTTGCTCCTGAAGGGGTAGGAAATGGTTGGAGAGAGAGTGGAAGGATGTTCGTGTTAGCAAAGACACAGATAAATGTTCACGCATTCCTGTTCTGATGGGGAGAGGAAGAGCAGGGAAGAGATTAAAGGAGCAGAGAAGCACATATGCGGAGGAGGAAGGAGATGAAAGGAGCCTGTAGGTGATGGCGGAAAAAGGAGTGAAACATCTCAAGCTTGAATATCTTCAGCTTTATAATGAATCCACAATATTTGGCACATGTACTGTGCCAGGATTTTGGTACAGAATTTAAGAGCCTTTCAGTCCCTCCAAAACTGATACACAGGCACACTTCCAGCTAATAAGGTACATTCAGCAGATGTGAGTAAAGGCTGAGCATATGTAACATGACATGATGAAAGGGCAAATACATTTTATCAGGCATAGTTTTACAAATATTTTTTCAGGTTCTTGTCTATTTATGAACTAAGATTTAGACAAGAATTAACAAGTTAGACTGCACTCCATCTCCTTGTTGTAGACCTTGGCACTGGAAATAATATGACTGGTCATAAGGCTGGAGAAGTTGGGCAATATCTGAATCCTCCCTGGAAAGGGACATAAGTTACATTGCTTGAAAAAATGAAAATTAAACATGATTAACTACTTCTTAATATCTGCAGTTCTCAGATATCCAAATCCAAGTCTCAAAAGCTGGTTCCAGATCCTATAGAGGAGTTGATTTAGCCAATTCCAGAGCTAAGCCAGGTGTGGCCTCTGTGAAGTTCACCAGTTGATCCACACTTCACTAGGTTTTGGGTGGATTTTGTCGGGACATAAACACATAATGTATATACAATCTGTCATGAGAGAGAGCAGATAATCATATGATTTTCATGACTCAGTGATGCATGCTGACATTTTTATATACTTTCTCTTAGCTGCTGTAATTAAAAGCAACTTTCTGTTAAATGCTGCTATACACTTGTTTCATAGACCATTGGCTAGTCTCAGGCTCCTAAATTGTTGTTTCTTCATCTATTCCTCTTACTCAAATATGAGACCCCATAAATCTGTCGTCTTTAATGCAGTCAGAACTTGTCACGCTTAGAGCTGCATACATTTTTCCATATTTTTGAATAGTGCTATGATGAGGCTGATGTCGAGATTAACTGCTTATCGTTTTGAGAAGTGCTGATGCATGCCTGGCATGATCGCTGTAAGCACTGAAAAATCTACTGCATTTTTTGAGGGGTTAATAATGGCAGCCTGCAGTCAGTAAAGCAAGGATATGACTTGTAGACAGTGTCCGTGTTCTGATTTTGTTAGTTCTCAGATTTATGCCTCAGTCTTTGCTAGAAGTGCTGGGAATCCTGGAGTGGTGGGGTTTTTTTTCCTTTAGTTTTTCATTTTGGTATTTTAATCTTTTAATGATCCTGGTGTCCTTAAATGCAGTTCACAGTTTGTTCTCAGAATTCAAGCCTGGTCAACAAATTCTAGGTGTGCCTAAAATCTCCAGAATATAGCACTGATTTTCAAATTATTGGAATTACAAACATAATTGCTCACTTTAAGATGACTATTATGAATGCATATCCTATAAAAATGAATGTTTCTATTCCTGTGTAGGTAGTGTCTTTAATCTTCTTTAATCTTCTTATGTTGTCTGCTCATTGTTTACAATACAGTCAAAAACCTAGAAAAACCCAAACCCTTCCTAGATTTTTTCTTCCCCTTGATAACCAATTTACTTTTTTAAAGATTCTCTCTGTTAATTCCTACCACATACAGTAAGTTCTCTTGTAAGTTGTTCTTCAGGGGCTCTGTTCTCTTTAGATCTGCGAGACAAAAGACGATACCTTGTATATCTACTGCTGGGAAAACACAGTGAAAGAATGCAGAAACGTGTGACCATCTGGCTGCTTGTCCACTTGAGCACAGGCTATAGGGGTCACTGAGACCCCTCAGAGTGCGATTGATACCGGACCCTGACAGGAAGCACTTCAGCTGGTCCCCACAGGACGGAGGCGAATGCACTCAGAGGTGCGCTACATCTTCAAACACTGGAGCTGGTGACAAACCAAAGGAAACTTCTAGCGATTTGCAAATGCTCTTCTCCTTGGTTATATTCTGATAATCTGTGGCTTGTGGAAATAAGTATCTCTCAGAGGCTTTCTTGCCTCACTAACATCCCTGTTAGTATAAAAAGCAAGTTTAAGTACTGCTGATGGGGATAACTTGTTAAAAATGCTGAAGTCACGATGAAGCAAAGAGCATGAAAAATGTGTTAATCCGACTGCAGGTGATGGAGGCAGGAAAGGGACAATGTGGCGATGCGGGTACAAACCTCGTGCTTGATGTGGACCATGAGCACTTTTGTGCAAATGTAGTTTAAAGATCCTTACCGTCCTACTAGAAAACCAATTCCTAAAGACTGGTGGGTCCAAACAGAGGACAAAATAATAATCTGGATGTCTGAGAAAAAACATTTGCAATTACACAATTCTTTGAGCTCTGTTCTTGGGCCTTAGTCAGGTGCCAGGGAAACAATTATAGAAATAACAGAAAGGGAGATGCTGCGTGTAAGAATGTGAATGTTTCCCAAAGGTTTTCCCAGTTTTATACTTCCATAACTGTGAACTCATATGACTTCATATAGGAGGTCAATAGGCCTTCATCAGTATTACACATATGCTGCTAATAAATGGCCTGAGATATTGATACCCAGATTGTCACTTATGGCCTCTAAGTAATGCATATGTTCATAAAACAACTAAGGAAATACTGTACACACATAATAGTTCAAAGAGAAAAAATGCCAAGGCAAAAGACTTTTCTTTGTTGATGAGTAGTTTGTTTGCTTTTGCTTTTAGTGCTAGTTCTTCCAAAAGGCGAAGTCTTTATGAGCATCCTTAGTCATTCTTTTCTGTTCTTATCTGTGTTTCAAAATCCCTTGTCCTTTTTTCCCCC
This sequence comes from Columba livia, assembly GCF_036013475.1. Lineage (NCBI taxonomy): Eukaryota > Metazoa > Chordata > Aves > Columbiformes > Columbidae > Columba > Columba livia. Next base: position 15,224,976 of record NC_088605.1, on the reverse strand, counting down.
TCTCTTTTCTGATTCTATACTATTTTCATTTGTTCTTCTTAAATATACCTTCTTTCTCTATAGGCATATACAAATGTACATATATATGCAGTTGGAGGATTATTGTGAAGAATTTGAAAAAAAATGTGTGGTATTCTTTTTTACTACTTTATGATATGGCATTTAACTGCAAGTTCTTGAAGCAAATATATTTTATAAGTATAATTCTTATCATTTTAAGCATGACTGTAACTTGGGATCATTAAAAAATGAACAATGGTAGATCAAATCCTCTCGAACATTACAAGATTTTGATCTTGCTTCTCATCTCCTTAGCTGAGCCCAAAATCTTTTGTAACATTGGGCAAAAGAGAAAACCCACTGTAGTACTTAATCTTCTGCTGAGTCTTTGTAGTACTTAATCTTCTGCTGAGTCTTGTGAGAAGGGTTTGACATTTTATACAGGTTGAAGGTTTCAATGTAGGTTCATTGAAGGAACGTGAGACTGCCAGGAGAGGCTGTGCTACTTGGTTGGTAATGGGACAGTCCTCCCACAAAGAAGGGCCCTGGGTAAGCTGAGTCTTGGAATACATGAAGCTGTAAGTGCTTCTGAGTTGGTGATAAGATGACCTGATCATCCCACCAAGACAAGTGGTGCTCCACATAAGACTGGAGGGAGTCACCTCTTGCATGTGAAGTGGTCCAGGAGCTCCTTTGTCCCCCAGCTATGTGGGGTAGGTGATTTGTGTCTTGCGTCATTCAACCACACAATGACTTTAGTCTATGACGGATAAGATCAGGCAGCTTGAACAACCTTAATGTACAATAGAAAGAAAAGCAAAGCAGCAAAGACTGTGAATTTAAAATGAATCAACTAATGCAGGTAAACTTGATATTCTTGTTTTTCATGATGCAATAATCAGCTAGCGGGTAAACTGGGTGCAGCAGAAAGAGTCTAGATAGACAAAAATGACACCAAAGTATGTTACTTTGGAAAGTAGCTTGAGAAACAGTGTAAAAATAGGAAAGGGAAAATATAGGCTGCATAGTGGAAGAATAACCCTTGCTTCAAGGAAACCTCAGCTGCAGAAGTTGTCTAAGTGAAGTAAAACATAACTGCAAATTCTGCAGATGTTTTTAAAATACTGATGGGGAAATAGTACATGGGCAAGGAGTTAAGGTAAATTTGTTTGATTATTTTTTTCATTGTATATTTTTTCTTGTTAACATGATGAGAGGTGAGTTTTAATATGAAAGGTGATGTCTACTGGGTATTTTAAGGTCTTTGTATAATTCTTATTTTTAAATCATTGAGGCTTCAATTTGTGCCAAAGGAAACAGAAGTGTTTTTTGTTTTTGTTTTTGTTTTGTTTTGCTTTTTTTTCCTCTTTGGTTGGGTTTGTTTGTTTGGTTTGTTTTGTTTTTCTTCTGGCTTAAATGTTAATGCCATTTAACAAAGGTACTCAATTTTCAATAGCATTATATTCTAAATTCATCTCAATGCTCTAAAATTCTAATTTTCTGGTATGAATTTAAGTATTGGCTTAGATTCAAAATACAATTCTAATACTCTTATGACTGGAAGCAACTTTTCCCCTGTAAGAAAACATATTGCAGCTTTTCAGGTATTAAAGATTTTATCCTGCACTATACCTCTAAGACCTAAGCTTGCAAGCCAGTAGTTCTGCATACAAAATATAAAGGTGTGGTAATTGTTGCACATTTTCAAATTTATTGTCCGTGTAATTCCACAGTTATTACAGTAAATCACATAATGTTCAGTGTTACAGAATGGCTTGAGCCTCTCTTCCTGGCCCCTCAGCATCAAAATAGATGACTGGAAGTTAATAGGCATAATAACTTACAATAAAAATTAAATACATGTGCTGGAGTTCTCCTATTTGATTAAAAAATGGATAATGGAAGGAATAGAAGCAGAGTATAAGAACAATGTTGCTTCTGTCATAAGTTACATTCTGCTCAGGTTGCTACACATCACTAGGCATATCCCAGCCAGCATAGTCATTTGTTGAGACAAACTGCTCTGGCAAACGTGATCCGAGATCCCAATCATCCCTTGTTAAAAAGGTATAAAAAGATTAGCATACAGCCAGCAGGTCTTGTGCGGTGGATTCTCTTGGCTCATCTTGAAGTGCTCCAGTGAGGTCTGGCTTGTTTTGCACTGTTCAGGATCATTTCTTTTGCCACTCATGGAAGTCTCAATGATTTAAAAATAATAATAGCACAAATAGAACACATGACCTCTAACCCACTCCTCTTTGATTAAGTCTCATTTTATAACAAAACTATGACTAATGTCTCTTCCTTTGCCTTCAATAAACTATCATATAATCTGTCTATTATTCTTAATATCCTCTTGCCCCAATAAGACATTTGTGTTTTGTTTGGATTCCCCTGAATGGGGTGAATATTATATCTATAACCTACTGGAAAGCATTTCTTCTTAGACATATTGGCAGGGCTAATTTTGTTTTTACAGGTGTTTGTACTTGGAAAGGGGTTAGCCACAGTCTTGAAGGCTCTACCGCACTGGTACATCACAGGAGCACAGTGTGCTGTGGGTCCTTGAGCTGTTAACGGGAGGCAGGGAGGGAAGGTTAAATTAATCATTTATGCTTTATTTATACTTTCTCTTACTTGTAGAGTTGGACAAGCGGATGCCAGCTTTCCTCAGCTAAGGGCTGTCTGTGTGACGTGATGTTTGATATCTGGCAAAGAATAATTTACGCAATTTATATCATATTATAAATCAAAAGAAGGAAATATGTAGAAATTGCTGCAGTGCTGCACTTTTATCCATCCATTTAGCTAACTAAATGCCCAAAACTTGTCTCGAGAAATTATGCTTTGAATCAAACACAAGTACCAACTCAATACTGTTTCCTTCATATCTTTGCTAAGATTTCTCTTTTCATTGTGCTATGAAAAATCAGTCATGGCTCAATTTAGTAGATTTCTTGTGGAATGATGCTAGGGAGATCTTGATCCAAACCAACAAGCAAAAGTAGACAAAGTTTGCTTTTTCTTCTTCTTTTTTTTTTTTTTTTTTTCCCCCAGGAGTTCTGAATATATTACTCCAAAATTCAAATTATCCTAATTTAAAGAAAGTGTACATATTCAGAAAATTGAAAAAAACAAAACAAAACAAAACAATCCCATGGACTTAAAAAATATGCTTACATTCCATCAAAGGAAACAGGCTCAATGTTTCACTGAATGGGAAAGGATTTAAATGCCTTCTTAAGTGTTTGCCTGCAATGTGGTCCCAGACTGATATCACCTTCTTGAAAACCCTGTACTTGAGTTAACAGAGCTCACCAGACAAACTCATAATGTTGAAGAGGTTTAATGAAAAATTGCTGGATGAACAAAGTACCAGTCAAGCTCACAGCAACTGCACAAGAAATGTTTTTTTGGAGCAGAAGGAGAGCAGAGACAAGCTGAGGCAGTGTATGCTCAGCCACAACATTAATTTCAAACATTAGGTTGCCTATCTCCCGTTAATTAAGATTTTTCTCACCAAAGGCTCTTCAACAGGGAATTTATAACTACTTCTTTTGCCTTTCACCGACCACAGTACAATCAGCCATGGGCACGCACCAGGCAAGGTGAGTCCGGTCACTGAAGATGACAATCCGTTCTAAGATGTCCTCTTTCTGATCTCAGACAAGGTCAGTGCAAAGCAAGAATGACTGTCCTGCGGTGTGATAGCCCTGCAAAGCTAGTGATACCAAAGCAAGCAGTACTAAGCATGACTCCCAAAACAGTTGTACATGTAGAGTTAATGTGGATTCTCTTTTTGCCTGGCTGTGCTTGTAAAAGATAGAAAGTACATGTGTTATTAGTAAAATCATTGCTGTGGCAGAAGTATAGTTCATTACTCTAACTTTATTCTTGCTGGGGAGGGATTTGTGTTTTCCTTTGTTACACCTAGTACTACTTTCAGGCATCAAATCTGACAAGATGTTAGATTTGTATATCAATTCTCTTATTCCTTGGCAAGATTCAACAGTAGAAAAGTCTTCATTTTTGCCTAGTGATTGCATATTGGAACATAAACCCACTGTATTTGCATTTATAATGACTACACTTTTAAGCTAATACTGATTTGTTACAAGTAGACAGAAGTAAACAAATGCTGATGCTGATAGCCATGTGTATAACAGCATGACTTACTTGCATAAATGTTATCAGAGGCACCTAAAAGGTATTTGGTAGACAAACAAGCTTTAGCTGAGTTTTGAGAAGTCTCATGCTGAAGGTCTCTGGACTCTGGTATTCCCTGATGGAAATAAATGGTCTTTGGGGGCCAGGCGGGAGAAACATGTGGCCTTTATTGTTTAGGTGTGCAGTGTAAATTTGATGTTTACAAAACAATTTAACAAAGGAAGTGATAGGTAATTCATAGGAATATACACCCAGCATATTGAACATGTGGTGAATGTATCTGCAGAAGGTGACCATGTGAATAGTGTGCACCAATTTCAGAAGCAGCTTTTCTGGGCTTCCTAATTATGTCTGATCTATTAGCCTCAAAAACCATCAACGGTTGACACTTCTGAGAGATTAGATTGCATAAGAATATTGTTGCCGACCTGTAAAACAATGGGAAATATATAAATAAAAGCAAATCCATTGTTCTGATGAGTCATTTCTCACAAACTCATTGCTTAGCTATTCTGAATCGGCTCAAGTTTAAGGAAAACCTAAGAGGAGATACTGTTCCACCACACACTACCAAATATGTGTGTTCTACATGACATTACTAAGAAAAATTAGTGAATGATATTAACAGATTGAAGTTTGCCATCAAGGACAACTTCTTGCAGATGCTGTTATAAAATAATGGAATAATATTTCAAGGTAGATAATATAATTTAGCAGTGTTTCTGAATTTAAAATTAGTGTAAATGAAAGGAATAGAAAGAGTCTTTTAAGGTGTTTTTTCACTTAGTTTTGGTCAGCAATGTTTTGCTTTAGCCTATTAAACACAGTGATCTGGTACATATTACCCACCAATATGCTGAACTGGAGGGACACAGATGAGAAACAATACTTTATAATCACATTTCTTACACTTTTTCCTTATTTCTATATTGCAAAGTATGTTTTGAAATGGCTGCATTCATGCTTTTATGCAAAAGCACTTTTTTTTTGTAGCTGAGAAACCTAATTTTTAATGTTCTCTTTTAATTTCTTTTCAACACACATAAGTTAAACCTCTCTAAAAATGTTCAAATTTACAGGAACTACAGTTAAAATATTTCTGCATAACTCCCTGCCTGCAGATTCTTACTGCTGATATTCAGCTGCTAAGGGATAAGGCTGCCCAGTGTTTTCTTAAAGAAGTTATACAGGGAACAAGAAATCTCTGTCCTTCTTAAAGCTGTTTTATCTTCATACTTGGTGATTTATTTTCTTTTTTTTTTTTTTTTTGTTAAACTGAAATGCAGTCTCTGGATTCCACTTTTTTTTGTGAAAGTGTAGCAACTCTTATGCATATTCCCACAACCATCACGTTGCTGATGCCCTCACACATCCTGCAAAGTCGTGAATACACAGATCTGAAAAATCATGGACTACAAAAGCCATAGATATTTTAAAAGCAAACAAACAAGGGGATCAGGAACTCAGGACCCCAGTAACATCTGCAACACACATGCAGCCTTATTTTTATTCATTTCTTTTGACCCTGCTTCCTGGATGCTCATCTGCAACACCATTCCCATTCCTCTGTTGTCATGGGGTGGTCAGACACACATCCTGAGTGGGATAATACCTTGGCATCTAACCTGCACTTGTAAGATGTTAATCTCAAATTTTGTCCTTTGGCACAAGTCACCAGCCATGCGTTTGCTTTGGGGTTTTTACTTTGTGTATCCTAACCACGTAACAAAGCAGCATCCAGGTATTGATACTATTTTGTTTGTAAAATCAAGCTCTTCAGTATAATCATGCAAGAAGCTTTGACTCTGTTCTGCTGTGTGTCAGTCACTTCGGTGAATGTGGAGGGATCCTATGGAGAAACAGTCTGTGATCCTGTATTAATGTACCATAGGGTAGCTGTGAGGTGCCATTTCCTGACTTTCAAGTACTTGATTTTTCCAGCTAAAATAAAACTCTTTTAACATATATTTTTTGGTGTGTTTTTTTTTTTTTGTTTGTTCGTCTGTTTTTTTTTGTTTGTTTGGTTGTTTTTTTTTTTTTTTGTTTTTGTTTTTTTTTTGTTTTTTTTTAATTTCCTAGGTTTGTGGTGTTTGAGAACTTTGTTGTTTGAAACCACAGAAACAGAGAGCTGCAACTATAACATAACCTTGAGTTACAACATAGATTTCTGCCATTTACACTACAAAGCACATTGGTGCATCAGCTGGCAACATATGGTCATTATCCTCAGAGTGGAAATGATCTGTTTGGGGTATGTACAGTTTGAGAGTGGTTGAAAATGAGATAGTTACGTTTTTTTTTCCTGGAGATTCCAAATAAACTCAGGAATATCCTAAATAAATGCAGGATTTTTTTTTTCTTTAGAAACAATCTTTCACTGTAGTCAGGACTTCCCTGAATTTTGTCTTATAAAGAGACAAGACATCTTTAATCTAAGTTTAATCTAAGTTTAGTCTCTGACAAATGTCAAGAAGAAAAGGTGATGAGACCTCTTGAAAAACACTGGCAAGTATCTGACAATGGAAAGTATCAAGCAAGCTAAAGGTGAGGTCACTGACAAATCATTCTCTTGAAATCTACTTCCTTGAGAAGAACACAGAAGACTGAAATGACAGATGCGCAGTGAAACTCCTACATCTAGATGATGAGAAATGAGAGGGGACTATGTCAATGAGGTAGGTGAAATACTTCAATAAAAAGCTTAAATAAACAGTCTTGCTTTCCTATGAACTTCTCTTGGGAGTTCTTCACAAATCACAAAGGAGCAAAGAGGACTGTAATCTAGAAATATGAAGCAACTTTCTTAGACTTACAGCCTTCCTTTGATGCCATGAGTTACAGAATAGCAACTGAGCATCCCCTGTATGACAAGAGATGAAAGTATGTCTGTTTAGTCCACTGAACAGTTAGTATTTTCCCCACTGTCTGTTTATTATTAAGAATGTTCATTTTAGTACCAGTGATATGTTTGACCCTACGTTAGACACAAGAACAAAAGGCAAATCCTCTGTAATTTGCATTTAAAAAATATACATTTAGGTCAGTGGGAACCAGAAATGGAGAGACGTTATACAGTATGGAATTATTTGAAGTTGCAAATAAGTCTCTGGGGCTCTTTGTAGGAGAAAACATATTGTTCAGACAGGTCTGAACATCAGATGAGTCTGTTATTACTTCATTTCTTGTTGTTACATGATGTAGTCCACTTCTTGCTATTTCCAGTAGTCTCACATGCAGTGCAAAATATAATAGATATATGGTGTAATTGCTCTGCAGTATAACACATTGTTCATAATAATGTCCCAGACTACTTCTTTTAAAAACAACACTCAGCTTAGGAGGTCTACCAAATCAGAAATAAATTTAGTGTCCTCTAAAAATTTAAATAATATCCACTGCCCTCAACTCTGGCTACTCCTCTGGGTACAGTAGAATAACATTGGATCTGGACTCTCCGGAGTAAGGACTCCTATTGTCACAGTGAAAGTTATATGCACACTGTGACTTTGCAGTACTTATAAAAACCCATAAGCTGGCCAAAACAAACCTCCTAAATGAGAATGAGAATCAGCTTTTCAATGTGTAAGAATTATAATCCATTATATTTAAAGCCAAGATACAAAAAAAAGATGTTTGGCCAGAAACTGTGTAGTTAGGAATCTGTCAGCATGTCCATTAGGAAGTCCTTCTATAATATCCATCCTTAATAGTAAATGAATGTTAAACACTTCAGCAAAGGAGTAGCGGGTGCATGTGGACAATAACTGGTTTTACAGCTCCAGCATACATTACCAAGCAGTTTTTCTTTCAAACAATTAGAGCATGTTGTAATCTTGTTCTTCATTAAACAAATACGTCTATTAACTGCAGGACCAGAAGAAAACTCATGAAAACATAAGCTGCATTTTTTCCACCTGCAATGAAATAGTTCTGAATTATGGTGTTATATCTATTAAAAATAAATTGCTTCTGTTTGAGTACCCAAATGCCAAGTCTTACACTGAAAGGCTTTTTATTTTTCTTCTTTTTTGTCCTGATGAATTATTTAAAATCTTAAAATTAGGTAGTTAACAACAGAAACTCAAACCAATCCTTAATGCCACTAGCAATGGTGGCTGAATCTCTATAAAACATCCTGTGTGTGTGGGAAGGAATAAGGACATGTTTCTGGTGAGACAGGTAAGGTCTGTGGGACAAGGACAGAAGGCTGCTGGCTCAATGGCCCTGTTCTGCATGGTGGAGTCCAGCTCCTGCCATGGGCAGGGAGTTATCAGTGAAAAGTCATAAACAGGCAATCAAATGAGACACAAGAAGGGTGAAAGCTGCCAAATGGCCTTTGAGTCTATTCTAGCAAAGTGATGCATACATGCCAAGGAAAGCCAGCCATGCCTCTGTCCTATGGGTACACATACCCTCAAGTTGTGGACGTGGTGGGATTCCATTGCTTACAAGGAAGAGGTGTGAGTCCTGCTGCAGAAGCCCCCAGGAAAGGCTACAATGACCACAGAGCAGATCCCAACTTGCAGACCTCCTCGCTGGGCCCCCACTCACTGCAGATGAAGTGCTTGAGCCATTTCTTGGAAAAGCGGTAGATGTCTTTCATGACAGACTGGTGCCTCACGTCAGGATCTGAAAGCCCAGGAGAATTACTTATGAGAAGTTATATTGTCTTGGGTAGGATCAGTCCCTTCATTTGCAGCCAGGTTCAAAAATCTTTCAGCTAAAGACCGATTCACATTGGCATCAGAGGAGTTGAAAATTAATTATGTCTACAGTGAGAAAATGTAGAACTAGTGGGAAGAAAACCAGTAAAGTTGTTTTCTGAGTGGCCTTGGGGAAAAAAGTGGGAAGTTGCTGCTGAGTGGAGCTTTTCAAGAATCAAAAAGACACTCAAAATCCCTTATTAACTTTAAAGTGAATAGCTTTGCCAGTGCCACAGCTTCCCTCTAAAACTGAATGATCCAAACACTTTGTCAGGTACTTGTTATTGATTTTGTTAGGACACAGAAAATTTACTGCAGGGACACATGTACTTCAGGGAGTCTTTACATCAGGCACACCTTTAACTTGTTGATGGGAATTATTATTTACTTACTGGGAATAAGTGTAATAAAGTCTGATTTCTGCCCATAATGAGCATAGTGGCCCTTTACAGCCTGGCCCAGACTCACCTTTTTAATGCTTTTGGGCTGAGGCTAAACCTGAGGTCAAAACTGCTGTCAGGCCTTGCAGGCATTGGAGCAAGAAATGCTGGGAGATACCTTCTTTTCTCTCCTTAATCCCATCTGGGGAAGTGAGGATGCAGTAAAATATATCCAAAGCACACAATACATAAGAATTTAAAAAGTGCATGAGAACAGAAGCTCTCTGCCTCCTCCTTAGCTTCAGTAAGCAGCAATTTGCCATGCCATCTTCCTTTTTGGATCAGATATTTTAATTATAAACTAATCTCATATTGTACTGTAGGTCACTTCTGCACTAGCAATAGCAGAAGAAGATGTTAATCTGTCTCCTCTAACTTGTCTTACTGAGAGCTGTTCTAGTTTGTGAAATCAAAATTTCCCACACCATGAAGCTTAACTAGGAAGAGGGCAGAGTACACGCCTTTTGCAACTAAGAAGCCCTTGTGTTACTGGTCAGTTTTCAAACTCTTTTTGCTGCATGCAGGCAGCTTTGAATAAGAGGGATGAACAAACCTATCACAGATTAAAACAGTATAGCTTTAGAGCTATTTCATGGTTTTTCATAGTGCTGTTGACAACGTTGGGTGTTATAGAGGCTACATCTTTGATCAACTGTGCAGCAGGAGCAAGATGAGGTTTTGGAAAATGTTGCCTTACTTGTCTATAAAAAGCTCAGGTTTCTAATACTGTTTTGAAGTGTATTACTAGTGTCACAGCTACACCATTTTTGGTACATCTGTCATTTGGGGAATCTTACCTCAAATTATCCTAAATATTCAAGTGGGAATTGAAATTCCAGCCAAATTTAGTGGTAATCCTCAAAACACCTGGGTTCAGACACAGCAAAAACATAGACCTGGTATGAGAGCAAATCCCCAAGCTAGGGTATAGCTCAGTGGGGCTGTATGTGTGCATCTGGAGTCTAGGTGAATATGTTTGCTCTTAAATAGCTCTTGCCAATGACAGAAGCCTTGTATTGAAAGTGCCAGGCTCTAAGGGTATCAAATGCCTGTGATACATTATCAGATTAATGATGTGCAATTAATGACGATGGGAGAAAGCTGCTTCAAGTACTCCCACTGGGAATTCTTATAGACTTCTAGGATCTGACAGATATAAATTGACTTTAATAAAAGACACAACAGGAGAGCTGAGACCTTAATTACCAACATGCCAATACTCAGTTAGTTTGAAAGATTTTGGTCTGGATACAATTATTATTAGCTGTCCTATTTAAAAAAAAATAATAAAAAAAAAGGAAAGGCATTAAAAATAGAAACAGAGATTGTGGGAAAAGGAATAGAGATGGGATTAATTCTAATATACATGCTTATGCTTTTATGAACATTTTTAAAATAAATGCCTGAAGAAGAACTTGACCTCCTGAGACCACTTTTAAAAGACTTTGTAAGTCTCCATCTTCTAGTTTAGTCTCCCTTGCTCAAGTTTGTATCCCTCACAAACCTGTCATGTTCCATCAATTCTATGAGATATGTGACACAAACAGCATCTTGCACTTCGACACTTCATTCCAAACTTACTGACCTCAGCTTTGAACATGTTCAGTTAACCTGAGTTAAAATCACCTATGACTTTCATATTTTCACTTAGTTTTCTCCTATTGCCTGGCTGTCTATTCTCAGGTTGTGCTCCCTGCATAGGAAGGACAGGCTTCCTGTGGTGTTTGAGGAGTACATGACACAAATCCAGTCCTAAAACTTGTTTTTCGAAAACAAGAGAGGTCAGAAATCTGTTACAGAAAACACCACAGGCAAGGGTTAAAACATTTGTTCAGTACTACATCTGCATGTATGCATCACATATGACCCAGGGAAATGACTTGACCCAAGAGTTAGAGGGTTGTTGCTTTTTTCGTTGCTGCAGTTATTTTTAAAGTTTCCAAATTGTAGAACCAGGATCTCTGAGTTACTCTAACTCTGGCTATGAAATCTAGCTCTGCGGATGGTAGAATCATTTCCCAAATCCTTAGCCCTATGAGGATAAGAAATCTTATCTTAGTGCCGATGCCTAGTGTGGCAGGATCCTGCTGCTTCAATACGTACAATTGTGTAGAAATAACACTGATGTCTGAGTTTTTAAATAAATTAATTCCTTTTGAATGAATTGGTTTCAAAAGGGCTTACAGAACTGTAACATATGTCTAGTAAGACTTGGGATAATATTTACGGAGACAGAAGAGGTGGTAGTGACAGTCACTCAGCACTTTGAAAAGCTTCCACATCATAGTCCCAAGAAAAGACATAAAAGAGAAGCATGAATATAGAAACTATGATTAAACAGCAAACTTCAGACATTTATTTCTGTTTTGTCATTTGGAGTCTGTATATGCCATTATGTAACTATGCCATGATCAGTCAAAAGGCTTGTTAATTCATACTAGCCATACATCATAAGTATATGGACATGTTTGAAAGGATAGAAACATACTACTGAAGAAACATGGAGATGCGAAATAGTGTGGACAAGTATTAAAATTAATATTCTTTAGACAGAATACTTATTCTTCAGTATTTAACAATGTGAACTCCTTTCGCATTCACTAAGCTCTCTCTGAACACTTATGTAAAATTTCCATTTTAAAAGGCTTTAAATTGTCTGCTGTTTATGTTGTAAAGCACTGACAAATGAATTTTGGCCATGTCTTTGTGCCAAGAGTGCAAACTCGTAATTGGATTTTTCCCTTTTCTAGCTAGAATTTTACTTTACTGAATCTATGCTGACTTCTGGCAGTAATTTTCCCCTGTTAATTTAAAGGCTCAAACACATCTAGGAGATCTTGTATTAAAAAGACCATTTTCTTTTTCTAGACAGCTACAGGATTTTCTTGATGAAGAGAAAAGTAAATCTGTATGTCATCAACCCCGAATAGCAATTTAATGAATGGCTATCCCCAGAGACAAGGTGCACACGCTAAAAAATATACAAAGTACCAACCAACCTAGTTCAGGTCCCTTTGTGGCTTCGCAAATTGTAAAGTGTAAAAACAAAACAGGGACCCTGCTTGTATCAAAAAGTGTATTGAAATAAATATCAGTCTTTTAAATGGCTTACGAAAGAGATTATTTTTTTTTTTCTTTTTTTTATACCCTTCTCTACCCGCCTCCCAACACTTTTATTCTGAGAGCAGGTTATACTTGTTATTGGCAGTGAGATAGGTAGATACTCTTTCAGGCTTTTCTTCAGAGGAGCACTGAAAATCAACCACTGATATGTTTATTTGAGAGCTGAGGCTGGAGCAGGGAAAATAAACACTGTCAATATGTTTGGTGTTAAGGTGAATGGCATCAGGTCCTCCCAGTTTGACTTGTAGAGTCTCAGTAACTACGTTGCTGCGTGCTGGTGTTTTAGCAGTCAGTAGACTGGCCTCTAAAAGGAAAGGAAAAGTACATGATGTTTGTACAGCTGAAAACAAGATGAAAAACCACAGGCCCCCTCTCACACTCCATTAGACCCTAAAGTCCATGGAGTACTGCACTCAACACATAAACACTCAGTTTGTGGAAAACTTTCTCAATGTGTGAAAGAAGGGAACAAAGCCTGGAGCCAGAACAATGAACATCTATGTATGAAGTGAGCAGCCAGTGCAAAATGCAACGGCAATGCTCAGTTAAACAAACAGCTGATACAGGAACACATTAATCACATTAATAACTCTCAATAAGAACTCTTGGGAATGCATCTTGATATTCAGAGAGGACTACGATATGCACAGTCTATAGATGATGCAGTTATTATTTTCTTCTCACTTTTTATGAAGAGAAATAAGAAGTAATGCCTCTGACATATGCTGTCAGAGACCTTGGCATAGGCAATAGAAGGGCCTGGTTGTACGTGTACTTTATGGGCAACTTTTCTGCTGAAATGTTTTGTAAGAATATCTTTAAAGAAAATCAATAAATACTTGATAGACAGTTCTGTATATTGGAGCTCTGCTCCAAACTGTCTTAATTCCACTATCTCATGGGATAACAAGATGATACTGTCCTGTGTCATCACTTTGCAATAGCAAAAAATAGAATTTGGGGAAAATTATAAACAGCAGTGTTACATTCCACTGAAAATAAGAATCCTAATTTGTAAAGAGCAGTAAGATCTTTGAATTCACTGGGGATATCTAGAACCTCTGCAGTTTATGAGTCAGATGTGGAATCAACATAATGATATTAGGAATGACACTGTACAAAGCCTTGACCTTAGGACTAGCAGGAAGGTGGCAGATGCAGTGTTTACAGCAGTCTGAGCAAAATAGGTTTGATCCTCCAGATTTAAGAAAAGATTAAAAACCTAATTTCTGTTCAGGCAACACTGTACTTACCAGTACTCCAGAGAACTGTATGTCTACAAACAAGTAAGATTTTATTCTCCCAGCTAGCAAATTTATTTAGATAAGGAGGATCAGCTGTTTAACTTGACTAGATTGTGTCAGCAGATAGTTTCATAATGTATGGTCTCTTGTTCAATTACAGCACTTTGCCACTGCACTCTCACCCTTTAATCTGGGCATAAGACTTAGAGCTGCACCAAAGGTAGGGCGAAAGGGGCATGACAAAAGGGAGAAAATGTTCCTAAGCCTACCAGCTGCTGTGAAGACAGAGGGACTGAAGGTTAATGGGAGCAGACAGGGCAGGAAGCAGCCACAGTTGGGAGGAATCTGAGAAAGATCCAGCAAAGGGATCACTTTGGGTTTCAGAATGCCTCTCTCTTACTCCACAGGGGTCCATTAATAACAGTATAGCTTCTAATTAGTTTGTAGGCAATTAAAACCCACACGGAGAGAAAATGTGACTTTTAAACCTGCCTGTTTGTAGATGCCTGGGGAGGAAATTGAACTGTAGGTGACGAGCTGAACTTCAGTTGAGATTTTTCAAAGAAGATCGATGATCACTTTGCTGATATCTTGAATCAGTTTTTCAAAGTACAGTACTCTCTCTTAACAGGATAATTTCATGAATGTTTCAAGGTTTCGTCTGGAAGGACACAAAGTGACTCGATCTTCCAATCATTAACTTCAAATGCTAGACCTCATAATATATTTTCTGACTTCCAGAAGTGCTGAAATATGTCTCTTCCAGTGACTTTAGTAAGCTTCACAGGGTGCTACCATGTACTCTAAAAATCAAGCTGATTTTCAATGATGTATGTATGTGGAGGAGGATTTAAACAGCCTGATTGTAAAAAATCAGGTATGCTTCTCTGACTCCTGGTCGTAAACTTCATGCAGCTCTTCTAATTTCCATCAAGAAAGGCTGAATTAATTTTGGTTTAGATCTGATTCTGGAGATGAGCTTGCCTAAACCCCTTTCTTCAGGTTCACACATCATGAAAGCCATCATGAAAGCCAACATGCAAAAATGCACGTTTGAAAAATCATATACTTTTCCCTAGCTGGAATCTCAGCTCAGTCTTTCATTAATGTCAAATGGACAAATACAAAATTATTATTATTGTTGTGTCCTAATGCATTACATTAAGATTTTGATTCTGGTTAGAATTATCTTTTTATAGGTACCCCTTTCTTGTGGTGCTCCAGTGAGCCATCCCCAAGGAAAATCCTCAGCATGATTCAAGGGGTAGCTCACATTAAGAATCCATCCCAGTCAGTAGTACAGACAGGACTGCATCAGGATTAGGTTCCTCCCTCTCACACATTTTTCAAAGCTATGCCAGCAGGCTATGTACCCTAAACAGCCTCATACCTCAGGGTATATGGCACATAACTTTATGTCATACAAGCATCACGTTGGTGGGGTGTAGATTGACTCTAACATTATTTCAGATGCATTGAAATGGGACCTCCTCCCCCATCCTGCCAAAAAAATCAGGTAAGTAGGGCCACATGGGTCCAGATGAACCCAAGGGCCAAATAATACATAGCAAGGACATGGCCAGTGAGCACTGGAGGGGTTCTGTACTGAGCAAGTTGAGTGTGGGACACTTATGCCACCCATCACAGCGGGTAATGATCGTCCCCTGAGTACTCTGTGAGTTGAGGCAGAGATGCTGCTTTATGGGCCAGGGACCACTGGAAGTGACCCCAGGACCAGGAGTGGCCTCTGCAGTGGGCAAGGTCCAGCATCCTCCCACTCTGAGCCTGCTCTGGCATGGGGCTCTGCTTCATGGTCTTACAGAGATGGTAATTTTTGTGACTTTATTGCAAGTCTAATAATGTTGTTTGATTTGTTAATATTGCAGTAGTTGCAGTTATACAGGGTTTCTAGCCGTCAGGTTTTTGGAGAAGTTTTAAGCATGAGCGTTTAATGCTAAAAGATGAAAAAAAAAGTGAAGTGTACTAATTTCAATGCTTAAATCTCATAGTTTAAAAACCAATCTCCCTATTTGGAGATGATTCCAGGAACAAAACATTATAAATCTTAAATATTACAAAGGTTTTAAGTAGCCTTTTGTTGTTCATCCTCCATTTAGTATTTCCAGTTCATTATGTAAAAGAAAAATTAGCAGTAGACCTCTGAAAGGTTACCTTAATTTCCTAAGGTACTAAAAGTATTGAAAAAAAGGTAAAGTAAATATTGTTTGAGATAATATACATTAATTCACATCTCAACCTATATTTTTACATTTTGCAATTTAAGATACATTTTTTTGTTTAAATTATCTTTACAAAACATGTAATGCAATGAGTGGCTTTTGCTGAATAATGTTTAAACATTTTTGTAATGTACCTCCCTTGTCACCCCCCCTTTCTTTCCCTGACAGTATTAAGTCTGTAACACAGAAATCCTCACATTCTCCAGATGGTAGCATAAATTTTCAGGTCAAGTGATATTAAAAATAGATAATAGCCCAGACCTCATGAGTCTCTACAGAAAGACTAAACAGTCACAATAGGGAATATCATTGTTTTGGTTTTCTTTATGAGGTTTTATGTACTCAGCTGTTTCTTTGCTGTGCTCTCAGTGCAGAGAGACCCTGATCATTCTGAATTCCAGTTCCACCTCACTTCCTACCCTTTATACTTTCTAAGCCTCATGCCACACAAGTCAAGGGAATTTATCCACACAGCTGCACCATCAGCTCCTAATGTGCTCTCCACTGCCGATACTCCCGCTCCGCACTTCAGAGTATTTTTAACTGGCAAATGAGTTCTTGAATAACCTGCTCTTACACCTCCTTTGGAGGAATACAGTCTACTCTGGGGCATTTTGCCTTTCTGATTAATGGATAAGACCTCTCTAAAAATCCACTGATAATAAACTGTTTTAAGCACAGGAAGTTTTTAAAGTACGTCATAATAAAACATATAATTGAGTAATCATATTTCTTAGGCAGAGAGTAGCTGCCAGCTAAAGGGTTGACCTCACCTCAGATGGATCCCCAGCAAGTCTATGAGGGGCTATTAAGAAACGAGAGTAGCTTCAGGGTTGACACAGAGCCCCATCAGCTATTTTATCTTTTATGTCTGGTTCTACTTGGGCCAGGTCTTAAATAGATGTCTCTCACATGGCCATGGCCATTTGCTGTTCAGAAAAATAACTTTTCAACCATGAAGGCTGCTTTTCACACCCAACTGGAACTGGCAAATAGCCAAACCATGTGCATGGTTCATATTTACACAGTAATAACATTTTGGGAGAAAAAGAAGCTCTGTGGCTTATCAGTTTCCTTTGACCTCTGTGCCTAGTACTTAGATTTTTTTTTTGGTGGTTTTTTTTTGTTGTTGTTCAGAAGACAGAAGATAATGATTATTCTTCCATAATGTTCTCTTCCAGTGGGATGGATATGTCATTCACAGCTCGACCTTTATGTCTACTTTGG
Organism: Columba livia; assembly: GCF_036013475.1. Taxonomy (NCBI): domain Eukaryota; kingdom Metazoa; phylum Chordata; class Aves; order Columbiformes; family Columbidae; genus Columba; species Columba livia. The sequence goes on along the minus strand of NC_088605.1, from coordinate 15,207,832 downwards.
AGTTATGGCCACTGCAGGAGATAAACACTGCTGGGCAAAACACCAACATATGCTCAGGAATTGCAGTGAGGAGCTATTTTTAAGAAATAGAGATAGGCTGTGTCTACATTAACAACTACTGCAGCCCAGCAGGAGCAAATCTGGTGGGTAAAATGGTTGGTACTTAGGAGATGACATCCATACTGTATTCATTTCAGGGGGTTTACTTCAGCTTCACTAAAGGCTCTGACACCTGGAACAAAAGCCTGTGAGCGGTTGGAGGTTTGATATCAGTCTCAAGGTTTAATTTCATCTGAAAGGAATTCAGTTTGCACACCCTGAGGTTGCTCTACAATGTGACCCACATGTGGTAAGTAGGACCATTAGATGATTCTCTTCAAAAAAATTCTGATCTAAACCACAATGCTAATATAGTCATGGCCAGCATGTAACAGAATGGAGGCAAAGTTCCCTCCTGATATATTGCTTTTCCAATTTCAATATTAGAGGCATCAATTTTTAAATCTCCAGTCTGCAGCTGCCAGAGAGCATGTGAAGAGAAGTACATGAAGTGCAGGTGCAGGCTCTGAACACCAGAAAGTGACCTGTAGTGCGTTGGAACTGGCTTGGCAAGGGCAGACCTGCTCTGTAGCAGCAGAGGACAGTACCTCTGAGTAATGGTGCCCGCTGTGGCCCTATAGGCATCGTGTACAATTTCATATCCATCAGTCACATGGTAATGCCAAAATGCTCTTGATAAGTTATGGCCTGCTCCCAGCCACAGTAATAGGTGCAGTTCTGTAGAAATGCAGTTGCAGGATTTTCAGTATATGTCCTATAAGTTATCACCACAGAGCGCTGTGTCACCTCTGCTGAATTGCCTTGTGTTCCCTTAAATGTCTCTTCGTTTACAGTTACTTGAGTTGGTATTTTCCCTTAAATGCTTTTTGCCAGGCAGCTTTTATTTACTCTTGTTTTTCCTGTACCAGAGTGGTGTTCCCAGTTGTAAGGTCCTGCTCCTAAGATCATGTTTTTATTCACTTCCTTTGTACCTACTCTGGGGTTGTGTTCCATGATGCCCAAAGCAACATGCAGTGCTCCAGGTGTGGCCACCGCAGCCCTTTGTACCTGGACCCAGTTATCTGCTGAGATCTGTGCTCTGTTCCTTTATTTACACTTCCCCATGTTTTGTTTGCTTTCCTAACTGCTACCAGACATCAGGTTGTTCTTTTTAAGTATCTGTCAACAGTCATCACCAAATCCTTTCCCTGATCACTATTTTGCAGTCTGTGACTACAGAACATACTTTCCACTGTTTATGTCAACATTCCTCTTGTTCTTTTCTGTTTATTTAATAGCCTAGTTAATCTATTCTTTCCATGCCTCCCTTTTATTCCAGGTTTGCTTCATCTCCTTCCCAAGGGCAGAAGGAGACCTTCTTTCCTGGTAGCTTTCTCACAGGTCCACTAGTTCATCTGTTCATCCTTTTAGGACATACAGAGTAGATTTAACATTAAAATTCTGTGTCAGTTATTATTATGCAAATAACATCTGTCTTATCAATATTACTTCAATCTTATTTTGAGTTTTCATTAAACCCTCATAGTTTAATATTCTATGCCTGCTGGTACTATTTTTGCTATCCAATCAAATGTATGAAATCACCTTTGGCATATTTAGTGCTTTAAGCTATCTCCTGCTCTTAAATAATGAGATTAGCAAAGGAAAATAGCTCCAGGTGTGATCTATATAAGGGTAGAGAAGAGGCATCTGAAAAAAGATTGAATTCGTGTGATGATAAGAAAACACAAGGTTTGGTGAGAGCCTCTGTAGCATTAGAAGTTTTTGAGACACACTTAAGGTTTCTTATTACAGCTGCTCCAACTTCTGTAGTAACTAAATTTTACATAGATTAACAGTTCAGGACCAGTTTGAATCTGCCTCAGTAAACAGTAGAATTGTTTGCAAATGGACATCAATATTTTAAAAAATTGCACGTGGGTGGCAGCTGGAAATTTGTAACAGAAGTTTATCATTAGCATAGTATGTGTATTTCTTGATCATTATACTTCTTGTTACATGGAAATGAATAAATCAGAATTGATCACATCGTAAATGAGCTATCTAAAATATTCTCTGTTGGACTTTTCCCTTACAGAAGTTTAGTGTATGTCTGATTAGCTGCTGGAGGAACAACTTGAGGAAAGAAGGAAGAAAAATGCAGGTTCATCAGTTTAGGATGGACTTTTGAATTCAAGTGTACCCAGTTTTGAAAACAGAATCTTTATCAGTATTAAGCTCAACACTTAGAGCTATGTGTTCCTCTACCAACTAGGGCCTTCTATTTTTGTAATCTCCAGTTACTTGATTTTGTTGCACAGAAACAGATTTTTGTTTTGCAATGGGGTTTGACATTTAGCTGTGTATTAAACTGGCACAAAACCTGGAATATTTAACATTTTCCAGAAACTGGGCTTCCTAAATATCTTCTTGTTTTGGGTTGATGATTCTCCATTTGACAAAATGGAAACATTTAATTTTCTTATGGTTTGTGTGGGCTGAATTTTTATCGTATGTTTTATGAGTATGAGGTAAGCTAAGAAAAAAGTACATGAAAAGTTATTTCATAATAAGAACTGATACATTACATTGTGAATATAGCCTCAAGGCATGTTTTGAAATTGTTAGGAGTGTTGTTTACTTCAGAATGAAATTCCAGTAAAAGAAACAATTTCTGTCAAAATTGCATATTCTTACAAACAGAATTTGTATCAGAATTTTCACTAATAACCTTTCAAAGTTTTAAATAATTTTCCTTCATCCCAAACCTTAGGCAAAGAAGGGTGGTTTGGCTTTTGAGACAGCCTGTAAACACAATACCCCCCATTGCATTCCTTGCATAGTTATTTCTTCTGACTGTGTTAGTATTTTAAAAAAATAATAAAAAATACTAACTTGCTTTTCTATATGCTTGACCATTTAGTAAAACAGACTGAGTGAGAAAATGAGAAAGATATGCAAAAGAGAAATAACCTGGTAAAGAAGGCAAAAGAAACATTCTTATGCAAAAGTTTGTTTGCTTCTTTTTTTTTCCTCCCATCTGAGCCTTTTTCTTTTTGTTTATGTGTATCTCATCTCTCATAATGGATGTCACCTGCCCCTTTCACACCCTCTCCAAGCTTCATTTCTAATCCCCTAAACACAGACAGATTTTTCTTCTGATTTCACTAAGATCTACAAGGTTATAAAATTTAAGCCGCTTAACTGGAAGTCTAAACACAGTTCTGAAGGATTCTCTTTAATTTGAAAATGCAAACTGCAGTGCAGGGAAACACAGAAGTCATATAGGGTCTAGGAAATACCTGCTGACACTAACAGGTACAGCCCCACAGAGAATGTTTTATGGCATGTTCACAGAAAAGTCAGATGAACCTCAAGTATGTTTGGAAAAATAGTAAAGGTGAAAATAGTTGTATAAAGACATAATAATTTATTTCAGAAATTGATTTTAGTGTTTTAGTAAATCATAATTAGTGCAAGAATTCACAGCCAGATAGGAAAATGCCAACAATCCTAAAACTCTTCAAAATAAAATCTTCAAATCCTGGTGCCAAGGGATGACAGCAAAAGGCAAAACCAACAACAAACCAATGGAAAGCTGAAGGCCAGAAAGAGCCAGTGACAAAAAGCCTAGAACAAAGCAGAGTCCCAGTGACAGAGTGCTCTGGCACAGCTCCTTCAAAGCGCACTGAGACTGTCAAAGTGATTTGAAAATATGCATCTGAGTACTGAGCTTCCTAGAAAGACTGTGGTTTAACTTGGAACCATTCCACTCGGAGCTTCATTTAGTCTAGTGTGCCCTGGGTCCTAGACGACTTTTGAGGATGGATACTCACAGAGAAAGATTTAAGAGACTCCAGAGTGCAAACATCAGTTGCAGAATAGGACAGGACAAGATTTAGCACACTCACAACACCTGAAATATAACCGTGCACTAGGGGCTGACCAATCATTTAAACAATTACTCCCTATTAAATACATGTGCACATTTCTCAGCCTAGCTTAACATTTTAAAAAGCCTTGGCTGCCATACCCAGGCAGCTATGAAGCATGTATATCTTCCTTTAAAGACAATGAACCACAGGCCATCTATTATTCCACATGCACATGATCTAAATACTTATGTCTAGTTAAAAAAAAAAAAAAAGGAAGAAAAAAAAAGGCTATGGTACCAGCAAATACCACCTACAATATATACACAGAAAAAGTTTTCATCTGCTTTATGTTTTGATATGATAGTCTATATTTTGACTCCAGAGCGTGATGACTGTATAACTTTTCACATGAATTTCATTTTTCCTGTCAAGGTACATTATTTTAAGGGTGACAATAACTTGGCTTCAAATGAGGTGAAACCATCACAGTGATAAATGAGTTTCTTGAGAAGGGAGGTTATACCCTGGGAATACACTTTGAAAGACCACACACCTCTGCTTAACCAAGCTTGTTAGCTTTACAACACATTACAAATACTCCTTCTAATGCACATGGCAGTGAAGAGACCTGAGCACTTGACTTTTGAAAATACAGTGTATGTTGCATGGGAAGATTAGTCTTGGTTTTCACACTGGCCTTTTGTGCAAGTCTGCTGTTTAACAGCTGAATGCTGCCTTCGCTCCTTTCCTTGTTCTGTGGATATTTTTGTTTTCTTTTTAATGTCAAATTCAAAAAAGACAAGTCAGGCTTTGACATGCAACTTCTAGCTGCAGCCATGAGGGACAGCCTCACTTAATTGATGTGTAATTCACATTGCGATACAGGGAAAAAAACCCATGCCAAATAGTATCAAATTTTTAGAAGCATTTCTAGGCATCACTTTAATAGTTAATGAAACAAGCTGCTGAACTTCACAGGATATGTGATTATCTTGCTAAGTAGTTTCTGTATTGCTACCCTGACATTATATGTAACGTAGCTGAAACACAGAAAAAAAGTCCTGGCATAACCCCTGGATGTTCAAGAGCCCATCTGCCATCTACCATGGAAAATATGCATCATGATGCAAAGTTTAATTCTGCTCATCTGCAGCTTTTTTTTTGTACTTGTTGAATTAATGTCTCAGTGAAACTTTGAGACTTTTATCAAAGAATACCTATTCATTATATGCTTCACACAATGACTTTAAATAGCTTGATAGCACAACCAAAAGAGAGAAGTGTATTTTCTTTTTTTTCCTCTTTTTTTCTTTTTTTTTTTTTTCTAACAATAATTTTCTTTTTCAAGGAGTTGCCTGAGGGACAAACAGACTTGATTTTTCTTGTGATTAGATGCTGAAAGGATGGCAGAGCTGGTATGTTTAGTTATGTACTTTCTGTAGCGTTTTTCTGGGCAGAAATACTAAGTTAAGTGACAGATTTGACTGAGATACCCAAATCCTTATTCCCAAAGTGTAACTTCTGATAAATACCTTTCTCCTTTTCTTGTTCACCTAGTCTCCCTCTATTTTCTTGTCTTAGAAGAATGTCTTCAGGGCTAAGCAGACCTAAATATAATGCAAATGGAACTTAACTGTCAGGTGTGGTTTTTCAGTGAAACTTAGTCTTCTGAGCTGCTCAAAAACTTTTTCAAATATTAACTACAGTGGAGTCTGAGAGCCTCATGGGTACTTGCTTTTCCATGTCTGATGAGTGTGTTAACCGAGTGTTGAGGCACTGGAGCTGTCTGTGCTAGCCAACGTGAGCCCAGCAGGACTTGCCAGCTCAAGCATGTGTGATTGGGACCCTGGACACACTGCCAGAGTGTGATGGGAGCTGCAGTTGCACCCCGGCTCTGGTGGGAGCATCAGGAGCCAGTGGGGATCTGCAGGCAGTAGCATCATTGGGGGGTTGTCTCTTTGTGGTCTCAAAACCCCCTTATCCTGGACAGTAGTGAACTGGTTACATTTTGAATCAGAAGTCCCACAGCCAAGATGAGGAGGAGCAGTTTTCTCATTGGGACCTCTCCCTTCTGAATTGGAGGATATAATCCCTTCCAGGAGGCGATGCAAACTCTTCCCGCTACGCAGCTCACCCCAAGCCCTTCCCACACGTTTTGAGTAATATTTGGCAGACAGAGGGCATTGACAGAAGGAGAAGGAAAAGAAGCCGATCTGACTCAAAATCTTGGACTGAAAGAGATCATCCCCCTTGTGCGTCCCCGCTCCGTTACGGGCCGTCTGTGTCAGCCCCTGAAGCGCGGCCGGGCCGGTGCCGCCGGTAGCGCCGGGAAGCTCCGCGCGGAGCGGGAGTTTCCCGTCCTGCCCTGCCCCCTGCCGGCCGCGGGCAGCCCTGCCCGGGGTGCCATGGGAAGCCTCGGGATCGGGGGTGCCGGACACCCCCCTCTGCCGCGGCTCCGGAGGGTTTGCTGGGCAGGCGGCTGAGCCCCGTGCTCGCAGGAGGTATCATAGGAGCCACTTTCGAGCAGGCAGAAGAGGGAAATCAGGATTAGCCCAAACACTCGCTCCTCCTTTCACACATGCTTTATATATATATGTAAAAATATGAAAGTCTAAGTGAATTTCTTTTTTTTTTTTTTTTTTTTTTGCCTGTGAATGATGGGGCCTACCCACGGCAATACATGCCAGATATAACACTGGCAGGTGCTGTGCAAACTTCCCACTGTGGCTCAGTCAATGCCCCTCAGTCCAGGGCGGTTATAATCTCGGGGCTCTCGTGATGGACGGAGTGGTGTTTTTATGAAGTACATAAATGCCGACTGCCGCTCACTCCCGCTCACTGTGTGCTGGGAGGTGGGAGAGCAGAACACTGAGCCATTCTGCCCCAAACGTCTGCACTAACCCCAATCAATTAGCACCTGCTTTTTGGGGCCCAGCCTCTCCTGCTGCCCAGACGTACCTACGCAAGCACTTCTGGGCCACTCACACCTGCTAATGCAAGCCCAGCATGCCACACACAGACACTGAGTGAAAATGGGTCAAAAGTTAATTGTAAATCAGGCTCTTATTTTACTTAGTTTCATCCCACTCTCGCTGAATAACAATTTTTGCATTGGCATGAAAGCTGGGCTGATGTCTGCCAATATTTGGAGTGAAAGTGGCATTCATAAGGGCTGAGCCCCTGGCCAAGAAAGGCTGCTCTGGTGCCGTGGCCAGCTTCTGCGAGGGAAATGCTGCCTCCTCTGCCAGGATGCATTGGGCTCCAAACGAAAACTGAAATCTAGAGCTGCTCTGCAAGTATTTGCTCTTGAAGTGTTGGGGTTTTTTATAAAGATGTGACGGGTGTCATTTTTTTAGAGAGCTGCCACCAATACTGACTGGAGAACACCCAGATGTTTTCGGGGTGAGGATTTTTCCAGGAGTTAGCTCTCATCTTTTTTTTTGCAACAGCAAATCCCCAGGTGCAGCTGTGCCTGGAGCACTGATTCCTGGCTACAGTGGTGCGAAAGACTGTTTCTGCAGGGCTTTGTGAGAGTGTGACTGTCTGCTGAAAAGCCTGACTTTCCTGGCATGCCTGAACTGACGTGGAGTCCAAGCTGGTTTAGCTCTTACAGGATCAGACCCAGAGGCTTCTATGCCACTAACTTCAAAGCACTCCAGCATATGTTCAGTTAGTTCATCCAAAAGAAATGCAGTTTGTGTGCTCTGAGGCTGCTCCATAATGTGAACTGAAGTGCACTTAAGTGGGCACCACCAAAAGATTTGCCTCAAAAACCTGTATTCCTGACCTGAACTAAACCACACTTTAGAATATCCCTAAGTCTATTAGGAAGATTAACTTTCCATATTTAGGCCATGTTGAGTACCCCATCTGTGCCTTTTGTCCTATTTGTGTTTTGAACATCTTGAGCTTTCCATTGTAGCCTAAAAATTCTTAAATGTTTTTGACATATGCCTTTTATCCAGCCTTCAGTGGCAGTGCCAGCACTCCATCCTCCTTCGGTGGAATAACTTTGCTGTTCTATCAACATTTTATTTTATTTTATTTTATTTTATTTTATTTTATTTTATTTTATTTTATTTTATTTTATTTTATTTTTTTTCCCCCCCTCTGATCTACGTCTTTTGCTTCCCTTCCATATTTTCTTTATTTCTCCCTTTCTATTCTCTTGTTCACTTTTCTCCTCGTCCTTTTTGATCTTTAATCTAATATTTTTTCAGGACTGACCTTTCCAGGTACATAAAGGATTTATACATGCCTGATATAAATAGCCTTAATATTAAATTCTTACTACTAATCACAGCTGCCTTGTGGAGGTGTTCTTAAATTTTTTCAACCTATGCTTAAATAATTTGCTTTTTGGTCAGGCTTGTCACTTTATTTGACTTTTATTTTTGTGTCGTTGGACTAATAATAAATGCAAAATGCTATGCTGGCAATAATATGCCTGAAACTCTGAGTCTGTATTTACAAGTCTAGTTCAAGAAAACATTTGGAAACATTGAATGAAGATGCTTAGTTGTGTCTGGTCAAAAAATCTTTTTTTGTTTTTTCCTCTTTCAGGAGACACCTGAAAACAATAGGGCTTTATGATCATCTAAGTACTTCTTTGGTCATGTTGGAAAAAAAAAAAATCAAGACTGCTTCAAAACAAAATGTTAGCATTTACAGGTGTTGTTTTCATAGAGAACTTCCTCAATAATTTTGTCAAAATAGATACTATTCATGGAGTTTTCCATTTCAGCAAAAAGCTCCTTTTCCATTAAAACCTCTGATGGAAATTCTTGACCAGCTTGAGTCAAAAAGTCCCACCTATTTTAACACAGCTGCCAATGTGCCTCTTGGTCATTGTGATTTTACAATTTGGTCATTAGATGGTGCTCAAGAGATTCAGTTCACTCGTTAGATTGTCTTTTCAGTTTTTATTTTAAGAAGCTGTAGATTAGACACAGTCTCTGTTTCTGTCTTCATAAAATATATGTAACATGTAACTCTGTACTAAGTAGTAGAAGATTTACTATTCATTTTGATGCGAGTAAGGCCTTTACTGACTAACTGGCATGATGGAGAACAGATACTGAGAATTACTATACTAAACAGAAAATTTAGCCACCGTTTTGGCAATATAAATAATTCTGTAAACTTTCAATATTAATATTAGTGGGCTTTTAACAAAGATTTAGCAAGTGCTTCCGTAATGAAGTAATTAAAGTTGTGAGACTCATCCAAGGCTTGCTTCTTTTGATTGAAAGCATAAAAGTGTTTAACGATAAGTAAGTTTTCGCTGTGAACCAGTCATTTCCATGATGATTTTTTTTGAAGGGGTAGAAAAAGGGGTCATTTTTTGAAAGTTATCTGAAAGTTATCATATTTGTAATTAGCACACAAGAGTTAATATACCATGAAGATGCGTGTCCTTGCTTCATGTAACTAAGTATTGATACATGGCTTTCATAATTATAGATATATGAGTGAATTATCATGTTGACAACCTTTGTTCTCAGTACTGCTCATAGCCGTGTTGTAGTGTGTTGCATGCAGGCTTTTCATCCTGATACGGCTCTGCCTTGAGCTGCAGATTCCCGAGGTGGGAGTGCACCATCTGCCACAGACTCTGAAGGACAAGGTAACACAGATGGAAAGTGTTAGAGTGGTACCACAAAGAGCTATGCGACCTCGGAATGTATTGAGCTGGAGATGTGGAGCAGGGAAATATATCCTGCTTATTTCCTCCTCACATCTTGATTAAGCTATTCTTGCACAAAAGAACATTTTTTTCCCCCAGCGTATTGTGTCATTGTCACTGTTCTGAACTGTCTACATGAGGAGGAAAGCCTTCATTTCCCTTTATCTGTACTTGTGAAGCCCAGGCTCTAGGTTGTGCATCTGAGTCGCACAGTGCTGGAAGACAGCCCTATATGCATTCATTTGCCATGCAGTTTGGTTGGTTTTCTTGAAAATGTCAGTGCTTTCACTGCTCGATCAGGAGTCAATTGACAGATAGTCATTACCATTACTTTGCCAGGCTTTTTTATTATTAGTATTTTTTTCTTTCCCTTGTTTCATGTTATAGACCTAAAATAATGTTGGTATCAAAGTATCAATGACTGATTATGAACATGAATTTAGTTATCTACATTATTCTAGATGAACCTCATTGGCTTGCTTCATAACTTGGTGTTCACCTTCTAGTGTCACTGGGCTTAGTTCATTAATGACCTTGGCACGTAGGAGAAAAGCCTAAAGAAAATGTGTTAATGGTTCCTGTTTGTGCTTAAGCCATGTCAAAGACAGACAGATGTATTGCATATTAGCTAGAACCTGCAGCTCCTCTTCATGTTCAACATCAGCTAGTATGAATAATTGTAATCCAGCCTGGAAATGATAAATGGGAAAATTTGATTGACTTGTCTTCACTTGGAAATGAAGATGAACATTTCTTAGCAGTCTAAAGGTGAAGTGCTTTCTCAACCTTATTAGCACGCATTTCCAGCTACTGGTGGTTTGTCTAGAAGTCTATGTAGATGTTCTGACACTTGAAGAGTAACTACTGTATAAACTGAGAATAAAATATGTAACTAAGTGCAGAAGACAGATGATTGGTAACTAAGTCCACAGTCTCTCATTCCTTTCCTCATTAGTATAATTGGGTATTAAAGATCAAAAGGTGCAATGAGGATCTCTGTGGGAACTCTACAGATGAAGACACGGGGAAGGGAAGGGAAGGGAAGGGAAGGGAAGGGAAGGGAAGGGAAGGGAAGGGAAGGGAAGGGAAGGGAAGGGAAGGGAAAGGAGAAGGGAAAGGAGAAGGGAAAGGAGAAAGGAAAGGAGAAAGGAAAGGAGAAAGGAAAGGAGAAAGGAAAGGAGAAAGGAAAGGAGAAAGGAAAGGAGAAAGGAAAGGAGAAAGGAAAGGAGAAAGGAAAGGAGAAAGGAAAGGAGAAAAGAAAGGAGAAAGGAAAGGAGAAAGGAGAAAGGAAAGGAGAAAGGAAAGGAGAAAGGAAAGGAGAAAGGAAAGGAGAAAGGAAAGGAGAAAGGAAAGGAGAAAGGAAAGGAGAAAGGAAAGGAGAAAGGAAAGGAGAAAGGAAAGGAGAAAGGAAAGGAGAAAGGAAAGGAGAAAGGAAAGGAGAAAGGAAAGGAGAAAGGAAAGGAGAAAGGAAAGGAGAAAGGAAAGGAGAAAGGAAAGGAGAAAGGAAAGGAGAAAGGAAAGGAGAAAGGAAAGGAGAAAGGAAAGGAAAGGAAAGGAAAGGAAAGGAAAGGAAAGGAAAGGAAAGGAAAGGAAAGGAAAGGAAAGGAAAGGAAAGGAAAGGAAAGGAAAGGAAAGGAAAGGAAAGGAAAGGAAAGGAAAGGGGTAAGGTTATTGGAGAAGTCAATGAGAGTTTTACCATAGTTGTTACTGTTTAGAGGATCACATATCTTAATGTCGCCAGGTATGGATTTACCAGAAGGTGATAGGAAACCTTAAAGCTATTGCCTTTTTCTTTTATTTTTTTATCCTCTCCTGCACTTCTGCCATTAAATTGACATTGTCCATTGTGTGGCATAAAGCCCAGGACCCTGGGAAGTTGCAGTTGCACCTGTGCAATACCACAGCTGCCCATGACCCTGCGTTCCAAGGTCTTTCACACCAGTAATTAGAATATCATATTGACAGGAGTTATCTTTTCTTTTTGAAGGGCAATGAAGGAAAAAAATAACTTGAGAAAGTTACATCACATAAATCAGCAGGAACTATTATTTCTGATTTGAGGATTTTAGAGGAAATGTAATGCCAAGGAAAAGAAATAGTAGTGGGAACTTGCAATAAATAATGGAAAGTAGAAAGTTTTTCTGTAGTCTAGAAAGATAAGAAGTTGAGCACATATAAAATAATACCAACAGGAATTTTGGAAATTACAGGCTGACTGTCTTGCTGCTGTGTATGCAGTATATAGACATTACTGTAAATAAGGTCAAGGTAATGCCAAGACAAATCCAGCCTTGAAAGCTTTTACATTTTTCACATCATAAGAGAACAATATTAGGTTCCATTAAAAAAAAAAAATTCTCATTCTTATTTGATGACAGACATTGCACAAACTCTTTTGTGGTTCATATTCCTCCATTCCTGTAAAAGTACTCACAGGCAGGAATGACCTTTCCTGGATGGAAATGTTACTGACATGGGTAGTTAGCATACAACAGCAGAAAAGCCCCACAGCCAGCCATCACCTGGGAAGACAATACTGTCAATTCCACATTTATCTACAAAGACTTCATGTTAAAACATTTCCGGACTTGGATTCTCTTTATTAAATGATAACTCAGAAGGAGTAGATGACTTACATTATTTTGCAGACTATAATGAACTGAGTGTTCAGAGTAACCCAACCCAAGTGAACTACTATGAAAAAATGCAAGCCAAACTGATCTAAATGCAGAGGTTTTGGAACAGTTCAAGAAGGACAAGAAAATTAGATCCGTTCAAAGGAAACAAGACAATCAAAATGTACCCTGCCAATTAAAACACCCTGTCCGAATCCAAAACAAATTAAACACCTAAATAAGCACTGTACGCTAAAGCTTGTCTAGCTCTGTCAAGATGTATTGTCTCTTAACTCCTGGTCCACATCCAGTCAGAATAAGCATGGCAGCACAGATTTCGGGATTAATTTTTAAAGAATGGAAAATCCTTGATTTGAACTGGCACTAAAAATTGGCCCAGAAAAATGTTTCTCTGCGACATGTTGGAAAGGAGAACAAGAAAACAATAGTTGAAAGAAAGTGTGGGAAAATAGCATAAGTATCACTTTCAGCTTTAGTGTTTAATAGCAGTTGGTGGTAAAGTCAGCACGGATGATATAACACCAAGCTGGGTTTTTTAGACATGGAAGCTGGAGGTTGTTCTGTCGCCCTTCAGGCGCCTTTTGGGTTCTTGCTTCTTAGGTGGTTCCAATTGTACTTTATTGTCCCTTATAAGCTTACTGTTACCCATTTCATTTTACTGCTGCAGAAACTATTTTTTTTTGACAGTCTGCCATTTATGATAATGAAATATTTCACTTTCTCCCTTCGAATGCTATAAATTCAGTTGTGCCTGTAAAATGTGTAGCTCCTTTTTTAAAAATAAAATACCAGAGACACATTCACTCTTGCTTTGATACTTCTCACTTGCCATTTTTATAAATGCTTCCAAAAAGCCTACAGATGCAATGTAGGTCTTCATTTTTTTTACAGGAGCAAGACAAAAGTCCTACTGTTTATGTGTGAAACATTTCCACATTCCACGCAAGGTGCCTCAAATCGTATTTTTGAAGTCTTTCACTTATGAAAGAGAGTAACATTTTTTCTTCTTCAAACTAAAGTCTGACCTTACTTTCAAACTAATAAAGTACATATAGTTGACTCTGCTTCTGTTGACTTTCCACTTCACATGTTGTATTGTATTGATTTTTTTTCAAATTACAGTAGAATGCATATATTGATCTGGTATATCTGGCAAGATGTAAATGTTGTGCTAGGAAGTTGATCTGCAAAACTTGTCAAGATTTCTCAAAGTCAGTGGCTGCAGAGGAGCCTAGAGATCTCTAGTAGGATCTTATTTGGGTAGAAATAGGTGGAACGATAGAATTTAATCTTGACAATTCTGATTTCAGCATTAGAAAGTAGCTCTTTTAAAGTGACAACTTCAGTTCTATCTCATTTTCTGGTCTCCCACAATAGCTGCCGTGTTTGTTTAAAGAAAGGAACAATACTAGTGTTACCTGTGTTGGGGGTAGGTTAACTTTGTTTCATCCAGCCAGCAGGGTCCCACACCTCAGCTTGCTTCTCCAAGGCAACTGGTGGCTCCCGGAGATATCCTTTTTTTTTCTTTTTTTTAAATTCTTGCTGCAGTTTTTCGGTTCTGCTCAAAATTTTTCTGTTCTGGTAACTGGAAGATAGCTTTTAGGTTGCCTGGTGTGACTTTTAAAACAGATAGTTTGGAGTTTTAGTAAAAGAATGCCAGAAGAATATTTTGAGAAAGAGCCAATAAAAATTTTATTTTATTTCTTGTCTGTTTTTCCATACAGATTCCTGCCAACCTGGCCTCATAGTGAAATTGTAATCATAGCAGTTAATAAATGATCATATTATCATTCCAAACCCATCAGAACAGGATACCTTAGAATGATTTCCTTTGACATTATGGATTTTTGTATGGGGAAAAACTTATTAACACTCAGAGTGATTACTCATGTCAAACAGTCTGTCTACAAATGAAGAAGAACTGCTATAATCAAAATGACTGAAAAATTAAATATGTCAAAATAGGTGAGGATAATATTAAATTATCATTCTCCTTGCTAAAAAGGTAAATATTTAGAAAAAATTAAGAAAACATTCCTGTTTCATCTTGGATTTATATAAACAGTTGCAGTCCTGTAGATGCTGCCTCTTGAGGTAAGTTATTTTTTTCTTCTTGTGGCATTTTGAAGTTCAGATTATCATACGTTACTGAAAGCAAATAATATTAAAACTATACATTATAAACTTAGTGCTCCATTTTACAAATACATAGGAATCTTCAGGCACCAAATTTCCTTTAGGCACATGACAAAAAAAATTATACATTGTATTAGATAAGTGTCTATTAGTCATTTAGTTATTGCTGTTGGGAGTGAATTAAAATAACTTCCACTGACTTTTTAGGGTAATAACATCCATGGAATATTTTCTTTATATACAAGAAATAAAGTGAGTTGTGTGACTGACAGTCTTTTAAAAGACAAACTATGCATATTTCAGACAGAAAAGTCTAGCTAATATTTCTGTGAATGATGAGACTTAGTTTAAAACCAAACAAGTTATAAAATGGCAAAACACCTTGAAAATTATTAATATCCTTAAAATGATGATTTCTTCTTGGCTTAAACCCATTTTTTTTTAATGTTCTGCATTATAGAGAAAACTGTCAAATGGATTCTTTTTACCCTCTGACTATGTGGATTGACTACAGTAAATGGAGAACATCGCTGTTGAACAATGTATAGAAAACAATTGATCTCTGCCTGCACCTAAAAGAAAGGGAAATTAAGAATAATGGGGAGTTAAGGATCATGGTGTGGCTTTGGCCTTTTTATTTTATAGGGTAATGTACAAAACAAAAAAATTCTGGAGAGTTTGTGCGTCTGTGTGGTCCAGCTCCCAACTGTGGTCTGAGTCAACTCATTTCATGCTGGAATGAGCTGTCTGTCTCATTTTCATGGGAGAGGAAAAAAGCCCAAACCAGGAATATGGCACAGAACTGTGTTGTGACATCTCTCAGGTCACACCAGCTGTGTTTTAAGGCAAGTGAAGTAGCATAAATTTCTCACAATGAAGGAATATTTTGACTTGCGGAAGGAAAAAAGTTGTAGTGGAAATGAGCTGGAAAGGCTTGAGTGAATGTCTCAGAGTATCTGTTTTCCTCCTGAAACTATTGACATTGAAAAAATTTCCACAATCTCTACCCAGTAGGTTCTGACATACTGTACTCCACATTCAGCTTTTTTTTTTTTTTTTCGGGAATTGCTTCAAATCCGTATGATGTGTTTAGGTCAAAGTCACCTACTCAGGACAAAACTTTGCCATCATTAGCAGCAGTGCTACTTCCACTGAAGTCACTGTGGCATAGAAACAATTGAAATATCACCAATGAAATATCACTTGCCAATTTCTGAGGTTCTACCCTCCTTGATTGCTCCCTGACCAAGGCTTACATGCTTGATTTGACACAAGAGACACTTATTGTCATGGGTTCCTCTCTTCAAGACCCAAGTGAACACACAATTTGTTACCAGGAATAACTCTTGTTGTCACCTCTTGCAAAGAGGTGCAAACCACTTCAATCCTCTGAAAAAAAAAATAATGGAGCTTGAGGGAAACTTTGCTTGCTTCCCATAAAGTCTTCTATGGTTTTGTCCCTTTACAATAGTCTAGGAATGTCGTAAGGCTCCCTATGACTCGCAATAACAGTTATGAATGAAGGCTTGATTCAAGAAGTGCCTGTGAGTCTGTTAATTTTTATCCACCATTTACTTAGATGAAAGATTCACCATTAATCATTGATCCTTAATAACCTCTACTACTCTGATTTAACCTGTTGGATTTCTAAATATGCCTAGTTTATCAGTAATAAGAAACTGCAAAGTTGTCAATCAGTCTGGCTTTTTTCTTTATCTTTCTCCCTTGACTTTTCCTCTATATTAAAAAAACAAGAAAAATTTTACTGAGAAGCTAACAGTGCATATAGATTCTGTCGTAACTCTAGGGAACACTGGGTACCAAGTATTGCCATTTTTGTCGCTTGACTACAATATTCTGTTTCATATCTGTTTTACAGCCACAGAGTTGGAAATGCAGATGCCGTGGCTGAAAAAAAAGGTGATGAAAGCTTCAGCTTAAGATAAAAGCCAAAAATTAAACAAAAGGAATTGCTCCTTACCACAAAGTAGCTTTTTGGCTTAGAAATGAGGAGGTGTTGACCAAGGATACTGCTTACCCAGCTCCTCATGTTGCTCAGGAATTAGGTGGTTTATACTGCATGAGCCATCCATGTCTGGTCTCCCTAGGATTTCTTATGGTGCTCACTATAGTAATATTTGGGAACTAGCAGAGGTTGGTGGTTCATTTCTGCGGCTAGATAAAAGCTGGATCAAGCCTTTTCCCTGCAGTAAGCAAACATGAACTTGGTTATGGCCAAGATGAGGAAAAAGTCGCATGAGAGGAAAACTCAGTGATGCAGCAGGGTGAGATCTCAGCAGAAGATGACAGGGGTGATAGGAATGGTTGATGAGGACATGGTTTGGGAAGAATTAGCAGTGGTGGAGTTGGAGGATGGCCTTGGGCTCTTGGAGGTGGGGGTTGTAACTTTTGTTGGAATAATTTCCCATTTTTCTTCGCCCTGTGATGGCAGGACAAGAAGGTGCTGATGTACATCTACCCCTCTGGCCCCGCAAGGTACCAGTATGTATGTAACAGTTTATGGGCCCTATGCCACTGCTTTTCTCACCATCCTCTTCAAGCAAGTGTCACCTTCCAGCCAGTGGTTCTGGCTGAGGGCTGCAGTTCTTCTTCCTCTATCTTTCCCTGTCCCCTCACCAGCTGGCTCCCGGTAGTGACAGAGGCATGCAGAGCAGGTCCAGCCCAGAAGTAAACCCTGAGATTTAAACTGCTCCACATCTATCCAGACTGGTCTAACAGAAATGGCACAAACATGTCTGCACTGAAATGCAATTCAGACTTAATTTGATATTTGTCCAGTTCTAGCTGCTATTGGATGAAACACTACAGTAATGCAAAGCAATAATTAAATATAGATGCCCCTTGATTTAAAATGGCACTTTGGTTTGTTTTTGAATAATAAAATCTACATAGATGATAAATGGTTTTCGTTTTGTTTTTCCATTTTGAGGAGCAAATCAGATTCAACCACTGACTTTCTCACCACATTCCCAAGAATCCCAGGTTTCTGTTTCTTCACAGTTGCTCATTACTGCCTTGTTTGCATCTGCACCCAGTACTTTAAAAATAGCTTCTATCAACAAACCCCATGGCCTGAACAGTCCACAGTCTAATCGCTTGCAGTTTGAGGTGGATTATCCAGGCTGTGGTTCACCATTGCCAAGTTTTCCTCCCGCCCTGTTAAGCTCCCTGAGGAGCTTAACAGGGTCCATGTCACAGGCCAAGCTCCTGTTGCTCTTTAAAGGAGCCATCTGCAAAAGTCTTTTTGAAGGTTAAGGCACACAGCCAAACTTGTATATGGCTTTTGTTATCAAGGGGTTTCGTTTTTTAAAGTTCTCTCTCATAACCTGCTAATATCCAGTTGAGAGCTGACTAAAGAAAAAAATAAAATTGACCATCATATACATTGAGGGAGGAAATCAGTTGATTACTAAGAAAATCAATTTGGGAGGGTTTACACAGGCAAAAACCTCAAGATTTTTAATCAGAAGTGCTACTCAGCCCACAGCAAGTCTCAAAGGCGTGAAAGAAGGAGGTTAAAATGGGTGCCCTGAAAAATGAGAGGTGAAGGGAACATAGAAAGTACAGAAGAACGTAGTAATTAAGAATAGAAAGAGCACCCAGGTATAGACACTGTGAAGCCAAGAAAAAAAAAAGCTTGAATGTACTGGGGAATGGAAAGTGGTGCAGGAATCTAAGATGAGCCAAATAAAATCTCTGGGAAGTCTTTTCAATTTGACGATGCTGCCATTCCTTGCCTGTTGTGAGAAGCTGTCTGTGGTAACCAGGGGAAGAACACATGCCAGGAAACTGTGCGTCTGGTGTGTAAAAACCTGCTTTTCTCAAGAAGCTTCTTTCTTGCATGTGTTAAATAATGTATTGCTGTGAGCAGCAGGAGGAGCTGTGGAATTCCACTGAGTCAACTGGGAAGATTTTTATGCTTCTAAAACACAAAACCTCCTGAGCCTTGTAAAACCTCTTAAAGATTTTTTTTTCTTTCTAAAATCATCCACAGCAAGCTATTTATCCATCAGTCTCTCATGCTCTAGTTACAACTACCATCTAGCAACTGCTTTGGGAACTGCCAGATACAGATGCATTTATTAGCCTTCTTTTTAAATACAGCAGCACCTGAACTCAGGGAAAATACTTATTGTTTACTGTGATGCAATTCTTTCACAAGCTAACCATAGTACCGGGACATACTTTTGTCATGTAGTGTCTTTGAAATACTTGCTACTGAAAAACTGTACCTCAAATAGAAAGAAAACATTATATGGTAGTGAAAAGGGATTTTCTGATTTATATATATACATAGGGATGACCTGTAGACATAGTCACTACGGACATCAGGTCAGTGGTTTTCAAACTCAGTGGCCTTTACACAATATTTCAGTTGGTTCACAGTTAAGTCAATGTTACATTTACATTCTTGAAAATCCTGCTGTTTGTTTTTCTGTTGGTGAAATAGTTAGTAAACGCATAGTGATTGAGATGTCTGTGGCAGATTTTGTTTCTATATTTTCTAGTGATTTTTTTAGCCCATGTTGCTTTGTGTAGGAGGATGAGAGTGCAGAAAGATTAGACAATGCGTGATCATGTTATTGTCTGAAACAATCAGTATATGTATTTTCTGCAGTCATTGCTTCTTTTGAGCTTGTCAGCACTTATGCCTCAGGAAACATCATCTTGCTAAAGAGTACCCTTGTGTCAGTGAATATAAAGAAGTAGAAAATATTCAAGAGAATATGCCTTTCAAGTCTGATATATTTTAGAATTAGTGAGACAGGTTAGCTTTGGATCTTTATCCATAACCATGCTCTCTGTTAAGAGTCTTCTATTTTTTTTTCATTTTAAAAATATGCCTGAGAATGCAGATTTGTTTGATTGAATTGGAGAGATGAGAAAACTAATTTTATTCTGAGATAACATTAGATAAAAGTTATGAACATTTGAAATCAGAAGGTTATGTTTGTAGCTTTCTTTATACTAAATTAAATCAGCATCCAATATCCTTGACGGTACAATTACTGTAAGGTCTAATCCAAGCATAGCTGAATCTAAAATTTATCAGGGAAAAACTATTTTCTTGCAGCAATTCATATAGTCAGTCAAATAACTTTAAGAGTAACAGCTATCAAACTAACATTTCATCCCCTGATGCTCAGTAGTTTCCCATAGCAGAAGATCCATGTTTGTATGTGAAGTTCTGTGTATGTACAGATGTAGCAAATACAGGTACGGAAGCTTGTTTGGAAGGAGAGAATGGAAAGGCAGTTAGGATGACAGACAAAAAAATGTGTGCACACTTCACAAATAATTTAGGCTAAGCCTCCAAAGAGCTTATCCCTTTGTCCATTACCCTGAGAGATGCTAACTGAGATTTTTACCCAACTAAAAACAGGATTTGTGCTCAAAGGACTGTGTTGATGTAGGAAAAGCAGCTATGCAGAAAGATGATACTCCGGAGATTATGACCCATGAGAGATTGTTATCTCTTGATTTGTTTAAAAATGTTTTTATAAAATAAAAAATCCTGCATAACGCTGTGAGCGTTAAAAATAAAAATGCCCTTACAGTTAATTACTTTGTTGGCTATTCTATAGTTTTACAATAAGATGAAACAACAGCATAAAAGTATTTTAATGCATTTAGTTTATTGTTGAAATATGATTACAGTTTTGGGGTTTTTTTTAGAAAACAACAGAACTGCAAAGCTATATTTAAAACAGGCTTTGCTTGTCATCCAGAAACTCTCCGTTTCTCATAATTTTACTGGAAGAACTCTTAAATAATGTACCATTTCTAGCAATTAATGATTCCCTCAGGTAAGTGAAAATGTAAATCATAGCTTGCTCAAACTTCTGTGTTCTATAATTTGTCTCAGAGCTAAAGAATTTTTCTTCTCTGTAAATATTTCAAAAGATTTAATGTTACAATAAAATCTACACTGCAATGTTATTGGTTTAGCAATCTCATTTTAATTCTCTTGGTATTCCTTACATTTACTTAAATTACTCTTTTACAGCTCCATTTTTATACCTGATGAATTCCAAGAGATCTATTGCTGATCCATTTGGAAAATGTAAATCCACAGAGAATTCTCTTTAATCATGTTAAATTACTTGTACGTGAAATAAGTTAATGGTAATTTAATTTAAATTAAAAAAAGAGACCAGAATATTTTTTAGCTTTGTATTCATTTTCTGTACATGAAGAATAAGACACTGTAAGATCAGATGCAAATGGATGTTTCTATTATACCTTAACTAAAATACTGAATTTTCTTTATCTGTATTTGTGATTTAAAAAACTAAATTTGTTTTCCAGTGAACGACTTGATGGCTAAGGATGTTCTCAAACATACATTATTAGCAGGAATATGTACAGAAAATAGGACTGATGTTTAAGAAAAATGTTTTACATAAAAGACCAGATTCAACAATTTACATTAATCTAGTCAGGCAGCAGAGACAGGATACACCAAAAAACCCAATTCATTAAATTTCATGTAATAAGTATTCTGAATAAACTTTTCATGAACAGCCCATAAACCAATAAATATTTATGGGAATTATTTAACCAGTGCAGAATAATAAGTAACTCAGGAAAAAAAAAGAAAATATATATATGCATTGTGGGTGAATAACATTCAAAGGGAAAGGAGTTCATGTCACTGCATAAATTACTCATTGTGAATTATTCGCTTGACTGGAAAGGCTAAGAAAGAATAAAATAGGCTTATTTTGCATATTTTCTTCATTGTTTCTCAAAGTGCTTTCCAGTCATTAAACTAGTGCTATCCTTGTTTCATAGATAGATAAAGCTGAGGTACTCAGGATTTGTGATTTAGCTAAAGCCACAGATTAAGTAAAATGCTGGGATTAGGAATATAAATATGTTTCCTGGCTTAATGTTTTAATCTCTGCTTCTTAAATAATACTTCCAGACTGATCATCCACTGAAGGAAGCAGAAAGATACGGAGGCAAGTTTTTGACTCCAGCACTGGGAATAAGAATGGGGTCGGCTCATACCTTATTTGGGGCCTTGAAACTGACTTGTAAGATTTCATTTGAGAATGATAAACCCTATTATCATCAGGTTCTCTCTCCCCTCGTGAATGATGTTCACAACCCGTGCTGTCGGGTTTAGGATGCTGAGAGTATCCTAAAGCCCTGGGTCATGGGATATGGTGGAGACCATCATAGTATTTTTCTTTAGGTTATTCTCCTTCTTCCACCACCCCACCTCTACCCTGAGAAAATGTGAGGAAGTGCTGCTGATGGTGGCAACAACCACCTACAGCATGTGTGAAGGGCATCCTTGCAGTGAGCAGAGAATTACAGGTGTCAGTGAGCCCCTACAGGAGGAAGGGGAGAGTTTTGTAATCTCCATACAGCATTCATTGTCCCCAGCACCCAATTAAAAGGATTGCTTTTGAGCCTGAGGGCTGAGTTGTACCAGACAGGTTGTTTTAAATACTTCAAGCAAACCATCGTTACTTTCCCTAAGGCCTTGATGCTGTAGATATCCCAGAAGTCAGCTCCTAGAGAGTGTGCACGATGGCTTGCTACAGAAACCCACTTCATTTCTGCTCCATCATTTTCATTCATGTGTTGCCTTCTTGCCCATTCCTCAGTGCAATCATTGCTGGTCTGAATTCGCATGCTTAGTCCCCATCTTTCTTCAAGACTTCTTCAGTCTATTTTCTCCAGGTGCCTACTCCAGCCTAATTTGATTGGCCCCAGGCAGATGAATGAAAGTCATTTGCCTCTTTGTTCAAACAATCCACCAACCTCCAAACTAGGACAGATGTGAAACATCTTGTTGCTTCCCTGTTTGTGAAAGATCCTTGATCCTTGATGAGAACCTTTTGATTTAGACCCACCAGGCCATGCAAGATTAGATCTTAAGTATGACCACCATGAGTCTCCTCCTTCCTCTGTGCATGAGTCCTACAGCTAACAAGAAATGTGTGAATCTTGATTAAAGGTTTAGAAGACTGTGCTGGCAGTGGGATGACTTTTCAGCAGAATATGGTCACATTTATACATCTAGATATGAACTGGTGGTTAGTAGGTAAGCAGCAGCTCAGAGCATGACACAGCTCCATAATGCTCCCCTCAAACTTATCTTGCTATATTTGTATGGGTAATTTGGAACTGCTGTCCACAGGGCAGGTGAGTGCTTTAAACTCCAGGGCTCTTGCTTAAATGGGGTGCAACTCACCCCTGCTTAATTGAATTTTCTTTGAAGATGTGTGTTATCAGGCACCTCGAGATACTAGAGATATGCCTTGAAGTGAGTTAAAAGCAGAGCTTTCTCAGTTGTCAAGTCCTGAGCAGTCCTACAAAGAAGAAGGAGCAGCTATAAAAACATCCTTTTCACTGCAAAGTTTGCATTTAGGGGACACAAAATTTGGTAAGAGCCTAAGGATCAAAAAGATGCTAGTGTTATTTTTCTTAAAGGGCTGCTCTCAAATTATATATAATTTGCTGATTTATCTCCACTAGTTTTTCTAATTGCTACGAGTAATCATGTAGGCTTTGTTTTTTCTGTGGTTGCATTCAGTTTCACTTTCCAATTTGGATAAACAACCCTTTTTTTCTAATAATGTCCTTTAAGAAAATTCAGCGGAAGGTATGCTTTCTTGCCTGAAAGATAGGTATTATCAATCTGAAATCTTGCAAATTTTTAAATTAAGCTCTTGAAAAAGGAGAATAGTATGGCATTCCTATCTATTGCTAAACTTGTAGGATCACATTAAACATGTTTTCTCTCCTGTTTTGCTTTTGAAAGTTCCCCCCAGACGTCAGGAAAATCTGACCATCTTGGAGATGCTCCAGGTGAAAGCTTAAAGGAGTATATGTAAAGAACTGTCAAACCCCAAAAAGTAAATAGAGAAAGCAGTTTGGCGTTCTTCTGCTTGTAGTCCAGAAAGAATTTTCTTCCAAGTAACTGCTTCTGTTCGATCGCATATATTCCAGTCTGGATAAAATGAAGAGAACGATCCGTATCTAATTAATTGAATCTGATCTTAAACTGTTCTATTTTCTCCAGTGTACTTTGCTTCTTGTATCTTGTGTATCACTCTGGCATGTGGGTACATTTGTTAAGCCGTTTAAATAAATAAATAGAAACCCAGAAAGCCATAAGGAATCATGGAGAAATTGCTTTTCATGGAGCACTTGTTTATGCAATGGTGTGGAGTTTTGCTGCATAGTTGTGGGTGGTTTGGATACTAGTTATAGTGAGGTGCCTAAAAAAAAATCTGTGTATGAATAAGCCTTGTAGACTTCTGTTGTGGTAAGTATTTAGATACTCAAATACCTCTAAGTAATATGTGAAGCTTATATATCACTCAGCAGCCCCAGAAGAGTGTGATTCAGAGGTGCACTTTGCTCATAACTCGTTTTCCCTGTTTCACTGTGAGCAGTGATGCAGATTCTCATATATAGAAGAGCTACAGAGAAAAACCAGATAGCTGGAGAAAAAAAAAATAACTGAAGAATGCAAAAGAAAAGGAGGAAAATGGAAAAGCAGAACATCTTGATATGAATGAGAAAATAAGGAAAATAATGCAAGGTATTTATTACAGCCCTGTGTCCCTCTGACTGCTGTAGCTTTGGGGAGGTTATTTACATCTTCAGAGAGGTCATTGTACTACTCATCCCAGGTAGGATCTTTGGTTTTGTTTAGAAACTTAGAAACAACCCAGGATTGTTGGGAAAAGAGACAGTGGAGAAAAAAATTGATTGAACAATATTCTTACCCAACACTTCAGTTTAAATAAAGATGGGATTGTAACTACCGGCTTTAAAGACTATAAGGATTTAGCCCATAGTAGTGTCCACATTCTTTCTGTGTTCAGAGCTCTGCCATGGCCCCCAAGGCTTCATATCTCACTCCTGGGAGGGTGCAGAAGGGCCTGTTGCCAAAGACTTGAGTCTCAGTTATTAACTTTGAGTCTTTAGCACTTCACAGCACTGGAGCTCATGAGGTTAATTTCCCTCCCTCTCTAGTGTCTTCATTTATGCTTTTTGGGAAAAAATACATATCACTTTTGATAATTTACATTTTTTCTGCACTCAGACACAATAAAATATTCCTAATGACACATTAAAAGACAATTTTTAAGTAGAGTCATGGGTGGCTGTAAAATGTGAATGTTTATATAAATATACCTGATATTTCTGTAAGGACAGCCTCTTTCTCTCTCTTTTTCTTTTATCAAAGAGCACAAGAAAGGAAGCTCATGAACTGCTGTATTGCAGAGGAAACTACTGTGACTCACAAACATCCCTGAGCAGCTTCCTCCACAGCACTTCCCTGCCCATCACCTTTGGGTGGCAGATCCCCCCTGTGCTGTGAGGCAGCAGTGGCCGGCTGTTCTGTGGGACACCTACTCCCTGCACTGAACCCAGCGCGAGACAGCTTTGAACCACACTGCTGCAACCCGGCAGTATTTATTTGGAAATGTTTGTTTCAATGTCACACACATTTTGGTAGATTTTTAAGGATGGGAAGGATTTTTGTGATCTTTTCCATTACACTGTCTCTATCATTTACCAAGTCTCTCCCTTCTCAGGACCATAACCTGAGCCAAAGTACATCATAGCCTCTGGGAAGCCATCAAGATTCATGTCAAGATTCCTTGTGATGGAGAATCAATAAGATCCCTATGTAAACGGTGTCTGTGTTTAACTACGATTTTTCTCCCCCAGAAATGTACACATCTCCTTTTTAGACAGGATGCATTTGTCCTTCAATGGCAGTGTAGAGTATTTGGGAATTAGAAGAAATCTAGCTACGCTAAGGTACCCAACTGTATTAACAGCACTTTTCTCACTCAGTTTTTATTTAAGAGACCTCAGAATATCTTAATGGCAAGTTTCCCAACAGAGGATGCTGTCAGCCTATAATTTTTACTTTATGGACCCATTAACAAAACCTGACAGCTAAATTATAGGTTCCACCTCTGGTCACCCCAATAGTATTTTTGACTGGGCATGAATGATTGCAAGCATTTTATTTGTGGATCCAGACGATCTCTTTGGCTTCAAATACATATTGAAATGAATATGCACAGCAAACAGAAATGTCTGCTTTTTAAACAGACATCCAAAAAATGGAGAGTCTGTGCAGCCACAACAGAATTTCAAAGCACAGTGTGCCAGCACGAAAAACATATTTTGTGAATCAGTACAGTTTGGTTTCAATTCACTTGAATCCACAGAGCTATCCAGTTTACAGTGACTGGTGGTCTGGCCTCTTTTGCTATCTGTCCTTCATCAAGTTTTTTAGGAGCACTGAAAGCATATATAAACCAGGCAAGGCACTTACTAGTGTAAAGCAAGACAGCCAGGGACTGCTGCAGCTATAAACAAAATAGTTGAGTGCTTGGAGCAGAACAGGGAGGGGTAAAGTAGCTAAGAGACTGCTGAGAAGAGAGAAGGGGGAAAATGCATCGGTGCTGCTGCATCAAGAATTCACCCTGTATCTGAGATACAAAAGGGAGGGTCCCCATCTTCACTCAGGTAGATATATAGATTAGACTCATTGGAATACATGAGAACGATGCATGCAATAGTTGATAGAGCCTAAGTGCCTGTATTTGAGTGTCAAAGTAGATCCCTAAATGATTGCACAGGTTCCCTAAATAAAACTTACTTTCAGAATCACAGAATAGTTTGGGTTGGAAGGGCCATTTAGTCCAATCCCCCTGCAATGAGCAGGGACATCTTCAAATAGATCAGGTTGCTCAGAGCCTCATCCAGCCTTTAAAGTTTCCGGAGAAGGGGCAGAAATAGAGAGCAACTCTGCCTTCTGTTGGTTACTGAGATTAGCTACAGAGCTCTGAATTTTTAATAATCAACTCTGCTAGCATGTCAATAAAAAAAATATGGGTTTAGTTATCAATGCTTAGAGACATCAGTTTTAACATGTTTCTTTTATTCTCAAAGTAGAATCAAAATAATTCAGAGTACAGTATTGTTACTCTTGCAAAATGCTAGACAGAAAGTTGTAACATTTGATGTATAGTAAGATTTGCCTTTAGTTAACTGACATTAATCAGATTGACCCATATCTCCTATAATGTTGTAGTGCAGTGTTTATGTATAAGGCTATGGGTTTTGTTTTCAGTCTATATCCAATCGACTAGAAATTCGGTAAATCATTTGGTACAAATACTGGGTCATCTAAATGAGGTATAATTAAGCACTTAAAGGACATCACTCTTTATTTAATTCACAATCTTGAGCTTAATGATAACTTGAAAACAGTAATTACATGGCTTGCAAACAGATTATTCATTTTTTGACTTGGCCCTTAATTGTTTATCGTGTTCCATCTTCCTAAGCAGTCTTCTCTGTCGTGAGAAAAAATTGCTGTCTTGTGATAACAAAAGACATTACAGCTAATTGAGTCCCCTTCATCTTTTTTCCTCATGAGACGACTTTTCCAAAGTAACTATAAATCCACTTTGGTTTGATCGCATTGCATTACAGAAGATTATCTTTGGTAGGATTACTCTCAATTTCCAGCAGCAGAACTGAGTTCAGCAGCCAAACCCAGTGGAGTATTTACCTCTAGTAAACTTGGACTTTCTGTTGGTCCTGGGTTTGGCCCATCCAGTACTGCAGAGTGCTGGACTTGATGATCCTTATGGGTTGCTTCCAACTTGAGGTATTCTATGATATTCTATGATTCTAGGAACAAAAGGGAGGCAATCTTTGACAGGCTCGATGCTGGTGGCTGCACATAAAAAAATCTATTATAAAATGTGCAATATGCTTCTATAATAAAAGTAAAAAAATAGTTATTTCCACTCACTTTAACAAGCCCCAGAATGTAACATTTTGTCTGAGAAAAGTGGATGTTTTGTCTTCTGTCTTGATATAAGGGAGGGAAATATCGTCTCCTACTATTAGTCATCACATGGACTATTTTCTTCATATTTAAACTGAGAAATGAATTACTATGCTAGTTGTACTTTTATAAACAGCGTCAGTAATTATTAGTGTTCCTGTAAGTGGTTTTCTTCTTACAGAATTCTACAACACTGAACAGTATTTTAATTATTTGCATTGGAAATTGGTGAGCTATTCCATTGTTTTCATTTTCAAATGGGATGATTGGGAAATTTGTAAGGTCTCGTTTCTCATGCCCCACAGGTAAGCTGCTGTTCCTTGGTATGGGTGAAAGAACCAGTCTCTTAGAGTAGCTGCTGTGCTGACACACTGTCTTGAATTCTCCCACAGCAGAATTACAGCTGTGTCGAGTTTGACCCATTAAAAATCCAATTTACCTCTGGATAACATAATACCTCCAGACAGATTTGCTTCCTTTCCTGCAACTCCAGTAGAGCTCTTTCAGACAAGGGACACTGAGCAGCCTTTAACCTTTCTCCATCATTTTGCCTTTTCAAATTCTCTAAAACTTCACTTTACATGAATTTACTGAGACTGAAAGTAAGATAGTTTCATACTGAGTAAGGTCTACAGCATTTGCTGTAAAAGAAGACTGACTGAATCAATTTCCATGGGAAAGAATGTATCCAGTAGTACATTATTTCACATTATACTGTTCTCTCTATCAATTCCTCTACTTTCTGGTAAGAATGAACCAAAGTTTTAATATATTGACAATAAAAATAATTAATACGTGTTTTTAAAGCATGACAAGACTGTGGCAGATGTCTTTTTTTTTTTTTTTCTTTTTAATAGCTTCTCAATATTCTATAAGCATCTATCTCCAAGTGGAGACAAAGTACATAAAGAAAAAAGTTCTTTCCAGGCCTCAGGGCAAATGCAAAGCATTCAGGTTGGATTTGGCTTTGTATTCATCCTCTAAAGCTAAGTGCATACTAAAATCTCCTGAAGACACCAAGGTTTGTTTTTTTTTCTTTACTATTTTCCTTGGCAACTGAAACACATTTTACATAACCACATTATGTGCTTCACAGTAATGTATGAGATTTCATAAATGATATAAATGGCCTCATACAAATTCAAAACAGCACAAGAGTCAATAAACTTATATTGCGAGAACTCCAGACTGCAGCAGCAAAATATCTGAGCCTTTCAAAATTGGTTCATTTTTTCCTTTAAAAAAACCACGTTTACTCTAGCTCCCCTAAAACACTGAAATTTTGGTATATTCAACTTCTTCACTGAATGAGTTTCCTAGCTTTCTTTTTTTTGATATCTTCATCAAATTATTTTTTCCCCTCGTTTAACATTATTACTTCTACACATACATATCCAAATAGTTATGAAATTGGCTTTATAGTGCAATGGATATGCTATAAAGCCTATTATTTAGGAGGGTACAAGCTTTGGGCTATACTGGTCTGCAGAGAATTTATGAGGAAATATTCAAGCCTAATTAATGTAACTCAAGTGGTGCTGAAAGGAAATCTTTGTCCCACAATCATATTTATTATAGGTATACATTACTGAATTACCCTCATGTTTATCTTCAATGGCCCAATTGCCAATAAGGTGTTGCATGGTATGTTTTTTACAACTTCTTTTTAAAAATAGAAATTCAATTATAATTGAAATTTTTTTACTGCTTTATTTTGCTGAATGTTTCTTTGTAACTCACATCCAGAAGCTGTTTCGTTTAAGATTTGTCCTCTTTTCTGTTCATCTTGGCTCTCCTGCTGTTCTTTGTGCTCCAAGTGACTGTGTTCTTAGAAAAGGCCTCCAAAATCTGAGAAAACTAGATTTTTATCTTACTGTTTCATTTTAGAACCGTACATAAATGCACGTGACAATTTGTGGCCCTAGCCCATGCCCAAAGTGGTAATGAAAAGACTCCTATTAGCCCCAACAAGCGTTTGATCATGGTCTTCAGTTTCTTGTTTTTAGACTTCAAAAAGCAGCCTGAATTTAAGCTGTAATTTTATTTAACTGAGCCGTCTAAGAACTGACAAGACCCACAATCTTCCTTTTCTTCCAGATACCGTACACATGTAATTTGATAATTCATTTCTTTCTAAATAAATACTTAATAGTAACAATAATATTTTATTTTTTTTTTAACAAAATCATACTGAAAAGTTATTTACAATTTTTCATTTGAAAGGAAATGAAAGTAAACATTGGTGAGTAGTGCTCCCATTGGGAATCAGTGCTGTACAGGAAACTAAAGGGGTGGAAGTCACTTATATCAGTTTCAGATTTTCAGATCTGATGAAAATATATGAAAATTCTTTGACAAATGTTCTTTACCTGTGAGTCTCCCGGCTTGAATAAAGGAGAGGCAAACTACATGTATAGAATCAGTTGTCTAATCTATCCAGGCAGTATTTGGCTTGTCTTTTGATTTATTATTCTGAGGCAGAAGGGTTGTAAAAGCCTCAGGACTTCTGTTATTTTTTCTAAACTTTCTTTAAACAGAGCTACTGAATGAGGGTTGAGACAGACATTTCCTTGTCTGGAAGCTACAAGTATATCAGTTGCTCTCCATTATTTTAATTGGGTCATCAGGCTGCCCCAAATTCCACCTAGGCCTCCTCATTTCAAGTGCAATGTCTTCTTTAAGATATATTTCCTGAAGCAGCTGGAAAATAAAGGTTTCTCATGAATTTACCAAAAAGAAGGTACAGATGCAGTTCAACATCATAAAAACTTCGAACAAAATATTAAATAAAATCAACAGATTATCAGGAAACAGAGTTTCTTTTTGGCACCACCTTTAGCTTTATCTGCAGTGACTTCCTTATTCATCCTTCATTGTCAATACCTGTCTTGCTGAGCTTTGTCACAATATGTGTTGGCTCTGCAACACATACCTTTGGTAACATTCAAGGAGACAGTATGACATTTTCTTTGACTTGCATAAGACGAAGAAAATTCAAAGCCTAGTACTTTTATAGAAAAATCTGCCTATTGGTTAGATTAGTAAAGAATGAAATTTGTCAAGGCACTTGGAAGAAATGGAAGGAGAGAGAGAATATATGAGCTCCACATTCAAACAAATTCAAGCAACCTAATTCTTTTTAGAAAACCTTTACTACAAGTTGCAATTGTGCTGAACTGGACAGAAAGAAAACTCTTTGTGAAATTATTTTACCTGTACTAAGAATTTCAATGTGTGCTGTAATGCTTCATATTTTACTAGCATACTCATTTTTGTTGTAGCAGCAAAAATACAGACATTTCAAAGCAATTTTATTCTCAACGTTTGATATATATTTATATCCATATGTGTATGGAAGTGTGTATTCACTGCAGTATTGAAATGCTGCTAAGAGACCAGCTATGGAATTGAATGGACTAATCTACAGGCATGCCCTTTGAAGGTGCCCAACTTAATTCAGCAGTACCATGCAACTTTGGTATAGTAATGTCAATTATATGAAAGCTTAAAAAAACCACTAAGTCTCTAATTTTTATTACTTCAAGGTATTTGATTTTCCACTTAAATCATGCAGTTTTGTGACCGTATCTGCCAGCCTTTCAACTCTAAACAAGCCATTTAGGTATTTCATGTGATGTGTTTTATGCAGTTAGGCAGCTTGCAGTTATCGCTTCCAAAACACTGCAGGACAACTTGCTTGCCAGGTTCCTGCTTGCCCTGTTGCTGCTCTGTTCATCTCTGACACGAGAGTAGAATCCTCTGCCAGGTGTTGCATTTTTTTTTTAATTTTTTTTTTAAACTTTGTAAATTTAGTCCTTTGAAACTCCCTTACAAAACTGTTCATATGTTTGCTTGCTTAGAACTAACATGCCCCTATTCTCATTTACATCAAAATCACAGAATCACAGAATGTTAGGGACTGGAAGGGGCCTCGAAAGATCATCTAGTCAAATCCTCCTGCCAGAGCAGGAACACCTAGATGAGGTTACACAGGAAGGCGTCCAGGTGGTTTTGAATGCCCCCAGAGAAGGAGACTCCACAACCCCCCTGGGCAGCCTGTTCCAGTGTTCTGTTACCCTCACTGTAAAGAAGCTGCTTCTCATATTTAAGTGGAACCTTCCGTGTTCCAGTTTGTACCCATTACCTCTTGTCCTATCATTGGTTGTCACCGAGAAGAGCCTGGCTCCATCCTCGTGACACTCACCCTTTGTATATTTATAAACATTAATAAGGTCACCCCTCAGTCTCCTCTTCTCCAAACTAAAGAGACCCAGCTCCCTCAGCCTTTCCTTATACGGGAGATGTTCCACTCCCTTCATCATCTTGGTTGCCCTGTGCTGGACTCTCTCCAGCAGCTCCCTGTCCTTCTTGAACTGAGGGGCCCAGAACTGGACACAATATTCCAGATGTGGTCTCACCAGGGCAGAGTAGAGGAGAATGAGAACCTCTCTTGACCTACTAACCACCCCCATTCTAATACACCCCAGGATGCCATTGGCCTTCCTGACCATAAGGGCACAGTGCTGGCTCATGGCCATCCTGTTGTCCACCAGGACCCCCAGGTCCCTTTCCCCTACACTGCTCTCTAATAGGTCATTCCCCAACTTATACTGGAACCTGGGGTTGCTCCTGCCCACATGCGAGACTCTACACTTGCCCTTGTTATATTTCATTAAATTTTTTCCTGCCCCACTCTCCAGCCTGTCCAGGTCTCACTGGATGGCAGCACAGCCTTCTGGCGTGTCAGCCACTCCTCCCAGCTTGGTGTCATCAGCAAACTTGCTGACAGTGCACTCTATTCCTTCATCCAAGTTGTTGATGAATATATTGAATAGTTTACAGAGTACTACTCTGCTAGTAGTTTTCTAATTCTCATTAGGCATTTATGTGGATTCTTAGTTACCAGCATACATTTTAATTTATTTTGTAAGACTATTTTTACCTTAAATATATATGATTTTTAAGTCTCATGGTAAATCAGGACAGAAGCTTTGCAGTTAAAGGAAACCAGATGCATACAACAGACAATTTTTATAATCTAAGAGCTTGTTCCTACAAGACAAAGCATGTGAATAACTTCCGAAGTTAATTGGCTTATTCACGTAATTAAAGTGACTTACGTGCTTAAGCTTTGCAAGATTAAATTTGCCAGTGGTGATAAACTATCAAAGGCAGCTCAGTTGAGAAGTAAACCAGCAAAAATTGAAATGAATCAGTAATGGTGTTTATTATATAGTGTATTAAAACCATGGCCACTACTGGATCACTTTAAACAAGGGTGTACCAAAGCAAGTTCGCAGGTTCACTGAAAGGAATATTAAATTGCTCTGTTTTAAGCTGATGTCTTCATTTTTGCTAAATTGTTTCCAGCTTTCTTAGAAAAACTGGGAAAGAAATGAAAATATCTGAGGCATTTTTATATTAATTTTTATATTATAGAATGACCTTTGCTTTTTGATGTGATTGGATTAATGAGACGATATTATTTTTCAATATTAAATTCTGTCTATAGATGGCACTAAATTCTTGCTGTTTCACAGAATCCAAGAAAGAGCTTCTTGACATATCCAAAGCATTTCTTGGCAGTTAGTACCCCATAATCCAGCAGTGAGAGCATAAAATGACCGGTTTGTAATTTGCTTTAAAACCATAAAAAGGGCATGTTTCTTCTTATATTTTTTAAGATTATAATGATTGTCAATAGAAAAGAGGATCAAACTCTCAGCTGTAGATGTGTAAAAAATATTTTTAATGTCTATCATGCATTTAAAGACTGAACCTTTTGAAAATAAGTGAAATCCACTTTAAAAAAAGAATCAGAATGCTGTAAAATATAGGCTTATAGTGGCAGTGTGAATGTAACAGTAGAAAAAGTTAATCCAAATACTTTCTTCTCAAATTTTTGATTACATCATCATGCATCACTTCTGTTTCTATATCTGCATTCATTAGATGAAAAAAGCAGTGTGGTTTCTGTATTAGGCAGTCTGGAAAATGGTATTTAGGTGTTTACTTCAATGTAGTTCTACAGAAGTTAGTGTGTTTATGTAGGTAAGAATAAGCATATACCCTAGCATTAAGATATGACCTTTATAAATTGCATTCAATAAATAACATATGTCTGGAATTTGAAATCCTTTTCATAGTTATGAAACACTGTGACACTAATTCACATCATTAGCACACTGATTTCGGCTGTTAATCCTGATTTAAATTATGCCCGTTTATGTGATTCAAAGCAGAATGATGCATAGAGCTCTCAAGTTATCTTTTTTATTGCAAACACAGCTATTGATTCAGAAATAATCAGTCTTGGTTTGGAAATTATTAATAATGAACAAGCATGTTATTTATTTTTTGACATTCGATAAAATCCTTACATATAATTCCTTTTGTCTAAGCTGAAAAGATCACAAATTGGTCAATAACACTCAATTTAAGCAGGAGTTTCCCATGTCAGATTGTTACTTTAAGCAAAAAGTTTCTTATGAAAACAAAGAAAAAGGAGAAAAGAAAATGTAATTTCCTCTATGTCTCTATAATTATTTTAGCACTGACATTTATTTGCAAAAAAATGCTGTCTAATTCAATATTTTCCCACCAGTTTTTGTGTGAGGTAGCTAAACAAATCGTTCCTGAGCTCTTGCAAAATAGAGTGTAAGAACTTGTTATAGTTAATATTCAACAAAAGGACCTTACTAGTCACACATTATTAACCTTTTGTGGCTCTGAATTGCAACGAACAGTTGTGGTTGTGAATATAATACCCAGACTTCTTCAATAAGGACTATAGGGTGTTTTTAGCACAGTAAGTATAACAAGGACTAACAGAAAGGTCTTAAATATTAATTTGTGTGCTGATGTAGAGACCTCCAAGATATATCATGAATACAGAGAAAGCACATCACATATTTTTTTCATAATTTAGCCAAAATATATATTTATGCAACCTGCTCATCCTTATTAGGAATACAAGTTCCAAAATAGCCCATATATGTGCCACACCAACATTTCAAATCCAGATTTATACACAAAATTTGGAGATCATGTCCATCTCTTCTGCTGTCAGCTATGATTTAAAGAAACAAACTGTAGTGGAATTTCCATTGAAAGCCTTCTTCCTTACCTTTCTTACCTTACCTTCCTTACCTTTCCATTGAAAGCTTTCTTCCTTACCATGTGAGCTTTTTTAGAACTCTTTCCATACAATATTACAATATTGTATGTTTCAATTTCAGGTGAGAAACTTCAATAATGCCATTTGCTTTAACATCCTGGTAGACAAATGAACTAAGACAAATGAATAATTGCTAAACATGAAAATAATTCCAGTGATAGTGAGCCAGAGAACAAAGCGGAATAGAGCTGATTAGCAAAGAAAATCTTTGGGATCAGGAAGTACTGGGCTACCTCAAGAACTGTTAAAACAAAAAACAAAACAAAACTACCAAATAAAAGCTTTTTTAGACTTTTCCAGGAAAAGAACATGAGCATCAAGAGATCCTTTATGCACTGAGGTAAAAAGCGAACAAGAACAGTGGGACAACTCCACAATGAAGATGGAGTCAATATTGAAGAGAACCTAGTGCTGTTCCCAAAAATGGAGAAATTTTGTCTCCAATTAAAGGTGATGATAGAAACACTGCAAAGGCAGAATGGCTGGTGGAAACAGAGAGATGGAAATAAAAACTCTGAAGAGGAACTAAGGTGCAGATCTTAGAGCACTTAAACAGGGAAGTGGTGAGCAGATATCTCCATCCTAGAAGACAGAAAGATTTACCACATTAAGCCACAAGTCAGGCTGCACAGGTTTTAAATAACTCCAGTCATTTATTTAAATTGGTACCATATGACTGAAACATAACAAATAGAGCAGTCGTGTTAAAAGCAAGGTAAGGAAGCCATCAGGGCTCCACAGACCCATTAGTCAAAACTCACTAGATACAAGCTACAGTTTAAAGGACAGACTCTTTAATGATATGGATATAAATGAAAAAATGGAGATATAATGCATTATGAATTTACCAGGTTAAGCTGATGAGTATCCTTGGTAAAAATTATTTTCTGCTTTACAGAAATGCTGATCTGAACCTAATCCTGAATTCCAAACAGTAATAAGAAATAAATAATTAAGGATAACACAGAGATACAGATACAGCTGACAAAGAAGGAAGACAACAAACTGTGACACTGAGGAACTACTAGTTTTATGGAGTTCCTTGAAGTTCAGTTTTGTTGTTGAACTTGTGCAATATTTTAATTAAATTTGTTGATGTTCAGGACACATCTAAGTTACGAACAGTACTGGAATACTGGTGATGGTAAAGACTGGAGAGATGAAGACCAGCATTGTGAGAAAGGTATTTAGAGAGCAGTTTGTGGTATAAACTGAGGGTTCCTGAGATATATAAGACAGGTGAGAAGAACCTTTCTATATTAGCTGCTAAATGGATAGAGGTAATTTTTTAATGTCTTATGGACACAAAAAGATTTTTGATGCTACGAAATATCTGGTAACATACCTCTACTATTCAGTGTATAAGGCCTTGAAGATGACATCTATAATCTTGTATACTCTTCATATTGAGATACATGCACTAAACAGGGACAAATACTGGGAGGCACTGCTAGAGAACTCTGAGGTGTAGAGTAACTATCATTAGTTACTATCTAATTAGTTACTAACTACATTAGTTAACTATCTAACTTAATTTTCCTAACATAAGATACCAGAAATTGTAAAGCAGTTCTTCACAACATGTTCAGGAGACAAAAGCGAAATTATTTTAAAAAGAGGACATATTAACACAAAAACAACCCAGAATTTTATTTGCCATTATACATTTATGAAATTATAAGACAGTTTTTAATGATTATTGTAGAGAAATTATAGAACTTTTTTTTTTTTTTTATTGATACTGTGGACAAAACCCCCAAATCACATTAGGATAGACCTTTGAGCATTCATGACAGATTATATTGCAAATGATTAGCCATGGTGAACTGAATTTGATGACCCAGGAAGCTGTGTGTGTATTTTGATACTCTGAATAATTTATATGTGTTCCTTCTCCTCTAGGTTCACCAAATTTACTTGTGTTTATGCATGGAAATACCTCCTGTCTCTTCAGCAAAGCACCCAAGACAGTTATCTTTCAATGCATGACTAAGCCTAATTCATTTCAAATGCTTTTCAACAGAACTTAAACCATGGTTTAAATATCAGCTCCTCTTGTGCCTGTATGCGCACACACTAAATATTCCTACATCATTCCTACATTACCACATCATTCCTACAAATTCTAAAACAAAATACACATGGTGCTAGTAAAATAACCACCAAATTGTGAAAATTATTGTTCCTGTTCCTCAGTGGTTGTTATATTAGACATATTTTGTCAAAAAGGTCAATTTAAACTATTTTAGAAACAATGAGAAATAGCAGTGAGTGTGAGTCATGTAAAAAACCCTTATTTATTAAAAGGGTAAAGTTAATATCCAAAGTAAAGACAATTCAGTCGATTTTGCTGAATTTCTGTTTTCAAGAGATAAGAACACTGTGTTCTAGGCCACTTTCTTTTGTGTTTCTTTGGGTGTAATTAGGTAGATCTCTTTTTTCAGAAGAAAATAGTAATTTGAAATAATGTCCATGAAAGACACGATGCTGCTAATGTGTTCTCAGAACCTAAAGCATGTATCGATAAAATGGAAATGCTCTGGGGAAAATTTATTTCACTTGCAATTCATTTGGTTCCTGCCATAATTGGACAAAGGAGCTGAGTAGCTGCCAGAGAAAATGAGAAGTTGAGCACTCAATCGCCACCCCTGCGGTTCCAAAATTTTAATTGCATTGTTCACTGAGAGACTTTGGGGGGAAAAGTACTGAAGATGGAAAATGTCATGAGTATTGTATTGCTGACAAAGTCTTTTTTCTTATTCCAGACGTCTCAATCACTGCCAAGCAGTGCAGCCCAGCTCTGAGGAGCGCCTGTGGTACGGACAGCTCCTGCATCAGTCACCGGGGAAAGGCAGGCAAATTATGCAGATGAAGAACGCAATCATGTGGATCTTCAGGGAAAAAGTAGAACAATAACATTCCTCAGTTATGTTTGAGTATTTAAATGAAGGTGAACCTTTCACATGCACAAATTGCAATAGCGGTGTCCTACTGTCTCATTTGTAAGTACTTGATTGAGACATTGGGAGCCCAATTGACAGGACAGCTAGTTAACTTTCTAGACACTCACTGTCATGAACATGATTCGTGCCTAACGCTGCAGGTGCCTAAAACTTCCTCTGCATGAGCCTTCCTCTGGGAAAGCTGTTAGTGCATTATTATAGCCACCGAATCTTCACAGCAATGAGATACTTGGCAGGTGACTAAGGCCTAAGCCCTGCCAAGGTTCACAAAATATTCACCTACTTTACCTGGAAGTCCTGAGCCAACAGACATGCTCAGGCATGAAATAATTATCAGTGCATTGGCCTAGAACAAGAAAATGAAAACACACATGAGCCTATCGCTTTTGGTTCAGGATAATCACTTGGAAATGTGAGAGCTGGCTTCCCTCCTCTGTGCCAGTTAAAGCTCTGATTACTAAATCAGTATTTTCGAAACTGATGGGGAATATCTGAAGGGTAGAGGCAGGAAGGGGAAAGGCACAAATAAGGAAAATATACTATTTCCATTTGTGATATTGAAGGAGGGCTAGCTGGCTTGCAACAGGCAAGTGTAGAGGGTGCAGGGTTCACAGATGAGAGGTTGGCATTTTAAAGGAGGAAGGTACTCTACAGAAGTCATCGCTGCCTCTCTGCCTTTCTGATGAGTCCTTAGCCTGTGTACTAGGTGAAATGGAAGACCTCTGAAAAGCGTGAGAGAGAAATTCCCCATGCTGGGATGCTGCTTGGCTCAGTTTATAGCATTTAGCTACTGTATTCCTGGTGAATAATCTCACTGCTGAACTATTGACTATCAGCTCCTCTTGTGTTTGAAACAATTTGACGAGTTCCTGGCATTTGAGAAAGAGGACTTAGTGTTGTGAATCTCTGAGAACATTAGGATACTAACAAGAAACGCAGTTCAAATTACCCTCTCCTTCAGTGATATCTACCACACTGACAATCTAAATCACTGTTCAAGGAGTTTTTGAGCCCCCTGTTATTGAGCACTTAACTGTCCTCATGCTGAGGAGGCTAGTTTGAGCAGTCTGTCTTTCACAATGCAGAGGATCATCTAAAATTTAGGTATCTGAAATCACCAAGATTGTCCTATGAATTTATTCTTTTGTGATATTTTAGGAATGGAACTCAGCACACTGAGAATGTTAGCAGATGCAAATATAAGTGCCACTGTGAGTACATTTTTTTAGCCAAATGAGTGTTCTTCAGAATAACTTCCAGCTAAAGCTGGAGAAGTTCCACAGCAAACAGATGAAATTCAGTAAGTTGCAGCATGACAGACAACAGAAGTGTCATAAAATTTGCTAGCATGACAGACATGTTAAACCTTCCACAGTCTAGTCCGTGTTCGAAATAACTTAGCAAAGAGCCTTTCCTATTAGTGCTATGCAAAAAAAAACCAAAAAAAACCAAACCACAAAAACAAACAAAAAAAACCAAACCAAAAACAAAACAAAACACCAAACATTTTAGATTCAAAGATGATTAATACTTATGATAATTATTAAATTAAATAGATATTCAAAGGCACTTGCATCAGCTATCACTACTTAGTGCTTAAATGATGAGGTAAAAAACTACTTTAACTTCAGGGCTTGTTAAAAATAAGCAATGGAATTTGGCACATTATTTTACAAGACAAGGAACACACAGGAATGTGTATTTTTCAAATAAACAATTCATGCCTCAAAATTTACCATTATAGTTATAATAAACTTTATTACCCTTGCTGCCTTCCCATTATTGTCTTAAAAGACTGGTTTGCAAACAAATACAATGACAGACCTGCTTGAGAATGTTGCTTAGGTTTATAAAAGAAAAAGCATGGGAAAAAATCTGTTTAAAATGGATAGAAAAGCAATAAACTGCTCTGTAAAGTAGCAGCTTCTAAATTTCTCATGAAAAGCTTCCTCTGTTTTTCTGATAGCTCATGTTTGAAGGCATTTGGCAATAGACTCAACAACTTAGATTTGTGTTCTAATCTGGACACAATATGTAGCTTTTATTTCAATTTTTTCCCCCTGAAAGATGATGTACAGTTGGTATGTACCTCACGGGGAATTCATGTGTGTAAAGCACTTATGCTGAAGTTCAGTTGTGCAAAGTCCTTATTCTCTGGACAGTCTTTGTTTTATTGATCTTATTTTTTAATGGGAAATCTTGGAATTAAGACTGTGGCTGAAACATTTGAGTATCAGGCCTACCTCTTACTTTTAGTTGACATTTGGCTGAGATATGTCTATGACAAGTAATAAAGAGGTGGTGCCTGAGGCAAACTAGTAGAGCACAGTAATTTACTTTTATAATTGCTCCCATAGAATAATTTTTGGCTGCTGTGTGTGTTACAACTAGAAGGCCATGGATTGTGCATGTTCCATACACGTAACTTGAATGTGGGACTCTTACGAACACCTGATCAACTGAAGGATGTGTGAATTATCTCAGGGCAATTAATGAATGATGTGGGCTCATTTGGGCCTGCTGAACTGTCATTCTCCCATGTTTGAATATTCCTTTTGTAGGTGAAAGAAGAAATAGTGTGAACCATCAGGTGGATAGATGTTTTCCTTCACCGCAGCTTTTTACGTGCAGCAAAACTAACTGTTTCCCATTTGAGCACTGGTAAGTACACAAAGGAGTTTAAATAGACTGTAATAAATTATTTCCTTGTTAGTCTGATTTAATCTATATTACATTTTTTTTTTAATTGTCTTGCTTCTAATGGTTTGTTGCCATGCATTGAAGTGCTATGCAAAGTATATTCAGCCCTGTAATCAACATAAATGAATACAATTTTAAAATATACTTCGTATTTAAAATGTATGGCCTGTCTATTGTTCCTCAGAAAGCTGGAAAAGCTTTATTTTTTCTGCATATATTTTGTATGTAAATATAGAGGAGGAAATTACACAAATAGCATATGAAACACACAGCTTATGAAACTTGCTAAAATGATAAATGTTTTTTATCCCACAGGATTGTTTTTTTTCCCCCATTCTCTTGGGTGAGCACTGCAAAAGTAATTTTGTCAGCATGAATTCTTATCTGTCATAAAGTCATTTATTCTGTTAGTCTGTGTTTTACTTGAAAAAAGTGACTGTGGCCTGCATTAAAAGGGTTTTCCCTCAAGCTCATTTCAAACAGAGTTTGGTACTGGGGATGGCTGATGCCTGACTCTTCCAGTTTTACAGATCTGGTCTTATTGGTGATATTATATGTTGATACAAAGCTCTAGTGAATAAAGAAATGGTAAACCATGAAAAAAAATGACCAGGATCTCAGCAAGGTCAAACATATACACTTTTTCGTAGTTATTCCTTCTAGCAGTCTTTTTGGGGGTGGGGAGAAATTGAGTAAATAACCTGTAGAATTCACCATTCACCTGGATGTTCAGCTTGACATCTAGGTCTTAGAAATTTGCTTTCCTGATGCAGTTCTATCAGAACACTAAAAGAGTTAAATATACAAAAAAAAGAGGGAGGACTATTGCTGTAGCATTTCAAAACTGTCAAAAAGGAGGGGAATGAAAAAGGCTACTTCTAGGTCCTTTTTACTGAATATTTGTTTGAGGATTGCCTCCTTCTACCTGCCTTTTGTGATGGTTGCTCCTCCACCTGACCCGATGCACTGGATGTGGCTGGCTGGACATAGGCTGTTTGCCGTTCGCTGTTTGCAGTCTGCATGGCGGGAGGGTAAAGAGATTTAAAACTACCTGTAACTGGTGAGTCAACTAATCTCCAAAAGTAAGACTGGGACAGAAGAAGAGTGCCTAATGCCTTGTCTGTGCAGTTTTTGGCTGGGCAAATTTGTTGATGCTGGAAGCTATGCCTTCCTGGGAGAGTGGCAGCACTACAGCAGTCAGCCCTGTCCTGGCAGTGCCTCCTCTGGGTAGGTAAAACTTTTTGGCTCCCAAAATCTGCTCGTAAGCTTTATGTATAAAACTAGTGACATATAAATGAAATATTCCAGCCATAACATGGGTGTAGCTATTGGTACTCTGTTGTTCTTTGGCTGTTCTTGAGGATTTGTCTTGTGACAGAACAATTGAAGCTGTTATGGATTTGCTGTACACCCTGAGAAATAGGTTGCAGCAATTAACCAAAGATAATATTTTACTGTTTTTGTGCTGCACTGAAAAGTTCCCTGACTGTTCTGAGCAGTAACAGAAGATCTCTGTTGAGAAATCACAAGAAACCTCTTTCTGGCACCCAAGAATCTTGTGCTGCAACTACTTTATATGCCAAATATGTCTCCCATGTGAACATATTATAAATCATCCATGTTTTATTAGAAAAGCACTACCAAGCTCTGACAAAGGATACCCTCAGTAGGTTCATTTGTTTGTTCCCATCTTAAAAGAAGAATGTTGAAATCCATTGTGTGAGCAGGAATTCCTGGCAAAACAAACCCCCAGGAAGGCTGAAGACATAACTGTTTCTCTCAGCTAATAAACGCTACAGACTCTTATTAAAATAGTCCAGTCAGCACCAGGGCAACTGTCCCAAACTTCGCATTAATGCCAAAAATGAAGAGTAGATGCAGTTCATGCAGATGGGGTGGTGCAGCACTTTCTCTTCAAGGTGCACATATCTGTAGAGACATGGGCTGTGCCCAGTACTCACGGGAGCCAGGAAAAAGGCTGCTCCTGGATTCAGTGGTTTTGGAGTGACTCCTCTGTCTCTCAGTGGTTCTTTATTGTAGTGAAAATATTGGACTCCCACAACACAGGTATTACTTTGGTGAAAGTCTCTAAAGTAGCACCTAAGCCCAAGCTGTTTGGAAGTTAAGTTTCTCGTTGAAATAGGAACGTAACACCTAGGGAGTGCAGAAGGTTGGTCTTTGCCCTGAGTTATTCTGCATTAATGTATATTGGTGTTCCTGAACTCAGCATCTGTACTTTTTTTTTTTTTTTTAACCTCTTTTGCCCCTCACCTTAACCTGAACAATTGATTTGTTCAGAAACTAGATCTATTAAAACTACTGGCAGATGCACACAGCTGTCAAAGGGATGGAAGTCAACTGAAGAGTTAAAAGAGATCTGCTCAATCACTGTAGCCATTAACCGTAGTTAAGGAAAAAACTGGCTGTATTTTGCTAGTATAGATCTAGGCTGATTCCATTGAACCCAAGCAGATTACTCTGAATCTTTGAACTCAGTGGTGATGCTGTGAATTTATAAGAGAGATGTCAAGATGCCTGTACCACAAAATTTGAGAGCACCTTTGATTTTAAAAGAACCAAAGATACTGGGGAGATGCTGAGATGTGAAAGTGAGATTTTTTTTTTCTTTTTTTCAGGCAAGACTGCACAGTTAATTCCAATGGAATTTTTCATAGTGTGAATGACTTTTGAGGGTCAGATATTGTATAAATCTCAACACAGTCTCCTAAAAAATCACAAAATATTTCAAAAATTTATTTTCATTTCACATAGGAACTATGTTAAAATAATTTGAGGAAAACTTTTTTTGAGAAAAGTTGCTTCATAGTTTAAAGCATAAGATGCTGAGGTGCAAAACTTGGCCTCAAAGTCTTGTTCTGAACAAAAAAGCAGGGCTTTTGGACACAGAATTCTAGCTACTTCCATGTGATGTAAAGATTTGGAAATATACTTCCCGATTTTTGATCAGACACTACATTTTTATCTGATCAATATCACTTTTGCAAATGTTTTCTTGTAGTTGATATATTTTGGCCAAGAGAAAAAAGTTTATTTTAAGCAATGTCATTTTCCAATTGAAAATTGTTTTTGAAATGTCTCAAGAAAGGTCTCTGCCTGAATTAATGTGCTATAATTGACAAATACAGCTATCTAGCCATTGAAAGCAAACCTTTAAGTTAAAAAATAGTGATTTTTCTTTTTTTTAAGTACCAGGAGTTCTGTGTATAAATCATATGTGAGTAGAAAGTCATAAACACATCTACTTCATCAACATGTGAAAGTCAGAAATCTAAAATTGCGTTGGGAAAGCAGGGAAGCAGGATTTGAGAAAAAAAAAATAAAAAAAAAGAAAGAAAGAAAGAAAGAAAACAAACACTTTTTGCTTCTGAAAGTATGAATAAAGCCCTTTTATATCTGCTGGACTAAATCACTGTCCATGGCCTTATGCTCCATGGAACAGGGTTTACATCAGAGCTTCAAGAAATACAGAGATGTCAAATTCCATTTCTCCAGAGGAAAAGGATGTTTTTGTGGAGTGTTTAAATTTTCACAGCCTGTCAGTCAAATGATGCTATTGGAAAGCTTGGCCTGCTTTTCCAGTGCTAACAGAGGAGTGCCAGGTGGCACCTAAGGATCAGAAAGAGCAAGAAGAAACTTAAAAAGACCACTAGAGAAGGTAACTAGAGAAGCCTGTGGCTGAAATTCTTCCATTGTGCACATTATTTTCCATAGCACCTAAAACTCTGATACTTGTTAGCGGATAGAAGAAAAGATCTTTCTAAAAAGTATAACTTAATAGAGGAAAATATACATGCAACACATCCTCTAATTTGCACTTACTTTGCAGCTTGGCATGGAATTCCTGCGTCAGACATGTACACTTTGCTGTCACATGTTTAAAATTTGTTTCTAGAAGTGCTTTTACACTCTCTGAAACTGGATATCATGCTATTTTGGAAGCGTATGAAGTACAAGAATCTCACAATGTGT
The DNA here is from genome assembly GCF_036013475.1 of Columba livia. NCBI lineage: Eukaryota > Metazoa > Chordata > Aves > Columbiformes > Columbidae > Columba > Columba livia. Next base: position 15,163,759 of record NC_088605.1, on the reverse strand, counting down.
TTTTGGAATTTCTTTAGCTTGCTTCTTGGCTTTCAGTATGGTATACCTCCAGTAACATGTCCTGTACAAAAATTAAAAAGAAGGTACCGACACATTGCTGTTAAGGAGAAAGAGTCAACAAAACCAGTAGCAACATTTCCCCTGAGTAAGCAGAGATGTGGAGTATCCTGCTGTCTCTGCTGTCTCCCCTTGACAGTATAACATTTTCCTGATTAAGCAAGGTATGCTCCTGGTAGCAAGTGACAGGACTGCTGCAGAATCTCTCACTTCAGAGCATGGTAGTGGCAGCAGCATCTCAAGCCCAAAATACATCTTTAGACAGTGGGTCTACACAATTTCTCCTGGTCATGGCAAATCTCTGGCTATGCCAATGTCAGGAAAAATCTGTGAAATATATGCATGCAAATACTACATATTACTTTGAGAGTGTCTATAGTGCTTTTTGGTGCTTTTTAAATTATTTTTTTAAACTCAGCTAAGAACATTTTATTGGTGAGAATGTTCATAGAGATAAAGTGTTTTGAGTACATTTGTGAATAGCCACCTGCTAAGAGTCGTTCCAGAAATGTTTGCACAGGCATCTACAGTGACTCTTGCATGTTCAGAAGTTGCTTATTTGTAGAAGATAAGCAGGTTGGTGAGAAATATGTAAACACGACATACTGGCTCTTTTGAATATATTGTAAATAAACTGTAGGTTAAAATATCCTTTCTTTTTTTTTTTTTTTTTTTTAATACATCAACAGTGTCGTTCAAGAAATGACCTGACAAGAGCTAATTTTCAAAGACTTAGCACATATCTCCGAGATAGAGCTTAAGGTCTGAAAGTTTTTTAATATAATTATGGAAGAAGACCTAAAAAGAGCTGAAGACTGAATGTTAATGATGCATAAATTTAATTGAGAAATCAAAGACATAATTTAGCCATGGGAGTAAATTGAATACATATCAAGAGAAATGTTAAGTCTTCTGTCCATGGATATCTTCAGCTCCAGAAATGATTTTTTTTCCAAAATATATTTATTCACAAAACACAAACTGTTGAGCTTACTGGGGGGAGTTACGAGATGAAGTTTTATAGCTGATATAATACAAGTGGACAGGTTAGATGGTCTAATAGTCCATAGTCATAAAATATATTAATGCAGAGGTCTGAACTTACTGAATACATTTATTAAATAAATAGTTTTCAAAGCAACCTATGGGAATTAGGCACCTAAATCCCCATAAAATTAGATCTCGTTCAGCTGATTTTCCAGTCACTTCTGTATGTGAAGTGAGGCAGGGACTTTTTCATGTTATCTCACCTGAAATGACTGGGCGTCACCCTTTGCCCATTCCAGCCACCATCGAGTATAATTTAATGAAAACAATTCTGAGGTTAGAGGAACCAGAGATTATTTAGTAAATTATTAAAACGCTCTAATCAAAAAAGATGCTTATATGCTGGGATTTTGATCAAAACATTCAGTTCTTAAATTCTCTTCTATACTAATACCTACTCCTGAAAGCTTTTGACCCTCAGATCCTCAGGATCTCAAAGATCTGCTTTGGCCCGTGCCCAGGAACACCTTTGCCAAGATTTGGAAAATATGTTGTTCCTTCAAAGCCGAGCTGCTAAGCATGCACTTGCAACACTTAAATTGTAAGAGCTAGCTGTTTTACCTCTGTATTTAGGTGAAGTGAGAAGATTTAGATATCACAAATCCTAAAGCTTCTTGAAGTGTACATCAACACCTGTAAAGGGAAGGTTCCATGTCATTTCTCTTCAGACTTTAACAGTGATTCCACAATTAAAGACTGAACAAATTTCTCTGCACTCACACACATAATGTTTACTTATAGAATAATAGAAAGGTTTGGGTTGGAAAGGACCTTCAAAGGTCCTCTAGTCCAACCCCCCTGCTATGAGCAGGGACATCTTTGACTAGATCAGGTTGCTCAGAGCCTCATTCAACCTGGCCTTGAATGTCTCCAGGGATGGGGCATCCACCACCTCTCTGGGCAACCTGTTCCAGTGTTTCATCAACCTTACTGTAAAATGCTGGTTTTGTTCTTTCTTCAGAGTTTTGCTTCCCAGCCACATACCCAGGAGCCTGTCTTTGAAGACTGCATAACTGCTCTAGGCTGTAACCACCTGAACTGAGAGTACTGTGCAAGTGTATTTTTCTCTCTGTTGCACAGGACAAATCCCTGGAGCATTATGGAGACACAAATTACATAGGAGATGCATAAAATTAGCTGATGAGATTTCAGAGAACAAATTTGTAGTAAAAAAATTTAGTCTCAATGATTCAATTGGCAGGATTGCTCCTTCAGTGTCACAAGCCCAACGTGACTTTGAGCATTGCACTATCGGAAGAGTTTTCTGTTTTGTTAAAGAAACAGATACCCGCATCCTACTCATACATGGGAACTTGAATGTCTGGAGGAATATTTTTCAGACATAGTAGAGGGTAATGTCCCTCCTGAATTCCAGTGTGAATAATTGCCTTCTGCTAATGTAAAATGACTTAAACTTTCATGTGGATATGACGTTTGCCACTTTTATCCTTGTGCTACATATTTCTGGAGTGTTTCTCTTTGATTAACAAGTTGGAAATACTGTCTCAATATTTCTGCAGTTTTTTCCTCAATTTGTAAGGCCACTTGGTTAACGTAAACTATAATTACTATCAAAAAAACCCTCATCATTATATTTTTGTCAAAAATAGTCAGTTTAAAATAAACATCTGAGATCCTCCATTCAGTTTTTCTCCTGATCTTATTTGGGCAGACTTGAAACAAATTAAATGATTCATGAGTTCATCCTGGCTGGGTATCTATATTTTTTCTGATACAAAAAGGTTAATGAGCTGGAAAGTGGTGATGAAAATATTCTAAATGCTAAGTCTGTTTCTAACAGAAGTAACTTATGTGCTGGTAATTTATCTTCAGAACTGCTGCACTCTATGATGTCAACAATTACTTAGGGACTGATTAGTACATGGATTATCAACAGAATAGTCTGTATTGTAATGCTCTTTCAAAGGTAGTATTAGGAGTTTCCAGAACATACATTTCCACACACTTTACCTAAGAAAGACTTTTTGGGTGTTTCTGGTGTTTCTAATGTCATAATTCCTCTCCACAGCAGAGATGAGTACAGGGACTTATACTATAACAATATAATTTGGCCAACTAGGCCAATTAGATAGTTGAGAAAGCAGTTGTCACAGCCTGCCTGTCCCAAGTTCTGTAATCAGCACCTGAATCCAGGGCCATTCCTGGTACTGGAGTAGTTCCAGGATAGTCCTCATACGTGTTTTTGGTCTTTTCTGAGAGGTGCTACTGAGCACAGAAATGCTTAGGCTGAGATTGCAGGCTCCTTCATTTAGTCCTGAATTACCCTTCAATGCATTGCTTCAGCTGTGAAGATAGTAATCTGTGGGGTTTTCCATGAATGTTAATTTTTTATAACATAGCTGTAGCAATAATATTGTAATATGTAGGTCTCTATTTTAACATCGCCATCTCATGCTGTGAATGTGCAGGAAAAGATAAGCAAATTACTGCTAGAAGAAATTTTGTGGGTGTTTTTTTCTTTCTTCTCAAATTGAATAAATGAGATGAGAACATTTCAATGCTAAACAATGTCTTAAATCAGATACAGTTTTCTGCATAGGTATATGAAAATCAGTAATGGATGACCAAGTGTAAGGTTTGACTTTCATACTATGTTGCTCTTGTATTAGTATTTCTTGAGCACTGAAGTGTACAAAGGACCTCTGAAAACAAAAGGACAAACTTATAATGAGTAATTATGCCATTTACGACTTCCACTGGGTATAATGGCTGAAAATAACTGTTATGAAACACCTTTGAAGATTGTGCTGTAAGTGTGAGTGTAAAGGCATGAGACTGAAAACCCTTGGAATATAGATGACTGTTGCCTAGGCAATAGGAAGGGCTTTTTCCATCTTCCCTAAATAGCTTTGCCTACAGAATCTGTTTCTTCTCACAAAAGTCCAACCATGACAGGATGAGAAAATGGCAGTGAAAAATAAATATTCTCTCAAAGCAAAGTGACCAGTTACAAAATTAGCTTTTAGAGGAGAAATATTAGACATGGATCTAAAGCCAGAGCGCTTGGTCTCTGGTACACTGGGATGCACATCTGGAGGGAATATGCTGCAAGGGGAAACAGCACCTGCACAGACACCTTATTATAAAACAGTGGCATCTGAGCTGTTGTCAGGAAAGGACTAAAAGTCCTTGATCAATACTTTAATTCCATTAGCTCCAGAAGAACCATCAGATACAATTTCTCTCTATTTATTTTTTTTTTCCCTCTCTCTGGTCCAAGTACAGAGAAAAGAACAACCTGAACTATGTTTTACTCCTGCACTGGCATTTCTGAAGAATGCTTAAAATTAGCTCAGCACCTGCAATATTAGTAAGTAGCTTTGTGTCACTAGCCCCCTGTAGAGGAATCCTAGCCCATTCTTACCATAAAAACTGAATTCATGTAAATATTCTGCTTAGTCCCTGGAGTAGGAAAGTAATTTATGCAGGCCAAAAATGATCTCTGGGCTATTCCAGATGTCTTCCTCATCTGAAATTTTACAGGATCAGAACCCCTAGAAACCATCACGAAACTCAGTTGCCCTTTAGCTTAAATACAGTTTTACAAAATTTGTCGTGATCCTGCAGTAACAAATATCCTCTCTTATCCAGAGCATTGTTTTATCGAAGTGCTCTACTATCATAGTTATATGGTCTATGGTCTTCATCATAGTTATGAGGTCTATGTCAGACTTTACACTAATTACTGACAAAGGTAGTGCAGCATGGTTGTAAAGTGCGAGACACACTAGAGTGAACTCAGTCCTGAAAACATGTAAGGCAGGACTTCGGTCTGACAATGCTGACCACTAGTTGTGACTCTTTAGAGCCTTGCAGACATCTTCATTATTTAACATTTATTACTGCACTTGAGAAAATGTCTTTTGTTCATTTCAAGATGTTAATAATTCATTTAACATGTCCTAACCCTTAAAGCATTCACCAACTTTGAGGATCAGTTTCAATATTCACAGAACAATATGTGGGTTCACTGTGGAGCCAGCTATTGAATATTTAGATCCAAAACAACAAAACCAACAACAACAGGAGCAACTCAGTTTGTCAACTTATTTTTCATCACACCTTATTATCCCTTATAAAAATTACCTGCCAGTGTCACAAGTCTCTCCTTTGATAGACACAATTCATAACATAGCAGCAATTAGATGTTACCTGGACCATTAAGTGAATTCTTCAGTTTTTGTATTGTATGCAATAATGGAGGCAATATGTAAAAAAATGCATAATTCAGTCATATCTGTTGTCATTGGATGTGAAGAAAAATAAGAAGCAAAGTTGTGTATATCATTATCAGAAGACTGAATCACAGTATAATGTCATCTGCATCTAGGTTCATATATTCCACATTTACAGTAGCTGCACATAGCGAGTTCTTACGATATGGCCAACTTTCAGCTAACTTGGCAGAATATATTTTCTTTGCCGTAATTGAAAAATGAAACAAAATTTGCAGTAATTTTGTTTTGAAGTCAGTATCCAGCTCCCTCCAAATGTCTGCATCTTGGGAATAATAGATGAATAACACATGAAAATTATAAAGCGTATATTGATGTGTCTGTTAGAATCAAAATTTAAGATTCTCAGAGGATGAAAATACAAAATACTTTCTGATTGATTGAGAGACAGCTGTGAAGCAGAAAATATCTTAACCAATGACAAAATGAAGAGCCTAACACTGAAAGTGGGTCTCAAGCGACCAAATTGTTGCTACTGTGAAATAACGTGACTGCTGTATGATGTAATCTAAATTTTTTTTCCTTCTTCTTTTACTAATGGCATTAGCAACAATAATACATTGATCTTATGATCACATATTGACTTTTCCTTGTGTCAATTTTTGAAGATAAAAGATCAACAGTAACCAAGGGCTCTCTCTTGCAAGGTGCTAAGCACTCTGGGCCTGACTATGCAGAACACTGAATGTCTGTGATTTGACATCAGGAATTGACCCTCATAACAGAACAGGACAGTGACATTCCTTTCAACTCAACCTGTGCTTTCCTGTTTGTCTGGGTTACAGAAAATATTTCTAGGAATCAAACCCTAATTGTATAAATTGATTTGATTTACAAGCCTTTGACCTGGTGTCAGTAATATTAATGTATACATTTTAATTTGTCTGAGTCCTTTTGTTGGCAGTGGCTTTTTATTTTAATATATATGCTATTAATAAAGGAAATACAAGTTAACTGGACGTTTGCCAGTCTGGTGTATAGCCTGTGTCAGTCCTAGGAACTCTAGTGCACATCTGATTTAGTTGGTTTCATACTGCTATTCACTGTGAGACTTTAAGAGTAAAAATTATATCCTTGGAGAGATGAGATTGTTACTGTTGATGCCTCAAGGGTTTGGCTTGAATAGACATTCTAAAAAACAAACACACACCAAACAATAAACAAAGTATGCAAATTAATGAACAGCAATCACAGTGAAGACTCTTGTCAGTTTGTATTACATTTGTCCTTGCCTTTCAATACAAATTTCTAATATGCCAATGACCCAGCTTTTAAAAGAGAGATCTCATTTAGAAATGTCACGTTAGTCATGGAGCATTGCCAGATTCCCACAGTACAGGAGGATGTCTTGAAATGTACCTGTTTCTTCTCATCAGTTGTGAAGGTGCAGGGGTGGGTGTCGGAGTTTTAGAAGGTTACATAGAATTTGTGGTTAATCCTCTACACTTGTAATTAGGGTCAGGTATCCTATTTAAGTAGAGGAAGATGTGATATAAAATTAAACCTTACCTACGCTATCATATGAACCCAAATTCTTTCTTTCACTTGTTTTGATTATTTATTTCATAATTGTATCTAGAAATAGAAAACAATATAATGGAATTTTCACAGAAACAATTGATGAAATATTTGTATTCTGCATACAGTCAGTGTTTGTGCAAACAATTAATAAACCTATGAAAAATTAGTCATATAATGGTCGTACTTTTTATTATCTCTAATACAAAGAATTGTAATAACTAGTCCTTACTTAACATTTCACATCTGCATGTATCCTGTTTAAACATAAGGAGGCTGAGATGCAGAGAAATCAGAACAAAAATGTCTGCACTACCACAAGCCTTTTAAAAGTGAATGTGTATGCAAGACTTGATTACAGAAGGAACCTTTGATAGTATCTGCTTCAGTGATTCACTCAGTGATGCAGTCAGCTGTCCCACACTGTCATAAAAAGCACGAGCCCTTCCAAATTGTTCCCATGGAAGCTCAAGCAGGATTTCAGGCACTCCAGGAAGAGCACCTTAAGCACATGAGATCCTTGCACACAAGGCCAAAGCTCTCAAGCGTGTGGCAGGGAACTTGATATTTTTTTTCAATAAGTATTTCCAACAAAAACTGAAGTCACAGGACCTTAAAAAAATAAAACAAAGTAAGTTTACAGCCTGACACTAAGGTAGAGTGAAGCAGTCTGTCTGTTCAATCTGGGAAAGGTAATGCTGAAGGCTGAAGTGCCTTTGTCATAGTCTTCCCTGTATCTCCCAGGTGTCTCTGGAGGAGCTCTCAAAGTCTTAGAAGAAAGCGTCAAAGTGGATGGTGGCACGCTGGAGTGCTATTGCCTGAGATCAGTTCTGTGACACTTTCCATATAAAACAATCTGTCTTTGTTGTGTCATATGGTATCATATGGTAAAATAGCAGGGAAAATGTCCTTGCTCTAAGAAGTCATCTTATCATGAGAAGTGATTGAGTCAAGAGGTTAGCAGGAAGCAGAAAACTGTGATGTTGGCTCCTGTGCAGTGGATTGGAGAACTGAAAGGGGGAATTTCATGCCTAAAACTTTGTGTGTTTTCTCTGCCATCAGGGTTTGATGAGGTAGGCGGAAGAGTGTGCTGCATTCACAGAGAAGTAAGATAAACTAATATTTTATGAAGATATTATATAGCTTTTTGACAAAATTCTAGCAGATTATGAGCACAGAGTGCAGACACTGTACAAAGAACTTATTTCTGAAACAGTATTTATCACTACAGGTCATCCAAAGGAAAAAAAAAAAGTTTTCTTTCTAAGTGATATCCCATTCTTTAATTTAATATTTTCCCCCAAAGGTACCATTAGCTAATCATGTGAATGTCATTTCTTGATGTGTGAGTAATAAAGCCCAAAGTGAGCTACTTCATTGCAAAGCGTGGCTGCTACAACATGAAAGTTTTATGAGTGGTATAACACTGGGCACTCTGCCCACATGAAAAGTCACCAAAGGGGTAAAAGAGAGTTCTCTAACAGGCTGTTAACTTGTTCCTTAAGTGAGTGAATCATCAAATGGTGGAAATTTTGGCCTCTGCAGGAGTTCACTCATTTTGATGACCATTAGCAATATGCTAGTTTAGCTGAGATTTAAGGCATCTTCCAGGAAAGAAAAATAATTAAAAAAAAAAAAATAAAACAAACAGACATTTTAAAAATGTAGTTTTAAGCAGCAGTAAGATCTGTTTCTAAAGCCTTGCCTCCACTAGACTTTAACTTATATTACCTAATATCCTGATTTATATGCTTCAGCAATCTGAAGAAAGGATATTCAGCCTCATGTATCTGTTAAGTAGGACCAGAAATCTCTCATTAAGCAGGTTCATCAAAACCTAATTAACACATACTCTGATTCACACTTAAATTTAGACAAGACCAAAGAATTAATAAGATTTTCATATAGACTATATCTCTTTCACATGTTTGTTCTTCAAAAGTTATTAGTGTTTCTACCTGAAAATGGCATACTAAATTTTCAATCCTTAAATGTCTGTGTTTGGTGAAGTGTCTGTCTTTCTCTAGCAGAAGTAAAAATAGCACGTTAGGGCAGAAGGAGTGGAGCAAATGGTGATGACAATGGCATAAACTCCTGCTTTAGACCTGGAGAGTGTAACAGTGTTCTGCAATGTCATTTATTTAAGCTTCAATCATCTGGGGGCTACAAGTCTGTCAGCTTGTTCCTAATTGAATCTCTTCAAGTCTGGGCTTGGATGTCACCACGACATGAGACATGCCATGTGCTCCATCAAGGTCTGGTAATGAACAGGCATTCCTACACTTCTGTCAGCTCCTCTTCTCCCCTTTGCTATACTCCTTCGCATAACTCACGGGAAGATTTAGCTGAAAGCCATTTGTATAATTACACCATGTTGACAGAAGGTTTGGCAATCACACTTTACCATGAATGCCATAACATCAGCCCAACAGTGGCATCACACTTTCTGCCCAGACCTGATCCTCCAACTGCTACAAATGGCAGCCTGAAGTAATTTGTGAAGTAAAGCTTTTGCTTCCTGCATAGAAATCTGTTGAATCGTTCAGGCTCATCCCATTGCAAATCCATTATGAGCTGTGATATTCGTGATAGGTAAGGGCAAGTCAGTGTCTTACACCTGTCCTCAGCCACTTTCTCAAGGAAAAATAATACCTCACAGTACTTTTTCTCTAGCATTTTGATACACTCTTCTCATACACATCACACAAATGAGTTATCAGTTTCTACTGAATGAACAGTTTGTTGTTACTTGTCTTTTAAAAGTAGCATAAATAGATACAATTATAGAGAAACACTTCTGTCTAAAACAGAAATCAAGGGATATTACTATTTGATTTTTTTTTTCCAAATGTTAGATATTATACCTACTTAATATCACATTTTAATTTTATGTAAATGCTTCTCTCCCCTGTGGCTGTATTACACATATCATAGGGGAAGGTGACTGAAGACAGTGGGTAAATGCTTGGAAAAACAGTGAAATAGCAAAAACTTCTTTCCTCTCATGTCTCCACAGTCCTCTAAATATAGTCAGCCTCATGTAATGTTAGGAGGAAACTTGAAAAAATTAAAGACAGGGAAGGGAAAGAGAGAAGAAAAGGAGTAGCATGCTCTCATATTAGGAAAAGCTATGCATATTTTTATGCCCTATCATGTCAGGCCTACATCAAAAGAGCTCCCACTCATTTGAGGCAAACCTGATCTCTACCCCAACATATGAGCAAGAGCTGTAGAGTAATTGGAATGGCTAAAAATCTTGGGCTGTGTGAATGTAGTAGCTGATCCTCAGCAGTGTGGTACAAGCCATTGTGATATTCAGGGTTGGACATCACCCTCTTGAATTAGCAGTTTATCTGAGTCCAAAAGGATGGAAACAGCTGCAGGGAGAAAGGATGATGAATCACATGACACAGAGTAAATGTAGCTGTGATTAATGGGACATCACAAAACAACACAAAAGGGAACCAACTGTGGAAAGAGATAACTACCACCACAAAGAGCAAATTATTGTCTAAGGTGATGTAATTAACTCCAAGCCTCCCCATGGCTTGGATGGCCAATTCCAATGAGGCTTGCTATTGTGACAACAATAATGACAAGGCTGTGGATTCTTAGTTTAAATACTGGGCTATTAAGCTTTGCTTTTACCCATTGCAGGAAACTGATAGAGTGTCAAAGTTGAGAGATGGCAATTTGTAACAGTACAATCACAATATACTGTTGTGACTCATTCAACCAATATTACCTGTGAGAGGACAATTAGAAGAAAAGCTTAAACACGGTGAAACCTGATTTATAAGGTCCTTTAAATGTTTAAATTCAAGACTTACCCAGTGATTATACTTTTTGTCACTGTATGAAGTCAAAGCAGCTCCCCAAAAGTGTTTTGTTGTAGCAGGTGTGATTAAAAGTCTTTTTTTTTTTTGTTCTTTATCCTCATTAGTTATAACTTGGATGAAAAAGTGGTATTTTTCTTTTTCTTTTCAAAGAACTGGTTTTGCCCTGGGAATCTTTCACTGGGTTACTTACTCAAAGATGCTTTGAGTAATAGCATATCATCTTCATCTATTTAGCAAGACAAAAGCTTTATTCAGATCATTTTCTAGCAATTCCTGCTGCTTCCTTTCTTCAACTTAGAAATGAAGATTTATATGCACCTGAAGGGAATTTGCCGACAACTTAAAGAATTGGAGTGTTTCTAAAAATTCAATACCTGAAAACTGGAAAGTGAAGCCAGAATTTTAATTTTCTCCACTGGCTGTGGCACTTCAATTTTTATTCTAAACTGACCTAAAGGTAAATAAGTTAAATAAAGTACTCCCTATAATTTGTGATCCTGGTGTAGAAAGGAGAAGTTTTAGATTGCTTGTAATTTTACCATAAAATGTATGTGGGACTTAATTCATGGGAATCTTGCATTAGATTCTGCTGTGGTGACATTAACTTCAGCTGGCAACTGTATCTATTCATGTTTGAGAACTGCAGAATGATCACTGAACTGTAGATCCAAACTGCCAAAGTCTGAAACCCTTCTAGAACTGAGACAGTCCCAACCACTTGATGGTTGCACACTTTCTGCATATATCGATTTCTCACTGTATTTTCCTTCTGATTTGTTTTTCCTTTGTGTCTAATTAGGCATTTATATGTGTCTATTGTGGTTCTACTGACCTAGTGCTTGCAGTGTCCTGCATGAAAGTCTTCTGAAAGTCTCTTGACCTCTGAAAACACGACTTTTATTAGCTTTATTTAACTTCCTGGTTTCCTGGCTCTCACAAATCTAAGACACACTTGGGGTAAGATAAATTATGATGATGATGCATAGACATTTCTGCAGTCTTTGCTGAGATAGCTTTGAAATAACACTGTGGGCCTCTGGTTACACACAGCTTCTTGACCACTTGAGGCAACATTTTATTGCTTGCTGTCAAGGTTTAAGATTGTGAGATTCTTGAGACAGATCTGTCACAATTCCATTTGTTTATAAAATATGTTGCACAACACAGCCCACTCTCTCATTTGACCTATAGGTATTATAGCTGTATAAACAGAAGATGAAGAATAATCACTTTATGTAATCAAAACTATTCACTGATGTAGCTTTTAGAGCAACCCTTAGGGATGGAAAGGTTTAATTCTTGCCTTTAGTATAATTCTCTCCATTCTGTACTTTATGCCACATACATAGTAATAGTATATTGTTTAAACTGTAGTATACACAAAAATATTTTATTATGAAAATAACTAAAAAAAGCAAACAATAATTACTGGTTTTAGAGCCACTGACACATTTATATTTATGTATTGCATGATATATTACCTGTTTTAGTGAGACAGCAACAGAAATCAGGCTGTGATTTTATTGGTATTCAGGCATATTCATGTAATGAAGGATCAGAAATATCCCAATATCTGCTTAGCAGTAGCAGAAATCTGATAACTGAATGCTCACTCACGGTTTTAAAATTTTAAAAAATTTAAAATTTTTAAAAATATGCTAGTATAATAAATCATTACATAATATTTAAGTGAAGTTCTTACTTTGCAAAATAAAATGTGGAAATGCTGAAGCAAAATATTTCTGATTTGTACTTAAAAGCAAATATTTGAACAAGCTAAACTTGATATAAATGGCCAGTTTTAAAAAGCTATTAGGATTGTATGAGTGAAAGTGCAGTCATCCATGGTGAACTTGAGTTTGGTATCCAATTCTGAATGGGATGGGAGTGCTTACACAGGGCATTCTTTAGGTTTGCTTATGGCTTCAGGATTCTCATTAGGAGAAAAATCCATTACCAGTAAACAATTTACTTGCACTGGTTCTTCACTTAAGTTTTCTGCATTATTAATAAGCAGTAGATAATAAACATGATTTATAAAGGACTAAAACAGCAAGTCTGTAGCAGAATGGTGTAGGTAATATTGTGGCAGTCAGTCACCAAGTTTAGGATATGAACTGGTCGTAAGTATTTTTTCTTAAGCAAAAGTGAACATGATTTACCATTACAGGATTAACCTGGTACAGATAATTAAAGGAATTAGGAGGAAACAATGCTAGCTGGAAATCCAGCGCACTAGCAGCTGGTGAAAACACAGCAAGCTCAATGATTCATCATGGAAAAAAGTAAGAAGGTTTCTTTATTTTTCAGATTATGGATTGGATGGTTTAATACATTCCTGTGTTTCATGTTCGTGCCTAACAAAAAGTTAAATTGTAGCAGGCAGTATAGAAAGCAGGCAGAAGAGTGGAAGAATGTGCGGGTACAGATACTGCAGTCTGCATTAAAAGCTGAGAACAGAATAATCCTTGGAGTAACATCTGTACCCTGCTGAAGGCAGAGACAGAAACTCCATTATCTTTAATATGGTTGGTATTGCACCTCCTGCATTCATGTGTATTTTGTTCACATTTTTTGGGCATATTAACATCCTTGACTAGGTACATTGCGCATACCAGTGTGTGGCTCCTTTACAGATTTTACGGGACTACTGATGGTTATTTCCTATATATGTTGTCTGGTAAAGGTTGGAGCCAGTGCAAAGTATAACCTCTTCAATTCATGGTTATTATGGCCATAAATAACCTTTCAAATATCTTTAAAAATAGGTTCCACACACCAGTCATTCTTAAAAGCTTTCCCAATGTTATGTCCCAAAACTAAAACCCTGGCTCAGTGGTAATTACTATTTAGCATCCATACTGTGTTTTGCAAGAAATACTGACAACCTGCTGAAAGTGCTTTTAATTTTCTCCTCTGGAGGAAATACACTGTATAAATCCATCTCACAGAATGACCTCTGAACAAACCCTGCCTTCATGACCACGGCATTACAAAACTGCATGTTTGTGTCTAATCAAGTTAACAACAAGGTAGATGGGGAAATCTGCAGATCCCTTCTCCATAAACAGAGTTGTTTGTTACCCTTGGATTCGTTCAAGAAACGGTAGCAGTGCATGTATCTTAGTCCTTGTCAGAGCAGCATCCTGAACTTTTGTTTCCCAGCCCAGTGGTTTCTGCAGTCAAGGCTCTATTGGCATAGCACTCCCAAAATATTTCGGGAAAGGAAGAAAACCACTTGTGGACCACATCCATCCGTAGAGGCTATTTCAGTATCCAAGGAATTCTACATGGGTTATTGAAGTTTTAAAAAGGGAGTGTAACCTTATGTTTATCAGCATGTGGGACTGACACATGCTTTCTCAGTAGTTAGATGTAGAGATTTCACTCGTGAAGCTTCATCCTGTTTCTGAAGATAGTGCACATTGCAGCCAGAGAGATTACACAGAAGGTCATACTGGAGGCCTGGGACAGCTGTTACTGAGATAGGATGTAACAGCGGTATATTTGTCACCTAACTTAATCCCCAAGTAATTTTTCTTTAACTGAAATTGTTTGGCTGCTTATCTAGTAATTTCCTAGAGTAACCTAATTAAAATTTTCCTCTTTTTATTTTTTTAACGTTAGGAAAACAATACCATCAGAACTTCACATCATTTTTTTCTTTTTTTTTTTTTTTTTTTTTCTTTTTTCCTTTTTATTACAGCAAGTAACAAAACATAAAAAGAATCAGGCAGTAGTTATCTTCACATGAAAGACACAACTCACTTGGATACCAGCTGTCTCTCAGAGGAAATGTTCCTTTTTCCACCCCTCACCGAAGAAGGATACTAGCCCTTTTGATCTTATTTAATCTACAACCATTCAAAGCTTTCTCAGTTCTGACACTGGTGTCACCTATACTTTTACATATGACTCATTAGCTTTTGTACCACAAATATTGCTGCTTATAAGATGTAGAAGTTTGTCTGGTTTTGTGTTTGTTTTTGTTTTTAAGAGATAGTAATTCTGAGTGCTTCTCACAACAGCATGCTAGGCTTGTGTGTCACATCTAATGAATGGTGTTGTTAATCCTTAATTGTGTATTTATAGCTTAGTTTACAGTTAAATGGGAAGAAAATAATTTAGAAGTACTTACAGGAAAGACAATAGCTTTCCTCAGGGACTGAAAGTTGCAAAGATTAATGTCTCTTGCAGAAATGGATTATAGGAAAAAAGAGCTACGCGATCAAGGTTTAGTCTAAATATATCAAGTTCTTGGTTCAGTTATTATTGAATAGACTATTGCCATCCTCATTGTGTGACCAGTCTTATTCAGGAATAAAAGTGATTTGTTCTTGTTTAGTTTAAACCATTTTGGAAATTCATTTCATTTGCTTTAAAATGTGAACATGAGCAACAAAGTTGTTCAGCTATCATTACTGAGATTAAACCATGATCTTATATTAAATTATCTTTTGAATACAGAAATATATATTTGCTGTAGATTCCATTTTTTATGCAAGATCAATGAATATTAAGTACTAGCTTCCACTTTTGTCAGAGAATGATTACAGATATGAGTACGAGAATAATTAGTGATTTAATGCCTTAGAGATCGCGTGGTATTGTGCCACTAACAAACAGAAATCCACAGTGCCACAGTCTGTCTTGTTTTCTGGTATGGCTGTGCTGCCTGCAGCGACATTTAGGTCTTTTCCAAGTTTATTGTGTTGTGTTTAGAGCTCAGGAACATGAAAGGATATTTTATTTTTTTTTATTTCTGTATATATCAATTTGTTGTAATCCATCACTTATTCAATTTAAGGATAGAACTGTCCAATTTGAACTGGAGATACACGTTTCATAAGCATAGCAATATGGTTATTTGATTTAAGAATCATGGAATGAAAGGTACATAACCTGTGGTATTCACATTTTTCCAATATTGTTGCTTTCAAAACACATTGCAGGAAAACAGTAAATAAATTGAATGAAAAAAGAAAGAAAAGAAGAAGAAGGAGAAAAAAGACCTTCAGGTCCCCTCTCTTGTACTGGCTTTAGAAATCAATACAGAGATGGCATTCCTTCATCCATAGGCCTTTCGCAGGTCATGCATTGCTCACATTACACGCTTTAGGACTCCCATTTGAAATTGATTAATCTCCTTATTTTCAGTTTTTCACTTATTCCCCTGCAGTCAGAGTTTCTAAGTCTGTAGCTGAATGGTCCTAAAATTATCATTTGAAGTGGAGTAACACATCACAGGGCTTAAGTTCAAAGCCACTGTGTTGGGTGAAAATCACTTCTCTACATTCTTGCTTTTAAAATACATTTTCAGTGGTTCTAGAAGGCTGTGCCATATCACAGAGGGGAGCTGTGAGTGTCAAGCAAAGCAAACAGTAATTTCACCTTTCTGAAACTGTCAGCCATTTGTGATACATCCAAAAAGTAGGTTTAGGTTTTCATCAACTGGCAGTATTCTAGACCCTTTTTAGCATTTATAGTTTTGATTTGATGGAAAACAAAAGTGTTGTGTTTTGTTTTGTTCTGTTTTTTAATATACCAACTACTAACACAATTCTAGTCCCCACAAATATTATAGAAATTCTTAATGCCAAATGTCCTTAGTAGACACCATATAGGTAGTTTACCAAACTCTAGCCACTCAAGACCTTCTTTTGTAACTGGATTTGAAGATGTCCAGTTACAATGAAGTGCAAACTACTTGTGTGTTTTCTCCACTAGGATTTTACATCAAGTTAACCACCCTGGTATATAAACAAACATTTCTGCAGGAATAACCAAAACCCAGAGGATGTCTTTTTTATACCCACATACTTTGTCTTCACTCCAGTTTTTCAACAGAATGGTGATTGCATCTCAATAATGTGCAGCATGTTTAGCAGGTAAGTGGTGTGCTGGAACAGTGGAGTGAGTTAAGAACTACTGTCTGATAAGTCTTCTGGGACTGGCATAGTAGGTGCTATTGGAAAAGTTATTTTCCTTTTTTTTTTTTGGGGGGTGGGAGGGTGCGGGGATGGTGCATGTGTGCCTCGGATGCTTTATCGTACTGCTGGAACTAACAATACTGTCTTCTGTTGTATCATGCTCTCAGAACAGCTCCTAAGTAACACACTAAAAAAAAAGGCTACTATTAGTTCCTAGAGGAGGCACAGACTTTGAAGCTTAGGTTCAAAGCCTTTATAGTGAGGTGAAAAATCACTTTCTATGAACTGCTTTCCCTCTCTCTTCCGAAAAGGCAGTTCTAGCAATAGGACAGAGAGCAACTAAAAAGCCCAAGGCACATATTTTCTTGACCAGCAATATGTACTAAAATGGATTTAACCTACCTCCTAATTAAGTGGTTTTATGAACAACAAGCAAATCATTACAATTAAGCATTATAAACAGCAGCAAGCTTGTAGTTCAGCCAAATGTCGTGGTACTTGAGGTAAGCATATCATAAATAGTTTCAACAGCTGGTGGTTAAAAAAGTTACCATCCAAGTCCTAGAAAAAACAAAACAGAGTAATGGAAGAGGAGCGGGGAATAATTTATCAGAAGCTTTAAAGAAGAAGGTGGGGTGTTGCTCTTCATGCTGAGATTATTTTCATCAATTACTTCCACCGACACACTGTAGACACAGTCAGAGTTGTGTCAGGATGTTCACACTTTTACCTGCTCAAACACACTGTTAAATTCTTGTGACTCATAAACTGTATGTGTTTGATATTTTTTGTTGTTGTTGTTGTTTTTAGGTTTGTTTTCTTTTTCCTTTTACAAAATTTTTCAAGATTGTCTAGCCTGAAAAAAACAGGATGTTGGACAGATTTGGATAGATTTTACGAGAAATTACAGCTCCCTAAAATAAAACATAGTAAATCATTATGTGCTAAAACAGGAACCATCAAATGGCAGTAGTTCCATTTATCAACAAGATCTCTCCTGAACAGATTGTTCCCCTTTCCTCCACTAGTGTCCTCAGGAGAACAAATTATATAATTACAATATTTTGTTCTTATGTTTTTATATGTTCCCTTAAATTGATACTGATGAGTTTTATTTTCAGAACAATGTAAGGAAAGAACTGCTTTTGCCACCAGATTAGACTTGGGATTTGCATTAAGGGTCAGTGATGTAGCAGTGACAAGAACAGTGAAAGCTTTTAAGGTGGACACAAATATCTGTATTTTGATCTGAAACTGCACATTAAAAATCAGTGTCCACCTCCACCTCTGCACAGGTGCCATATGTTAGTGCCCATTCTCTATTTTTCATATGTGAAAATAAATTCAGAAATGTTATTTTAAAACACTGAATGTTTGTTGTTGTTGTTTCTTGTGTTTGTTGATTTATTCCCACATAGACTTGTAGTGTCTCAAAATCACAATTTTGTTTCACTGCTCATATGGATTTTTTAATCTCTGGTCATTTGGAGCAAATTAAATGGTGCTTTAGTTTATTTCAGATGTCAGGCACACCTAGAAGCTGAAATTGCTCCCGTGTGAAGATGGCCTTGGAACATCTTTGGCACTGAAAGCTTAGGAAGGCATTTTTTGTAAGACTTGCTGTGTCAGCTCTCTGCTGCTTATTTGACAAATCTCTTGTGTAAGGACATTCTCAAAGGGCTGGTTAAACTAGTTTACAGCTGTTTCATGCCACTAGAGAGGGCTTAAGGATTTCTGAGATTAGCTCCAAGTAGACTTGAACATAAACACATGTAATGTTCTTCCCTGGCCCTTGGTTTCTAAGTAGGTTAATGAAGACTGAATATTTTTTAAAAACCAAAACAATATTTCAGCAATACATAAATATACAATGATAGCTTTGAATGCTTTCTTGAACACTTGTACACCACATCCATGCCCAGTGCTTAAATTCCCAATATGTTGCTGTACAGAACTGCATCACAATCCATGTTGTCACCTACTTCACCCACTGACTTCAAATAAATGACTGTAGATCCTAAAAATGTGCTATTACAGTACTCAAGTAAATCTGAAAGCTCATCAGGATGGGTTTGATGTTTCTCCCTCCATAAAATTTGCCACTAATAACAGCGCAGGCATCATTATATGTAACTGCCATCCTGGCCTAATTATATCTTGATCTTCATCCTAGTGTCTTTCCACCCTAGCAATTATCTTTTCTCCCTCATATTTAGCCTAAATTCTCTTTCCTGTTAATTAAGCTGGCTGTCTTCTTGTCTTATACACAGTGAATAAGGCAAAATGATCTTTCAGAAGTATTCTGCATACAGAGCCCCCCTTTTGGTCACTTACAGCATGATGTTCAGAGTGACTTTCTTCAATGAAGAACTTTATAAACTGGTTAAGAATTCCTGGGTGAGGCAGCCAGTGGCTGACAATTTACATGAGTGAAACAAAGTAATAGAAAAAAGTGTGTACAGGTATAACTGTGTTTTAAAAGTAAAAATGAATTTGCAAAAGCTTTGTCTCTTGCACAGGTGATGAGGCTATGCTACAAAACAAAGATAGTTTTTTCCAGGGTGTGTTTTGCAGGCTATTCTACACTGTTCCATTTCATTGCAGGAAATTACGGCTATCATCTTAGGCAGGGTATTAAAAGAGAACAATGTTCTGAGATTTGTTCCTTTTATGGGACTAACTGATATAATTGCTAGTCCTCCTACTCATTAAAGTATCTGCTGCATCAGAACTCAGTGTATATACACAGGACCAGAAAACTTAACATGACAGGTTATTAATGTTATAAATACTCAAAATGTGGGAATAATTAAATTGTCACTAGCTGCCCAAGTATAAAATTGAAATTCTTAGAATCTCTGGTGAGCTTTTAGAGCTGGGGGAACACATTTTCCCCGTGGGGCAAGTATGCAAATACTGAAGTTCTGTCTCTGTCAGCCTGGGATCTGACCCCAGTTAGTGAGACTGGCCATTGAGGGACCTGTTTGTATTGCCTGACACAGCAGAAGCTGTAATAGAGCTTGTGATTACTGTAGTCACAGGAGATGTGAGATGCCTTCAGCACATTCAGTTTGTATTTTTCACTAGAAGGAATGTATTCCAGGAGATGAAGAGTTTTGCAGCATTCAGCAGTGGTGGGTGGTTCATGGTGGGCTGGCTGGAATAGTTCTCTAGGAGGATTTTATTCTACTTAGGTCATGTTGGCAAAATGAATTGCCCTGTTCACCTGTGTAGTCTACCAGCCTGGACATCAGAGGTAGAATTGCACAAATATTTATAACAAATGAGACAGAGACTTGCAAAGAAGTGTGGTGGGCTGCCAAGGCATGTCGTCTTCAATGCCTCAGCTAAATCTTTCTGAGCTTCTGTCAAAATTTTTAGCAATCATCTGAGTTATTATGCTTTTGGGAATAGCTGAGATGTCCAGTGTTTTATCTGTTCCAGTGCAGAAAAAATGAGTGAGATAGGTTTGTCATGCATCACCCAGCTCTGTCACATCATCAGCTTCACAGATTTCAGTGGAATTACCTCATTTTGGGATCAGAGCAGTGCAGGGATGAGTGAAGCCTAGGGAGGGGATCACAGTCACAATATGCAGCTTACCAGTTTTGATTTTGGTAGGCATGGCTTTTATATCAGTGTGCTGAATTTGAACTACATGGAGGATCAGATTAAGAGGTTTAAATTTCATTCCTCTGTTAAACTGTAATAGAAAATCACAGGCTGCAGGAAGCCAGCATGTAATCTTAGACTCTCATAACTTCATTGCTGTAGAAAAGATGCCAATTTTAAATAAAACCTTGTTTATCTTAAAAGATAACAGCCAGCAATATTTTGTACACTTAGCAATGGCCAAAATGTTCTTCTAGATGGGTACAACTTGGTCACTGAATCTCATTCAATTTTTTCATTCTCTGTTTATATCATCCACATGTTCTTGAGACATTCTCAGACACATGCAGACAAGTATTCTGACTGTTTACCTGTTCATTTCATAAACAAGTCCTTTTATTTATCATGCACGTCAATATGTTTAGACCTCTAAACAGTTAGAATCCCTCATGCATTTTCTTCTGTACGTTCTTCTATTCAATGTTCCTTTTGTATTTTTTGAAACAGCTGGACACTATGTGTACAAAGAAACTCATATGACTAATGGACATGTATTCACTGCAGGGTGAAAATAAGCTTGCCAAAATGTTGCATTTAATAAATAGTGAGTTTTCATGGTTCTAAAGTGTCTTCACGACTGCTTGTACACAACATTGAAGAGGACAATTGAGAAACAGTAGAGTTTGGTGCTTAGCATTGTCGGTTCAAGAATCTCATTTTTAACACAGCTGTCTGAAGTAGGCATGCTGTAAGACTCCCTAACATACCCATTTCTTGGTTGTTTACTTCAACCTCAACCTCTGGGAAAAGAAAAGGCTCAGGTGTAAAAGACTAGTTAACAATGACAGAATTTCAATTAGCTGAAAAGTCTTTAAAATATGTAAACAAACATTTACAATACAATGAACATTTAACTAAACAGTGGTTTTCCTTGAGCATGGGGTATACCAAAAACCCAAACACGAACCAAAACCACTCAGTCTGGGAATTCTTTGGGTAAGAATTCGTAGTCTCAGAGGGCTGTGATTCAGTGAACTGAACAGAACTTCCTTGTTTTACAGCAGCTGAAATGTTGGTGATTTTTTTTTATTTTTTTGCATTTTAATTTTCAAAAGCAGTTGCAGCACTTGTACAAAGACTAAAGTTACTAAACAACATTTTTTTTTTTTACATTTGTTAACTTAAAGGTCAACTGGCACATGCCATCGATTTCTTTTTTTTTCAGATACTGTAGTTAACCAAGTTCTACAAACAAAGTTATTACAGGTGATTCATTGAATGCTTGCAGCAGCACAGCAGAGTTTAATTTTGAATGTGATCAATAGGTCTGCATATTTCCAAAACAATGCACACAGCTAAAATAACTTTGATACACACAGAGTGGGAGTCATGGTCACTGACATTTTCAGTCAATAATGGTTTTGAAAAACAACAAACAATAGGTTTTAAATCAACTACAAATTCATTGTTCTTGTGGTACAAAAGTAATTATGTCAGAAATAAAAAAACCCAAAACCACAAAAAGCAACAACAACAAAAAAATGCAGAAAAGCAAACACACCTCTCTTACCCCCATAACAGAAAGAGCTATTACAATAATATTTATTTGTTGTGGAGGAAGTAATAATCAGCAGTAAAATGCAGCAAAGGGTGGTGCCCCAAATCTCTTAAGATAATATCTTGAAAACAATCTGCTCATTTTCTTCCTGGTTTCCTTCAGCTACATAGGGTTTTTTTTTCCCCAGCAACAGAAGTCATTCAATGGTCAATCAAATAAGTAAATTTTAAAAACTGTTCCTTGGAAAATAACATATAGATATAATATGTGTATTTTATCTTCTACTTGCAGAAAGACAATATGGGTATTTTAGCTTCTACATTCACCTTCTACTCTAAGGCTGCAAAACAGAGCTTTCTTTTTATAGAAATCGGTTTAAAGGGGAAAGGTGAGCAATTTCTGGATATAATATGGAAAATATTTAGGGATTCCTTGAAGTTCTATCTAACTTAAAAGTTGGTTTTGCTTCCAAGTAGGAGATTGGACCAGATGATCTCCAAAGCTTCCTTCTAGCCTAAGTTATTTTATGATTCTGAATTATACTCTTTAGCTAAAGGTCTCAAAGACTCTATAGTAAAGGTGGTAACAAAGAGAGACCAAGGATACAGTGTTTAAAAGTTAAATTTATTTCTCTAGATATTCTTTAAAAGACAGTAGCTGCCTCTTTAGTTACCCTTATACATAGAAAAGAGACATAATCCCAAATCCCTCTGGCTCTTTTGAAACTGACAAAAGATAAGTTGGTTTAAATTTAATAAAACAATTGGAACTTCAATTTTACTTTAATACCATGGACTGCCCTTGCCATATAAATTTTAATATAGGAATTATCAACAATTTCCACTGCTTGTTAATCTCATGGGGAACACTGCAGAGGGCTTTCTTCCAGATCTCATCACCTACTGCTAGTTTTGTGACTTCCAATATGAAATGTTTCTTGTCATAAACTGGCAGTTCTTGTTCCACCCTAATCCCATGAGGCTCTTCTATAGAAAAAGGAAATGTAACGATCAAATTGCATGATAGGAAGTGACAGGTTGATTTGTAACATTTAAAAGACAGCTTCTATTATTATTAGACAATTTGATAGAGTAGAAAAATTTAAATCTCTGTTCTACAAATAATTTAGTGCTGTTTCAGTAACAAAGTTGTATTTTGCTTATATTTTATTCATTGGGAATTTTTGTCCCTACTTCCAGGAAAACAGCAAACATCTTATGTCAGAACATTTTTATAACTCGCTCTTCCAATCTTCCAAATTTTCACACTATGTTGCCCTTCAGGCACATATGTGGGGAGCCCTGGTTTAGATTAGCTGTTAAATGGTATATACTGTCCTTTCAAATATATGTGCCTGTGGCACAACTCATTCAGTTCCATTTGTCATAATCAAATACTTTTCCCATCATGTGTTATTTGGTCCCCTGAGCCTGTATGAGGAGCTGAAAGGTGAGTCTCCTTGCTATATTCTTTAGATTACTGAGTGAAGAATTTCAGGGCTTAATTTCTCAGCCTTCTGATTTTTATTTTATTTTTATTTTTTTCTCCCCAATTCATAGGAAACACCCCTTCAAATTTAAGTTCTTAGAGACAACAGATGGCATGACAAAAAAATCCTCAATTTCCATGATTTGGGGAACTGACCTACTGCCAGTTATGGGATAGGACACATCAACAAAGATGTGAGCCATTCAGCACATGCAACCTCCTCCTAAATGTCTTCCCTAAAAAAGATTAAACTGAATCTATTTAAAATCTGTCATAAGTTATATGTGATGTGCAAGTCAGTCCAAGCCATCCAGAGTAGTGATGAATGCTGCCTCCACACCACTAAAGTCAATAAAGAAAACAAATCAGGAAGAAAGAACCGTCTGGCTTTATGTGCTGCACATCTCTTTCCTCAGAAATCAGAGTTATTAATATGCAGCAAAATAAATTATTGTGGATATCTCTTTTCACTGCAAATGAAGTTTGAGATTTTTTATGGTTTACTCCCACTTTATTTCATTGATTTAATGGGAATTACTTTGGGTTACTCTTGAATGCAGTTTCCATTAGCACGTATCAGGTTCACCTTCATTGGCGAAGTACGAACAACATAATGAGCAAAGGACTCCAAGGTGCATGGCTGGTCCTTTAGTTTCTCTGCTGTTCTGATTCTGCCTTAATCTGAGTCTTTTGGAATAAAGTGAACTGCATAAAAGCAATGTGGACAGTCAATTCTCAGGCATCAATTTAACTTAAAAAAAAAAAAAAAAGGAACAAAAGCCAAAAGATCTGACAAATAGAGGGAGCAACCTTCTAGCCATTTTTAATCCAATGAAGGGTTTTTGATCACTGTATAACTAAAACAGTGAAGGATGACTGAAGTTTCATTTTCCAAATAAATCATTTTCCTTTATAGGTTAAAAAAGACAATCTCTTGTCTCGCTGATAAATGGGCAAATATTGCCCAGAACTTATAACATTTCCCAATGTTCAATTAATCTTCTTGTACTGGATGTATTTAATAAACAACAAAAGAGAAAGAAGTAAAACCTGGGACCAGAAAAATATAAAATATTAACATTTGAATACTGTGATACTGTGAAGAGGGAGCACATTCCTGCAAAATGCCAACATCCACCAAAAGTAACACACTACCACATTTTCATGAAATGAAAAACAGAAATCAAAAGAGCATTGCCAAATAGATTTTACCACATTTCTTCAAATGAATTAAATGTGCATTCCACATTTACATAATAAATACTTGCTTATTATCAGTCTATAGAAACTGTTGTAACCAATCACCACACAAAAACAACGAAGAGCTGAGGCCCAAAATCAATATGCAATGCATATGTATATTATCTCTTGGCTTATGGTCTGGAGGCACAGCACACCTTGGGAAAGAAAACCTCTGAGAAAAGGAATCTGTTGTCAGCAGAATAAGTATTGCCAGCAGCTGCCTTAAGTGTCATAACTACTCTGACTGTACAGCATGTCTGGGAACCCTGGAGAGCAGGTGGCTTGAATTTCTCATTAATCTGTTGAGTGTTGAACAACAGTAAGAGCTGAGGCACAGCTGGATGAGTGTGGCTCTGCATCTCTTCCTGACATCCACGGGCAGCCTGCAGGAAAGCTGGGAACCACATTCAGTTCTCCTAAGTGTTAATTAAACTCCTCAGTTGCAAGGCAAATGTCTTGCACAACCCAGGTAAACTTGTGTAAGATTCTTACTAAATGTGTAGTATAAATGTGCAATAAATCAGGGGACTTTTACATATATTTGCAGAAGTCTTCATAGTTTGGCTATGAAAAAAATACTTCATTATTTGATAGCTGTGGCTGTAAACTCTGCAGTCATTTTATTATAACAGATAGCTCTCAAAGCTATTAATATAAGTCGTGCAACCACAATGAGGGCAAATGTTTCGACATGAAACAGTGTAACAATAGCTCCAGTTCAAAGATGACCACAAAGATATTTCACAACCTTGTTTGCTTGTTTTGTTGGGGTTTAGTTAGACTAATAATACAGGTATAATGAAAATAAACCTTGTTTGAAAAGAACCATAGTTCACAATACAACGTTTTTATTCCTGGCCTGATATGTGCAAATGTGTTGTACAATGTTCAGTTCTGATCCACGTAACCTCCAGGTGTCTTCATCTGATCTCTAGAGCTAATATGAGAAAAGTGAGGTTTGTGTGCCATGTATATGCTGTCTGTGAATTAAAATTATTTCAGAGGTAAATTTTCTATGAAAGAAAATGACAAAAATGAATGTATGGGAACTTTAGTAAAGGATAAGTAGAAGAAAAGTTGGCCTGACGTAAGAATTCCTATGTTTTTTCTGTCCTAGGCCACAATCTTAATGTCATGTTATTCTTCCCTTCTTAAATTTCTCATTTTCCACTGCAGCAACACAATCAAGTTAGAATACATTTTGTCAGGAACACTGCAGAAATTTTTGTGAAGAATGAAGTTTTAAGACAAAAGAATTGGTGAGGTCTGGACATTAGAAGTCTGTTTAAAACTCCAGAAATCTGTACCTCCTGTGTGACAGGAGTGTTTTGTGAGAAACAATATTTAAATTGGTAAAACTGAATTTCCCCCTCATCTCTGTCCTTCTGCTGATAGCTCAGTTGGGCTAGAGTGCAGTTGCTATTGCATTACCCACTTAAATGGAAGAGAATTCCCTTTACTGAGGTAATTAGTGCAGTAAGTAAAGGCAAACTGCAAAGCAGAAATCAGACTGGATGATCACAGTGTTACCCCTGGGCCTAAACTTGGTTTCATTTCAAGATGGTAAAATACTGCCCCAGCTTTTCAGGGACAGAGCATAGCCAAAGCATTCAAACACACAAAATAAAACTATTCTGCATCCAGATATAAAGATTTCTAAAGTCTAGAAAGACATAAAATGAAATTAACTGTAATTTAATTGTAATCCACAGAGTCAGTAAAAGCAGAATGATTGAGAACCGTACAAGTAACACTATAATTTCAGCTAATGTTTCCACCCCAAAGTGCCATTTTCAGAGCTAAAGCACCAGCCACCAGAGAAACGTGAAATTGTTGCACAAGAATATTTTCTAACTCGGAATAAAACACAACAAACTATCTAATTGTATTCAGATCAGGCACTTTTAACAGATGTTACACAGAGGATCAATATCGTAGTGTAGATACCCTTATACCTCACAACTGTAATTATGATCTAAATAAGTCAAGAATAAAATACAACAGAGGACCACATGGATAGTTCTGTATAAAAATAATTTCAGATACTGTAATGTGACAATGATTATGAGCCCATGACACTTACATAGGTTTTGCTAAATAGTCGGGCACCCAGACCATATGTTTGAAACAACAATCAGGAATCACAATTATTGTCTAGAAGGTGTAACAGTTTGACACATAGGGCATAGCATTCTTGATTTTGGTGAATATTAAATCTTTAAGTAGTTCAAAACCAAGAAGCTAAGGAACTAAAGATATGAATTTTGTAACCTCCTGTCATGTATCTGTGGCAGATTTTAACAAACATATGACAAAAAATATCCAAAACCAAACTTTGCTAAAAACTCCTAAAATTCATAAGAAACTTTTATTTGATGTTAGTGGCAATTGTATAGATGGGGGGAGATAAAGGCACAAGGAGACAGAGAAAGGTATCATATGGTAAATATTAGACAGAAAATGAGGATGATAGCTGATCCAATTGCTTACGAAAAATATATTCTGGTGAATTGAAATGTATTTTTATGGATCATAACATAGTTCACAAACTCTATCTCAAAATGGCGTGCCTTATATTCTGTTTTTTATACAATCTAGCGTGATGATCTCCTGAACATGAATTGTGGGGTACCCTAGCATGCCTAGTTATAAAATCTGAACATTGTGAAGGGAGTTGTCTATTGCTAGATATTTTGAAGTGCTTCAGAAGAGGATGTGTCTTAAACTATCTTCACTTCAAGGCAATTGCCTACGGTATTATTAAATCCATATTACTTTCCTTAATATATGTTTAGTTTGCAGATTTCTTACCAGGGATATACTTAGGCTTTTTTCCATAACCAGCTCGCTGTTTATATTATGAGATATTGCTCTAAATCGCTTGTTACGTAATTATAAGAAAATAAGACTTCGCAAATGCCAAGAGTAACAAAATGGTTCAATCTGCCTTTTTTTTTTTAATGTGAAATAATCCTCAATTTATGAAAGTAGTCTGAATTCAGAGTAGAATAAAAGCCCTTCCAGTCCTCCCCTGCCCCTCCTGTCCAGCACACAGAGTGAGCCAAGAACCCCCACGTCACTGTGCCGTGGACCTCAAGCGAGTGGGAAGTTTCTTCGTGTCAGGCAATTCAAAGTACTCCAAAGAAGTTCAGACCTGAAACTTAACCAACTTTTCAAGGTAGTCAGCTACCTTAGGAAACCTCCAATGAATGAACAAACTTCACTTGTGACAAGAGTGCCCACAGTTTTCACCATTTAGAGAAGAGTTTAGTGGTTAAAGCGTTTGGTCAGACATCAGGAAACCTGAGTCCTGTTCCTACCTTGATATAGATATCACCACCTAAAAGTGCTCATACAGACAACAATTATTGCAGCTTTTCAAAGACTTGGATTTAGTCCAAGCTAGAAAACAGCAAACAAAAAAATGGGACAAACCCAAGTAAACAACTATTTAACGGTATGCTTGAGGACACTACTTTTTCAGTAATTCCTCTTGTTATAAGTATGCTGCAATCCACACTGTCGTGTAGAGAGACCTGAGGCAGCCATAAACAAACTCTTCTACCACCAGCAGTCTGGTCACAACAGCACTGAGCTCTTGGCAGCTTAAGTTGCCTTGCCTTGTGCTACTAGAAAATAATTTTGCTGGAATGTGAAATTGTTCTCTTTCATAAGAAGGCTTTTTCTCTCTAAAAGCCCAACATAAACAGTGATCATGTTTTTCCCCGTGTATTTGATTTAGCCCTGGTGCAAGCAAATCTAAAATCAAGGAAAATGTAGTTCACAGCACTTCCTGGTGTGGGGCTTGAGGCAAGGACGTGTTAGTTCTGGTCCTGGCTGTTCGCATGCCACAGATGAGAGGGAAAAATGCTGTGGTCTTGGCCAGAAATAAGCAGGTAGGAAATCCTCATGCTAATGTTGCCGTTTGAACTCTTATAATTTGACAGCCTCAAAATATTCAAGGCTAATTAAGCCAAGGATTGACATTTTTGAACCCTTTCAGCATAGAGCATTGTGGTTTCTGTTCACAGTTTCAAGCTCACAGGTCCAAGCTCAACTGCAGGGAACTGGAGTCTCTTTGCTTTTAAGCGACAGCATTCAAATAGGGGTTTACTGTATTTTAACTTAACTTTCCTGAGTGTCCTAACATCAGCAATCCCTCAGCTAGACACATGACTTCATACAGAAAGAAAAGTCACCAGGTTGGGGGGGAAGGCAGAGCCATGCCTAGCACAGAACAGAACATCTGCTGACACTGCATCAATGGGATATAGTCCACATCTGATTACACTGCAGCGTTCCTGCTGTTTTAATAAGACTTTTCCTCTTAGAAGAAATAACTAACAGTGTCACATTGTGGGGTGGCGTTCTCACAGCTCTCAACAGTTGACACTTGTAAATGACTTTCGCCAGTGATTTAAATTAAACTCAATAAGAACCTTATGTCAACAACTTCAGCTGTCCCCTCTGTGCACATATAGCTTCACCTGCATCCTCTGGGACAAGTTGTTTGACTCATCTGAATGCAGAACTGCAGCACTGAATTAAAATACAGGTGTATGTGGATGCCGCTCTTTGAATGTTGAGCTTTGGCCACACTCACTGCTTTTTTCTTGCTTTCATCCCTGAGCAATACACATGATGGAACTGCAAATCTGTGATGTCAAATCCATTTTTGTATAGCAGCATATTTATTTAAAGGCAAAATCATTTTTTTTAATAAGATCAGGGTAGAAGAATTACATATTGCACTTCAACCAAAACTGGCCTGGAAAACCTCATGAAAGCATCTAGATATTACTATTTTATAGTCAGAGAAACTGAGGAAAATTGAAATTCAGATTTTGTTTTCCCCATCCTATGATAATTCTGATATCATTCTAAAGTCCTCTATAATTCCTCTTTTGAGCATAGCCTCTTTCACCTGCTCTCTTCTGTTTTCTTCTAGCTTGTGTCCCTTCCCTTCCCTTCCCTTCCCTTCCCTTCCCTTCCCTTCCCTTCCCTTCCCTTCCCTTCCCTTCCCTTCCCTTCCCTTCCCTTCCCTTCCCTTCCCTTCCCTTCCCTTCCCTTCCCTTCCCTTCCCTTCCCTTCCCTTCCCTTCCCTTCCCTTCCCTTCCCTTCCCTTCCCTTCCCTTCCCTTCCCTTCCCTTCCCTTCCCTTCCCCCTGCCTTCCTCTCTCTTGTTCCACTGTACTTTTAAGAACCTTTTCCTTATGTCATTTCTAATCTGTCTCCTGAGGCTCTAAATCAGCACCTGGGCAAGGCAATCCTCCCCGACTGACTGCTGCTTCTCTAAGTGTCAGTTCGGCTCAGCAGGAGGCTGGTGGCCAGATGGCAGCAGCACAACACTTTTAAAAACTGTGATTCTTCACCGTCCCTCTGGAAAGGGTGGGCTTACAAGACTCAGAGTAGGTGTTTCTGTTCGTGTTCTTGTATTAAAAATTAATATTGGGCAGATTTCTTTATTTGTACTGTTATCGGTGTAGTTTGCCAGAGTCCTGGGTGTATTGATTCATAACACATTTGTCAGAGCTAACAGTAGTGTTTTCAATCGAAACTGATACCATGTGAAATTTTTTTAGCTTTGCATTTTGTCAGAAATTCTGATCTCAGACTATGGCTAAATAGTGTGAACCTGGGAATAATCAGGAGAGAAACTCAGGCTCACTTGTGCTTTGTTAGTGAAAGTCACAATTTCACCAGTGTTTACCTGGGGATGGAAGGCAGCGCAACAAGCTGCAACAGGGAACTCAGACCTGTTCAGACCTGGGACACCGAGGTGAAACCTGGAGTTGGAGGCTACAGGCAGAGTGTAGGTAAATCTCTGTGGAAAAATCTGCTCCACCATCAGGACAGGTTCTGTAACAGAACCTCACAAGGTATTAGAAGTCTTGAATCCGACAGAACGCAGGGAATCTGTGCATACACTGCAAAGTGAAAGCACAACCTGGTGCTATTCTTTCTGGAGTTTCATAAATTGTGCCTATGGAGAAAAGCTGATTTACTCTTGAAATTGCTAAGTCATGTGAAAACAGACACTGGAATTCTGCAGGCTCATCAGTTTATTCATAGGGAAGTATTTAAATGTTGCAAAAAATGTCCACAACTTACGAGTAAACTCTTGGTCCTTTGGTGAGTTCTTTCTAGAGAAGAAAAATATGTGATCTAAGAAGTTGTTAGTGACATTACTCTGAGAAGGAAATTTCTGATCTCAGGTCTACAAATATAAAACCTAACATAAGACTTTCATAGTCTTACAGTGATACTAATCTGTTTTATGTCGTGCATGGAAAAAAAAAAAAAACTGGAAGGCCTTGAAGAACAGATATCAATGGATTATCTTAGATGCCAATAATGAATTAGCTTAATCTGCCTTTATCTAGATTTTGAATATTTTTTATTGTTAGAGTTTTCAACAGAGGTGATGATTAAATATTCAAAACAGCATGCTGTACTCCAGGCATATTTCAGCCAAGAGCTCCTGTATGTGGCTACTTAGAATTACTCTTTATTTTTCTTGCCCACACAGTT
This sequence comes from Columba livia, assembly GCF_036013475.1. Lineage (NCBI taxonomy): Eukaryota > Metazoa > Chordata > Aves > Columbiformes > Columbidae > Columba > Columba livia. The sequence goes on along the minus strand of NC_088605.1, from coordinate 15,132,682 downwards.
TCCCTGATCCGCTGCTCAATCTGCCTTTTACTATTGTAAAATCCTCCTTGGGACTAAGACACAACCCCTGCTGTCTAAAGGCCTCTTTTGAATACCTAATACACTTTGGCTCTGAGTTTCCAATAATTAAGATCCTTCTTGCTTATTTGAGTTCCTGTGGACTCACTTCAGCACCAAAGAACATAAAATTCTTACCAGTGGTAACTCTGAGATCATAGAATCATAGAATGTCCTGAATTCGAAGGGACCCAAAAGGATCACCAAGTCCAACTCCTGTCCCTACATATGACAACCCCACAGTTCACACCATGTGTCTGAGGGTGTTGTCCAGTCTCTTCTTGAATACTGACAGTCTTGGAACTGTGACACCTCCCTGGGGAGCTTTAGAAAAAAAATGTGATAACAGTGAAAAGAAGACACTGCAATGTTGTGACGAGGGGATTCACAGGGTCAACACTTTACTTTTTCCTAACCTATGTTCTAGTAAAACTGAAGTCCTTTATCTTCACTCATATGCAGGGTAATGCTCAGACTTTAGCCCAAAGGAAAAAGAAAAAAAATATATGACTTTAGGTCAGTGAAGACAAGATCTAAAGTGGTCTGTCTAACCCTTCTGAAGGTTGAATTGTTTTGACAATAAAAAGAAACACTTTAAAAGACAAGAAGTCCAGTACATTTTGACCTTAGTTTGAAATTTCGAGGTGCTATTACTTCTGACTAGCCACCAACTACAAATTAAATTACATTTATTATTTAATAAATTCCAATTTCCTATGACTTTAATATGGATGAAAATAATCTTAGCTCTTTGTGCAGCAGACCTTAATGTAATACTGCATTACTGCATTTGCTTCTCTGTCCTAGATCCCTTGATGTCCATTCAACATTATTGTTAACCTTGCCCTTTTCCCCTTTCAAGCTGACCGCATTTTTGTACAACATACCTGAAAAGCAAAGTTTCCTGGTACAATCTCTTTGAAGACCTCAGCAGTAGAATTAACTGCAACTTAAGTAGCTGGCATCTGGTAACCAAAGTCAGACTTTTAAAGATATCTGAAGTTTTATCAGTGAATGCATAATATCAAGCAAAAATCATTGTAGAAATACCTTTCAAAATACCTTTCTCATCTGAGGCTTTTTAAAATGCATTTCCCCTGTGTTCCTTGAAGTCAGCTCTCAGTCAAGAAAATTTTCGTCTTTCATGAAAAGTATAAAGTTTAAGGCAGATTTCCTATAAGGAACGGATATAAGCCAGCCCAATGGCAAGTCAGTATTTGAAGCTTTTCCATTTCCATCTCCCGAGATAGTTCCAGCGTTCTTATCACTTTAATATCAAAGTGCTTTATAGTAAGTCCTTGATCATCTTCTAGTTTGATCAAAACAAACCTGGCTTTGATCTTCATCCCCATATGTGAGTGAAAATGAGGAGGTCTGTACAAAAAGGATTTAAATTTTTCATCAGTGGGAAAAATTATTTGTTTTGTCAATGTCCTGTCCACACCTGGACAGCATCTGAATTTTTACTGATTCTTTTCAATCAAAAATATAATTCCTCTTTTCTACAACTTAAACTTTGCAAGATGGCTTCCAGCTGAGACAAACATATGACAGCTTTCCTGGTTTGTATGTTTATTTGGTAGTATTAGCCTATGCACATAAAAAGTATCTATACAGTAATTCCAGAGCCTGGATTGAGAAAGTCAACATTTTATATGTAGTGAGTCATATCCTATGCTGCTGAAGTCAATGGAAGTTCTTCTTATTGAATTTGTATGAAAGGAGTCAGTATTTCACTCCATACAATCATCTAGTATTTTTAAAATTTAATTTAAATATAGAAGAGCCATGCCAACAAATATTATTTATGTTGACACAGGAGTAGCCAGAAAAATAATAGAAATTTTATCACACACAGCAAAGAATTATATCCATTATCAGAAAATTCCATCAGGAATTGAAATCAGAAACCCACCACTTTTGACTCCAAACTAAACTTTCTTAAAGAGTTCACTCTTATCATTGGTCTAAAATATCATTTAAAAGGTAGGACTGTAGGACTAATTAGGTGTCTTCTACAGAGGCCAAAGTAACTTAAATTGAAGTGATACACATTTTTGTTTTCAATGAAATTTCATCTGAAAGATTTCACATGTCATCAACAACATAAACTTTTCAACCAAAACATTTTAGTGGAAAAAAGAATATAAGGAAAGAAGCCAGTCTTTCAGAGAAAAGTGTTTTATTAAAAATCTGGTATGATATTGAAAAATAATTTTGAGTAAATTTTTGGAGGAACACTTTTTAAAATTATGCTTGAGTTGAAGATATTAAATAATGACTAGAAGTGAGTAGAGAATGATAATCTTCTTATTGTGACTTTAAAACAAACTTTAAATTTTATAGTGGGGTATAATTGAGTTCCACAGAATTATTTAAAACCTCTATAGCAAGGATATAATTGTCTATCAAGCTCTAATGGCTTGTAGAAAAATTTCTTTGTGATATGTTTCAGTTTCATTGGAACATCCCTACTTTCATCCTAACTTGTATGGTCTTGGCTTGTATTGAATTGAACCTTTTTTTGCAAGTCAGTGTATCTTCCATTGTCTTAGCAGAATGCAGACTATTGAAATAAAATAATTTTCAGGAATTCTTGACTCCAAATTAATCTATTAAAAAAAAAAAAAGGGGGATTACATCTTCCCAAATGAACTGTAGGTGGACTTTATGAACCCATATCCAGCTGTAGTTTAGTGTGTGCAAATATATTCAAATATCCATGGATTAATGTGTGTTAGTCTGTGCAATATAGTGTGTGTGTGATTTGTATCTTGTATGTATGTGTTTTATCTACATATCTACCTGTGTACTAATTTATCTCTTTTGTAAGCATAGTGTGACCCTGTCATCATTGGGTCTTTAGTTAGGTTATTGTATTGATTACAACAAAATTCATTTACTTGTTTTATATCAGTTTATTAATCACCTGTTGATTAAGAGGTATTCAAAATCAAATATTAAACTGGTGATCTACCTCAATAAATCTCCAATTGCTGCTAAACCAGAATAGTTTCATAAATCCATTCTGTGACACTGGGGTTATGTCTCCACTTTCATTTTTACTGTTTGTCTTCTTAGACTGCTACAAAGTCAACCACTTTGTCAGCTCCTGTTAAGTGTAACTCCTTGCTAAACCCTGTGTTTTCAGTGGAGACTGGAATCTTTAAATGTTTGAGGAAAAGGTCACAGAAATCCAAAAAAATATATACTTTGATGTTTATTGAGAAATGTTTATCAAAATGTCTTTGTCATCTTCTCAAACAACAATTAAAAATACATTTTTTTATCTCCAATGTTTTAAACTAGTATAGCAGTTTTTTATTTTTCTTTCTTCCAAAGGTCATATTACAATTAATTCAGTATTGAGGTTTTGCATCCCTGTGGGATGTGACAAGATAATGGTACTACAGACAGACCTAGCTAGGCTGAATCGGTTTGCAGATCATTTTTATAAATGGTAAAAATGATTCTCTCCAGACTAACAAAGCAGTGGCACATACAGTACGTGCAATTTTAACGTCTTGCCTGTGAAATGTTGTGGTTGCTTAGGCACAACCAGGCAAAAATTAATCAGGTTTGACTGAGGTACATCCTAGCTAAATCCTTATCTTCTGCAACATTGATTTCAACGTCTACAACAGTTATTTCATATATCTTACTGTTATTTAAGGCCCTTTGGGCGTGTACCCTAATTTCATATACATACTATGCTTTTTTGAAAGGAAAAGTAAAACACATGCTGCAGGGGAAACCTTTGTAATTTGTTTTGTTTACAGATACGCTGAGATACTTCATAAGCGAAAAAAAATTAAAAAAAAAAAAATATCCCAATGTGCACCATTATTTCCTGGCAAGAAACTGTTATTTTTATTCAAGTGGATATCCTGGACCTATATCTGATCCTCTGAAACTGCGGGCCATTTTAACCAAGGTTACTTACCATACAATAGAGACCTGTGCTGAGTCTCACCCTCTACCCAAATTCCACCTGTGATACTCAGGACAAAGGGAAGAAATTACACTGGGAAGTTGCTGTTTTCATTAAAAATGGACAGGAAGTTCTTTGAGAGCTGATGAGTGTGAAGTACCGTGATGCTGCATGGGTTTATGTGTCAGGATTGAATGACCTGGACGTTTAAGAAAGCACCAGTTCTAATTCAAGCATTTCCACAGCTTCTCTGTTTATTAAACCATCTTCAGTGCAGATTGTCCAGTGTGCAACAAGCAGGGTTACACTGAGGGATTTCCTTACATTTAGGCTTTTGTAAGATGTTCTTTGCCTCCTTAAATTCCCGTTCTCATGAAACTTGTGAAAACTTAATTTTTTTTAATGTATCTGTCCTGTGTCAGATTTGATTGAAATAGGCAATTCATTTGAAATAGGCATACTGATTCAAAAGGTGGGGGAAGGGATGACTGACAAATACGGACAACATAATAACAAGACCTGTTCCCTTAGGATGAAGAGTCTAATAAAGAAATCCTGTCCTTTCCCAAGCCAAGGAGAGAGCTGTCAGTTCTGTTGAGGTCAGAAACCACAAGTCCAGGATGAGCTGCCAGATAAGCACAGTTGCAAGAGGGAAGGACCTAAGAACTAGATATTATCATCTGAAATTAGAGGAGACAGCAGGTAATCTGAGATATCTGAGGCAGTGGAATAAATTGGAGATCACAGCAACATTTGAAAAAAATTACATTGAATTTATATGGGGCAGAATTCTTGTTATAGTGCACAGTTTGTGACAATAGAGAAAAAATAGAAAATAACAACACGGCTAGATGGAGTAGGCAGATGGATGAGCACATTACTGAAACACTGTCTGCATTAGGGAATGCTACCTGTTTAAAATTGGAGATTAATTTCATCATCTGGGGCTAGAGAACCTGTTGCATGGATTTTTGAATGATGTAGGGAAAGGTTCATGGCTGTCCTGCTGTGTCCTCTGTACATTGCCTTGTAATATTTCTTTCTTTTGTTTCATTTCTTATTTATGGATTTTTACTCATTGTCTTTTCAAATCTTTGTTCTGTTTCTTACATTTTTGCTTGTTTTTTCAATACCTACTGCAGTGTGTTACTCATTTAAGGTAAAAATAAGTTGAAATACCACTAAAAAAAGGAAAAACAAGATAAAAGTGTTATTTGATATTGTTTTCAGATGCTTTTTTTGCCTTGCATTTTGTTTATTGTTTCATTGATTATCATTTCCTGTCTTGCCTGGATCCCTTGATGTGAATCTAATCATTGCTGTTCTTGTGATTAATATTTAGATTAAATGAGACAGCAGTAGGAATTTGTCTGGGTTTCAAAAATGTTCTTGCCATATGACTCACAATATGTGCCACGTTGGTGACCTTGAAGGTCAGTCATCTCTTTATGCACAGGTCAGGTACTCAACAGCCAGCAGAAGTAAAATCTTCCGAAGGTGTGTTACTGCTGATTTAAGTGGTAACAGGCAACAGGATTCCAAGAAAAAGAAAAAGAAAAGGAAAAGTAAAGAAAAAGAAAGGAAAAGGAAAAGGAAAAGGAAAAGGAAAAGGAAAAGGAAAAGGAAAAGGAAAAATACACAAAATAAATTCGACTTTTAAAATCAAGATTATTCTGGACCTCCTAGTCTTGGTTTGATCTCACAACTCTCCCTCTCTTTGTTTACTGATCAATTGAATAGGAATCTGGATGTTCTTACAGAACTCTCCTGGGTGGCTGGTGTTTGCATTGCTCATTGAACCTAAATAGCAAACACCCACCAAAACCTACTAAGGCAAACTCCTACTTTAATAAAGAGAGGATTTGCTTGGGAGAAGATAGCAAGCTTTGAAAGGGGTGTTGGCTGACATTACAACATGGACAAAGCAATTCAGAGTGTTGGGCAGTCACGGCTCAGCAAAAGCAGGACAGCCAGGGAAAGAACTGTGGGGGATATTTTTTGTCTAGCCTGTTCCTTGGGAATAAGAAAAATGCACTGACCGTTATTGCAAGTTGATCATCTGTTCTTCTGAACAGAAATATTTGCTTGGCTGCTGAAGGTTGAGTTTTAAGATGCCCAGTATAAGCAGAAAGGTCATAACTCATCACCCACACTCCCTTGAGAAATCACTCATCCCACCTCTGCAGGAAAAATAGTAAGAGAGTATCTTACTTAAAAAAAAAAAAACAACCCACAACTTTTATTAAATAATAATAATAATAATAATAATAATAAAAAGGAAATATTAAAAATGCAGTGAAAATAAAGTCAGAAGCCTTAAAATATTGATTGCAGAATCATTTCCTCTTGCTTTATTTTCATAGATCAGACTCTGTTCCTGAGGAAACCAGAGAAGAAAGGCAGCAGGTAGCCAGCAGTAGAGCGCCAGTGCTCTCACTTGTCACTGTCAGTCCCTGCTGCTCATGGAAAATGCCAACCTGCCAAGAGCCAGCAAAAGCCTCAAGGGAGCAAACTCTTCCTAATGGCTGTGAAACTTTGGAAGCAAACAAAAATATGAAAGGGCAAAAGCCCTGCATTTTGTTTTTGCACTCAGAAGAACTTTTCTCAAATGTCTTCGAATCTCTTTTGTTTTAAAGTAATTTTAAAGTATTTTGTAAAATACTGCTGTGGAATGGTGTCGGGTGCTTCACGTGGTGCAATTAACAGAGCTGAAGTGTCTCCATTAACAAACTTCAAAAAGTTTAGGGCTTGGGCTTTGTTCAAGGAATATCCAAAGTGGGTGCCTAGAACACTGGAAGCATGTTAAGTCTTGTCGAATATCCTCAGTGTGACAGTAACACATGCAACATGCATTGCTGTAAGGAACCCCTCAGCAGGCACATATTGCACAACCCTTCCCTCACATCAGTTTCCTCATGTTCTTCCATCATTGCAAATGTGATCAAACCAGGGAACAATCGCATGTTATTTTCAGTCCTTTCCAATTTTTCACCTGCTAACTAGGCCAAAAGTTAAGGCTTCCCAGCACTTATCAAATTAACCTCTAGTCATGATCTTTTGTTTCAAGCGGTTTCCCCTCTCAGTCTCCACAGTGCCTGTGGCTAAACCACCAGGAGCTCCATGATCACATTCACTTGTCTCACCTCTTTTCTCCAACACCAAGTTATTAAGAGAAGGTGAAAGTACCTGGAGGCAAACAGTAATATCTCTTACTACATGCTAGGGGTATAGGGAATTGTTATATTTTGCTGTAATATTAAGTACACAGCTGACTGTGAGGTGGGTGGCTTTCAGAAAAATAAAAAATGTATGGCAAGGAATGAGTGGCGTATGAGATAAAATTCTCTGGTGGACTCTGATGTTTCACCAAACCTTCACTATGATTTTTGGCCATGGTCGTGAGAAAGAAGTGGGTCAAAAAAAATCTCTCTGAAGCCTTCTTGTTTAACTAAGTTGAGGCATGCTTGTCTAATTTGAGTGCACTGAGATTTAAGGAATTTCCTCATTTTCCCAACACCATGACTCATATTTTTCAGTTCCGACAAACACTGGCACCTTCTTATCTTAATTCCAATATATGGTTTTACTCTTCATGCCTCTTAGCTAGTTTCCTTTGAAAAGTAACCAACAGCTGTCTTCCTCAATCAAGAAAGCATGGCAACTTTCTAGAATGTTCAAGAAATAGTAGATTCACCTTTTTGCCAGTATTCTTCTCAAAGGTCCATCAATTAGATGTCATCCCCTTCAGAATTTTGTAAAATTGATGTGATGTGTCTCTAAGACATCTTCCTTTCAGCTAATGCTTTTATCATAAATCTTATTCTTACCTCCACTGGCTAATAGGGATATTGCGCAGCTCCTCTGATAGACCAGAAGGGCCTAATTCTAACTTCAGTGCATGCTGGAAACTTTAAGTAGCTGCATTCAGAAGCACAGGAGCAGATTGGGAAGCTCCCTAGGTGCATATTTGACACAACATTACAAGTCTTGCAAAGTTTCAGTTTAACAACATGATTTCATAAGACACAAGAAATAGCTGGAATCAGGAGGAAAGAGGGGAAGGATATTTGGGACTGAGAAGAGAAATCTAAATGAGATGGAGGTCTCATGTTGGGGATGGTGGCTACAGTCTTTATTTTGGTGTCCAGCATACTCTGCAAGGGGTGATAACAAGCAGCATTTAGATTACAGAAAACAGAACTGGCTGAAAATTGAAAGAGCATTTTCACTAAAATATTGATAAAAATATGTTTTCTGATTTTCTGTGCTAAAAGCTTGTTTCAATAAAAATTTTGCAACCAACTCTAATAGCAGGCAATAACACCGAGTGTATTGCACTATAACAATGGAATAGTTTTTATGATACATGTTATCTAAGAATGAAGGAAAAGTACTGGAGTGCACTTTCAGGCTGACAATGGCTTCAGAACTAATAATGTCACTAAGAATATTTAGATAGATTGGAGTTGATTAATCCAGCGAGACAGGACAGTGCTACACAGCCAAAATATATGTTATAGCAGAGACAGATTCAGAATGTACAATGCAAGTCTTTTTTTTTTCTACCCAAGAAAAACACTTTTAACCTCCTCTTTATTTTATCAAGTCTATTTCTTCCATATATGCTCAGAAGTTTCTTGAAGTGACAGCTGCCCATCAGATGTACCAAATTACTCCACTGAAGGCCATATTGCGGCAGCAATTTTAAGCAGTGATTTTTCTTGATGTTAAGAACACATGACTTATTTTTACATATCTCAGAGGAAAACCACCATTTTGTCACATTTCCATCAGCCAGAACAATCTTCAAATTTCAAAACAGGTTTGTGGGAGACTGCCAGAACGAATTTAAAAATAGAATGACTAGAAAGTGTGAAGTATACACCATGTGTAACCCACTCTTCTTCTAAGGAATAATTACATGCCAATTAGCTAAATTCTTTCATGCCCATGGGATATTTCAAGTATAATCGAGGAACAATTATTTTTGACTAAAATGTTAGAAGAATAATATGCAGATTTATTTGTTCTGAAGACATATGAAGGGTAGATGAATATGGAGTTATCTTGTATTTCTAAGCAATTAATTACAGTATTCAGAATACTCAGATTACAGACTATGAGTAAAAATTATTCATTAAAAAATAAGATTAATTACTGAGGAATTTGTGGATTTGATTTTAAAAAAGTAATTCACGTCTTTTGCAACTGGTAATCTCTAAGGTTTAACCATCAAAAATATCTATATTGTTACAAAATCAGCATTTAAATGACTCAATTACTTTTAGGATATTTCGATTCTAGTTACCCAGTTAAAAAGATAACAAAAATTAAACACCGGGAATGGTTCACATTTGTCCTCTTCTACAATTATTGATGTAGAAACTAATATTAGCCTTCTATCAGTAATATAACATATCCAATATAATATTTACATTATTTAAATATATGTTTGTTGACATTGTCAGTAACCCATTTACATATTTGTTGAGCTTAATATCTGATCCTGTTTGCTTATGAAATAATGGAGGAAAAAAACAGAGTTGTTAAAAAATATGTTTTGAAGCAAAGAAAATGAGCATTCAGTTCTTGGAAAATGACCAGTCAGCACTTATTAGAATCTATAACGATCACAGGTAATGTTAATCGTGAAATTATTTTCTCCTTCTATGAAAATGTCAGTGAAAACCAAGCTTCGGTTCATTTTGTACCATGTCAAAATCCAAATGATTTTTAGATTATAAAGGAAAAAAATATCAATGTTGCCAAATTTTTAACTACGTCTAGGTACAAGTACATAACCATTTTTGTGAAAAATTTTAATGGGTTCAAACTTCACATGCCCTTTTTCTTATGCCATTTATGGATTGTAATGTTGATCACCTCTCTGACATTCATCCATTGAACATTTTGAAATATTGTGGCTCTAATCCAAGGAACAGGAGAATCTGAAGAAAACAGTTGGCTTAGTATTTTGAAGCCACAGAATGTTGCAAAGAAAATATCACATGTCACTATGAACAGAAAACAAGCACATTTTTAAAATACCTTGACAAAAATTTCATTTTTGATTGTGAAAAGCCTCAGACTGAAAAATAATCTGAAAGCTTTTAAACTCTGAGCACTTCTGAAAAGCTTTAATGAGATCAAATGACCTTCCATCCTTGCTTGTATAGTAGCAATAGCTCACTGGTTCTCCATCTGTGGTCTGAAAGGAGGACTTAGAGAACATGCCTTCAAGAACAAGTAAGTTTGTTTAACTCTTACAATCTGACTTGACCTGTTTGGAGTTGTTTCCAACAGTTCAGCTTTCATAACATTACAGATGTAACAGATGTACAGATGTAACAATATTTGTATATGTTTTTGAAAAATGTAGTATTTTTGAAAACAGTAAACACCATCTCTGAGATACAACTATTATTTCAGTTGATTTTCCTTTGCAGCTGCAGGAGAACCTAGTTCAAGAGTTCAAGTTATTTTTTCTGTAAGCAACTTTCAGACTGTTTTGTCAAGCAAAAGGCTCTGACTTTGAAATCCTTCTACACTCAAGCAGTCGAAGACTTTATTTTTTTTTTTAATCAAGTTTAACCTTGTTTCTCCCATTTCCTCGTTTAAATGCTTCCATCAGAGCAGCACATATTCGTTTGTGGTTCATTAGATTATATATCTCGATCACTTATTTGCAAACCTGTTAAATCCACTGCCTGAGGTTCAGTGTAAGAAATGCTTTGGGTTTTAAAAGTAACTGTCTCTCTGAAATTCCATCCTTACTGTTCTTTGCTAAAGCAATGGATGACTTAGACTTAGTTTGTTTTTTGTTACAGTGACATCAGCAATATCACATCTCTGTGATTTTCCAGGATCTGCACCTGCTTCAATATTACTTTTTGAACTTGATCGATTGCCTTGGTAAGTCTCTTTGGCAACATGCAGCATGCTGCTTTGTTATAATCTTCCTGGTTTGCTTAGGTACTCAAAGCTGCTGGCATATTTCCTTCAGACTTGCTGTCTTGAAAAGAAATATATTTGTTTTCTGAGGCTGGAATTCAGTTTCCTTCCTTTCCCTTTTTGCCCAGTAGGAAATGCGCTTTACTCTCCTGCTTTTCTCATTCTTTTATTGCAGTACAGAACAACCCAAAGTATGTGCTAATACACCTATTTCCCTTGTTGAGTTGTTGAAATTATTATTATTATTTTATTTCATTTTTTTAACCTGTACAGCTTGGTCATTGTGGTTGGAAATACAATATCTGGCTTTCTGGAGTGTCTTCCCAGCTTCTGCCCACTGCCTGCCAGTGTATAAATATTACTGCAATTTTTGTTTTCTTTTTTTTTTTTTTCTGCAGGTTTTCAATTAGTTTTTTTTTGTGACTCACTGAGTGAATTAATCACAACTGAGTGGAAACAACGGCCCCTGGGTCAAACATTGATAATGAGATTTCGAATTACACTTAATATGAAATACACTATGGTGAGCTTCTCATGAGCTTGTTTTTCTTAGTCATATATTTTTACACATGCAAAAACATTAATTTTCCTTCTTTAACTTAGAAGGAAAGTTCAGCAATGTCTCTCCTGAAATCCACTGAAAAACGGAAAAACCTTCATGAAAGAATTATTATAGAGGAAGTTCACAAATTTCTACAAAGTAGCTTAAATAACTTAGTAGTGATTTTTTTTTATGAAATTCAGTTACCTCAAAGTACCATTTAATAAAAAATTGTAACTTCCATAAATTGTGTCAAAGGCACACAGCTCAAGATTATTTATATTCTGCTTATAAATGTGTTCTGCATTACAGCATTATTTGACTTGTAGAGTTCAAAGCAAATATTCATTTTATATGTATATATAGTCTTTATGTATTCTTTGTGTGACAAAATTAAGAGATCCTATAAATCAAAACAAAATGGCAAAAGCATCCTAAATCTAGTTCAGGAATCTTCCCTGTTTTCTGGATTATCATTATTTCACAATGATTCTTCAGTGATCTATAAAAGTTAATAGTCCAGAAAATGGGCTGTGCCATCTGTTCCAGTTGTGATGAGTTCATTAGTCTGTACCTGAAAATTTGAATGTAGTTCTTAAATGGCTTCACTGTTGTCTGTGAATATATCAAGCTCATCTGTGTGAAAACTGTTTTTAATTTTGAACCAGTCTAACCAGTATTTCACCTTCACAGAATCACAGAAACACAGAATGTTAGGAATTGGAAGGAACCTCAAAAGATCATCTAGTCCAATCCCCCTGCTGGAGCAGGAACACCTAGATGAGGTTACACAGGAAGGCATCCAGGCAGATTTTGAATATCTCCAGAGTAGAAGACTCCACAACCTCCCTGGGCAGCCTGTTCCAGTGCTCTGTTACCCTCACTGAGAAGAAGTTTCTTCTCAAATTTAAGTGGAACCTCTTGTGTTCCAGTTCGAACCCATTACCCCTTGTCCTATCACTGGTTGTCACTGAGAAGAGCCTGGCTCCATCCTCATGACACTCACCCTTTATATATCTGTAAACATTAATGAGGTCACCCCTCAGTCTCCTCTTCTCCAAGATAAAGAGACCCAGCTCCCTCAGCCTTTCCTCATTAGGGAGATGCTCCACTCACTTAATCACTCAATCATCTTGTAAGAAGAGTAATACCAAAATTGTTATGCTGAAAATAATCAAGGATTTTATGAAGGACGAGAACCCACATTAAAACAAATTCACTGAGTGCAGGTTGTCTGTCATGTATTTCAAATGGGCTTTGAACACTCATCTAGTGAGATGAATTCCTCAAACTTCTCCTTGATGGTAAATGTCCAGGAAAAGAAGCATTGCTTTACAGCTATGGTGATACAGTTTTTTCCTTACAAATTGGAAAAAGTCAGACGTAACCAGAAAGGGCATAATTAGGGGATGACTTTAGGGAAGTGAGATATTCTTTTGTGAAGCAGATGAATTACTTGGAGACGCAAGAGAAAATTTTAAAAAAGCTTCTCAATACCTTATTTTAAAAATCACTGGCCATCAATGAAAGGGAGATTCTGAATGGTTTTTAAGTCAACTCAGTTGGCTTCAAAAGGAATATCACAAATAAATGTTTTATTTTTTTGACAGAGAAAAAATTATACTTATGAAGTAGGAACTCTTCTCTTGTGAATAACATGCTAATATATTATTGGTCATTTTTTTTATTCTTCTAATGAGAACAATGCTTTTCTCTCTCTCTCTCTCTTTCTCTCCCTGGCAAAGACATTTTAGAATATGAATATTTTTTTATAATTTCTCTTCTGCAGTGCTGGCAGACAAAGCATGCCTTCCCTCATTACTCATTGTAAGAATAAAGGCTTTCACTCTCAGAACCCACCAGTCTTGTGGACTGACACATAAGTCTCACAGGACTGCAGTAAAGTTTCAGTTTTACAGGTGCTGTAGACTTCTGATTTAATGAAGTCACAACAGTTGCCCTATTTGCTTTAATCATTAGGATAAAAGGTTCTATTTACAGTAGCAGATGGTGAACTGCTTTGATCCACTTCTTATGTCTCCATAAGCTTTATAAACTGTTAGAGCTGGTCAAATATCTTGAACTGAAATATAGTTCACTAAAACCTGTTTTTTGTCCAACCTGAATTATTTGATTTTTATGGGATCTTTTTCTGGAAAAGTAAAAAGAAATTGTTTAGCGTCAGGTCAACATCCCATTAATCTCTAGTTGTACTCAAACTTTATATCTCTTTGAAGCTGTATCATAAGCTCTTCTTATTCACCTTCCCCATGGGTCTCTGATCTGCTATGCAGACTTCATTCCCTATGGTTCTTCTCAGACATGAGTTTGTGACATTGCCTCCCAGACACAGCCATTCTCTTGTGCTCATGCCTATCTGCCACTAAAGGCATGAAGGTACATTTTTCAAAGGACTCTGGTGCAAAGATACCTCAGCTAGAACATAACTGAGATGACAAACTACTCAATGAAATGATGGGCCAAAGTGTCAACTGAGTCCTGAAAGCACTTCGGTCACGCAGGGTGGAATAGTCAGACCAAGCACTGTACAACACCAACAGTAACATTAGGGCTGTTTATACAACTTTAATCTGATTTCCACTTTATGATGTGGATGTATTCTGGGAATCAAAGCCTGGATAATAAGGACTAAAGGGCCAGTGCTTTTAGATTTTTTTTTTTTTTTTTTTTTTGTATATGCATTGTTAATGGAAAATCACTAAAACGCAGAAGTTATACTTTGAACTGGTTTGCCATAAATTAGTACAAGAAGTGAAAATAAACACATGGTTTTACTTACAATAAACTTTGCTATTTGCTTTTCATAATTTAAAGCAACTCCCCAGAGTTATTGCTGATGTTTTTTTATTTATTTTTTCTTATATTACACACATTTTAGGAAGCTAGATTTTCTTCATTATTTTTGAGTGCTGTAGTATTACGAAGGATAAGCTAAAAATGTCCAGTGAGCACAGAAATCAAAGCACCTAATCATATCTATGCAGGATCACACCATCTTTTCCTTTAGAGGCAGAAAACATCCCCTCTCATAGCTAGTATCACTTTATACCAAAGAGACAGTCATGAGAGATCAATCAGTTACAGAAACCTGGAAAAACTGAGCTATTTCAAAACATAATATTCTTCTTCTAGGTTGGTGTTTTCTGATTTTCAGTGATAATAAGGTTGGTATGTAACACACTGTGAGCAATATCAAGATTTGTTTTCCATGTTAATCTGGGCCAATGTTGCCTGTAGGGCCAGGAAAGGTGGTGAAAAAGAAAAAATAATACCAAGCCTTTGCCTTTCCACTGCATCCGCCTTATTATCTTATTTTAGGGTCTTGCTTGTATTGTTAAACACCACATTAGAGCCTTAAACATGTTCCTGACTCAGCTTTCTCAATGGGAATTGAATTCTTCAAAGACCAGGCTGATGCCTAAAGTCTGCTGCAATGCACAGACAGGCTGTGGGGACATCATCACTATCCCTGGGTCAGAGCTTTTGATGCTAAGTTTTGAAGCTAAGTTGAAACACTCACACTTATAAAAGTACCTAGAATGCTTTAAAATGAACTTTAGCCAGCCAAACTAAGAATGTGTTTAAGGGTCCCAGCTCAGGATTTGAGCTAAAATGTCAAATCTAAAGGAAAGGTTGGCATGGGGAGGAGGGGCAGTAAGACAATGAATATGGTGGTAAATAAAGGATTTCAAGATGATTTGGAAAGAAGGAATATAGACACACTTGTGACCATTTTTAGTATTAAGAGAAACACTTTTGGATTATTCTTATTCCTTATGGGCTTTGTCTTCTGGAACTCTGTTACCAACTAAGGGCCATCAGGATGGGGTGTGAATTGAGCTTCAACTCAGAAGACTCAGCCAGCATTTAGAATATAGGTTTGAATGAACAGTTTTCTCAACTGGTCTTGGATATTTTTTCTTATCAAGAAAGCAACACTTATAGAAAAATACCACATCATCATCACTTAGTTCATCAGCTTTGTTAATTTTTGTAAAATAATGCCTGGTTTTTAAGAAGTGGTTGTTGTAACTTAAGCCCAGCTGGCAACTAAGCACCACACAGATGCTCCCTCATTCCTCCCTGGCCACTCTGGTGGGATGACAAGAAAAATAAAAACAAACAAACAAACAAACAAACAAAGCAAAACAAACCATACAAAAACAAACAAACAAACAAACAAACAAAAACAAAAAACCTGTTAGGCTGAGTTGAAGACTGTTCAATAGGATAGCAAATGAAGAGAAAATAAAAACAACAATAATAATAGAATATTCAAAACAATTGATGGACAGAACAATTGCTCACCACTTGCTAATTGATGCCCAGACTATCCCCAAGCAGTGATCCCCTGGTAACTTTTTTCCTACTTTACATACTGAGAAGGATGTCATATGCTATCAAAGATTGCTTTGACCAGTTTAGGTCAGCTGTCCTGGCTGTGTCCACACCCAGCTTCTTGCGCATCTCCAGTCGTCTGTCTGGAAAGTCCTTGACTTGGTATGAGCATTGCTTGGTAACAACCAAAACTTCAGCATATTATCAACATTCTTCTCATACTAAATCCAAAACACAGGACTATTCCAGCTTCTAGGAAGAAAAATAATTCTATACCAACCAAACCCAGGACAATAGGTCATCTGTAATTCTTCTGGAACTCAGAAAAATCCCTTACCATTGCTGTATTTTTAGGAAAGAATAATGAATAACTGATAGGATGAAATATAGGGCTACATAATTGGCAAATGGAGAACGTTTTGCAGAAATCACTCAAACTATTTTGAATTTAATTTCTAGTCATGGTTTATTTAACACTAGTAGAGTGCTAGAAGAGTTTCACAAAAGATTGATGATCCTCTAGAGCAATTCCTAAGCGTAATATTATGTCTTAAAGAATTATGTCACTTTCTTTAAGGGTGCTGAGAAAGATATTACTATGCATCAATAAAAATTCAAGTTTTACCAACCATCTGTATTGCATAAATCAAGTAGAGGGTAAGGGTTTCCCCAGAAAACAATTATGGAAAGGAATAAGATGCCCCAAATGCCATTTACTGTACTAAAGCGTGTTGGTAAATGCATTATGCTGCAGCTACAATGAACTTCAGAATAAATTTTAAGGACAATGTTTTCAAGGATTTGTGCCCAGGGCCCTGTTTCCATGGAAAGTGGTGTTTCTTATCTTTTGAGTTGGAACTTGCCTACAAGGAAGAGGTATACTTGCTCATTTTCAAGTGTGGTTTTCAAACTGCTTTATAGATGATGGGAAACACTTTTCAGCTCTGTTTGGCCATGTTATTTCAAATGAACTCAACGTGATTAGTAGTGTTTCATCTGAACTTAAATAAAATTACTTGAAAAGAATGTATGTGTGTGTGCATACCTATATATATGCATACACAGGAAATTGTTACAACTAAATTAAGGGAAACATGTTAAATTAAAACTAGTACTCTAATCAAATTAGCTCAATGTTGTTAATTTGAAATTTACCAGCTTGCCTAGGTCACTGTAGAATGACTTTATATGTTTTGGAGGTGTTCAAGGAGGTTAGACAATGACTATGTAAACACTTCAGAGCTCATTAAATGCATGCCATGTACAATTTCCTGAACTGAAGATACCAGTGCATCCATGTGGAAGTAAAATCACATCCAATATATGCAACAGGGACAGAAAAGTATGAACTCATCTATTAGTATTATTATTATTAAGTGAGGATAGGTTCTGCTTCTCAGTTCCTAGATTATTACCTAGATTTATTCAAATATGAGACAAAGGTGCAGAGTGTATTAGAGTTGTTCACAGAGAACTGGAGTTAGATGTTTATTTGTTATTTAGGAAATACGCAAATTTTTGTTTTGTAAAGAACAGACAGTAATCTCAAGGTGATAATTTTTGTCAGCTTTGAACTCCCTTCAGAAATATTTACTTTGACACTATAGGGAATTAATTTAAAGTAAGGATTTATAACATAAAATATTTCTGAATCTTTTCAATATATAGAAGAAGGAATAGTATGGGATTGTTGCCTAAATTCTGGTGTATAGTTTATATTTGCAAATGTACATTTTGAGTAGAATTTATTTTGAAAAATCCAATGAGTGGTATGGGGTTAGACTGTGCAGTAAACAAACTGTATGTTTTGGAAGGAGATGAAGCTTTCCTTGAAGTGCTTTCCCCTTGGCTTATTAAGAGTACTAACGCGATGTCTCTCAAGAGATTGCTAAAATGTCATTAAACGAAAGACTGACAAAGACTGTGAAAGGTAACAATGCATGTACTATATTCTCAGTCCTTAGGACCTACTCCACCTTGAAGAGCTGTGTCACCCTGTCACAGAGGCACCCCGAGGTTAGTTTAAGGGACAAAAGGGTCCAAAACAACTTTTATTAAACCAGTGAAAAACAGGGTTTTAGCACTCCAAAAGTGACTTGAATACAGGTTTGGATATCAGTTGAGGAAAATTATTAAGGGGCAGCAACTAATACAGCAGGAGGTCCACAGTGTGCATACACGTGGCTTCACCAAAAACAATGCCCAAGCCATCCCTGAGTCCGGGAAGAGTACACACTTGCCAGAACATGGTGTGGGATTATTTTAAAGGGATACACGTACTCGTATTCAGTATGGAAACTGTACTACTCGTGATTCTGTGAGGGTAAATTTATAATACACTCGCAATCCTGCGAGGAGAAATACATGTGCAAATGTGCATGGAATATTACACTTGCTTATGTGGAAGCACGGCAGGAAAATACACTCGCGATTATGCGAGGAAATAATTTATACACGTGCTCGTATTGAGCACAGAAAATATGCGTGCAAATGTGCACGGAAAGTAGATACACTGGCAATCCTGCGAGGGTTAATTTTATACGTGCTTGTATTGAGCACGGAAAGTACGCGTGCAAATGTGCACGGAAAGTATAAATACACGTGCAAATGTGGACGGAAAGTAGATACACTTGCAATCCTGAGAGGGTTAATTTTATTCACACACATGGCGGCAAGGCAAGAGGAGTCTCCATCCCGCAGTGGGGGGTGGCTCCTGGCGGCAGGGGCTAAGCTCGTAACTCCAAGAGATCGCGCTCAAGGGGCGGAGTCTCGACGAGAATCCCGTTTTTTATAGCCTGATCAGATCTGACTGTAGGCATTCCAGAAGCTTCTCTGCACCTCCACACTGGCTGTGGGGTGCCCCTGAAGCTTCCAAACATCCCCCACACTGGCCATGGACGCCCAACGGCTCCCTGGCGCCTCGGCACTCCCTTCTTAATGGTCCTGGCCAAGGGCTCTGAGGCCAAACAAAAGAAGCTGTTAGCCTCAAGCAGCAGAGAGAGAAGGAGATGTGTCTACTCCTTTCATATCAAAGGATGGAGGGGGAGAGAGGGTGGGTTCTGCCACACACTCCAAGACAGTGGAGGCAAAGTGGACTGACCACCACAACAACACTGGTAAGGCATTTTTGAGCTATTATTTTCCACCACTAATGAGCTGGGGTGCAACTGGAACAGCTTATAACTGGTAATGAGGTCTCTTTTATCAGTTATCCCAAATTATGCCCTTCCCTCTTGATTTTTGTATAACAGTGTTTGTCCAGCTGCGATGGCTGTGTCCCACTTTTATCACAAGTGCTGTGATGCCAGTCTTTCTGCTAGGTATCTACAAAAGATCTTCTCAATCTCATTTAATTTCTTGAAAACTCAAGACCACTCTACAGTCTGTTGAAGCACTCAGTGATTTTAGAGCAATATTTATTCAGGAAAGAACACAATGCTAGTCACCCTAGGTGGCCTGTTTTAAAAATTCAGAGGGTAGTTCTTGTGAATAAAGCTCATTCTCAAGTGTTATGCTTTTTAGATAACAACAGTGATCAAAAGCATGTCTCTTTCAAACTGGTGCTTCACTACTGATGTTAATGACCCAAAATTCCCTTGTTCATTCTTAGGCCCAGCCCTAATGCCAGATCCAGAAAATTACCCAGTTGCCCTAAATTTCACTTCTAAGTTTTCATTCTTCTTTGTGTGTGGGCTTAGCTTGTGGAAAAGCTTATAGACACTTCTTTCAAGAACACACGGTGTTGGTAAGAGCTAGTAGTGGCCTTATAAGTCCTTGATGTGATAGTTTCTTAACTAGACAGAAGTATTCAATGTATTAAAGTAGAGGCAATTTGTAACTTTCCAAAGTGACTGGGAAACAGTTTTAATGTTAGTAAAAGTCCTGATTCACAAACAACAGGGAAACATTGCCAAGTGTCTGAGAAGTTCATGCTGACATTTTCCAGTGAAACGATGTAATTATTTACTGGAAAATGATCTGAACTTCAACATATTAGTAAGTGAAATATTAATAACATCTTTAAAAGTCCAAATTAAAAAAAAAACCTCTCAAAACCACTATGAGGTATGATTAACTAAACAGACTCATTTTCAAAAGAAGACTTTTAAAATTTTTATTATAACATTTCTTCCAAAATCTCAAATATTCTTACAAGTAAATTTTTATTGTAAACTTGGTAGATCAGTCTCTCTTATTAAGGGTTTGTACAATGTGTACCATGGAAGGACCCTGAAGTTGAACTTCTTCAGGCAACAAGTTATTGTTTTCACTGCACAAGAGCTTCTGACCCCAAAACTAGAAAATTCTTACATGTGAGAGGTGAAATGACTTGCAGATATAGAACTTAGTGGTCTGTGATTTAGTAGTCTAATTCTGTAGCGCAGAGGTAGGTTAGCCCTCAGCTAGGTTAGCAAAATCAATGATCCCTGTAATCTGGGTTCCCAGTATGTTTTAGGTAGCTCTCAAAATAAAAAATTCAGGAATGCTGTGGTGATATAGACTCAAAGTTCTCTAGTGAATGTTGTAAAAGATGGATTATAACACTGCACTGATCTGTCTTTGCTAGCTTCAGCCTCTTTCACGCATGACTTTGCAGTCACCCAGATCCAACTAGAAGATGATGTTTGTCTCCCCAGCACTCAGTTAATAAATAATAGTAGTAAAACTCTTGTGAGCCGGAAACCCTATTTTTCAGTAGTCTAACATTATTCCTAGACAACATGATACATACTCTACATTATTCATTTTAAATCAGTCCAAATGTAGCTGTAATCTTAACCATGAATGCCTCCCTCCACTTTGACATTTTTGAAAAAAGATTAATATTGAAAACAGACTATAATAGCAAAGTCTCTCTGTACAGCACATCTAGAAAAAAAAAATAACTAAATTTATGCAAAGATACCAGTCTTCCTTGGGACTGTAACTTCAACTAATACATTTCAGCCAGCACACACTGCAACCCTCAAGCTAAGAAATACTGCAGTGCTCTCACAGTGGGGAGCGCTACATTTTTCGTCCTGCAAAATGACTTCAAATGAGCACATGACAAAGAAGCTTGGACTAGTTTACAGCCTAAAGGACACTGTAAGTTTTTATGAGACAAACAGAAATCACAGTGCCCTGCATGAACCAAAGCAATTAGTAGTTACCCAGCCACCTAAGAAAACCTTGCATGGATTCAAAATGTTCCTATTTCTGCTCTCAGCTTGATTCTGCCTGTTGCACTAGGGATAATATCCAAAATCAGAACTGGCTGAGCATTTGGCCAAGCATTTGAGTATGTTTGGGAAGCACTTTTGCCAGCTATTTCTCCTGATATATTCAGTGGTTTGGGCAAACCTTAACAAAATAGGACTGAGTTTCTAGGCTAGTATGCAAAGCACCTTTTTGGGTTCCAGTCACTCCTCTGCTATTTCCCTTAGCCCACACCAAATTGTCATATGACCGGACCATAAAGACTAGGTGGGTTACAGACCTGCAGTACTTGGTGGTGTATTAAGTCATTTTGGAAGTAAAGATGTAGTTATAGTTGCT
This sequence comes from Columba livia, assembly GCF_036013475.1. Taxonomy (NCBI): domain Eukaryota; kingdom Metazoa; phylum Chordata; class Aves; order Columbiformes; family Columbidae; genus Columba; species Columba livia. Next base: position 15,111,305 of record NC_088605.1, on the reverse strand, counting down.
ATCAGATAGAATTGATTTGGGGTCTTAATTTTCTAGGTAAATGTCTAGTCATCAACTAATGACAAAGACAAGAAAGTACTGCCAAGACCACTACAAGAACTGTGCAGAAATTTTGGTAGTTTTTAATTACTGGCAGAGGAATATCTGGTATATGCATCCTGATGGATTTAGGCAACTATCTGCTTAGTATTGTCATGCCCAGGATCTTCCTTTTGGGTACCTACATACAGTTTCACTTAGGGAAAATGTCTCCGTATATAGAATGCATATGCCCACAGAGCCATGTGGAGGATGAGTAAAGGTTTTGAGGACCCAAATTTTGGATTAGAGATTTATGGCTTGTAGGGTGGGACTTGGAGAGTTTGTGTCCATTGAAGGAACACTGTTAAACTGAACTGGTATAGTCCACTGCTTTGTTCTGTAACTTAATTAATTAATGCTTCATAGACAGACTTAGGTGATTCTAACTTGAGTTGCAGACTTCACTGCTCCACTGTCATAACTGTCAGTGCTAGTAGATAATGCTAAGCTATCAGATGGGTTGCTATCCTGCAACCTAGCTACAATAGTAGTGACATTTTTTATCTAACTACTTCTGGAGAAGTAACCCAAAGACCTCCCATCTCTTTCGCAACATTACATTAAAAGAAAAAGATTCTGATTTCAATAATCACTATCAAAGGGGAAAAAGGGAGTTCACTAAAAAGTAGCTGAATATGAATCAGATTAATATAGTTTTCTTTAGCTTTTCAGACAAACTAAAATGCACATATGCTAAGTGACACAATACGAACACCAGGAGGGTTACCAAAAGGAACAGTAGAGCGGATCTGACAAGTAGCAAAACCCATGAGATAATATTTTAAAGTATTGCCAAGTGATCAGCTCTAAGACCACAATGGATCTTCAACAAGTCATGATAGATTAATCTGGAATTATTATTAACATTGCATTCACACTTTGTTTTACTAATTCATATTCCTAATTTGCAGAATTCCATTGTGAATGAGTGAAGTTTTGAACAATTGTGAAAATATAAGTTCTTCACTATTGCAGTAAGTGTTGGAATGAGAAGTATCTAAACTGAGGTTATTCTGTTTCAAAATCACAGTTACAAAATACCTTCAGCTTAGTGCCTTCCAAATTGTAGTGTATCTTAGACAGGATAGATTTAACATCATCAGGATGTTTAAAATATTGTTATCCATTCTGAAGGTGATGGCTTATCATTATAAGAGGAAGGAGGTTTCAGCACTTATTTTTCATGGCCGTATATTTAATGCTTCACAAAATATTACAAATTTTTTAAACATGCTATTAAAATGTTACATTTTCAGGACAAAACTGTGGCCTGAGGTCTGGATAGCAAGCCTAAATTATTTCTAGTATCCTTTACTTCCTATAGATGTGTAAGTCATTGATATACAGGGAACGTATAATGTCAGAGGATGCCCTAAAAAGAAATCAGAGTTTTTGAAATGCAAAATTGTCGAAGGTTTAGATTGCGGGGTGACAATAAAACCCTGGCAGATGTATCGTTAACCTCCTCTCCCCTCCACTTCCCCCTTTTGGCCCTCCCTCTCCCCGCTTCCCACTCAGGACAGGTGATCAGGAGGGAAAGAAGGACAGAGAGAAGAGAGTTGGAAAAATTAAAGATGTTTCACTAATGCTACTAATAAGAATAGAGAAAATAATCCAAAATATACAAAACCAATCTTAAAAGTCTCAGCAACTGCAGAGCCGGCACCTAAAGTCCTGAATTAGACTCTGCAGCCAACCGGAGCTGGATTCAGTCTCTCACTAGGCCTCAGTTCACAGGACAACTAGCAAGGTCCTCTCCTAATATTGGCCATAAGCAGAAGGGAAAAGGGAAAAGGGGAAAGGGAAAAGGGAAAAGGGAAAAGGGAAAAGGGAAAAGGGAAAAGGGAAAAGGGAAAAGGGAAAAAGGGAAAAGGGAAAAGGGACAAGATCCTCGTGATCTCCCACTTTTATATGAAGTATTCACATGAATGGAATGTTGTAGACAGTTGGTCAGTTTCTTGGTCACCAGTTTCTCGTTGCCCCTCTCGCGAGATGTCCATCCATGCTTATCAATAAGTTTGCATTCCATTGCTATGTTTACCAAAACATGTGTCTGGTTCTCCAGGAAAATGCAGTTAATATGAAGGCTTTAGCTGACAGGCAAATTCACTAAAAGAGAAACTTGTTTTTAACAAAACCAGGACAAAAATTTTTGTGTAGGTTGTTGCATCTATGTTTGTATACACAGGCATGTTGCAGCTCTACTGTGGCAATGAATTATAAAGAGCTGTGAATATGGGATGTGCTCAGAGTAGCCGTTACCAATTTCTGACACTTGCCACTACTCGTGTTTCAAAAAAGGTTCCCTTTCTCCTGCCAAGGCCCTTGTTTGTTCACACAAGACTTTGAAATTTGGCATCTGAGTTTTCGTACCAGAGGCATCCCAAGAAAAATACTTTTATTTTATATGATCAATATTGATTTTGTTCTTATTGGGATTCACCCACACACCACATATGCGTGCACACACAAATTTCTCCACAGGAACTGAAATCCATCTCTCTTGCTGCAGAGACAGCTTTGTAGTAGGCTGCCTTGGACTTAGATGCCTTGTAGCAAAGCAGATGATCAGAAACATTTTCACTGGATTCTTGCTCTTTTCTTTTTCACGTTGTTGAGCTGTTGACACATGATACAAATACCAGGCATCACATAGACCAACTGAAGGGCAGTTATCTGTGGTGTGAACAAATGAATGAGCTAGATGGACCAAAAGGACTGACTAGGTGGGAAATACCTGGCCTTATATAGCCGAAGACATTGTGCTGCCTCTGTCAGCTGAGGAGACTATGGCTCACAGACTTCTTTAGTTTAATCCTCTCTTTCCAGTCTAACTCCTTTCAGTGTTACTTTCTCCTTATGTTTGCCATGTGATGCAGTTTACCAATTGCTTACTAATCCATGTTAGGAAGAAACAGACAGAGAGAAATTACCCTAGACCTGTTGTCTCAAACCATTTAAGCAAAGACAGTTCATTTTAGTTGACCTGAGTTAGCCATCAGTCACAACAGCAGCTCTGAAAGATGGCAGAGAGCAATGATACATAATGTGTGTATAGGGAGATGCAGAGGGTGGCATCCATCCACAATCAAAGACATGATAGGACTGGGGAGTATATGTTTAGACAGAGGGGAACAAGGTGGGATTTGTAGCCCCATCTCTTCCTGTGCACAAGGCCAGTTTGCCTAGAAAGTCTTTGGAGAAAATTAAGATCAATCTTTTTAGAAAGTTATTTCTTCTGCAGTTTGTTTCATGCTCCCCAGCACAAGGCAGATGTGCTTTGCAAATGTTTCCCATCTCCCATGTTTTGATTATTCAGCCTTTCCTTGTCCCCAGTGCAACTTTTGAGGAATATCACTGAACCCACAAAGTATCATTTTATAACAACAAGATATGAAATCATACGCAGTGATGAATGGGCAGAATAAAACTGGCATTCTGCTGCAGTATATTCATTTTGGCACATTTGTATTCTCTTTCCTGCCAGGCTTTTTCTAAAATATGTGCTATGATTTTTTTTCATCTATGCCCTACTGGATTGTTCTTTTTCCTTTCTTTCTGTGTTCCCATTTATTACAGTATTTATTTATACAGTTTTATTCTGAGTCTCTGTAAGAATCTATCCCTTGTCTCCCTCTTCTGCTCAGCCTCAGCATCCGTCCTCCCCACCACCGAGGCCAGACAGTTTCCTGCAGACAGTTGATACTTGTCTTACGGCAAACTACAACAGCCCTGTTCACACATGTGATAGAAAACCTCAGTCCCTGACAAACTCAATGGGCAAAAAAATATCTGTAGACTCCTATAATGTTAGCAACACCTTTCAGTAGTATAAGATATTATTAAAAGTAGTTATCTCTGAGATGGCTCAGCCACACAGATAAGAACAGTTTTCAGGAGGGGCTTCTCTGATCTTCCAACTTTCTAATGGTTAATTGTGCTGTAAATTTCAGCCACAAAAAGGAGAATAATAAGTGAAGATTTAGTATCCGTTGTTTCTGTGTTTAGGCACTGTCCAGCTTCTGAGGTTTACAATGTACTCTTGGGAGTGGTATTGCATTTCTTAAATCTATACTCCAGCATTCAGGATTGTATGGGAACTTTCTTATGATATATCTTGTAGTGGAAGATAAAAAAGCTCATTACCTAATCTTGGAAAGTTGGATTGGGAAAGTATTAACATAGTGATATTTTAAGAGTTTTATACAACATTTTATGGATGCTAATGTTGCTCAAGTTTGCCACAAAGAATCTAAAGGCTTCAGCAGGTGAGGTATGGTGAAATGTGCTAAGTGATGCAAAATGCTACTCCTTTCAAAAATGTGCCCCTTATTTTGCTGGCAGTTACTACTGGGTTTGTTGGTCTCCAAGAAAAAGCTGATTTTTTTAAACTAAGCTCCTGATGAAGGTAGGTTTGGCCTTTAAGTGGTCAGCTGGAGTGGCTGAGGACCATTTTTTCTTCTGCTGACTTCTTTAAGGGGAGAACTTCAACAGAGGCAGAGGCATGTCTTAAAATGCTACAGCAAGATTTGCTAGAGCTTTGCTGTCAAAGACACCAAACTCAAGCCTACAAAAGGATGGCTCTACAGATGTCAGGTATATATGAGATGTCATCAAAACTCATTTTGTCTGTCTACTACACACACATAAATGATTATTGTCAAACCGAATAGCCAAGTAAACAACTGTGTAACCCAAGTGTACCAATCTGATAGATCTGTAACAATAAATCATCAGAATCAAAGTTTCAAATTCAACATCTGTATTTCAGCTAAAAGCCTTTCAATCAAAACAATTTAACAAATAGGATTTTCCTGAAAAACAGTCCAGGGAATGAAATTAGTTTATAAGGCAGCAAAATACCATGGAAGTGAGGTGGACTAGATTCATTAAAACCTTCGCTCTTACTGAGTGGTTTCAAATATAAGCTGAATCTTTTCAGTGACTTCAAGAATGAGTAAAAAAATGTTAGGCTGATATTTATATGTATACTTTACCATGTTTCCTTCCCCCACAACAGCACAATTTCTGACTGTACAGTTTCTTACTATAATTACTGCTATGTGGTTTGTAGTGCCACATGCTATGTTTTACCCATACATCCCAAAGCACTTTCCTCCACAAAATGACCATTGTCAATTGTCAACCTCCCTTTATATCAGAGAGACCCCAGAACATAGTCACTTCATGTCCCATGTCACTTCAAATCAGAGATATCTCAGAACATGTTCACTTTATGTCATGAAGCATAATGAAGAAACCTTCAAGCAAGCAGAAACCCAAACTAGTAGAGTGCATAGTGCAATATCACACATGAGTATCAGTAGCTCAGGTTTGCCCTGCCAACACAGGTGTGTAGCCTAAGGCTGAACCCAGACTAAGAAACTCTCTTCCTTGGGAGGTCTAATTAACAGGTGATAGTGGTGTGGTCTTGTTGCCTCTTGGTCTATAGCCAGTTCAGTAAACTTCATCCTCAGGAACTCTACACAACCTTTTATCTCAGTGCTGATATGCCAGAGGTAGCTTTGAGGAGATATTGCATAGTACAGGAACTGCACTAAGGCCAATAGCGAACCCACATGTTCAGAGTGCTTGTTCACATGGTTTCAGTTATGCTATCTGCAATCTTCAGTTTGCAAAACCCCAAATATGCCAAGTAAAAGGTTCAAAATACAGTTTATGAGCTCCAAGATGACTCTGGGGCTCTTCCTTTAGCAGTTCTATCAGGGTTTCCTAAAATGATTCAAAAATTCAGAAATTGCCATTTCATAATCTTATTGTGTAAATTTTTAAAGAAAAGCCCTCCTACTTGTGCTTGTAATCTGATGATTTATTGACAGCAAGCACATGCCCCTCCCATACTTTTAGTCCTGTAGACAGATTATTAGTGATTAAGATAGCTGGTACCTCATTAATTTTCTATAACAATTTACATGAGTAGAGGATATTGCCAGGTCAGCCCAAATGCAAGATGTTCCCAAGAAGCTGTGAGATTTCTCATCATAGTTTCTAACCCAGGAGCAATAACAACATTTTCCTTGCAGCCTAAATATTCCAAGGAGATCCAGTCTCTCTTTCCTCTACAACAGTTTTGAAATTCAATGTTGATGTCTTCAAGAGAGTTTTAGGAGTTCACTCCAAAGTCGACATTGTATAATGGAAGTATGCCAGCTTAAAATTAATGTGAGAAAGAAGGTAACTTATGAACTGACATTGTGGTATACTAAAGCTGGACACCTTATTTCTTATTTTAGTAAGAAAACTATGTATGGCATCATCCATTGAAGTTTGTTAACTGTATCCACATGACTTACATTCCTATCCTGGAGAACACTTTTAATCAGAGTCAATCGATTTTTCATATTGGAAGAAGACAAGACAGGCAATATAATAGCTTGAAATCTCAGTAACACTATTTTGCTTCATAAATACAAAGACTAGTCTTCCTTAAAATGAAACAAAAACTTAGCTGACTGAAGCAGCCTTTTAAGCATTACTTTTATTCCAGAAGACAGACAAACACATTTTTACACAAATACAGGTGATTTTTTTTATAACCAAGAAAAAAAAGAGGAAGAGGAAATATAGAGTTTCAACAGTAACAACTTCAAACTTCTTAATTTTGGAAGGAGTTAAAAATACATACAAGAATTTTGGTCCCTGCTCCATGTTGAGGTTAAGACTGCCAAAAGTGAAAAAAAGAGCAGATATTCTCTAACAATGAAACCAGATCAGATTAATCCTAGTTTTCATAAGAAGCATTCCTATGAAGGAGCCCTTTTTGATTAAGCCAGTCCTATCGGGTTGACAAGACCAGACATGGAAAACTGCAGCTTTTTACCCTACACTAGGACTCCTGGGTTGGGCTTTGGTACAAAGTCTGTTCTGTTCTGTGTTCAGAGGGGTAATCAGGAGGTCATTCATGCTGGAATACATGGAGAATAACTACTTGTCGCTCAATTATTTACTCTGAAAACAGATACAGCTTTCATCCAAATGTCATTGAATGTGGAATTCAGGTCAATATATTCAAGACTGAGCAGATCACAGAGTTACTGCCTCTGGAAACAGAAGTGTCAACACCCGCAGAAAGAAGCTGAAACTCTCCTTCCTGTGGAAATTAATGAGGGGAACTTCAAAACCTGAAGAAACAGCTACAGTCTCCCAATGTAAATATCCTATTGTATTGATGAGAAAAAAATGTCCCAAATTATAGGAAGCCTCTTCTGCAGGGCATGTTGCTATTAGGAGATTGCCTCTTCAGCCATTTTGTGGTATTCTCAAGATTTGCTAAGAAAACATGGAGGTATACACTGCTTACATGACACTGTAGGAGAATTTAGTTACAGAGGTCTCCAAGAAATAAAGAAAGTTATTATTCTTTCTTCCTATTCCTGCTACAGAGGTTTGGACTGACCAGGGGGTTACATAAATACTGTAACTAAGATATACATACAGACTAACAACTTACCTGAATACAGCATCAGTTAAGGTAAAAATCGTAACTTAATTCCTTTTGCTGACCCTGGTTTTTAAAATGTGAGCCATCATTTCTACATTGTGCAACAGAAATTCCTTTCTGATGCTTTCTCAGGTTACTGATTGACTCCAATTATTAAGCATGATAAGGTCCCTCTGCACTTTTCTGGAAATGTAAAGCTGCTGAAATGGCCAGCTGAGATTCTGCATGGCATGAGATAATACATGGTGTTTGTAAGAACAGCCGTATCACCTTTATGTGACTTTGCCTTCACTCAGAGGGAAAGACAGAGCATGTATAGCTGTGGTTGGAGTGCATTCAAGTGCATTGGGGAGATGTTAACACTCTGAGCTTTCTGGGTAGAGCTACATTTTCAACACTTAGTCTATATTACAGAAAATAAAAAAAAAAAATAAAAAAAAAATAAAAAAAAAAGGAGGGAAAAAAAAGTATACTAACTAATATGTATGGATGAGCGACCACTCTGTGGCACAAAAGTGAGACTGAAGGAAATCTGCATGGAAAACTCAGACTGTTATTTTCTTTGGGAAAAGTGTTTGGGACCCAATTCTACTGGCTCTTAATCAGATGAAATTTAATCTCAAGGAGTGCATTAGATCTAGCCCTCTTTTTGATGAGTGGTGGGCTTTCATTTCCATGGCTCTCAATCTGGTGCGTATAAAGTAAACACATCAACGAGAACTAAAGCGGTGGAGAAACACAAGAGAAACATGGATGACATCTGGCTGTCTCCTGCCCATGTATCCACATCAGGTTTTTTTTTTTTGTTTTGGTATTTGAAAACTGTTTAGCAGTGTCAAAGTATATGTAGGATGCAACAGTATTTGAATTGTAACAGTAAACCAAATTCATATCTATGTTAAACAAATAAACAAACAATCCAAAGAGCCCACTCATCTCTCTGTGAAGATTCCATACACACATACAGAAAATAATTTTGATATTTTCTTAACGGAACTAGATGTTCACCAGGGACCGTGTCAGTACCCCCTTTTGTAGAACAGTCATACTATTCAGATCCCTCTTACTCTTGTTCTTCAGATGATTTTTTTACCATTCTGCTCTCCTGAAATGTATTGTTATCTTTGCTACAGCTTTAGCTTTGCAGGAGTTGCCCTTGCTTAGAACTTGATTCTACACGGTGTTACTCACATTTATCCATACCAAAGAACTGTGCCATTGAGACACTTCTGAATCAAGACAGAATTAATACTTTCTGTAAAATAAAGGAAGAAGGCAAAACTAGTGTATGAGATGGGACAAGATAAAACTTAAGTGAGATAGAATGTAGCAATGTGTTAATATGATAGAGTTGCATTAAGAAATTAAAAAAAAAAAAAAGAAGTGAAATGCACATATGCCATATCTAGATAGCGGTGCTTGAAGAAATAGACAAATGAATGTAAACTGGAAGAAGACACCAAGAGACCACATACGTAAAAAGAAAATAATAGATAACGTAATACGGCTTTTTACAAATGTTATTATTTTACAAATAGTAAAGTTTGGTATTTTAGTTTGTTTAGATCTGTCTATCTGTTGAGTAGAGCTGTGTGAATAATTAATTCTTTAGTTAACAGTCTAGATCAGTCTACATGAAAATGCCTTTAAATTCTGTTGATTTGCTTTTCACCATAGTAGGCAAAGTCATGTATTTCAACACAGAAGAAGTGTTGTTTCCTTAAAATATAGAATCAAATAAAATGGTGGGACAAGTAAAATCAAACCAAACCAAACCAGACCAAACCAAACCAAACCAAACCAAACCAAACCAAACCAAACCAAACCAAACCAAACCAATAACATAACGTAGAGATTTTTCCTTCCTGTCTCTGTGTTGAACTATGAGAACACTCACTTGAGGGAGTAAAAATCTGCTATTTCATTCCCTCCCTTCCCTCAGGTGTGCTGCCTTCCATGAAAAATGACAGGAATATGCTTTTTCCAAGCTATATGTCCAGGCAATGAGGCAGATCCTGCTGATGGAAGTATTCTTCCATTTTGTAAGGAATAATTAAATATTCCTTTTGCCAGAAGGACCACGATAAGGCTGTTCAGATTGACATAGGCTGTCAGGAAGTTCTCATCCATCTTGGGAGACTATCCAAACCACAAAGCTCTTCAACCACACTGACAGTGGTTCGTGTTTCATGCAAAATGGAACAAAGATGTCCAAAGATTTTAAAGTACCCCAAGTGTTTTAAAGCATGATGGTTTAGGTACATGACTGGAAAAATGAACATTCAAATTCTTTCAGTAGAGAACAGAGCTGGGCACTTATTCCTCATCTACTGAGGAAACTCTATAACTGAGCATCCATGAGTATTCCCAACAGTAATATCCGTGTTTGAGAAGACTAGCCCCTTGTCTGAATCCAGAATTCCTCTCTCACCAGCACTCCATAATAGAAACTGTCTGTTGAAGATTTCAGGCCAACTGAAACAGAATTGAAATTCTGGGTATTTATTGTTTGGCAAGAAAAAAATCAGTCAGCTTTACTATTTAGCTTCATCTTTCATAAACAGAGATGCTCTATTGGGGGATTTAAAAAGAGGAAAAAAACTAATTTGTAATGGAACATTCCATTTGAGATTACCTCAAATCTCAGCTTTCGGGACAGGTTGCTGTAATGGGGAGAAAGAAAAATAGATTTCCTTGTTATTAATACCGGCAGAGAAGAATCCTTTCTCACAGAATATTTTTAAATGGATGGAACTTGTTGTTAAGAACAGGGCACTGGAGGGATAATAGTACATTAGTACATTAAAATAAAAGAGATTTTCTGGGATAATTTGTTTATAATAAAGTATTTGTTCATTAAGAATTGCAAATCATATTTAAATTTTACTTTTAAGCTTTTCTAATGCATTTATGGAGATGGAAAAAAATTACTGGTTTATTTAATTTCTAGGATTAGTTTAATAGAGCTATTTAACATATACAATAACAGTATAAAAACAGCTGTGGTATTTTCCATTTGTTTAATAATAAAAGGGATCAATTCAACTTTTTTACCATTAATTTTGTTTTACATAGAAAGCTGAGTTTTAAGCTGTGAGGAGCCATGCCCTCCCATTTCTACCACGTGAACACATGCTTGTCCAGCCTCCCCTACAGGATGCTGACTCAAAAGAGGAAGAGGTGAAGGGGCAGAGATTACAGGGATGCTGGCATGGCTCTGTGAGAGGTTGGTCATACCCTCCATTCATAGCCATGAGTCCAGGCCAAAGGTAAGGTATAGTTTTTAGAAAAATATACTATTTACCACTTGAATTATAGTCCTTGTTTTTCTCAAATTTCATTTGACCAGGTTACTAAGCAAGTTCCTAGGAAGCCTCTGGAGTTTGATATATGAGGACCTGCCAACTCTATTTAGCTATAAAAAGGAGATTTCTTCTCAGCAGCTCAGTGTTTTTCTTCACCTTAACCTGTTCATATGGCATTGGAGTAGAAAAGAGCTTTGGCCAGGGACCAACATAGTCATGCAGAAGCTCTGGTGAGCTTGCTGCTCCACAGCTCCACAGCAAGATAGATCAGACTGCATGTGGTACTTACGTCTCATCTGACACTTGCTTTTGTCAATGGTCTCACTTGTTTAATCTTTTGCTATAAGTTTTACTGAATCTGGAACTTAGTAATTGTTGAAACTTCCTATTATTTGTCTTTATATTACAATATGAAGTTCAGTGCATTGTGGGCACACCCAAGCTGCATTTATTCTAGTTGATTTTCTATACCAGCAGTGTCCTGTTATGGATATATTATATGACAACAGTGTGGACCAGGTTTCTGGTTAAGTTATCTTGCTTTTCCTACAGGCTTACAGTGCACACGGAGGAACATCTATGTCTACTGTCTACTACAGCTGGTCTAATACAAGTCCCTTAACAGGATATTTTAAAGTTGGCTCAGATGTATCTGCATACCCGTGATTGCAGTACATATGTTGCTAAGGATTTAAATCTCAACAAGAAAAACTAGAGACTTTCATGCAAATAATTGATCCTGAAGGTTACAAAAATGGTGGACAGTTTCCCTGCCCAGAGTGTTGGTAATTATTCCAGCATTATGAATACCTGTAAGAGTGGGAGCATTTTCTAACTTTGGCACTTAGCCTGGAGTTATCTGGAGTTAAGATTGACAGCTAATTCTGGCACTTCTTAGGGACTATTTTGATGATATTCCTTTCACTGCTGTGCCTGTTTCCTTTAGTTTCTATTTGCTGCATTCAATATATTATTCATTAATAAAAAATTCACACATTCCCTGCCAATAAATAAATAAATAAATATATAGCTGGCAACAGGCTATAAAGCAATATCAAAATGATATATTGTGCCTGAGTCCAACCTAGGGACTACTGTGAAATATATTGCAAAGACTGAACCCTCGGATAGTATCACTAAACCATTTGAACTGAAGTCTATGCCTTAAGGAAGACTGGAGGTATTGTAGAATCAGCACAAAAGTTCACTTTCTATACCTTTCACCTTGAAAAATAAACTTTATTTTAAGCCAGTTTCACACACTATAAAAACTGGTTTGGAGAAGGTGATACTCTCAGCCTTTGCCATAAGCCACCTCCTCTCTCACTGCTGTCAGCACAGGGCATGTTTACTTTGAAATCTAAAAGTGTGACTGCCATCCTGCACTTATACCCTGGGTAGCTGCAAACTAGTTAGGTCTGATACCAGTGCAGCTACTGGCAGTACGGGGTTCAACATGTGGCATGCAAAACTTGACAGTGACACTGAATAAACATTTAGGGCAGGTATAGATGGAAATATTTAGATGCACTCAGCTCCCTCAGCTGCAAGGAGCGAGATTGGAACTGAAAACTGGGTAGCTTTATTAGCACAGGATTGATCCTGCACTAATTACACAGTGCCCCTCAGGAGAATTTAGGACTTAAGCACAATACTGTGCTAACAGTGCTATATTATCCAGCTCAGAGCTGGCCAGTGTCCAGCCAGTCAGGAGGATGAGCAAGTTCAGGTGTGCACACGGACATGCAGACCTGTCCAGAGATATCTAGTTGGCCATGCTGTTGAGACTGTCCTGCAGGTACACAACTGCTCACATTCAAAGCAGTTCACTGAAAGCTGACTTGGGTACATGTAAGCTGCCTGCAGTCACACATCTCACTGCTGTGTGGATGCTTATTTTTCACATAAGTACTAAGGAGCTGAGGTTTAACTGAAAAGAAACATACACTTTTGGAGAGGGAGTGGGGAGGGAAAAATCTATGACAATTAGGTATGTCAATTAAATGCAAGAAATACGGTTAGTGAAAGAAAACCTCCAGATATTAACATGCTCAGATCAATGTGCTGAGTGATATCTAGAGTTATTTAATGAGCAGTTGTGGTGCATTATCAGTTAGGGGCTCTGGCGAAGATTGCTGACTTACTGTAATAGATGTTTGTTAAACAACTGAACTGCTGCTGCTGAAGGGGGTAACAATTCAAAAAGTATTGGAAAGAAATTACATTTTGTCTGTGTTGACATAAACTTCAGAGTGGAGCATGTACGGCCCCCCCTTTCATACACATATGAGCTACTGTTGTGTTTGTTTTTCTCTCTGTGTTGATAATGTTAAAGCTCACTTTGAAAAAATAAATATCCACCTGAAAGTAGAAAGAACACAGAAACTAGAAAATGTAAGTGCAACTCTGGGGCAGAAAGAGATTGAAAAATGGGCAAGAAAGAATGGAGAGAGGAAGGGAGGAAGGGAGGAAGGGAGGAAGGGAGGAAGGGAGGAAGGAAGGGAGGAAGGGAAGAAAGGAGGAAGGGAGGGAGGGAGGGAGGGAGGGAGGGAGGGAACTTAGGCAGGTAGGTACATTGGAGAGAAAGAAAATGGAGGTCAAAGACTAGAAGCTGGGAATAAGAGAGAGCAAAAGAACACCAGCATCTTGGGAGCCACTGGGCAGCTCCAGGGACGCTTTGTTTGGAAACCTGGTATAACATGAAAGAAGAAATAGACTCCACAGTCCCCAGGACGTCTTTCCTGTTCCCATTAAAGATATGTAGATAGAAGGATTACAAACTTTGTTTTCATGATGGTGTGTATGACCTCATTCCTCCTACACCACAGAGGTTGCTTGTGAGGAAGGGGGGGAATTGTATAAGCAAGGTGACAGACACAAGTTTATGTGTACAGACCTAATTTATTGTTTTATCCACATAAATACATACACATATTTGACCTCGATAAGATTGGAAAAGTAGCTTTAATAATTTTGAAAAAATAATTTTAAATTCTCCCATTGCTAGTGAGCTTGTGTTGTTCTAGTTATAAGTATCCATAAAAACGTGTGTAAAGTTATGTTAGGCAATAATTGAATTTTTATGAATTATTATTATTGTTTTCATTCTGCTACATTCTGTTTAAATAGTACCTGCAATGTATTAAGCTCTTCTCAAACTACATACAAAGGCAGGCATTCCCCAGAGCTGAAAATGTGTTAATCAGTATGACCAAAGTGCTCATGGCAGATGTTGATTTATGAACCTGATCTTCATTGAAAATACAAAAAGTTTGGTTGTATGCAGATGAACATCATGTGCAAAGAGTGCTTCCAGTTGTTTTTGTTTGTTTGTTTGTTTGTTTGTTTTGTGTGTGTGTGTGCTTTTTTTTTGCTATGATGATGATGATGATGATGATTATTGTTATTATTATTATTATTATTATTATTATTATTATTATTATTATTATTACTATTTTTGCGTGGTTTTTTGTTTTTTTGTTTGGTGTGGGTTTTTTTAAGTGATGTTGATAAAAATGACTGTCAGATGCAGACCTGTGATAAATTTAATGAAACTGTCAAAAAAATAATCTTAATCTTATATCCTCAAGTCATGCCCTCTGTTCAGCATTGCTTTAGAAACCTGCCTAAAACAGACTTTAAATCCCATTGAAGTCAAGATAGTTTATATAAATAGTTAGGGGCTTTCCTGAACTGGTGCATAGATTGACAGCAATATACATGGTTTTAAATATATTTGCAAGTTCTTCATTAGTTTGGAACAATATAGCAAAGTAAACTTATGTGGCACAGACAGTAGATAAACTTTCCCTTTTTTTCAATATGAAGATACACTATTTGAGATTAACAACATCCATTACCTAGATTAAATGACCCATAGTTTTGCTGTATGGATACTGAAACCCCTCCATTCTCAGATGTAAATGTGTGATATTAATCAGTACTCCAGAAAATCAAAGCCTACCTGTTAAGGATTAATAATACACAATGCATTTAATGAAAATATGTTTAGAAGTAACTGATTTAAATGAATCCCAAGTAAACTGGCCATTACTATGAACCATGTTCTGTACTGAGAAATCAATCTTTTTTCAACCCTGTCCTCCAAAGCTCATCAGATATTTAAAGCATCAAATTGGCCATCTGGCTTTCACCATTCTAAGCGATTTATTCACTTTCATAGTAGATCAAAAGGCATTAGTGCAATTATTATAGAGATTAAGACTAGAAACACACTGAAATGACTGTTGTGTTTCTTTAAATGTAACCTCTCTCTTCTCATTAAAATGGTTATTGGTAAAACCATTTTCCTTCCCCTGTAACTTACAGAGTAAAACTAAGTACCATTCATTATTGCCAGTGTCTGTAATTGTTTGTATTATACTTTATGAAAAAAATATATAAAATGACACATTTGAACTCTAGACTATTAAAATTGTCAGCTCTATTATATCATTTCTGAAGACCAATTTGCCTTTTTTTTCAGAAGGTTGTAATGAGCCAGGTTCATTTTGCTTTCTACCATTTATCTTTTCAGTAATGGAAAATTTCCCCCTCAGGCACAGCAAGTTATTCTTATCTTAGACAATTAGGCAGAAATGAAAGGGATCATAAAGGTGAGATTTCTTCACAAACAATGTGATGTACTTTATACCATTTAACATTGAGGAATATCTCACAAATAAATTCTGAGTAGTTGGTGAAAGTACTGTGGCTAACAGCCAACTCTGAATAATGCTTCAGCTTCTTAACTCATAAGAATGAGGCTACGCAGCCAGTCACTTAAAGCTATACTTAGTCTCTAGCTCTGCAGCTGACAATATTTGGGTTTTAACAGAACTTGGAGAACTTATACTGACACTGAAAATAAAGAGAAAAAAGCCCATGCAAAGCAAGTATTCATTATAAGCTAAGAGGAAAAAACACATATTTGGACAGCTTCCTTTACCAGCAAAACTTTTGCAGAGTTCAACGTGTGAGGTTTTTTGTTTGCTTTTATTTAGTTTTGTGGGGTTTTTTTGTTTGTTTTTGTTTCCTTTTACTTTCTTTAAATTTGTTTTATGATTAACAATTATATGATAAAGCAATTACTTAGCATTTACAAGGCCCATTAGAAAGAACAGATGAATAAGTTAGTAAGAAGAGTACTTGCAGCATTCTTTGCATTGTGCCCGACAAACAATGAGGTGCAGTATTTGTGTGCTGATTTCTTTAACAGATCCCTTTGGTGCCTGTGTGTCCCTGCTCATGTGCTGGTGGTTGTGGATGCCAAAAAATTCTTTCAGGTCTTCTTTCTAGGAATTCTCTTCCAGTATGTACTAGCTGCAGACTGGCTCCTGCTCTGATATTGCCATCAGGAAATAGTCAATGAAAAATAAAATTGATTGATAAAGTCCAGTTATGGATCTCTGGTGCTGGTGTTTTGAGGACTGATTCTCCATCCTCTCTGATTCATACTTTAAAAGATCATTGAGCTATTTTGAGGCTAAAGACCTACCGTTCAGCCAGCCCTTGTTTAGTTCACAGAATCACACAGAATCGCAGAATGTTAGGGATTGGAAGGGACCTCGAAAGATCATCCAGTCCAATCCCCCTGCCAGAGCAGGAACACCCAGATGAGGTTACACAGGAAGGTGTCCAGGCAGGTCTTGAATGCCTCCAGAGTAGGAGACTCCACAACCTCCCTGGGAAGCCTGTTCCAGTATTCTGTCACCGTCACTGAGAACAAAACCTTCCTCTGTAGGTTTAACCTGTGTGAAGTGACATTACCATCTAATGTGACATTACCAGATGGTATCAGTGTAGCTAAGAGAAGCTAATTCCCAATTAGCTTTGTTCTACACACCTACTGTAATTAGCCTGCCTTCTCAAATGCAGAGAGTGAGAATAATGATACAAGTCCGTGAGAAAGTCCACAGAGAAACAATGGCAAGAATTCACTCTGCAATATCTACTTCATGATGTGTGAGAGTGGTGTTATCCCTTAGGAGGCAGAGGATTTGTCACTCTCCATGCAAGAAGGGTGAGATAACTCCCATTCGCTGTGTGTACCACAGGATTAACATGGTATGTGTATAATAAACAATAATTTAAATTATTTACCCCTTTTTCTTTCTTTTTAGACAATAGCATTTTTAATCTACCTTGTGCCATACAAATCCAAAAAAGTTATTGCTTTTTCTGTAAAAAAGAATAATTACAGCTGATTATCCCACTTTAGTGCAGAAAAAGTGACAGGTAAAGTACTGCAAAACAGTGTTGCATAGTACAATGTAATAATACATACACTTTACAATAATACAGTAATACAATACAATAGTATTATACATGCTACATATGCAAATAGTACAGTGTGCAGTAGGGGTCTAAATGCATGTTGACACTGTCACACCAAGCAGAAGACTCTACCAGGTAAAGAGTAAAAAGTGGCAAAGCTTCAACAGGAACAGAGCTGTGCCCCTGTCCATTTTAGAAATGCAGGTCTCTGAAGAAGGAAAAGTATTGGCACCGTACTTAGAGCAAATTGCTGCAATTAAATTCGTTACTTAGACAAAATTACTTCTTTCATAGAGAAAATCACTAATTCTAAAATGTTCTAGCTGAAGTCATAGAGTTGGAAAAGATTGTGCTCCCTGGTGCTTACTAACAGTCCTTACTGCCTTTCAGAATAGCTGGGAACCTGCTTGGGTGACCTCTTTGTAACTCAGGAAAGCAGAAAGTGCCCACCTAAGCAGTGAACTTGAAAACTCACAGGGTGCAGCACTACCCAGTAAAGGGGGCAGGAAAGATTAGAGAAGAAGGACCAGCTTGGGTGAGCTGGTGGATTTTCAGCTGTAGCAGCTGCAGCCAAATGGTAATGTGTGTTTTCTCCATATATGCTCCACCCTGTTTTCCTGCTGGCTCTAGGATCTCCCCATGCATTTTCAGTCATACTGCTGAGAATGTGCCTGGTCTCCAGGGTGACGGTGTGTGATGATGTGAACTTTCTTGATTGGCTTGTACAGCACAATCCGAGTAGCAGTACGTCTATGCATATATACACTGTATGCAACTATCTGCACATTGTTTTGCAGCATCTCCACAATGAATCCAGTTTGCCAATTAGAAAATGACGTTCTGTTATTGACCTCTACTCCATGTGTAGGGACATCTCTTTCTGAGAACTGCTGAACTGGGAGTTGGTGTTAGTTTTACCCTAGACTCAATATTTTCTGATTTATAATTTTCTTATGTTGATATATTCCTCACTTTTGTCAAGACTACCAATTAAGAAGTGGGAGCTCATGACTCATGTTTCTTGAAATAGAGTTAGAGAAATCCTTCTACTCTTAGATAAATTGAGAGTCTACTTGTACATTATTTGACATACCTAATTTACAGGATTATTGCTATTGCTAGTTTGACATTTTACACTTCAAATAAATTCACCCATAGGCACAAAGCCACTTTACACAGATTTTCTTATTTAAACAAAATGTCACTATGAGAAAGAGACAAGCTTAATAAAAATTACCACTATCCTGTAACAAAAGGGTGCTGAATTTCAAAATAGGAAGAACACATTTTGACGTGAATAACGCTGGCTGTCATCTGTAGAACAGGATCAGTTTGGGAAAACTTGTACGGAAAAAGCTTATACTGGATGAATATGTCTTCTAATTTTCTGTATGTATCCTTCACCCATAAGATTAAGATGAATTAATATAAGTAAAAGACTGAAGTGAGAAAAATATAAAGAAAACATGTAATAGGGAATTTCTTAATTATGCTGCAGACTTTTGTTGTAATGCATGTTCCCCTCATCCATCTTAAAATCAAAATAATAAGCATACAATAGGTTCTGCTAGTATAGCTGCGACAATTACAGCTCTGCACACACAAACCACAGCTGCTTGATCACAGGATTATGATGGTGCTTGGGGAGCAGATGATAATCAGACAGCAGGGAAGAAGGCATGGAAGTGTCAGAGAAAGGGAAAAGAAAGTTGACATGATCTAGTGTAGCTAATAAGCCTTCTCTGTAAGAGTTTCAGGTAATGAAAGTGATTCAGAATTTTTTTTCCTTCCACCATTGTGTCTCTGCCAAGGCAGAGACACAGTTTTGGGACTGAGACTAATGTGATTGGAATGAGAAAACCATGTCTGGTTAGCACCTGCTTCAGGTCACACACCGTGATGGTCCAGAAGGTGTTCCACGGACACGTTTGTATGCTAATTATATGATGAGAAAATAGGGGACTATGTTTAAAATCCATCCAGTGGGTTCTTTGAGAATTCTTAATAAGTGATCCTCATGTGTCAGCAGAAAACCTAAGAAACACAAAATGTACTGACCTCACACTATATAATGATTTTTTGAAAACAAAACCAAACCAAACCAAACCAAACCAAAAACTTGTGAAGATAAACATGATCTGACCTCATATGTAGAAATATTTCTTCATATATGATTCCTTCAAGAATGTATCATGAAATACCTTGCAAGTAACCCTTCTAGAAATTTCATCTTTTATTCCCATAATTATGCATTGCCTGTCAGGAGAAAGAAGGTGACTTACAAGAGTTCTTTCATCACAAAATCCAATGTTATCCTACATCTCTCTCTAAAGATAACAAGCTATTATCAGGCAAGATAACCACCCTGATAAAATATACCTTAGAAACAAAGTGAACTTTGCCTCATGGTGTGAACTTCCTGATGTTCCTATTGAAGTTCTTGATGGATGTCAATACTTTATGCCCAGACATCAATATGACTTTCAGAGATTATGCATCAAGTAAGATTATATCCTCTACATCAATGAACAGTTAAAAATGTGTTAAGGCTTGATATTTGGTCTGCTGTTAATATGGTAAATGCTTTCAAAAAGACTTCCAGAACACCTCATGTGTAGGGCAGAGATCTTGACAGAATATCAAGGGTGTTCATAATATTCTGATTAACTAGCAATGAATTCTCTGCCACATTGATAGCAAGCCCCTTTATTTTCTGAATTTTATACCTATGAAGTTTTAATCACCAGAAATTATAACAATCAGACATCTAACAATTAGTGAAAACACTTGGGTAGAAATCACTAAAATTGTGGAGAAGGACAAGGACATGTTCAAATGAACCAAAAGAAGAGCTTAGTTGCACTTACACACAGGCTTCTGATACTTATGCAATGATTTGGGGCATTGCAGCATTGAATATCTTGGAAAACCTTCCACTTCATTTGGCAAATATGAGAATTTATAGTCTGCTAAACCTAAGCAGCATGCTCACATATCCCTCAATCTCCAAACACTACTGAGGCAGTTTCATTTTTTTGCAGGAAAGGATAAAGAAGGTTCTGTAAATGTGCACAATACACCTTACAGTATTACCTTAAATACTTACAGAGGCTGAACACTGCATGTTTCTACAACAACCCTAGCAATGTTGTGTTATTGGTCATGCCACCCGTGTAGAGCTGTGTGTCTAGAACACCATGACTAGAAGGATTTTTCCCTCTCAAGTCAATGCAACAGCTGTAGTGGTCAACAGAAGCTCTTTGCAGGTAAACCACAATCTTTATCATGAGTAGAATGGTGGGAATACAAAAAAGTGCACAGAGATGTGCACACAGTGAAAGCTCTTGCCAAATGGGATGCAGGAAAAGAGGAGTAGAAGCTGCAGGTGACAGGAGTGTGCTACTGTGGAAGTAAACATCTCAGCTGATGCGTGTAAATGGTAAATATCCATAGCAAAGAATGCAAAAGACCCATGCTCACACATAAATATGGGACTGGCACACCTTGATGTCATAAAATTGATTTGTGTGTTGTAATTATTCCTTAAACGTGCACTTCAGCTGAAGGCCTTGTGATATATGTTACAGGATTTAAAGTAAAATCCATATCAATCGATGGATAAAACTGAACATAGAAAGAAAGTTTTGAGAGAAAACATTAAAAGTTTGTGGTGATGATAAATACCTGTTGCAACAATTGATTTTTTACATTGCTTTTCTTGTTAACGTGACAGCCATTTGACCCAAACCAGATGTAAACAAGGTACTGTAGAGACTGTTCGGAGACCATGAAGAACAGAATGATATAAACTCTCAGCAACAAAGAACCTCATAGGCTGATGTCCTTGTGACACTCTGAATCATTCCAAAATAGCTCCACATCTCAAATCAATCAGAACATGAACCCCTATGACAACTTTTGTACTTCCAATGGGAGACCCAGGCTTTGATATATATTGACTTAAACACTGTAGCTGAACTACAACAAACCTTTCCACAGCCAAATACAGATCAGAGCTGCTCCAAAGTCATTCTTGGTTATCTTAGAGGTTCAATGTGCCCTAGTCAGTCTTTGGAAAGCAAAATGACAGGAGAATTTAGTGGTATGGTATCTTTTTTTCTTTTAGATAATGAAGTCCCCACTACTGTTTTTTTGTTTGTGTTTATTTCCTCAGCAAATGTGGTGGTAAAATGTCTCTTAAAGACTAATTGCCTTCATAGGGGCCTAACTTCTCAAGGACAACCCACAATGTTATTCTAATTAAAACTTAATAGTTAATTGACCATGTAATTAAACCAAATCAGTTCATTATCAGTCAAAAAAACAAGCAGAATTATTAGGTAGAAGTCAGTGTTCAAGCAGTAGATGCAGGACTGTTGTGTAGGGTGACTAGGACAGTCTGTCAAGTGACAGGACTATTTTGAACTGTGAAAGCTTTCTGGTCTTTTCTGGCTTGTCAGCAACTACTTTTCATACAGAGCTGTCGGAGTCCGAAGGGCAGCTGCTCAAGTCACAAAAAGGAGAAGGAGGAGATCACTTGGATGAAATTAAAACACTGCAGAGACTGCTCAAGGAAGGATTGGTAATTGCCTTTCTGCATTCACTGTTGCTTTGTGTGCTTAGATTTTACATGTTTAACCTATTCAAATTGTAAATTCATTGGAGGCAGCAGCTGTTGCTTAATAGTATACACAGTTTCACTGTAAGATCCTCACTGGATCATTAGCAATATGTTTATTTGTTAAATAATAATTTGAAGGTACTGTAAAACAGAGAAATCATAGGTAGGTACCTCTGGTGAGATATTAATAAATTTAAATACTTCAGTTCTTTCCCAATGTGTTATTGCTTCTTATTTTTAAGTCTGCTGTTTAGGAAGCTGTGGCAGCATGCAACCCCCCTCCCTCCTTCAGTATGGCACGTCTCCCTCTTTCTCTGCTACTTGAGGCTAACAGCTTCTTTTGTTTGGCCCAGAGCACCCTGGCTCCTGGGACATTAGAAGAAGGGAGTGCCAGGCACACTGAGCCGCGCCCAGTGTGGGGGATGTTTGGAGGCTTCAGGGGCACCCACAGACAGTGTGGGGGTGCAGAGAAGCTTCTAGAGTGCCTACAGTCAGATCTGATCAGCCAGTATAAAAACGGGACTCTCGTCGAGACTCCGCCCATTTGCCGCGGGTCTCTCGGAGCACGAGCAAGATGCTGCCGCCGAGAGCCCCCCTTCCCAGGATGGGGACTCCGCTTGCCTTGCCGCCACGTGTGTAAGTAAAATTTCTCGCAGGATTGCGAGTATTTTTATACTTTCGTGCATATATGCACGTATAACTTTCTGTGCTCCATATGAGCGCGTGTAAAATTAATCCTCGCAGAATCGCGGGTGTATTTTCTTTCCGTGCACATTTGCACAAGTACTTTATTTCCTCGCACAATTGCGAGTGGCCGCCGAGAGCCCCTCGCACAATCGCGAGTGTATTTTCCTCCCGTGCTTCCACATAAGCACGTGTAGGATTCCGTGCACATTTGCACGTGTAAAATAACTCTCGCAGGACTGCGAGCGTATTATAAATTTACTCTCGCGGAATCGCGAGTGCACACTTTCCGTACTCACTACGAGTACGTGTATCTCTTTAAACATAATCCCGCACTGTGTTTAGGCAAGTGTGTACTCCTCCGGGACTCGGGGACGGCTCCGGCATTGTTTTGGGTGAAGCCACGTGCATGCACATTGTGGACCGCCTGTTGGTTATATCAGTGGCTGCCCCTCAAATAATCTTCCTCAACTGATATCCGAACCTGTATTTAAGTCACTTTTGGAGTGCTAAACCCTGTTCCTCGCCGGTCTAATAAAAGTTGTTTTTGGACCTTGTTGTCCCTTAAATTGACTTGTGGGTTGCCTCCGTGACAGAAGCATCTACAGAGCTCAAGATAACCTTACTGCTTTGACACTAAAACACAAGAAAAAGCTTCTAGTGTCAAAATAATAAAAATAAATGCCTAGAAATTATGGATATGTCATTGCAAAATAAAGCTGTCAGATCCTGCTTAGAGAAACATCAGACTTACATTTACTTCATCAAGTAGTAAACAGTCCTGACAAGTGAAATGTTTCTTATGTTGCATCCCTCAGAGGATTTAGAGGAAGACAAATGCTGCTGTTTCTGAGAGGTTCAAATGCAGGTCATGATGCCACGAGGAGGGCAAGCCTGTTCAATGGAAACAAGAGCTTGGCCCTCCTGGCGGTGCTTCCCAGCCTGGGCCAAGTCTCATTCTACTCACACAAACTGCTTTTGGTTCCCCTGCCACAGAGAGCCCCAGGGACAGGTCCCCCTTGAATGCCTGGTAAAGCCCAAGAGCATGTAAGAGCTGCAATCAGCCACTGCCACTTGCTATCAATGTGCAACATGACCTTGCTTGCTTGCTTGAAGTTTGCCATCAGGACATCTTTTCACTTTATAGGATAAATAGTTTATGACTCCTCAGAGGCTGTTTCCTACAGAGCTGCATGCAGAATTTCATACATTTCATACACAAAGAGAAATATAAAATTTCTTTCTGTCCTCATCCATTATTTTTTTGTTTTCTTGTTTCCAGAAATAAGTACTAGTAATGCCTTCTGCAGTTAATTTTGTTTAGTCAAAATCAGATTTCAGGAGGGTGTGAGGTCCTTGGCAGAAAATAAAAATTTAAATAAAAGATATCTGAACAATACAATAAATAAATTAAAGCTTAACATTTAAAGGTGACCACTGGAAGCCTTTAAAGGGTACCACTGGATAGGCTTGATCCTTTGGCCAGTGGGAAGATTAACCTTCAAAGGCTATCCATAGCTTGGTTTGGTACTTTGGTCAGTGGAACATTGGCCTTGGCCCTACTAAGAGTGTTTAGCATGAGATCATAGTTGACACCTCCCATTGTGGTGATTTATCTTGAAATTTGGAGTACCTCTCAGGTTTTTTTAAAACTGTTTTATCACTTGTTGGTATGATCCTAATTATACTGGAGAGTTATTATCTGAAACTTATCCTATTATTCTTAATTTATCTTCATAACTGTAGCCAAATCATTCTAAATATACTTGGCTAAATATGTCTGCATTTCTTCTGAATACAGAGGCCAAAGTTTAACATTACCATTGATGTCTAAGCAGCACAGGGAGTGCTGCAGGAAGCCAGAAAGAACAGAGATCCTATTACAAATGGTCAATCTTCTAGGACTTTCTTTGCTTTTTGAACTACTCCTGACTTTGTTATAGGCATAACTCTTTTGCTTTTTATTTCCCTGAGGCTGCATTATTTTTTTTTTCCTTCAAACTAAGACATGCTCTTTTGGTTGCAATATCCCTTTCTTTCTTGTAAATCCAACATTATGATGTACAAAATAAATTTGAACTAATGTTTCTGGTCACACTTTATGCCCAGTATTGGAAAAAACAGCTGCAGAAATATTTGACAATCAAAGGAGGTTTGTGCAGACAGGATGTCACCAACTGACGTGGTCACTCTTTTGGTCTCTTGTCAAATACGAAACCCTTTGAATCAGTTAATCTTGATACTATCAAGAATTTTGGTATTCATAATGGAATTCCTTAACAAAGAATTTTACTATATGTTCAGCTTCCTAGGTATCTGCTGCTCCTAGTGAATTACACTGAAGTAACAGAGACATCAGATGTTCTGATCTTTCGCTGCAAATACTCCAGCAGACATATTTTATTTTTTCTTTTGTTTACAAAATGTCTGCAGAAATGTAACAAAATGGTTGGGTTAGCATATATGTACATAACTTTTTCTCCTTGTAGTAATAACTTTTTCTCCTTGTGGTAAGTTTTTAAGGAGTTTTTAAGTTTTACTGTAGTTCATGCAAGGCTCTATTTCATTAATTTTGACTGGAGCATATGTACAGACAAATCCCAAGAGTCTCCCTTTATGTTGCTTGGAAACACAACCGGATGCAGCTACAGAATTTGTATTGTTCTGCCTAAAAATCAATCTTGAAACATGTTCTTACAGAGAAGCAAACCAATTTGGTTGAAAAAATTGTTCAGAAACTAGTCCAAATTTCTATTTGGAAATTTGGAAAATGTAACAGCTCTGTGTCTCTGAGTAAATGTCTCACACAGATTTGGCATTTAACATAGACCATGAAGGTCTATAAAAGACAAAACCACAGATGTGTAATGACATATTTTGCTCATTGACATGTCTGTCTATATAAGATGTCGTTAAAACATCACTTACTATCAGGAGCAAACTTAAAGATATGAAATATAGTTGTGACAAATGAACTAAGTTTTAATCTTAATTTCTGGTAAAAAATCAGGGATAAGCAGTTCAATATTATCACTGAAATTCATCAGCCTTCTACAAAACCATCAGAAGAAAATAGCATTTCTGCTGAAGAAAAATGTGGCTGTTCTAGTTCTCATGAATATTCTTTGGCTGTAATTCATTATCTGAGACTGATTTAGAAAACACTTGATAAACTTTTGGGTTTAAGTTGTGAAGTTGATGCTGCTTGCTTTGTAGTTTTGCTGGTTGTGCCCCACCCTGACAGTGTCATTGATAAGCAGGGGTGTTTGCAGGTGTTCCCTTGTATTTGCTTGTCTCAACACTCGGCTCTCAAGTTGTTGAAAGGAAAAAGATCTCAGTTTCAGATGCACGGAAAATGGATCTTCCTACACAGATGACTGTTACTGACACTGTCCTGGCAGTGTGAACTCAGAAACTACTTTTGTTACCCTGCCTCAGAGACCTGATGAATTTGGACCTCGGTCATGGCACAAATATTTTTCTTAAGAGAACTGCTTATACTCTGAAAGCGAACAGTGGAACAGCATCACAGAACAGCTGAGGAGGGAGGGCACCTCTGGGGATCCTCTGGTACAACACCTGACCCACAGAAGGGTCAACAAGAGCTGGTTGCTCAGAGGCATGTTCAGTTGTGTTTTGAATATCTCCAAAGACAGATATTCCATAACATTTCTAGGCAACTTGTTCAACCACCCTTACAGAAAAAGTTGCTTCCTGATATTTAAACAGAATTTCCTGTATTTCAATTTGCATTCAACACCTCTTGTTCTATCACTAGACAACACTGAGAAAAGCCTGACTCCCTTTTCCATACTCTCCTGTTCAGGTATTTATATACATGGATAAGGTCCCTCTGAGCCTTATTTTCTCCAGTCTGAACAGTCCCAGCTGTCTCAGGCTCTTATTGTATGAAAGATGCTTCCCTCCTTTAATCATCTTCGTGGCCTTTCATTGGACTTCAACAAATCCATGTCTTTCTTTTACTGGTTAGCCCAAAGCTCCACACCCCAGGTGTGGCCTCACCATTCTGGAGTAGAGGATAATTGTCACCTCCTTCAATCTGCTGGCAACAGTCCTCTTAACAAAGCGAAGGATGCAGTTGTCCACCTTTGCTGCAAAGGCACATTTCTAGCTCATAGTCAACCTTTTGCCCACCAGGACAACTCAGGTCCTTCTCTGCCAAGCTGCTTTCAAGCCCCAGTGTAGACTGGTGCCTGGGGTTATTCCTCCCCGGTTGAGCTTCATGGGCAGCTTCTCAGGCTTGTCAAGGTCCCTCTGAATGGCAGCACATCCAAGTAGTGTATCAGCTACTCCTCCCTATTTTGTGTCATTAGAAAACTTGCTGAGGGTGCACTCTGTCCCAGTGTCCATGTCATTAGTGAAGATGCTAAACATTATCAGTTGCAGTGCTGACCCCTGGAGCTCACCACTAGTGGCTGACCTCCAGCTGGATGTCATGTTGTTGATCACAGCCCTTGGGGCTGGCTGTTCAGCCAATTTTCACTCCACCTCACTGTCCACTTACCTTGTTTGTACTTCATCAGTTTTTCAATGAGGATATTAAGTGAGAAAGTGTCAAAAGTCTGGCATTTTATTTCATTTTTAAGTACTCCTGCCATGGACCTCCTTAGACATATTCATGAAGTTTTTCGTCACTTTTTTCTTATAACATAATTTTTCAAAGAGAATAATATTTTTGAGGAGTTTGCTGAATTTTTTCTTATTTTAAAGAAACTTATGACTTTTTAAAGTTTGACAGTTAGAGAAATATGGTGTGCTTAGATCAACATGCTCTTTAATTTCAATGTTTCTGCTAGTTTGCCAGTTGTAAGAATTTTGAATTAATGTTTACAAGAAAAATGTTTTGGCAGGCCCAAGTAATTTTTTTTTTTCGAATTCTTTATTCATAAGAGTGTTGAGACTTCGACTCTTTCAATTTGCGCTTTGTTTTGCTAAAAGTCAAAAAAATTGCATGGCTGGGAAAAGTATGTGGTGTTCAGCTCCAGTAGCTGTATACGACAGCCTTTGTCTTCCCAGAAGCCCAGATATAATCTATCATGTGTATGATTACATAAAGGATTACCATTCCATATTCATTCTTCTCATATTACTTGGAAGCTGTGCTGTGTACTCTATTTATGCAATCCAATTAAAATGCCTTCATGCTTTAAAGTAGCAGTACTCATAATATTTATAAAGCAGTCCATTTTTGAAAAATCATAAGTTGCAATATTTCTAAGCTAAAAAATGCTACTATTGATGAGGAATTTTAATGCAAAATAATGTAAATTGGATTGAAATCGTTGCATTGTGTTGTTGATTAATATAATGGAGGAAGTCCTGGTCCCACTGACATTTAAGACTGAAGTTGTCATTGATTTTAGCAGAGCCAAGATATTATTCAATACATCTGATTCTGTCTTTCACAAGCATTCCTAAAGAGTCAATTATGTCCCTACTTCATATTAGAATTGTGGTAGTGTCAAGAAGCCCCAGTGAAGATAGGTATTGCACTTTCATGTGGCTTATTAGTCTTACACATGCCACTCACACAGACTGCAGTAGGATCGTGGCAGCCTTGTATCATTATACGTTAGCACAGAATCAGGGCTTTTCTCCTGTTTTGATTCTGCAATTGAGTTTAAGGCTTGAGTTTGAAAGTAAAATCCTTTTTTAAAATGACATGCTGGGTTTCTTCCTTTCAGGGCAGCTACATTAGGTTCAAAAGCTTCTTTCAGGAGATGCTCCAGCCTTTTCTGAGACTGCCAGTTTTCACAGTGGATTTAGCTCCTAAGTGAGCACACACACACACTCCCAAGCAAGCCAGAAATGCCAGAAATGTGCTAGGGAACACAGGAAAGCAGATTTTCTTGCCTTAAAGTTCTTAATAACCACAAGTCCTTGGTACTTCAAAATTTGAGGGTTTAATTTGAACAACAGTTTCTAAGTAGCTCTAAAGATTACTTTGAGTAGATTTCTACATACAAACTCCTTTCTCTCACTATAGAACCCAAAAAACCCCCAGCCAGATGGCCTCTTTCATTGCTAGAAGATGTCAGATAAAAGCTTTCCAAATTGGAGAATGGCTTCTGCTTCTGTATACATGGAGCACGGAGCTCTCAAGCGAGTGACAGAAGCCACAGCCTGTGTCCATGACCGATGCCACCAGGGCTGCTGTGGTTTATTATCTATGAGCCTAGTACCAGATAACATGCAATCAAAGTTCTTGAAGTACTGTGCTCAGGATCTCTTGAACTGGAGATACGCAATCACACTAAAATCTGCCCTTGCTTTTATTAGATGGTTATATTGCTGTATGCAGCATAGGAGAACTCAGAGATTCCACGGTGTAATAGGAAAAAAAAAAAAAAGCCCCCAAAACGTGTATTGTTCTTAGGATCACTTTTCTTAGTAAAATAGCTCCTTTATAAGTTTCCAAATGAAACTCAGGTCTTTGAATCTGTGCAAAAGTAGGTGTCCTGGACCTTCAGGTGCCTGATTTTGTCCACTGAATGGTCCCATTATAAAGAACACCAGTCTTTACTTTGTCGTTCTTTAAATTAGTGCATGTCAACATCTGACATTTCAGGATGGTGAAATGCAAATTTAAAGTAGTCTAGATAATCTTGAATAATCCTGTGCTCAGACATGCCTTTGCACTAAGAATGAAGTCCATGTCTCCTCAGGCATTTACTTTCTTCTTAAAAATTGTGACAGCCTGATTTGTGTTTGTTGGTCTGGAATTTTGATTACTAGTTGTCAAATGCTAGCTAAGATTCTACTCCTTGTAAATCCCTGTGTTCAACCTGAGCAGGTAAAAACATTCAGTTATTATTAACTTTCCCAATGGAAACTGTTCTGTGTGTGGGTAAAGATGCTTTCTCTTTTGTTCAGCAACATGTGCTTTGCAGACAATACTTCTATCCATCCGTATCATGCCCACCATAAGATGATGCATACCAGCAATATTCTAAACAACATTTCTTTTCTAAATTCTACTTAGTTGTATCCACATTAAAGACATTTTTAAAGCAGAACAAATATAGCTTTTAGTGCACAGAAATTTTACCTATAACACATTAAATTGATATTAATGTCTTCGGTGTCCAAATCACAGAGCAGGCCCATCACATCTGTGTCACTAATATTAATATCACAGGACAGTTAGCACGCTATTTTGCTATTTGTGAACTGGCTGTACCACTTTGGTCAATGTGTGACACAAAAATGAAACATGGCATTCGATGGGGTGACCTGACAAGTTTATCTCAATGATACAGTTCATAAATCAATTGGAGACCCTGCTAAGTTTATAGGTATGAAAACTTACTGGAAATGACAAGATATTATTTAAAATGCTTTGAGGCTCTGCAAATTTATGCTAGAAGTTCCTTTCTATGGATAACTATACTTTGAAAGGAGTTCCTTGACACATTTTTTTTTATTAAGTTTCAAGTCAGTTCAAATAGGTTTGCAGAAGCAGGAGATGAGTCCTCCAAGCACCAGAAATTCTTACTCTAGCAGACTACTAGCACAGCAGAGTTCTTGCAAATCCATCTGTTAACCCAAGACCTCATAAGTAGCTTGCTAAAAATTAAACCATTTTCAGGTATTTGGAAAGAAAATTGTGATCTAGTCTCCAGGTTGCAGCTCACCTTGCCTTGTTTCGAGTGTAAATCAGAATAAAGAACATAGGATGTAAGACCCTTCTGACTGCTACGGGGAAGTTTGATGGAGTCTCATGGACCTTTACTCACTTTCCATCATGGGTGCTTGTCAAAATTGACAGAAACTACTTAGACAGCCAAGTCCTTTCCATATGTCTCTAAATTACCTCACTATGTGAAAAGATTTATCAAATTAATTAAAACTACACAAAGGTCAAGATTTACCCTTGACAGCATTGATTTGTGAAGCAGTGAAAACTACTTCAAGTCTTTCACAGCTTACTTTGAACCCACAGTTGTGATCCATCTGAACTACAAAATGTCACAACAGTCACTTGAGGAAAATCTATCTGCAGAATAATTTTGCCTAACATGATAAGAAGTATGCCCTTTGAGTTGGTATATAGTGAAATTTGTAACTGCTTTAAAAAATGAGGAGTTAGAAATGTGACCAGAGACATGAATCGTAAGGCATCTTCTTTCATTAAATAGCAGAATCAAGAAGGTTATTTTATTTTTAAATAGCAAGCTTTTCTCATTTACAGAGATTTGTATTTTCAATTTGGTATCTTTTTAACATAACAAAGGACTTTGTCCAGTAGATACACCGGGGGCTACATTTGGGAGGCTTGATTGCTAGCGTTTACTTATCCTCTCTTTTCCTAGCTACATCAATTTTCAAAAATAATGTGGATTGGTCACCATCTTCACCTTCTTTTAGAGAGGCCAAAAGGTTTGAGTAAATTTGAAGGAAAGCAAAGCTGCTTCACAAATTGCCTCCAGCTGATTTGTCATGCTTCTATAACCTAGGGAGTAGCATTAAACAATCTGAGCATATGTAAAATTATATATCAATTCCAAGCTTTAGAAATGATCCTACTTTAGAGAAAGGTAATATGTAGATGATGATAATAGTTTCTTATTTAAAAGTGTGCAAAACTTAGTTCAGATAAAGGACAGTTATATAAATCCATCTGTAAATGAAGTAATCAGCTTAATCACATGCTTGTCTTTAAGCACATGCACAATTCTGTTGAGCTGATGGGGATCTGAGAAATATGTAAAAGGTGAAAGAAGTATTAACTTGTCCAATGAGAAGTAGGGAGACTGGTGTTACAGCCTCTCCAGACTCGTCTGCCAAAGAGGAAACTAAATTAAAGCCTGTGTTCCAAAATTTCGCTGCGAGTTGATCTCCCCCTACTACACAAATGAGTGTGTCCTGGGCTACAGAGCTGGTCTCTGTGCTCTTCATCATCAATTGTTTACTCCTTCCCTGTCAAATTTAACAGTGTCAACAGAAAGTGGTTGAAATAAACTCATTCACTAAATAGACGAAGAAACATTTGGAGTTCTTTGTGGGATTATATTATTTTGGAGAGGACAGTCTCTGTCACCCTTCCCATGAGAGATATTCACTCTGCTACTGGTTAAAGTTGGGCGGATAAGAGCCCTGCAGCCATTGCCACCCTTGTGAGGCTCAGGCAAGTGCAGGTTTTAAGGGTGAGTTCCTGACTGTTGATGGCTCATCGTGTCTCCCCAGACCAGACTTCGGAACTGAACCCCCTCAGCAGAGTTGGAAAGAATCTTTGTTCTTCTCCTCAGCCTTTATTACCAGGTAATTTAGGTGGCATGTCGCTCAGTGATACTTGGTGCAGTTTTGATTCTTCCCTTTAATGAGAAAGGAGTCAGACTCAAGACAGAGTGTCATTGGAAAGCAAGGTGACTAAAATGAAATGCTACAGTGCTAATCACAGTGGATTTAACACATTGTCATTGGACCATTAGAAGACATGTGCGTTAGATGTCCCTGATGCTGAGCTCTGTACCTACAGCAAAAGGACCATTAGCCCTGTCTATTTTGCCCAGCCAACTGCTGTAAAAACAAGCCCGAGCAAGATCAGTGTTGTCAGCATCAGATGGATCTTTAGTCTGTGAGCTCGGTCTACTTGAATTACAGTGCAATATACATCTACAAGAAAGTCAGTATGCACCATAAATATCATAGCCATAAAAGCATACTTGGCTGAATCCAGTCATGGTGTATCAGGCTTAGAAAGTA
Organism: Columba livia; assembly: GCF_036013475.1. Classification (NCBI taxonomy): domain Eukaryota; kingdom Metazoa; phylum Chordata; class Aves; order Columbiformes; family Columbidae; genus Columba; species Columba livia. The sequence continues at coordinate 15,079,150 of NC_088605.1, read as the reverse complement.
TGCAGAATTCAACAGAGCCTTGCCCAACTTGCCCCAAGTGTTAATTTGGGCTGTTATCTTTCTTGTTCTGTTAACATTTATTTGCATCTAATAAGGCATGAAATAATTACTCGTGGTATATGTCCTAACATTTAATCCCATGGTGTCATATTTTAATTGGACAGAAAAAGTATCTAAATAGTTATAATTCCCCAAGGATGTGGTTATCCAGCACTAATCACAACCCTTGAAGCTCCCTTATTACTTCTATTAAAATCCTTCATGACTGAAACACTGCATATTTTCTAAATTGCATCAAAATGAATTTGATGGTTTAAAAGAACAGATTTCAAATTTAGTTCATACAAAACTGCCCATGAGTAATAGCGTATAGAGCACATTTCACATACCAAGTCCCCTAGTTATAAAATGATAATATTTCAAATACTCAAGAAATGTGTCTGAGGGCATCACTTCTTTACAAACCTCATGAAGGGTCCATGAGGCTCAGACCAACAAACATGATTTCAGGCTTCAGCCTTTGTTATCTATGTTATATCGCATGTGTTCATTTGGAAATGAAGCACTTTTTGCTGTCACCTCCTGGGCCCTAGCTGATTAAGTCATTCCATGTAAATCACAAAGAAACAAAATTGCAGGAGAGAAGCTGTCATTCAAGTTTCAGCTTAGTCCTTTGGGCTACATCTATGCCAGTCAATGAAACAGAGCAAGACTCATTTTCTGAATCAGAGGGTAAGAGTCAAAGCAAAGTTAAATGCACAGAGCTAAATCCTCTCCTACCCTTCCCTTATGCCCAAACAGGGAGCATATAGTCCATGCTGACCCCAGCACAAGCACTGCCTAGGAGCACCATGGGTGCTCATCAAAGAAGCACCCACAATCCAGCCAGGAGCAAAAGCATGCCAGAGCCTGGGCCATTCCTTCTTACTTGGATGGACATCAGACAGACCGTGTGTGAGAGAGTACAAGGAGTTTTCTTGTCACTAGAAATGAAGTCAGATCTGTTTTGAAGCCTGCTGCAAAAGTAGCAGGTAAAACAAAACATTGAAGAGTGAAGTCTGGCTGATGTAACTGAAATTATAGAAAGTATTTAAGCAGATAGAAAATAACCAACTTTGCTAGAATGTATGAGGATATCAACACTAACCCATAATGGTCTCCTTGAGGTAAAGAAAAAACACCAGGGGACCTTTTAAGACCCCAGTGTTCTTGTTTTTCTGTTTTAGTGAAGATGCTATGAGAGCAAATGAAGCCCCAGAAGAGCTAGCCCAGCAGAAAGCACCCCCTCCTGACAGGTACATCACCCCTGGTGTTAATTGCAGTGTACCAACTCCTGACAGCCTTTTAACAGGCAAGGCAGGAGGGAAGGTAGTATTTTGTTACAGGTTTTTATAAAGTACTAAAAGGCAAATTTAAAATGCTCATTACACTTGAGTAGCTCCACTCTACTTAAATATTGGCTCCAGGTTTGCTTCATTATCCTCTTAACAGTAATTAAGCTACCTAGGGACAATCAGCAAATAATAAAATGCTATGGTGGAGGAAATTAGTTTAGACTACAAAGAATTGAATGAAATTATTGTGAAAAATAGAAGCAAGCAACAACATAAAAGATATTTAGATATCTCTAGATAAATATATTTCAAAGGCCATAATATTTCCTCTACATGAAGTACATAAATTGAAGGCTTGGAGAAGTCCATACTCATTTCTCCTCAATGCAGTGTGTTAGGTAAATGTGGCCTTTCATACCAAGTAATGTCAGATGGATGGATAGGCATTTTCCATTTCCAGACTTCCAGCTGTCTGCAGACCAAAGGATAGAGGCAATGCTTGAATGAAATGTAAGTCCTCTGTCTTCTGCCCCATTGACTGAGAAAAACAAAGGCACAAATGTAGGAAATAGTCTGATTTCTCATACCTTGAGCTGGAAACAAGCACAGCATTGGAGTCAGGTCATCCTGGAAATGAGGCCAGGAGCTTGGTGACAAATGTCTGCACTAATTTTTCATCTCCAGCTTCCACTGTACCTCATATAGGGAGACCAAAATTCTCCTGACCCTGAGCCCTAGGCAGAACAGGGCAGGACACGTTAACAACTGGGTTGAGAAGAAGTGAAATTGTTTGTAACATTTATGTTGATCTTACAGCATATACTCCAAAAAAGAAGCAAGGTATAACCATTTGAGAGAGTGAAAAGCAGAAGTTGGGGAGGAAATTTTAGTTCATGAAACAGCAGTAACTCCTGGTTAACTGATCTCTGTTCTGTTGTCTGAACTAGATTAGAGGATGATTGACACACAAGGGATGTAAAATCTAGCAGCTGACTGCTCCTTCTCATCCACCTTGCAAACACTGATGCAAAATCTACGGGGGTTAGTTGATTCCTACAGATGTGAGAGAAAAATCAGCTATGAGAAGGCAGGTAGATTTCCAGAGGCAAAAACCATACACAATGAGGCAGCTACTTAAAAGAAATAACAACCCGTGCCCTTTTAAAACTCAATGGGTGACAAACTACAAAAGAAACTGAGTACCTTCATGATGCAGTTTAAAGAAAATAATGCCCTGGACCTTAAATGCTGTCAGGTGTTTTCATCAGTTCATCAGTTACAGAAAGTGGCTGTACACACTGGTGTTTGTAAGCCTGATGGACATGTTGGATATCACAGGAGAAGAAAACAGACTCTCTTTTCTATGTGACTTCTTAGCGCTTAATATGTTAATACAATGTTTTTTCCACAGAACACAGCTCCCCTTCAAAAAGCTGATTTTGTTCAATTTCACACTGCAATGGACAAATTGAAGACAGCTGGCTTTACTCATCTGTGATTATTTTTTTTTGATTGATTAGTTTCTCTGTTTCAGGTTTTAGTGGAAGAAGCAGCAAATAATGTAGCCAAACTGCTAACTAGGTAATTATGGTTTTATTATTGTGCTAGTACTGTACAGTCTTAAATTTTTAGGACATAACTGAAGTAAAGCTCGGTGAAAACAAATGTATCCATGGCAGCGTATGAAGATCCACCTGGGTTTAGTAGCTTTCTGATTTAATATATTAGGGCTTTAAAATAAAAAAGAAGTAAAAGAGAAGTCAGGTAGTTCCCTATATTTATATCTCTATTTATATTCTCTACTGTCCCGATGGTATTGCCATCAATCCAATTCTATGGTAAGGTAAAAATATTTAGTGTATTTCTAAACCACAAAGCTCCTGAAATAAAATAATTATAGCCCCTTCTATTTAGTTTTAGTAAGTTCTTTGTCCTCAGCAGTACAATGAAAACTTTGTGAATTCTAAAAGGTCAAAACCCAAGAGGCAAATGCAAAATATTAAAATGTGTGTAGGTCTTTGAAATATATTTTTAGTCCTTCCTTATGATACTCCCAGGGTCTGGCTCTATATTTTTGAGTATGCAGGGTAGGTAAGGCTGGATACTTAAGTTCCACCAGCCATAGCAAAAGGAAAACACATCTATGCCTGGGATATATTCCCTTTGATAAAGGCTTGTGTCCAATGAACACCACCAATGCACTTATTTGCAAACAAGCTTTCCACAGACTGTTTCAAGAATATGAACAGATTCTTGCACATTGTAGAGGGACTGACTTGAACAATGCTTATTTCACTATCATGACATAAGAATAATGACAACTTGTTTTAAGGTGCTCTGCTAGATACTTCATGTAGTTTTGCTTATCTGTCATATCAGAGCTATGTATGCATAAAGAAATGTTTTATTGTTTTTGTGTGGGTGGGTTTTGTTTGTTTTTAATTAATGGCATGCTTTAAAAAGTAGATTTTGGTGATTTAAAGAAAAAATAAATGTAGGCCGTATTGTTTTGAAACTGAGAGGAAAGTAAAACATTTTCCAACACTGGGTAAAAAAAATTTTATATATATGTGATGATCTGTATGATCTACATTTTGGAACTTCAAAAATGACTTTACTATGTTGTAAGACTTGTTAAATATATAGTTAGTAATGGCATGGTTGTTTTTCTCAGTAAAATATTGTAAGTGAAAATCTAATAAAAAGTTTACGTATGCTTTTAAAAATGATTTCTCGTAAAACCACTAGTAGGTTGTAAGCAGAATCCTTGCATTATACAAGTTGAAATGCTATTTCAGATAATGATGTAATAGTAAATATTTTCTTTAAGAAAGATTACTTAACAAATACGTTCCAAAGTGAATCTGTTTATATTCTCCCAAAAAATGAAGCACACTATGAAAACTCACTAGATAGGAGCTGTTCTCTAATTGACAATATAAGCATGAATTTTTCTTTAACTAAAAATTAAGAAAAATAAAAGTTGAAATACACTACTTTACTAATCTTGATGCAACTTTTTCTGGGATAAAATATTAATATTGCTTTGTCCAACTAATACATCATAAATTATAATTCTATCGAAGCCTGTTAGGAGGTTTGCTGAAAGACTGCTATTCATAGTCTGCAAAGTCATTTCTCCAGCAGGAAGAATATAATTTCTTCACAAAGGGGGATTTATTTTTTCTTCCAGTGCATGTATTTGAAATTCCTTTGTATTGATTTCTTTTTAAATTTTTAATGTAAACAGAATATGGAAGGCACGATGATAATCAAGATCTATTATAGTACTATGTTTAGTTTAGAAATAATAAAAAAGATAAATAATGAATAGGCGGCAAAAGCTTATCTTCCTCCCCAGCCTACTCAGTGTAGTGTTTTGTTCCAAAGTTATTGGCATTTTCAATAAAATGTATCAGTAAATTTAGTCAATTAAAACTTTACTGTGATTCAATAGCAAGATTTATCCTATCTGTGGAGCTCATGGGAACTTGGAAACTTCATTAATCTTATACATTTGTGTTTCTTTTCTTTAGTAGGCTTCACATTCATTATATAAAGCACATGGTTGTGGCTACCATTTCTTAATCCTTTCACAGCTGCCAGGCTGTGATTGTATCTTGGTGGTATTTTTAATGGATTGTCCATTCAGAACAGAACATGTGACGTTCCTGTAACCCACAGCTCAAGAAGACTAAGAGGTATTACTGAGACACAGACATAAACTTGCTCTCAAGCCCTAGAACTTGATTTTCAGCTGCTGGTATCAGTGCAAATACACAGTAGCACCATATAAATTATTTCATTGTTACTTGGAAGGTATGATTAGGAGTTAGTCTAGTCAAAGCTCTTGTATGTCAGTCAGAGATCGGAAAACATAACAATAATATCAGAGACATGACTGAAAAGAATAAAACTCTGTAGCATCTATCTTTTCTTCATGTAGACTTAATATATATTCCTGCTGCACAGTGAAGGAGGCAACAACTGGTTTCCCTTCTGGAGACACAGGTGTGTGGGCCCTAAGTAGGAGAAAGACCAACAGAAGCTCACAGCTACCCTGTAGACTGAATGTGAGGTGGGGTGCCTGCTCATGGGGAGCCTTGGCTGTTTGGCATTGCTTCTCCAAGGGAAGAGCCCAGACACAGTTGTCACAGTGGGACAGGCTGTCTGTGCATTCACATCCTCACCTATTTCATTGTCAGGGTTTGTGTCCCTTACTCTTCAGCCAGCGCCTCCTGAACAAACCAAGTCATATTAGCCAGAACATCCAAGCTGTACTCTATCACTAGCTGTACTCTGAGAACTCTTGGTGCCTCCTGTTACAACATTTTAAAGGAATTACACAAGGTCTCATTTTGGCCACTTCATCAAGCATGTGCTGTATTTAAAGAAGGGGTTCTTCTGCTTTAACTGCTTTAGAAGTAGGTCTGCATAGTAGTTTGCTTGCCTAACTCTCACTTAGGACATTAAAATCTGATTTAAGTGCAGGTGAGATCTTTAAAAAAAATAAACAATTTTCTATTTAAACTTGAAGATGTCCAAAAGCTTTTTGTATCTGTGTTTTTGCTCCAGGGTGTATGCAAAACAGAAGAAGAAATGGCAGCAGAAGCACTTTACACTATGCATACACTTATGAAGTGGGACAGATATTCTTGATATATCCCACAAGCATTTACTCAGTAAGTATTTTCAAGACTCATTTGTCCCACACATAAGAAAAGGTCACATTTATGCCCATGGTTTTCATCCTTCCCAGAGTGCTCACCTGGAATGTTAAATGCCCAGTTTCAAATCTCTTTCTAATTTCTCTCTTCACTGCTGTGATTATTAAACACCAATGTATTCCTGGATTGGAAACATGTCTTCAACTTGAGCTGTTGAGCTTCTACATGCATGAAAAATTGAGGGTTTAGTCCTAGGGCTATAAGAAAAACAGCAGCTGGAGCTTATTGCTGTGAGGCCCAAACTTTTGTTCATCACTTGTTTTGGTTCATGTGGTTGGTGCTGAGCTCCTGTCAGACCTGCAGAGAACAGCCCTGTCACAGTTTGCTTCTGGCAGTTCTCCAACACACACCTAATAACAGGGGGTGAAGTGGAGGCCCTCAGGCAATTTTACATCTGGAAGGGAAGACGGTGGTTCAGGACCCAGTTCCGAGCCCTTTGGGGACCCTTGTACACCCATGAGACAAAGAAAGGTTAGTGCCGCAGAGGAAGAGATCCCTTAGGATCCCACTTAGTTTATTCACATCAGTGTTTGTAACAGCCAAAAGTGTCTTCATGCTTTCAGCTGACACATGAAGACATATCCGTAAAGGTTTGAGGAGCACAGTACCTCTGAATTTATTTTTTGGGTAGATACTAGAGGAAAAAATTTCCCTACAGATGAAAGAACTACATTTTAACAAAATTTATTTATTAATAACCTCTCTCTTCCAGTAAAGTTGCTGTGCTACTATATATATTTATTTGCTGAAGATAGTCTCATCTGCATGAGAAAAAAAGGAATTGTGTGTCTGACTTAAAATCACAAATAATGGTTCCAACAATTAGGTCCTGTGGTGACTCACTCTTTTTATGATGTGTGGTTGTCTTCCATTCAGCAAAGCTCAGAGAAGAACTAGAAGAGAGGAAAGGAAAGAGAGTGAAGAAATAATATTTAGAAACCAAATGTCACCTTTTTTTTAATTATTTTTTTAAGGAATCAAGGTCCTTCTAGATATTGTTTCTTCTTTTTCTTATTGTGATATTTCTGTAAATTCCTTGTTGTCAACCAAGTCATTCATGATAATGTTCAGGTGCATTCTCCACTAAATTTTACATCTCTATTGGACATATAGATGTTTTTCTGCCTGTTGGCAATTTTTGACTTTGCTGTTAGAGGAAAGTCATTCAAGGTGGTGGAACTTCTTTGGCTGAGTTTTGTGGGGAACTCCAGCAGAGAAGCTAATTAAGTGGAAGCTCCATTGCACTGCTTCTTTCTTGCCTCAGAGATCTCTTCCTTAAGTGCCTGCTTCCTCAAGGATGTCATTGTATCATATTTTATGTACAGACATGGGATGTAAAAGTTGCAGATGCTTTCCATTTTGAATATAGGAAGCTTCTGCAGTTCGAAGTTTTTTTCTCTCTTTGGTGGAAATGTCACATGTCATTTGATTCTTCATCTTCAGCTCCATGAAGAAGAGATCTCTGCAATGCTTGCAGGGGTGCTGCACTCAAAGCAGAGGGAACGGATTGTATTTTAAATATTCCTGTAAAGACTATTACTATGCAAGGTCTTGTAAAGAATGGTGCATAATATGTTGTCTCTCAGCTGTGTAGCTTGAGAATGATTTCATTATGTGTTATTAAAGCTGGCTGGTAATCTTCAGCTGCTTTGCAGTCCACTGAGAGTCCTAGGGTTTTCATCTGAAATTGGAATACCACCAAATTCAAAACAATATTAGAACCATACATGCGATTAAGGGCTTGTTAGCATAGCTCCATGTGTCACAAGCCATAACAATATCTAGTACATACTGCAGTTCTTTTTAAGCAAAAATGACAGAGGTCTCCGAATTTATAGGCAGATTGGTGTTTTTGATGACAACATCACCTCCTCTTTTTCAATCCATGGTGCTGCAGAAGTTTGGGTTGTTTTTTTTTTTCAGATTTAATTATTCTTCATTACAGTGGTGAAGGCAAACAAATGCCTTTCTACTTAGGTCTCCTTAGATCTTTGATTTTTCTTCTTCCTTTTTATTTGTTGAAAAGGACTTTTGGCAAAGCGACTTTTCCTTCCATTTGTTTCAATGAAGATTAAAAAAAATATATATTTTTCTGCCCATACATCCTCGCTTATGACAGGCAGTTATAGTTAGTGGGATGTGATTCTTTGATAAATAAATTCCTTGCAGCACTCATGATGGGCTGTTTGTTGCCAGGCCCCATGCTGTTGCAGGGACAGATGAGGCTGGGAACAGCGGCTGGGCCAGTCCCTGCTGAGGGGAGATGCTGCAGCTGGCAGGGTGGGTGCAACAGCAACGGTTCTGCTGTGGGGAAGCTGGAGCTATGGGGCAGATGGGAGGGAATGGTGACTGAATGGAGTCCAGGACTCTCTCCAGGGCTGCCGAGCTGCAACATGGAGGAACAGAGATTGCAGATGCTGGGTCCCATACAACTTACCCTACCACAGACCTGGCACTCGTTCATTCTTCTTCCAGCTCAATACCCTGATGTGCCTCAGGCTGCTTTCATGTGCCTCAGCTCTGTCAGTCAGCAAAAAGCTTTGACCAGCTTCTAAGTACAGAGGAACAAAGTCAGAGGTTGAATTAAGTTGCCATTAGAGGAGCTTATGCAAGTTTTGTCTCTGGTTCTGTATTTTTCCAGAAAGAGACCTTTGACTTTACAACACACCTACTCATGGACTTCTTTTTTCCTATGAATATGCCAGTCTTGGGCCTCACTGTGGGAGAAACACTGTACTGGTAGGTGAATACAACATGCCAATCTACAGTCTGAACTCAATGTGCTCATCTCCAGTACTGAATTTACTCACTTCTTTCTGCTTTTTTAAAACACCAAACAGGTGGCCCAATCTATTTTGTATTTTTCACTACACACTTGTTCCAGCAAATAAAAAATACACTTCACAAGACTGATATCTAGAAGACATTTACAGTTATTTCCATTAAATTACATGCTTCATTATTGGTAGTGATATTTTGTGGTCTTCATCGCGATGCTGACCATATTTCAAAGATGAAACAAAAATTCTGAGCAAATAAAATTATTTTCTCTTGGAAATCTCTATAGTGGGTGAGTAACTCTGATGAAGGACAGATCTTGATCTGAAGGCACATTTTGTCTGTGTGGAAGAGGAACAATGATCTGTTCCCAAAATTCTGCCCCCACTATAGTAAGGAAAATCCACTGAAATTTTCTTAGCTCCAGCCACTGGTGGGCTACACCATACTATGTGTGGAATATACCACTTGGATTTTGTTTTTCCTGGGGAATCTTGACAGGGACAGTAGATGACATGCATCCCAGTCTTTTGTCTCCTTCCCGTCTTCTTGCTGGATAGTCACCAGATAGAAGGAGCCTGTTTCTGTGTGGGCTTAGAAGAGGAATAGTGTTGTACGAGGAGACAAAACCCACTTCTGCATTCAAACACAGCAACCGCTATGGGAAGGTCTTTGATTAGGTCTAGAGATGGGAAAGTGCTATTGTCATTTCTAAAGGATGGCATGGCTTGCCTCAGTGAAAGAAAAATAATTAGAAAAAAATAAAAGATAATATGAAAGAAACCTTTGGGGAATTAAACATATAAAAGTCTGAGCTCGAGTTTCTTCAGTAAATAAATTGGGAATAGTATTATTCTTAAGTATGCAATCTTAAATCACCTGGCACCTGAACCACATCCAGAACTTGAATATCAAAAATTGATCTACCCTGCTCCCCTGCTTCCCACAACCCTTGCAGAATTATCACATAACATATTGTATTAAGAATTCAAGGGGAAAAAATCTACTTAAAAAAGAAAAAAAAAAAAAAGAGAGATGAGAGGGGAAAATAGACTCTTTTTTAGAAAATAATCTATTATCTTTTTCTCACATGGATGCTATAAAAATTTACCACCAATAAACATCTTCTCTAGGATACTGAGATCTTGCATCCTCCTGTGTCCTTCTGAAGACCTATGGTTTGTTAGTCAGCTAACAGTGCTTTTTCAACCCCTCTGTATAGCCTCCAGCCCTGCCTGAAGACACAGCAGACAATTCCTTTGACATTGCTTCTTGCCAGCTTCCCTTGCTCTCTCTGTGTTTTAAATGAAGCTCTGGATTCTGGTATATCCCATTCCAAATAATACAGGGTATGGGAGGCTGCTGCTTGATGCTCAGTTAGCCAACCAATGACCTGCAAAATGGGTGTATATAGATAAAATTGGTTGCACAGAAAAGACATCTTTTCATACGAAATATGTTTAGGAAACTGGTAAAATTTTATGTAGGAAACAGACAAGATCTAAGATTTCTTCTTCCATCATAGTGGAAAATATTTTCACAATCAGGATTGCCTTCCTCCAGCCAGGACAATGTTGTTCTTTAAAATATTATTCTAATTTTGTACTATACACTGGGTAAGTTTCAGGCAAGTTTTCACACCCATGTGGAATGTCCATCAACACTGGACACACACTATCTTTATTACATATTTTTCTGCCATGTAAGGAAATATTGCCTGTTCCCAAGGTAGATTACAGAATAGGAATGTTGATCGATCTTTGGGAGACTGCCTCTGCATCCCTGTCAGATGGTGTGATTCCAGGGGTGTTCTGCTCCCCAGAGAAGCCACCAAACAAACACATCCTCTGTGAAATGGAACTGCTGCATTCTAAATAACTCTAAAGTACTCACTTTTAAGATTCTGCAGTGATATTTGACCTGATGGTTTTGCAAGAGCTGTTTACATGCTGGTCTCCCAGTCAAGTAAAAAGAGAATGGCCAAAGCTTTGTGGTGTTAAAGATTCATCTTCTATTTTCTCACAAAAGTAAAGAAGGTGCACACAAAGGTAGTCCTCTGCATTCACGAACTACATGAGCTGTTCCACCATAGTCACCTCTCTGACATCACTTGCTGTGTGGTAACATATGTACTAGTTATATTAACAGGAGCTATTATGTTTTCATTGGTGTGACACAGGCACAGAGATAAAAGGTCTGGAACCCAATTCAACATTTTTTAAGAACTTGAGAAGACCTTGGTGGATAGGCGATAGATTTTGGATCAGGCCCCATATTACAATGTGTTTCTCTTAACATATGAGCCCCTAACAGTTAGCACTGTTTCCAAGGGTAAGCTTAAAACAAGTCATTAATGCAGTGACTGATGGAAGTGAATCACTTTGAAAACAGGAGAGAGAAGACTGAGATGATTATGGCAGGTCCTAGCAAGATCAAGAAGCAAAGTTCTCACTCAGAATCTCCTTACTGGAAAGAGAAAAGAGCCAGGGGGAGAAAAAAACTTTCCTGTTAGTATTTAAGAGTTACTTAAGTTCTCTGTTCATCTTGTGACAGAAAGCGTGGCATATATCTGAAGGAATTTATAAAGATTATATGACAAAACAGTAGAAAAGTATGGAGATTTCTATCAGTTACTTCCTTTTCTTCCATGCTGTTTACTAACATGCATGACTATCTTGAAGTAATCCTGATAATCGGGATGTGTTAGGTAAGGTAATATTAAGTATGCAGTAATACTTGTATGATAAAGAAATGCAAATGTTCAGGGAAAAATACAAAATTAGGGTCATTTCCTCCAGAGGAAATTTTTAAGGTACAGTATTTTGCTTTGTGCAAATTTCTTACCTCAGGAGATAGGGTCCTTAAAACTGCCATTTTTTTTCCCCTAAAGCAAGTGAATGAATGACAGATTTTATTCTTAGTCTGTGATAATCCTCTAACCAAGTGACTGAAGTGCTGTGGTTTATAGTACGTGACATTTGCTGAAGAGGAAAAGGATATGATTCAAATGTTCAGGCTTGGGATGAAGATAGTCCTTATATAATATTCCTGCAATCTAGAAGATGCACAAAGGCTTAGCTGATACTAGCAGTAATATCAAGTGAATTCAAATTAGATATGCTTATTGCAGATCAAAGACACTGCTTAATAGTATCATGCTGTTATGGTTGGGAAAACAGAGGATTCTGTTTCATAGAGCTCAAAGGTTTTTCTTCTCAGTCCTCTGAATTTCAATGACTTTCCCAGCCAGGATCCTTGACTTCCAAAGTTAAATTTGTAAGCAAAAGTTGAACTCCAGATATATTGAACTCCAAAGCCTTTTCTGTCAGCTGCCTATAATTCTCTTTCGAAATGAATATTGCATTTTAAACAGGGGGCCTAACGTGTATAGGGAACCAAGATAGATTAAGTAATTTATAACGCGTTCCTGAAAGGGGGCTTGCTATCAAACTTGATTTTGTTACAAAGCCAAAAACTTCAGAATGTAAATATAGTTCCTTATCTGTTTATAAAAGAGTTGAAAAAAAATTACTATAAGGGATTGCCAGAGCAAAGTAGAGGCCAATGAAGCAGGATATGAAGGGAAAGCAAATCAAATGCTATTTCCTGATGATGTAGTTTGAAACATACTGATACATGACATGTAAACACCTCATTAAAAGTAAATTGGTTTTCCTTTTTTAAAGGTAACTCTAATATGTGGTGATCATATCGCAACAACAAATTTCGTATTAGAAAAAATACTTCTATAAAATAATAATTAATGCCATGAGCTTATGCAGAAATAAACCCCATGATTTATTCCCCATTTCATCTTGTAGGTACCCTGTTTAGCTGCTGCTCGCATTTTACTGATCAGATACTATATATTACCTTCAAATCAATTAGAATTGTTTTCAGCACTGCCATTGATTTTACGTATTTCAGACTAAAATAATTATATATTGAAAAGTGTAGCTAAAAAATGTCAAATAATAGTTACATTTAATACAAAAAATATTGCATGGTGGTAATGTTAGAGAAATTTCACAGCTGTTAAAGCTGACTAGGTTGTTTGAGACTAAATTCATTTGACTAATAGCATGTTTTTGCTAAATCTGAAACTGGAGATCTTCCAGTCAGCCAAGTACTGAAAGAAAAAAACAGAGAAAGCAAAAGAAAAAGCCTGGGAGAGGCCATCCTGTGCGTTAGGTCTGTGCCTGTACATAGACAGAAAATGTTCAATTCCTTCACCTGCATGGTCACCACTGACACAGTAGGAATACTTTCAGTGAAGCAAAATTGCAACAGATAAGGGCATCTCTTGTTTTGAAGTGTTTAATTTGAGGCATTTTGGTTTGAAAAACTTTCACCAAATTCAAGATCCAATATTTTTTTTAATCTAAACTTTTTCAAACATCAAAGGAAGCCTGCAAGCATTCTTGCTGGCATGGGCTTGGCCAGGGAGAATCCACAAAAAGTCGTCTCTGAATCCTGGGTTTTATTTATGGCACTTGTGCTCAGTTACCTTAAACAAGAGTGCTCCACAATGGGAATGAATTATTTCTCCCTCACACAGCTCTGTGCCTTGTACAATTGCACATATTGAAACTAGGAACCCTTACACCAGACAACTCACTTCTGCTTTTGTGAAAAGATTTTTGGAGTATTGCTTTTAAGACCAACACAAAGCAGGAACCCAGATCTGAAGTATCAGATATTGTTGCCTGGAACTGTTGTTCAATTATTCATTGTGGATGTCATGGCTTCTTGGCAGTGTTTAGGGAACCACAAATGAACAGTGCACTTGGTTTCTTAGACATTTAATTCAGTTATCCAAACTGCTAGAGTCAGAACTCTCCAGGTATTAATTGGAAACTAATTTACTGGTGTCAGCCAAATGTGGAAATCACACATGGGCAGAAATGTCCTTATAGGCCTGACCTGGCGTGTAGGATGCCACCTGGACCACCACTGTGACCAACATGCCTTGAGAAGACACACTCTCTTCCCTGCTTCTTTGTGGGCATCACAAGTATAGGCACAGTTAAACTACTCATCCATCTAGGCAGTACCTGAACTAAAAGTTATTTCTAAAATATGTGTGTATTTGCATAAGTGCCCATAAGCCTTTGCACTGCTCTGTTTCTTTGCTTAAGGACCCCTGTGGTCCTTAAGTATAGAAAAGCCACCAGAGTTTTTCTGATAAATATAATCCATTTATTTTTGGCAAGATTTTCCCTTGCTCCTGTTGCTAGGCATTTATACAAAGAGTCATGCTGATTTCAGTAAAACTGCTCACTGGATTATGAACTTCTCAGTTCAACCACATGTTTTACAAGAAAGTCCTTACAAACCAGGAAGTTCATAAGATTATTAATGTGGTGAAGAGTTTTCTTCCTTTCTTCCTAATAGAGCTCTAACACAAACTCTAGTACACAGAAAATTTTACTTGATTTTTTTACGTCTGTGAGTCAAATTCAAGTACTCCTGTCTTTGAGGAGCTCTCTGCTTAATTGATGAACTTAATATCTTCAGGACAGGTTGGGAGCACATGGTATCTACCCTGTTTCCCCAAAAATAAGACAGGGTCTAATACTATTTTTTCCTCCAAAAGATGCATTAGGGCTTATTCTGAGGGGATGTCTTATTTTTCCATGAACAAACAATCTACATTTATTCTTGAACAAAAAATTATTTTTTCAAATATAGTCATGTAATTTCATTCTGGAACATCATCATAACTCTCAAAACCCTCGATTCCATAATGAATTTCTTGTGATTCTATTTGCTTTTTCCATGTACAACAATCTACATTTACCAATATTCATGAACAAAAATCAACATTTGGTCAAATACATTCTATTGCCAATTAATTTTATGTTTTTACATGTAAAGCTGCCTGGACACTTCATAAATTGACTTTTATTTTTTTTTTTTTTAATGAACTGTAACTAGGGCTTATTTTTGAAGTAGGGCTTATATTTTAAGCATCCTCAAAAATCCTGAAAAATCATGCTAGGGCTTATTTTTGGCATAGGTTTTATTTTTGGGGAGACAAGGTAATGGTGAAAGGGCTTTCCAGTGTCTGCTGAGAGTTTTGTCCTATTTTGTTTATAAACTTATGGTATTGTTTGGTGGCGACTTTTTTCACGGTTCTCCTGAGACCAGCTCCAAAAAGGGCTGCATGATGCCAACTATTGTGCAGCCACCAGGAGCTCTAAGAGGCTTAGCATCTTCTAAGATCTGGCCTTGCTGGTGACTGGCCCTTTGAAGCCAGCACATTGCATGTGTTGTCTCTAAGGTAGCATTCTTTCTTTACACTGAACAAACAGCATGAGAAAAGTAATCATTCCTCCCCCTTTCCAGCCCTTTCTCTCCCCCACCCCCCACTCCCACATCCCATTCTGGCCTGCACAAGCAAGTGTAAGGTCATCTGCAGGATGCTTTCCTTCTCCTGTGGAATAGTTCCTCTTACTATTTCCCAGACTTTAACGTTTCCTGTTCAGAATGATTGCTTTTTGTTTACTTTACAAGGTCTACCTTTTAAAGAGATGTATGTGTTTAGTACTTCTATTCTTAGGCTAGGGAATGTAGTGAATAGGAAATTAATTCAACCCTGGCATTCCTTCAGTTCCTTCACAGCTCATAAACATACACAAACCACTCACCTCCTGCTCACCATTTACTTTCCTCACGTTTTACCCTGTTGTTTGCATTACTTACTCAAAAACATTTTAATATAACTAAGCTGTGAGTTCTTACAGCTTTCTCTGGTACATCTCAGAGCTTAACTCTCATGTGCCTCTGCTGATTCCTCTTGTTCTGAAAGGATGCACGTGGTAATATTGCAACCAAATCCAAGGCACTGGGCTCACTTTCTAAATACCAAAGATAACATGTCTTGTTCATAATGAGATTATAATCAAGGTCTGAAATTCCCCCGTCTCAGCAGCTCTGGGGGCTCACACTTTCAAGGGTGATTACATTTTCTACTGGTGAAGGATTTTTTAGCACTATTTGCTGCAGACCTTGATAGATTTAGCTTTGAAATGAGGCAGGTTACTCCTCTAATATTATGCAGTTTGGGTAGACTGTTTGTATGCTCTGCAGACAGCTCACTGCATTTTAAAAGCACTATTATTTCCTGCTACAGAAAGCATCCAGAACTGTACCAAGCAAGCCTGTCCTTTTAAAGGTGTCAAGCTTAGTGTGGGGCTAAAAATCATGTTGGAACAAGCATGGGGCGAGTAGATTTCAATTCTATATGATCTTTTTTTCCAGAGAGATATGTCCGTGTGTGCTCTAGGCATCAATTTGTATAATGAAAGTTAAACTCCTAGAAGTCTTGATCATTACTTATACATCTGAAGTGCACCAGTAGTGGAAATGGCACACAAAGAAAACCCAAAACAAAACACAAATGTCAATGAAGTACACCATCACTGTCAATCTTTTTTAGTTGGTCATATGTAGCCTAGCCTGACTTGTGGCACATAGACATTTATATATTGATTTCAAGGACAGGTCTGGTGGTGCAGCAACGTCTGTCACCTGTAATCTATGTATCCAGTTATCGTTTGGCTGCTTAATTTTAAAACCTGGGAATTCCTGTTTAATTTTAGACTCTTATTAGTCTATGGCATATTTTATCACTGGAATTATTCTGAATTTTTATTAATGCTGAAAAGAATCCATATATCCTTCCTTCACGTACACGTTAGTCTGAATGCAGATACTTTTATAATAATTGTTATCATGAGAACTCTTACTTTTCAAATAGATAAAGAGTTCAGTACAGGTGCTTCACAGAAACCTTTGTGAGGCAGTAAATATCAAGAGTCATTATGTGGCCTTTTCAGAAAAACTCCCATTTGCACCTAACAAAAGAGTGACTGATAAACACATACCCTTAAAGGCCATTACAGAAAATTTCGCAGCTGAGTAGAAAGTCTGTAAACACTAACCTTTTCTGAGGTCAGGGAAGACCTTTCTTAGGAAAAGTCTAGATCATCCAGAGCTAGATCGTCCTCAGCAAGTAAGGTGGCTTTTTTTCCCTACATTGTGAAATTACCGTTTGAGTTGTTTTGTGGGTTCAGGTGCTACATGACAAGAGCCAAAGCCTAAGAATAATTTTTAGCTTTTGTATATTCGTACCTATTATCTGACACCACAATTTTTCCCATAGGAAAGGCAGTATATTTTACTTTTTAATTTTTAATAAGCTTTGTATAACATCTTAATATATTCCCTGCATAAAAGGTTTTATCTTCAATATGACTTAAAGATTACATTGGTGTCTAAAGAAACCAAATCAAACCAAACCAAAAAACAATTCCAGTTGACACCACAGGATGAACTTAAATCACATCGAAACTTGTTAGAAATTGTAGTTACTGTAAATGTGCAAATAAGAAACACGTATATTGAATGAAAACAAAGACAAAGGAAAGTGAGTTTTGATTTATAATATAGTCAACATAATGTGTTTTGCTTAGTTATAGTATTTGCCTTGTGAAACCAGTAAAAATATTAACCATTTCTCCTCCATTTTACCCAAAAAATTCCAATCTATTTTAAATGCAACACTCATTTTACTTTTTTAGATCTTATTCACTTTATTTCTCCTTCCTCCAATCAAGTAAACATTTACAAAATTTGAACAAGCATAAATTTATAAGTGAATATGCTCTTTGAGAAAGAAAAGCCAACGTGTATCCTTCGGGAAATGCTGAAATAAAGTATTTTCATTTTTTTCTTTTTTTTCTTTTTTTTTTTTTTTCCCCTGAATAATGTTAGTCTCCATGAAGTGCCAGCCTTTGGTAAATATTATCTTCATCAAAAGATATTTAGTCAGTCCTGCCATAAATAGAAAATTCTCTAAAAGAATGTAAAAATGTGAGCTTAGTCATTTGGTACAAATTTGAATAAAACACTCTTTGAGAAACCAAGGAAGCTAAGGTGTTCTTTCCATTGCAGATGATGTAGAAAACAAGACAGACAGAAAACATCTTCTGTTTTTCTCTCTTCCAAACTAACACATAACCAAAACAGCCTATGCAGCAATTACATGTGGTACACTTCTGGATATGCTTTAGCACCATCTAGCAACCCTCCGAGATACTGCACATCATCGCCTATTCCTTATATGTCTTTGAGCAGAAATCTAAACTATCGCTTTTCATTTCCCAAAATATAGTCGTAGATGTTGCCAGCTAATATGCTTTAAAATTAAATAATATCCAAGAGTATTGACGCAATTCAGGATAGGATTTCTTAAGTACATAATGTTTGCAAACTGCACCACAGGGTGCCTGGCAAGCCCTGTCTCCAGAACTGTTTGCATAGGGACTATGACTCACCTTTTGCTGATATGTACACGCATTTGTTAGGTCTATGCTGATACAGTATCATGCAAGATCCTCTTATCTGGTAATAAATGTAGAAGAAAGGGTTAGCGTTAAAACCAGATCACCTTTATTTGAATTGCCCTAAGCTCATTCTTTCACTGGGTGTTTTTCTCGTGCAAATCAGACTTATAAAATCCTACAGTTATGTATAACTCTGCATCATCTATCATTACTTCTATTTCTCTGAAGCAGACATTACTCAGTGAGGATATGTGGGACATTTCCTTCGGGTTACATACATCCAAGCTCTGGGTTAGACACCAAACTGTGGCTAAGACAACACAGTTTTGAAAACTGCTACAATGTATCAAGATTTTTCAGGTAACAGCACTGATGTACAGTACCTATTTTTTTGACTGCTCTTTAAGGATATGAATAAAAACTGGACACTAACTTAGTGCAAAATGTCTTTCTGCACAACTGCACACAAAACCAAAACAAAAGCAAAGATATCTTTTGCTCCTTCAGAAGTATAACCACATTTGTCCAGAAGGAAAGAAACTATCCAATAGCGGCAAATAATTCCTGGAAAACAAGATAAAGTAACTTTAAATGTTTGTATGCATAGTGAAAGTCTTGTTGCAATGTGTTCAGATTTGGTATTTCAGTGTCTGAGAAAAATGAAAGCCCTTACCTCTCAAACTGAGCTGTGTGTATACAAAGATTCACAGAGAAAATCCCCCAAACCAACAGAATCAGAATTGCTTTATCATACATACACTCAAGTACAACATTCAGGTGTCTTATCTGGAGGATGTCACTGCTAATCTACTGCATGATCTATAATGTCAAACTGCTTACGGATGATTGCAGTAAATGACTCAGACCCTTTCAGCAAAAAGAGTTTTCAGTTGGTTATGAGGATTTTTCTGAACATACACACACAAAAGTACCCCAGAACAACTCAAGACCTGACCAAAAAAAAAAAAAACCAACAAACTTTCTGCTAGACTCACACCTGTTTTGATTAAAATTTAATTGGGAAAGGTTTTTTGGTTCCCAGGTGGATTCCCTTGATAAAATTCTAGCAAAAAAAGTCTAGAAAAGAGCTTGATGAAGTCAAGTCCCCCAAGGCAAGAACCATTACGTTTAAATCGCTTCTGAGAAGTTATAGTCCAAATTACACTAGACAGCCTCCAATCCAGTGCATTATTTTGCTATTCTCTTAGAAATATTTTCCTTATATCTGAAGGTTTTTTTTTCCTTTTTTTTTTTCTTTTTTTTTTTTTTTTTCTTCTCCCCTCCCTCCCAACATAATCCCATTATTTGTTGTCCTATCTACCCTGGACATAGAGGAACAGCCCTCTCTGGGACTATCTTTTACCTAGGCAAAGTTGCTACTGTGTTCCTTCTTCAATCTTCTCTTTAGGCTAAAAGTCCCAATTCCTTCAATGTTTACTCATGGGTTTTTTTAGACCTCTGATCATTCCTGATGTACTCTTGTCACCTGGGGTTTAGGGCAATCATGTGGAGAACATAAGCCCTTGCTTTGTCAAAATCAGATACAATGAAAACAAAAGCAAATAATAGCACTGTAAGAGAAAGCACTGCAAATCAGTACCTCTGACCTAAGTTTTATACATAGTCATTAGTGTTTGACTTCGAAAGTACATAGTGGTGTTGGCCTAGTTTAAGTTGAGCATAGATGCTCGAATCTGTTAATAGTTTTATTTTACATTACTCTATATTCTGATAGGAAGCCATGAAATATGCATAATATTTTGATGTCTGCAACTTGTCTCCTCTTTAGCAATGCTTGCAGGCTACCAAGAAAATTGTCAGTCTGAATTTGTTTAAAAAACAAATTTAATTCACTCAGGGCTTTTAATGCATCCTGTTTGTAAATAAAGGAGAAAAGGAAACCATTTCTCCTAAGAACGCTCATGCCCTCCATATCACGTTAAATAATTAACAGCACTCACCACACCAGCAATTATTAGGAGACAACTCCTAGAGATGGCCTCTTGCTCTCAACAAACACACTGACTAATTTTGACAAATGCCACTGGTCTCCGAAGTGTGCTTATTCCTTGTAGCACATTTAATGATCTGCAGAGCATGTCCCCTTATAATACTTAGCAGTTATAGAAAGTACCTCCTACACCCAGCAATTAAAGCATAGTCTGTAAAATAATTAGTCACAGGGAAGAATGTCAAACAGGAACAAGGGTTCCTAAGATCACAATCATTTTAGCAATTATTGTTCAACAAACTAGGGATTTATTCAGAAAGCTGCTCAAAGACGTAATTTCAATGTTAACATTATAAGGAGACTTTAAGTGTAAATTTAAGAAATATTCCAAGTGGGTGAAATTAATAAAAAGAAAATATGCTGCTTGGATATTTATAAAGAAACATTGCTAAATTAAGATTACAGTCCTTTTCCAAAATATATCAGATGTATAAATGCCCATGTGAGAACCAGTTAGCTAACATGAAATCTCATTAATATAATTTAATTTCACAAGCTATTTCAACAACATTCCTACCTTCCTTCTACAAGAAAACAGAGGAATCCTTTAGGAGAAAATAAACTTCAATGGAACAATAATGTACTTAGTTAGGAGCAGAACTGATAATGTTACCAGATCCTGTGATAGATTCAGGACATGAATTCAAGCTCTGGAGGAAGCTCATGCCAAGACATTGCCCACTCAGGGCCTCTGGGAAGGGACGCCTGCTCATCAGAGCTGCCCAGAATACTCGCTGAGCCCCTTCTTTGAACATTGCTGGCCACAGACACTACCCAAACCATGATAGACCCATGGGTCAGCTGGACAGGGGCAAGTATTTGACTTCACTTCCATTTCCCAGTCAAGTTTTCTTCTTTCCAAGTCTTCGATGGGCACTGTCTAACATTATAATCCACAATTAGTTTCAGCGTGGGTTATCCTATACGAAGCTTCAGCAAAGTTGTCTCCAACAAGTAGGATATAATGTATCCCATATCTCATGACAATGGAAATCAACCTTGTATCAAGTGCATCTTTTATTACAGACAGCTTCCTTTGACCTTGGAGTCTTTGCTCAGCATAGCAGGTTTTTCTGTGTCTTTTCAGTGGTTAGTGTTTAAAGCAACATTGGACTATTTTACCACACTATATTTTGGCTTCTAGTTCACAGATGATCATTGCTCTTATAATTCTATTTTACTTTTACTAAAAGGCATTTCCCATTTTCAAAGATGTTTGAACTAATGGAAGGCAAGCAGCAGATGGTTCATGCAAAATCTCGTTAATCTCTCTGAAAGAATGTTTCATTACTGTGTGGGTGGAAACATCCTCTTTTTTCAAAGTAATTGTAATATTGCAACTGTAACAGGCAGCACACAATATCCCAGGTTTTATATAGTAATTGCCTTAGATAAGACTCAAGACAAGTGAGGTCTACATCTTTGACCTCAGGTATGTCACATTGCTTGTATTTTCTTTTTACCTACTGTTTCCATCTTTATAGCACAAGTTCTTTGACACAGAGATTATCTTTCACATATGGTCATACAACAAGCTACAGATGCCTTTGTGCAGCTGAGGCTTCTGTTCTTAGTGTAATAAAAACAAGCAACAGTAACAAGAAACTAAATACTGTAGGCCTTTATCCTGCAGTGGTATTAATGTGTAGAAAAAGGAATCTGAGGGTGCCATCCATGAGAATCTTAAACTACAGACTCATGAGTAGAGAGATTACACCTAAGTCCTGAAGTCAGAGTAATTTACCCTGTAGTCACTACATATATATAAGTAGGTTTGCTTTCATCCATAGTTTCCATTCATAAAAGCTTTGAAGAAGAAGAGGAATGGGAAGTAATACATGACAGCAATAGTAGCATAGAACAAATTAATGATTCACAATTAGGAACTTATCTGAAACCTGCCTTGCTTAGGCAGATCATGCCATTCTGACATCCATGCTTTCAGTCACTTTTGAATAACCCTCAGTCTGAAGACCATGGAAAAAGAGAACAATGAAGATTTGCACTGTGGAGTGTGTTGTTACACTGCATCAGTTACCATCAGCACATATTTGGGTTTTTTTGTTTCCTTAGTGGGTAACCTGCATTAAAAAGGACAACAACCTCAATTACAAACTGTTCTCTTAAATGAACTATTCAAAAATGTGCTACAAGAGAATATTGGGCTGTAATGTTTATCTCTTCTGAGTATTAATACCAGCTTGAACACTTCAATATTATTGGAAAGAGTTGATTATGATCACAAATGATCAAATCAAATACATGAAATTTTCTCCCACTATTTCTTCAGTTCTAATTATGAACTTGCATGTATAATCATAGTAATATTGTGAAGGCGGCTGCAACTGCTGGCACTGTGCAACCATATATGCACAAACTGCTTGTGTTACAACTGTCAGTGCAGCAACACTCTTCATTTACTATTGTATATTCAAGCATTGCTTTTGCTATGATCATTATTGACAGATAGTACAGAAGATGTCTGTTTCTCCCTGTCAAAAATCTTTTCTTTCCAGCAGAACTGACTTTTTTCTGTGACTCTTGAGGTTAGAGTAGTCCTACTAAAGATCAATTTGATTCTGAGTTGTAATAGATTTATAATGTGGTTTTTCAGTAACATTTTCAGTATGTCAGGAAACCAGCGTGTTCTTTCTGATTTGTTCAAATTTGCTTTCTTCTAGAAAGAAAACTGAATATATTTGGGCTGTAAAGTCAAAACCACACAAAAAGTAGCCATTTGCAGAAATGACTTCCATAAAGCTTACATATAAGCAAGAACTGAACACCCTCACTTGTGCAAGGTGAAGGAAGGCAACATCAGCCTGGTGTGATGGCTGCTGGGACAGGTAGAATTCATTCACAAAGGGGACTGGGCAGGCAGACAACCACATTATTGGCTGTGTGTGCTATTATTACCTCCACATCTATCATTTACTAAATATAGTTGTGTAGGAAGAGAAAGAAAAAAATATTAATGTTCACTTTTAATTGCTTATTATTTCTAAATAGTGCTTTATGTACTGTCAATGTTATTTTTTAATAGGGATGTTTGTGACTTTCATGAGGACATTCCTTATGCATACTTTAAAAAACTGTACTTAAATTACAGGCAAAATATGTTTTCTAGTGAGTTAAATCTGAATGAGAGTGACCAATTTATATTGAATTAGTTTGCAATTTTACAACGAATTTATTTTTTCAGTATGTTGTAATATGAACAAGGTAAAACTTTTCAAGGGAGAATGTTGATTTCAGTGGAAATTTCTATGAAAATCTTCCAGTCAAATGACTATCCAAGTCTACAATTCAGGATTTATATGTTGTACACCACACATTTCAAAATGTCAGGTCTCTGCCATCTCATGCTCTTACATGGGCTTTCATGCAGTCAGTTCCTGTCCTTTCCCAGTCAAGAACCACACCATTATCTCTCTGGGCCAGACACAGACAGATGGCCATATCTTGGTGACAAACTTGTCTTGCCATATGAATGTTTTCACAAGCCAGAAGAGGACTGGCCAACATTATGCCAGAGATTTTATCCCACAACTTGGAAACTTCAGACACCTCCAGTAGAGGGGTTAGCACTAGGGCATTGTGTTGGCACCAAGAAATTTAATTTTTGACCAAAATGTCTAAATATCTGAAGAAATGTCTAAAGAAAATATTGTTTCTGGTTTGACCAGATTGTTCTTCTCACCTGTGTGTATCATGGAAATCTGGGGTGCATTATTTTTTTTGCCTTTGTTTTCTCTTTTCTGTTGTAACATCTGAAGTTTACTAGAATGCTTTGACTTGTGGAGCAAAAGAGCATAATGTTATGACAACATACTAGAAAGCTAATTTTGTTACTACCCAATACATTGGAACAGTCTGTTAGTCCTTTCTCAGCCAAGTAAAATCTACTCACTTGTGCATATTTGGCAGTAATATGTGTTTTGGAGGAAAACTGCCATTGTTTTGGTGCTGGATATCATAACAGACCTTAACTATTTTATGTATAATCTGCACTGGACAGTTACAGCTATTAATTCGTGGTGTTTTATCAAATATCATGTGAAAAATAAAGCTCAAAAGAAGATCAAACCTTCAAGCCCATCAAGGCCAGTAAAAAACCTTTATTTTAGAACTGCATTAACACAAAATAATAAGATACCATCCACCAAAACAAAACAAACAAAATCCCCTACCAGTAATTCACTTCATTAATCCAATATTAATTTTCAGCACAAGTAAGAAATAAATGTGAGGAGAAGAACAGCCTAGGAACTAACATGCAGATAAGAATATGGAACTTGCTACATTGTCTGAGCACATCCACAGTCATTATAATGAGAAACAAGCCTCAGAATTAAAATAGCCAGGGCTAGGTGTGTGAACAGCCTCATATTTGCTGTACTCACATAACAATTTAAAATAAAATAATCTGGGTAAAGATGAATTCTGAGCAAATTAAAGCTTCCTGATTGACAAAACAGATAACCAAAAATGTCTAATAAGAGAACACTTCCAGGCTTATCATTGTCACTTTGCAAAGCATAAATCACAGGCAATAGTCACAGCAAGAAACCATTTCATCACCCACAACATAATTGTTCTTTACTGTCCTGTAATAGTGTCCAGGACTTTGACCACAAACACCTAAATTTGACAGGAAATCAAACCCTCCCCTCCTAAAAACCTCTTAGTGTGGATAATTTTAAAGTACTACTTCCTGATTTTCATGATTTCATTTTTCTGAGGAAAATAATTTTTAAGATTAAAACTGACCAATTTCATGTAGAAATTTTAAAAAACTGGAAAATTAATTGTAATCAAAACAAGAAGGCTCTTATCTTCCACCGCCACATCTCAAAGAAGCTGACCAGCTCCAAGGCACTATAAGGTAATGACTGGTAAACTAATACTCAGCAGTTCGCTTTCTCCCTAGGAAAAGCAGGGAGCAGAGGGAAGCTTGGCTCATCAGGCCAGGTGATTAGGGATTTGTCTATAATGCATGCTCCCTCTTGCTTGTTTTCTCTCCCTAGCATATTAAATATTTAATCAGCCACTGCAACGCTAGGCACTGTGGATTCTGTTGTCCCCCACAGTCAGCTGTTCTGCAAAATGCAGATGGTTCTGGATCACAGCAAGTACTTAGAGCAAGTCTCTGCATCCTCTTATGTACTACTCCATCCATTCACACCCTTTCCTTCCTGTGGGTTGAAGTCACAGACTCATTTTGGACAACAGCAAAGCTCATGTTGAATGCAGTATAGCTAGTATCTTATCCTTTGTTTTAAGGTTCTGAAAAAAAAAAAAATATCACATGAACCATTTGATTCTTCTGAGGGTGAATACATCATTAATATCATGGTGGTAGAGTACACCATAGACATATTTAGAGGTTCTCCACACATAGCAGCATTTCAGTTGCCCAATATTTCAACTCCTTTGGACAAAGAAATGTGTGATAAAATAGAATACTGATATGATGAAATGTTATTCATCATTCAGTGTTACAGATGATGTTACAGAAAATGCCGAGTATAGAAATCTGTGTACTGAAACCAGCACTCATCTTTGAAAAATCAATGTGCTAAGTAATAATTACTAACTTGAAAGAAAATATATTTGCAGAAGCCCAGCTACGCATGAAGAAAATGGATGTGAGTAAAGAACACATGCTCAACAAGAAGTAATACAGCAATCTTTTATCTGTTCAAGATTAATCTACAGAAAATTTTAGCTTTTTTTTTTTTTCAAATCATATAAGTTACACCAAATTCACATGAGATATATTTTACATCCCAGAGGAGTTCGAAGCTCCACCTTTCTGTTAAAAACAGACTATAAAAATCCCATTAATACATAAACAAAGAGAATCCCCCAAATGAGGTAGTACACCAGACCTAAAGAGACTGCTTAAGGCAGTGACACAGTCCATATGCTAGAGTAGACTACATTAAATAAGAACTTGTCCAGCAGCATTTTATTATTCAGTGTTCAGATTTGAACAAAGAAAAACAAGAGATAGAAAACGCCCTTCACACTTCTGATAACTGTTAAAAAGGTTTCACTGGTATTTTTATCTAAAATGAAACAAATTATGGAAGAATATTTTAATTAACTCGAATTAGGTTACTTATTCTGACTAAGAAGAACTCCATTCCTCAAGGTAAGGTTGTTCTGAACTAAGGCCTGTGTGCAGGAGAAGACTGAAAACCTCGTAGCATTCTCACAGTTCTCAAAATCACAGCAAACTGAAAAGAAAAACAACTCCTCACACATGAAAAAGTCCAGAAGTACATAATCCACCGGAGTGGGTGAGGGTAGGATCAAGAAAAATCCCCTAAATAAAATTATTACAATACTGAAGGGCTAAGCAAGAAAAATTCTTCGAGAGTACCATATGTATTGTTTTGCATTAGACATGAAATGAATTCCTACTGCAAGGACCATGGAAGACTGCCCTGACCCTTAGCAATGTTTAATCCATGGAGGTTATTGCATCACACATCCAAAATGTCACACATGCAGAGACCTCAGCCCACTGGATGGGAACATCTACAAAGCACTTAATTCATGTAGATTCATCTCTACCAGACCTGAAACAATATGCTTCATTTGGTTATCCCAGTTGGGAAGTAAGTTACTCAGTCAGAGGGCTTCCATGATATTATCTGTATGTTTAATTCCTAACCTGACTTCTGGGAAGACAGAATGGGTTGACCACTAAAACACTGGGGACACACAGCCGTTACCGAAACATGAACCTCTCACAGCAAACCAGAAAGACCAGTGCAAATTCCTGGACACAACAGACAAAAGGATTTTTTCAGTATCTCAGGCATTCCTAGCAATGAAGATACTACCAAAAAGCAAAACTGGGTTTGAGCCAAAAGCAAGTTGAGGAATTATACCATAGTGACATTTTGCAGAATCTGGCAACTGTTCAGTGCTCAGTGCAGCATGTAAAAGTGCCTGGTGAACTATTGAGCCTGTTTGTTGTAAGACATCTTACCTAAAAAAGCACACAGGAGCCTCATTATAGAGGAGTTTTGAGATAAATCATCACTAAGAGACATAGACTGTTATTATAATGTCTTTCAAATTTGTTTACTGAATAACTGAATGTATTTAGTTCTGGATTAGGGACTCCAAAGTATAGATCTCAAGGGCTGTTGCTGTTTCTTATATGTTCTTTAAAAAGAGGTACTTTTTTTTTTCTTTCAATCTTAAATAATTCACACCTAACAAGCTCAGAAAGAAAGCCCTTTTTCACACAGCTCATAACTTCAAATTCACTGAAATGTATAGATAATGCTTTTCTGATAAAAAGTTTGCATTCCACAGTTTGCTGAATGGAAAGACTGTTCCTAAAGTGTTTTAGTTACAGAATCAGTCAAGAATGCCTCTCACTCTTTTCTAATGTAGTTCAGATTATAGAAAATTAGAACATAAAAAGTTTCCTTAGCCCCCAAGACATTTTTAAAAGCAAGATGTTCCTTCTTCCTTCACTCAAATAATTCTGTCGTTTCTGCCAGAGAACTATGTCTAACTCATTAAATGAAAGCTTTTTTTTTCCTTTCTGTTGCTACACAAGAGATACAAGCTGCTTTCTTGTTTCATTTTATGACAAATTATATTTTCAGCACCAGTAGTTGGTTTCAGTGCCTGTCCACTGGATCTGAACGTAACTTGTCTATGCAAACTCAGAAACAAATTTGGACATGAAGTTAGCACTAGTATCTAAATAAGTCCACTGAGAATTACCAGATCTAAAGAGAAATCAACAAGCTCCAGAAATGCAGCCTAAGCAACATGTCAGTGATGATTCTCTCAAAAAAAAAAAAACAATATTTGTAACACTTGCTGTAAGCAAGCATGAAATTGGAAGCAGTCTCAAAAGAATAAATCCATAATGTTGTATATAGAAGTACTTCATGCTAGGAAATGGACTTTAATTAGAACATCACTGGTGTCAAATTTCTAATAAAATGTTTAAATACAAATGGAGATAGCAGAAACTTGGGAGCTCTGCTAATGTAGAAACAGCTGTTAATTGCTGGGGATTTACATTTTTACATTAGCATAAAGTCTGAGGCACAAAACTGATAAAGAGACACAAAGGCTTTGTAGGCACCAAAGCTCTTTTCAGATTACCACGTAAATGGTGTGTTCAGCCAGCATGGAGCATCCTCGAGCTTGCACAGCCCTCACCACCACCTCCTCCACTGGTGCAGCCCATGGGGATTAACTCCCACCTATGCTCCCGGTCATGTTTTATTAGTACTTGCATGCACAAATTACCACAAACTACCTGCTTCTGCGTTTAGAGGTAACCCAGTTTTAGTCAGTCCTTCCTAAGGTGACTGGAAGACAGAGAAGGACTGCCATTTTGATAGTCTCATTGCCTGCTTCCTTGAATCTCTTCCACTGCCACTGGAGCATGACATAACTATCCTCTGTAGCATAATATTCTGCTGAGCCCCACATGGATTTTCAATAAGAAATTTGATAACAGATTATTGCTTGTCTTCAGTGAATGACCTGAGTTTCTCTCTGGGGTGTCTCAGGACCAAGCCATTAAAAAGGTAATAAATTTAAAGCTACAGATAGCAGTGCATGGAGACACTTGAGGGAAATAGATCCAAATTACTTCTGTCCCTCCTGAAGATTCCAGCTATGGTTGGCCAGTGAAAGCAGTATGGGCACATGGCCAACCCAGCCAAGAATCTGAAAAGAAAAAAGGTCAAACTCTTCACCTGCCCCCCCGCAAAATCTGCAAACCTATAAAAACAGTAATACCATATATATGTTTTTCTTTTCTACATAAAATTAAAAAATTATCTTCAAATCTATATATTTTCACAAAAGGAATAGTTTGAAACTTGGGTACTTCAAAATGTCTCTAAGTACTTTCAAAGTGAAAAGAAAATTCACAAATTCAAAAGTGGTCATTTGGGAGGTGTGGGGTGGAAAGAATCTATTGAGAGAAACAGGCAGAAATGGGCTGTGCAATCAAAATGCATTCTGCAGTCTGTTGCACCTCAATAGCAGAGGATGGCTGTGCATAAAGCCAGAGGGAAGAGGTGATATGTACATATATATTTGTGCAAATATGTTTCAGCAGATAAAAGGTCTCTCTCCTGCATTTTTGGCTAGGACAGCAGAGTGTTGAGGCAGCTGTGTCAAGGAAACAAGCTCAATGCCCACAGAGAAATGGCACGCTACAGAGGAACAAGGCGGTGAGCTCAGAGTTATGAAATGTGGAGGCTGTTCCTGAGCATCTCTGTCCTGTCACACACTGCTCTCTGCAATCACAACCTTCACACCACAAGCAGGTTCTCAGTCTTAGCTCTAGAATTTATACCATCCACATTTCTTGCCCATCTCATCCTCCATCAACAATTCCCAAGCTCTAGCTGTCACTTTTCATGTGACTATTTGTAGGAGAACCGAAGTGAGTATGTGTGAAAAAGGCAAACACGGAGTCTAAGAAACAGATATGTAGTGTTGGCTCTGGTGTTAGGCTGGTTCTGTTTTGGGGGAGATCCTTTGAGATACTGACAACTTGACTAGACAAGGCTCTGAGCAACCTGAGCTCATCTGGCCCTTCTCTGAGCTGGGTTTGAGCAGGTGGTCAAACTCTTGGACTGTCTCTCGGTGGGACTTGAGGGAGGTTCACCTGTCAAATCACCACCCTGTACTCCACTCCTTACTTCTTAAGGACAGAAAAAGGAATGACACCAGGGATCTAAGCACTGGATTTGTACCTGCTACAAAAAAATCCATCAGACAAACAACTCATGTTTTTCATGTAGTCATTTAGCACAATTGGTTTACATAACATTCATAACATTTCCATTTACAGAGAGGAAAACTAAAGTACTGCTAGAGGCGAAGTGACCACGACATTTTTCTTTTGCTTGCACCGCCTGAGGAGAACAGCTTTTACAGGGCATGTGGTTTGGATTTTTTTTACTCTACTGCTGTGATTTTTCAATTCTGTTGGCTAAGTAAAATCTACTGTTCTGAATAGCAAAGCATTCACTTCTGTGTTCAATCATCTTTAAGGACTAATAGCCATAAAGCATCTTCAATTCATCCAAGGAAGGCCTATTATATCAAGCTGAGTGTATTTTCAAAGGCAGAGGGTGTCCAGATACCCTGATAGCTCACTCTGTTGTAGATAACAATTAGACATTTTTAACAAGTTGTGCTAATTTGGAATGAAATAATTAAAACTTACACATTAAAGTGTAAGAAACACTTCTGAGATGAAGTTCATTTTATTAAGCTATTTCAAATACTGAAGTTTATTACAACATAGGGGTTTTACTTCTTTAATTGAATTTCTGGCACTATAAGCTTGGTAATTTGAATATCTAAATGATCTGTAAGGAAATAAGTGGAGTTATGTATATTTTATAAGTGATAACAATCAATTACGTCACACATCTATGGGATGGCTTGTGGCATTATCTCAGACTCAGCACAGGGAGATGCACTTAACAACGCTGTCCCAGAAGAGACCAGGACTAAGCTGAGGTTCCTTAAGTCATACCTCCAGCTCTGGCAGAGCTTGTTGCAGGGGCAGAGGGAATGTAAACCTTTTTGTCCTGATCCACAGTTCCTGAGCTATTCCTGCCTGTTGTATAATCCCGCAGGATTTCTTTCCCACTGCCAGTTCCATGTAAAAGAATCGCTGCCTTTGCACCAGGGATGTAACCCAAAATGTTTGCAGCTAGTCACAAGATTTAGTAAGGGCAGAGGAGTCATTTTAATCTTTAAAATCCTTAAAATAAATCTGAGTCACTTTCAAATCACATGTAAACACAGCCCATGTTCCTGTTATCTTGCATAATCTTTGAATTGTCAATACCTGGGCAAAACTGTAAGGACATATTGCCATGCATCCATTTATTAAGTAAACAATAAAGCTTCCTTGCTCTAAGGATTCTTTGCTGAATGTGTTATTAAGTATTACACAAATACTGAGATTAACCCCACTCTACTTCGTTTATCGAGTACTAAACCTACTGCATTGACAGGCATTGTGATCATGCTGCAAGGAAATGGAAAGAGAAAAGCCATCCTAACTATATTTATTACAAAAGAGCAGTCAACAGTCAAGGTAATAATATTTTTTACAATTAAATTAAGTAGGTGTGAATTGAAAGAACCTAGAGCAGAATATTGTTTGTTTGCTTGTTTGTTTTTTTCCTGTGCAGGTTACTATTTGACAAGAATATATTTACAGATTTAGTGGTTACTGAGAAAGAAGAATTCTAAGTACCAAATTCTGAGGTTCTAAAAGAGCTCAGTCTTTTAAAAGACAGCTTTGCTGGATTAAGGACAGCGGGATTCAGTTCTGAGCTTTTAAATGATGAAACTCATAAAGAGTTTTGAAGATGCAAAGTCAAGAAAATAGTAAATAAAGGTCTTTGAAGGATTAACTGTATAAAGATTCCACTAATCACTGCTTATGAAGGGGTGACCTTCAACATAAATAGAACTATATTGTCAAACCAAAGTCGATTTGATGGAAACAGAACTAACAGGAAATAAAATCACAAATTGTCTGCAATCAAAATGCTCTGTGCAAGGTTATAAAAACATTCAGTACATCTATCAACAGTAAGGCACTCACATATTTTAAGTCTATGATGGTGAAGAGTGTGATATAATAGACTCATAGAGGCTAGGGCCAAAAGGACCCTTAGATCATTTCTCTGACCAATGTCATAGGACATCACATTTCTCTTATGCACCACTACACAGAGCCCAACAGTTTTCATGAGGCTAGACCTTGGCTTTGCCATAAACTCTAAGAAAGGCACATTCTTGCATGGTCTGTGGAATAAGGTTATAGATTCAGACAGTGAATAGGTCACCTGCACTCCCACACAGGTCCTGGGGGCCATGGCAAGGTAGTATCTTGAGTCTACCACATACCAAGAAGGCAAGTTGAGAAAGCTGTCTACACCACCCTCTACATGAGACACGCAGCTAGCATGAATGCCAAACAAGAGGTTGAGAAGTGTGGTGGTTAGACCCAGAGAGCGTAGAGAGCCCCTTCCAGTCTCAGTCATGGACCACATCTTCTCCATAAGAAAGAGAAACTCTTGGCCTGGTCCCATCACCATTCTTCAGGTTTTCCTCTGTCTTTCCCATTTCTTTAACAGAAAATAAACCTTCAGTCTCTGCTGTGTGGGAAAGGTACCTAGCAAAATTCAGTTAACCTGTGCTGCAGAGAAACTTTGAGAGGTCTCCAGGGTTCAGCTGGCCTGTATTAACTACCTGGTGCATTGAGAAAAGTATGAAAGGAGATGGTGCCATAAAAGTATGAATTCAAACGAGTTTTAAATGTAGGGGTCCCTTCTGAACACAGATTAGTTTCCTACAGCTAATTGCTGGGCACTGCATATCCTTATACAAACTGGAAGAGATGCTCGGAGTCTACAGTCTTAACTTCAGCCAGCACACAACCTGCTTGCTCAGGGGCTTTACTCTAGGTGCTGTTTTTTTTCAGGGTGATTCCTTTTGATTTTTTTTTTTTTTTAGTTGTTATTGCAAGTGCCTGAATAGTCCAGTACACTACTTAAATGGAAGATGCTTATTATTAGTAACTTAACTGTGGAGCTGATGAAGCATAAAAAACACAAAACCAAATGAGGAAAGAGGGAAAAAAAAAAGCTGAAAAGGAAAGATAATTCTCTTGTCTACATACATCCAGGTTTTCACTAGACATATAGACCACATATCCTGTATATTCTGAGGTCCAAACTACCAAGCAAATTAATTAATTCATCATTCAGATGAATTTTCTTTCCCTACTTCAGAGGCAAGAAGATTGGGAGATGGTCATATAAGCCTAAGTCCATTGAAGCATCTGTTTTACTGAGGTTTGGATTGAAACCAAAGATTTCGGGAGTTTTACAGATACAAAAGCAATGAGAAGGAGGGATCCAACTGCAATAACCAGCCTGAAGGATACAGTGCCCTATGGTGGGAAGAAAAGCAAAGGGAAAAAATAAATATAATATCTCTTATTTGTGAATTGAGCAAGGAGACCACTTCAAATGATAATATACCAAGGCTTCCACATAATGGTCATAGAAAGAAGGGAAATGGTGATATTAACAAAGATTTTCCTATTCAATGTATTCTGTAGAGGAAAAAGTTATGAAAATCTATTTGGAATGCAAAATATATATATGATCACTAGAAGACATACATAATAGCATGTTCATCCAAGTATTCAAGCAATCTGAAGATAAAGTATATTATAAACCAATAAGACTCAGAATAGAAATGAGACACTGTTAGATCTGGTGATATGTGAAGAGATATGTGACCATGCTCTGGAATCAAACCAGAATGACTGATTTTGTGTAACTTTTGTATCTTTGGATGTAACAAGAAGTATGGCACTGAGGTGGAAAGAAGGAAACTAACACAACAATCGCAAACCTATGGACTGCTTACTCATTGCGTTGTGCAAAGTATCAGCATTTTTTCCCCTAATGTTACAGTAAGAAGTGGAGGTGACAGGATTGGGAAAAGAAAAAGGAAGTTTAGTAGTTTTGACTGGAGACAAGAGAGAAATAGAATGAGTGACTGTGGCTTTCTTGGACAGAGGTCTTTTAAATCAATAGATGAAATATTGTCTTTTTATACAGAGTGTTAAGCAACTCGTAATCAAATCTGACAGTGTTCTGAATATTACTGGAATATTTCTACCTTTAAAATAGCACTTTACATAATTCCTATACTCATTCAGAATTTCATTATTAACATATTCGTCCATTTATCAGTAATATCTGTTGTTCTCTCTGAACCACCCAGAGGCACAACTACCATTTATTTTTTTTCCTTTCCAGGAAACTCCATGGTTATATCATAGCATGGGCTTATTCAGTTCAAACATTACCTATTGATCTGAAAAGAATAAAGTTACAATTCGTTCTACTGCTTGTGCTCCCTGAGAGACTTGCTTTACAGATCAAGCAAATGCATGCCACAGCCAGACTATGGAGTAAGTGGACATCTTGTAAATGAAACTTGCAAGGTTTAAAATTTATTTTTCCTTTGACATTTCAAAGGAAATGGGGCAGATCTCCTCAAATTAATGGAAGAGCAGAGAAACCTTTACAAATAATATTGTTAGGCCTGTGAACGATAAATGTTACTTTTCATACTCAGTGAGCAGGGAAATTTTATGTCTTAAAAAGAGGAAAAAAAAAAAAGGAAGGGAGCAATTAGACTCTTTAGTGGTGAAATACACGCGTATGAATAGTTTGAGAGAACTGTATATCCACAAGGTCAGTTCAACATTCCTGTTAATTTAGGCCTGAGATTGTTTCCATTATGCACAACTAATACAGCCTTTCCAGAGACTCCTGAGTTGTAAATAAAGCGACAGACTTTTATGTCAGTAATTGGGTGGTATTGAGTTATTGAGAAGTGGGCTGAAGGGACATGACGGTGTTAATGAAAGCTCTTGCACAAAGCATGTACTTGAAAGGAGTACAGAGGTATAACTTTTCCAGGATGGCCTATTTTAGAAGTCAGTAAGAAGATTAATATGATGGTGTCAAACAAAGATAATTGATACCAATTTTATATATTTAAGTTTCTATCAAGGAAGTGCATTGAAATCCATCATTCCATTTGCAGTGACAAGCTGGTGTAATAGCAGCAGAATTTTTAGGTTTATTTCTTTCATAACTTGTGATAAGCTGTTATTCTGAATTATCAAGATTATTAACTGGCAGATTTAACGATCACACTTGGGGCCTAGTAATGTTTTCCATATGAAAAAGGAATTAAAAAAGATGGGAAAATATTTTCTAAGAACTAAGCTGCCAGGAAACACTGGAATGGTATAAAAAGATTTTCAGATATAAAGCTACTGCACTTCTTTCTCATAGGTCCCACACCAAAAGTCTGTTCAGGTAGGGTTCCAAACACTACCTCATAGTTTTGTGTACTACTCTGATACTACTCTGCAGTAGTAGTGATAGTAGTAGTAGTAGTAGTAGCAGTGATAGTGATAGTAGTAGTAGTAGTAGTAGTAGTGATACTATTCTGCAGTAGTATCAAACCTCTCATCAGCACTTGCCAGACACTCACAAATCCTCACTGTCCTCCGTGTTCCCTAAAGACCCAATGAGTGCTGAGGACACTAATCGAGCAAGCCATGTATGCTGACTTGCTATGTAAACCATCAGCATAACTGCTTGGAGAAATATCAGTTAACAACGGATGTGTAATGACTGTTCTTCATGTGCACAGGTAATCCATCTCTTCCAAGAACATCGTCTTCTTGGGAAAGACAGAGATCCATCAGGGATCATCAGAAAGGCTCGTGTGCAGACAGCAGTCATAACAACTGGAAAGGGCATTAGCTTGACCATATGTGGAATCATGCGGGATCACACGATGCTTCCTGTAGTCTGTCCTAGTTACTATGCATGTATAACCTCTTATCCTGAAGGTTACTACGTTGAACTGTTACTGTTTGCTAAGGACCCTCCTGAGCCTATCTGACCAATATAAACGCAGCCAAATGTTCAGTAGCTGTCCTATTAGGCAATAAAGTTCCAACATATTTTTTCTTCATTCAGGAATGTTTCAATAGAACATTTTATTCCAATTCAGGTTGAGTGGAAGTACTACATTATAATTTATTTACAATTTGTTTAGAGTCCATTTAGCTGTAACCATTTTCATGCACATATGAAAATTTAAATAATAAACTTTTAATATAAATACTAAGGACTCTGACCTCCTGCAGACTAAGGTTTAAATAAATTCTTTGGATTTCCTTTCCTCCTTCAGAGTTTTTGTTTTATTTTCTTTTGTGCTGCACAACAAAATTGGGATATAAACGCATCACCAGTCTCCATATGCTTTCAATACTGCATTGACTGGAAATTTATTAAAAGCTTCTACAAACACTTTCTCTAAATTAGAGCATATACATGTCAGTGCACTAAACTTCATGTTGCATTTAGTTACAAATGAAACTGAGAATGCTACACAGCAATTTCAACTTGGCAATTATTTATGACATTTTTTGTCTTAATTTTTCAATGTTGACAGTGCATTTGCACATCCTATGCAATAGGAATGAAATTTTACTTGGTCTGTGATGATCTGACAAAGGCATGTGGGTTGTTGTCTTTCTTTTTTTTTCCAGGCAGTTGGGAACAGCCCTAATGTTTCCATATTCATTGTATTTAAAGAACATCAACATTACAGTCATGTTTGGTTAGGGCACAAGCTTCTTACTTTCTTGTAACTGATGATGTTTGATCATCATCAGTACAAAGAAGAGATATTTAACACTACTTATCTCTCACAGTTAGTCAGGCTAGATATGGGGCTTTTAAACTATCACTCATCTAGGCTGCAAAAGGCAAGGCAGCCTTTAATAACACAAAAAAATTCCTCAAGATACTTTAGAGAAGCCCAGTCCAACAGGACAAGTCATTCTCCTTCTCCTGTTTTCTGTGTTTTCCACAACTGATTATCAAATGGGAGACAAAGACCACAAACACATTCCCTCTCAGTAACCTGGCACCACCTGTTCCTCCCTAACACCTGGTTGAGAACACTATGCTGTCATCTAACATGATTTTCAGAGAAAACCTTGGGATGTGACTTTTGGTAACAATTTCCTATTTATCCCAGAAAAATGTGGTGGGGGGTTGAGGTACAGAGTTGGTAAAAAAATTCTCTGAATAAAATATCCAGTTAAAAAAAAAAAATGTTTCAGTTCAGATGGACAGCAGCAGCCTGAACAAGATACTCACAAATAAACGGCAGGGCTGAACCATGGCAGTCCGAATTTAGATCAGCATATGCTGATCTGAAAGTCATCAACTATCAACCATCATTACGTCAGATGTAAATCCTATGAATATTACATCAGTTATAATGAAGTACAAGCAGCTTTTTTTGGGGGGGTGGGTGGTTTGGTTTTGTTTTGTTTTTTTGTATGTGTGTGTTTGTTGGTTTGTTTGTTTTTTATTTTTGTTTGTATTGTTTTTTGGGGTTTGTTTGTTTGGTTGGTTTTGGTTTTGTTTGTTTTTTCCAAGTCATACATATGCTAAGGCTGAAAATCATAACTGTTACCATATTCATTATCACTCAAAAGCTACTTAAACATAAGCCTTAACTAGGTAACTATATTTCTGGTCATAGATACAATTTCTCATGAAATAAATGTAAAAATGGCAAAAAGCCAGCACTTGAAATAATATGGATTTAATTTATCATTCTGTAAAACAAACTAAAACATGATCAGATATAGTTAGATAAAGAATAAGAAAGAAAATACTTTAATTTTGTTTTCTTTATGACTGTATCTGCTCCTTCCCTGCTCAGATACAAGCTGTGTTTGTACTTCAGGATGTTTGCTTCACATTTTTCTTTAGCAAGCCTGCTTAGCTACTCTGCCTGTTCTTTACCACAATATATTTGGGATTTTTTTCCTCTTCTTTTATCTACTGTAGAAATACAAGAAAGCATGAAGATACTTTACCTACTCTGGGAGTGGAATATTTACGCTTACTGATACAAGAATGCATAGTAAAGATATGGAGCTGAAAAGCTGAATCAGGTTCAAAGCTCAAATATCTGAACTATTAATTTCAGCCACACGTAGACAAGCCCTGGATTGCCTTATGGGCCTGCTGCTTAGGTCAAGAGCAACAGGCAGTGGTGGATCAGTTTTGATCCTCTTTACAGGATCTGACACAACTGCTTTCCTTATCTGGGGAACTGTAAAGCAAAACAGCATGGCCCACCTCATGTTATCTGAATTATATGTCAGTTAGATGACATTAACAGGAGAGATACAACCCCTGGGCATCTTCACTAAACCTGATCCTTTCTTACTCTACCACTGAATTCTGAAAAAGTACTTTTTAAGTGTTTCACAAGCACTAAATATTTAAGCTCCCAAATTTACAGAAGAAAGTAAAAGGAAGTTGCTGCTTAATAGAAGCATTATTTCTATTCAACAAAAGATGCTGAGGCTGAAGTCCCACTTGGCAAAGACTATGTGCATGTTACATTTCAGACTTGGGAATGACCCTACCTAATGAATCCCAGCTCCCATCAGGCTTTCATTTCACACCTCTTTGTTATAGGTCAAACCTGTCCAATTTCAAACTTCTGTCTGGCTGAGATTTAGATCCAAATTTTAGCCATACTGCTCAGAAGTGGCAAAGTTTGGATAACCCCTAAAATTTGAGCTATTATTTCTTGTTTCCTTAAAATGTGTCCACAAATATAAATTAGAGGTTGACAGTTCTCCATCCTGGAAATCAGCGCAGTTTGAAGGTACAGTCATTTACTTAAAATAAAAATAAGCTAAAACCCAAAACTTACTTTTTGCAGCTTGATGTGATGTTAACTGTCACTGGTATCCTCCTGGCAGATGATCCTATTTTTCCTGTACTTTGAAAAATGTGTGTTCGTGTTTAAATGGCAGGAAAATTTGCTCAAATAATTGGGGAATGAATTAACATTGATGTCAGCTGCTCTCATTAATGCAAAAGCCAGATAGAGTCCTCAGAGGGGTGGTCTTCTTTGTGTTACACTTGCATTCATGTTAAGAGACAGAACTAGACCAGAAATCTTAGTGTAATCAGGCTTAAATAGATGGCATTTAGAACAGAGGCAAAAAAATATAGTATGTGATCTCACATTACCTATGGCATATAAATGAGAGCAGTTAAAGACAGCAGTGGATCAGTTCTGATCCCATTCCTTCCAAGTGAAGCTCCCTGTCAGCATTGCCCCATGGTTTTAGTGAGGCTCCCTGAAAATATTTGTGTCAGTCTATGTATCTTGGATTTTAAAATAAAAGAAAGGAAGAGACTAAAGGTGAATCCTGTCTGGCTGTGAAATAGCATTTGAATTTGAAACGAGGAAAACAGTTAAGTTCTCCATGGGGGTTAGCATCAGTAAAGCTTTCAGACTCTTGACAGCTACAGGGATCTTCAAATGTTTAAGGTAGTTTAAAGTACTTACAGATACCCTCAATAGTCAGGAAAGTGACTTTAATTAACCTAACCTCAAGTAATAAGTTTTTTTTCTCCTACTGAGTGGGTATTCTGCTTTAGGAGGACAATTGTTATTGTTAAGGTAATTTGTTGAGATTATTTTTTACCATCTTTTTTTTTTCCTTGAGTTATAATTATATGTGAGTTAAGATGGAAAACAGTCAAATTTTGTTCCTACCTTGGTTATTCAAAGTCAGGCAGGAAATTGGCTGCACCAATCAGAATGATTCGTTAAAAATACACTAAAATATCACAGGTGCTTCAGGTAAAGGGAATGATGCTAAGGCGGGTGACTCCAATGATATTGTAAGAATGAAATAAACATGAAACACCAGAAAGTGGACTATCCTGTGCTACAAAAGCTAATTTCTTAATAGCTAAGCATTTTTTGTTCCTGGAGGTCAGCATATTTTAAAAAGGTGAAAAGGACAGACAATTTATTTTCAGAAAGGAATAAGGTCATTGTGCTCCTGTTTTAATCGGAAGAGAAGAAATGTGTGACGTGTTTGGTGATAAACTGCCAACAACAGCTGTAATGCTACTACTGTATGATGACAATGCAAGCAAAAGTGGTATGTGAGATAATGAGGGTTTCTTACACGGTAAAGTAAGGTGAAGTGAATGATCTTTTCTACTGTTGAGAGATCTGAGGACTGTATCTGCCCCACATAGCATTGGGCAGTTAACCGAGCAGCTGAGTTAGGACAGTGGGCAAAAGTGGCTCCTTCCTCTGTCAGTTCAAAGGAGCAGCTCCAAAGGGTAATTCAGACCCTACATAGGATGAATCATTTTTTTTTCTGTCTGTACTGAGGTTTGAAAGAGCAAAAACTCTCGTAAGTTGGATCCTCAGCCTAACAGTATGTGAGTTGCAGAAAGCTACATGCATTGACCAGGAGCAGCCAGAAAAGCACTTGGCACAGCCCAGCCAAGCAGCTGGCACAGCAAGATGCTAGGAAAGTACAATGACTACCATTAAAGAAAAAGTTCCTGCCTTGATTGAATATGTTGCTCTCACAAATCTGCCATTTCCATACTTCAATATATAACACACTGCTATGAGGTAATAAACCAGAGTACAAATCCCCTCTCCAACTAACTGAAGCTGGCAGAAGAGCTGATCCAAAACCAGTGAATGCTTTTCTAGCGATTTCAGTGGACTTTAGATCATTTCCATGAAATCCATTCCAAATTCTCATCTAAACAGAAATGGGGTGCAGCAAAGACATAGCTGATTTTATTGCACACATAAATGTAAGCAGGAACACTTCTCCCTCAGAATCCAACTTGTTTACTTGATCAGTGTTAAATATCAGGCTTTGCTCATCTTCTGTTTAATGTTATCCAACTATAAAGTCATGACAGACACTTTTCTGCAAGAGTGGTGTTAGGTTCGCTATCTCAGCCAGCTCCAAATTTGGGTAATTACCTTCTGCCCCTGCAGTTTAAACAAGATACACCATTTGTCTTCATTACCTGCCCTAAAATTGCTGTTCCAATTTGCTGTGCTTTACTGCAATATCTGCTGCACTTGACTGCAGAAGTGGCTGCTTTCAAGTGGTAGGTGAGCTATTTTAGAAAGATAGATAGTTTGTATAAAATATTTTGGGATCCTTTGAAGTGAGCAATGCTCAGAATTATTTTTGATTTTTACAGTCCTTGTGAGCATGCCAAGATAGTCACATTAAATATGCTATTTGGCGGGTTTTATTTTTAAAGATTACCATATGGTATATGTTCATCACCCAAGCTATCTCATAGAACAATTCCATATGAGTGTTTGATGTTAATTTTATTTGGGGCTGTACTGAGATCATCATGCCAGATTAATTAAAGCACTACAAAGAATCCTGCACAATGAACTGATGCTAAAACAGAAGGAAGTGTCAGTTTTCAGTGAATAAAATAGCATTGCTAGGAGGTAATTATCTCCTGTAGGTAGCAGAAAGAAATTAAGAATTTTGCAGAGCACTGTTGAGAAAAAAACACCCCAAAATGGCAGCACACAAAACCTCAAAAAAGCACACACAAAAAGAAAACCACACCAACAAAAACCTTTCCAGGACTTATAACAAAGATTAACTGCTTGGGTAAATTTATTCCTAACTTGGCAGCACTGAATGTAATATTCAGAACATTGTCATATAACTTGTCAAACGGAACAACATATGTGAGTGAATAGGGATGGAAGTATATTCAGTCTGGGTGTACCATTTTTTAACTTATGAGCATTGCCACTGATAACTTGAAATGTGGAATGCTTTCTCCTCTGTGGGTGTGACACAATCGCCTCAAATAATGCACTTAGAAAAGGAAACGTATCTTTACTTTAAGTGTGTTTCTGAACAGAAGTCCTTTCCACAGTCCTAGATTTGGCTTTCATTGTAGTCAGTGGGTTTAATTAATCACTAGAATGATTCAGTTTTATACCTTTGTAATTCCATAAATTTGAATTCAGGCACGTCTGTGGTAGCTGTACACATGCAGAGATGAATAAAATGTCATGCCAGAAGACCATCAAAACTACAGGAGAGCAGGAAATG
Organism: Columba livia; assembly: GCF_036013475.1. NCBI lineage: Eukaryota > Metazoa > Chordata > Aves > Columbiformes > Columbidae > Columba > Columba livia. Next base: position 15,037,346 of record NC_088605.1, on the reverse strand, counting down.
TTGTTTTGTCCCCTCCCATTTTTCTTAAAGTGAAATATATTGTATTTTGTCCAGAATCAGAAAGAAACGTAATTTCATAAAGTATTAAAACCAACAAAAATTTATGAAAACACAAATTATTTTAAAATAAAAATCCCACTGACATTAAATTTTTACTATTTTAGCTACTTTTAATGATGATTTCACAACAAGCAATTCTGAATCAGTATATTGGCATTTTTCATTTAGAAGAAGACTAACCTAATATTTATACCTTTTACAGCTACTGACACCTATGTGCATGCTTCCACCCAGAATTATGTGACGCAGCTCTGTTGCATTTGTTACAAAGAAGAAGCACAATGTTCTGGAAAACTAAAAACCTCATTTCTAGGGTGGCGGGCCAGCTGAAAAGGCAGTACAATGAAACTGCAACGTGATATTTCTTGCTTCTTGTGGAAGAAACAACATTCCCTTCAGGAGAAAGCGGAACTCAGTGAATGTCCTATACTGGACAGTTCCCAGTGTTGAGAGTACCATGAGAGGGGAGATTAGAGGAGCAACTGGCCCTTACACTACATATTTCCACTTCCTCTTCCATGACCAATTTCAATTATTTGGACCATGGAGTTCACATCACACAGTGATCTACATTATAAAGCAAAGTAAGTTGCCCCCATGCCATACTTCACAGGCTGTGCAATCCTTTGCCTTTGATACTATGTCAGTTTCAAGGCACAGCCAGCTACATGTGGAGACCCTGCACAGCAAGCCGAGCCTGCCAATAGCCTTGATCACACCTGAATGATTTGTCAGCAGCTAGGGGATCAGGACAGGGCTACAGACTTCAGGGAAGCGTGGATTAAGTATTTCCAGATGGCAGCTTGATGCCCCTTTGTTCCACAATATTCCAGAAGGACAATGCCCACAGTGGAAACATCTTCATCCTTAGGTTTTCAAAGAACTAGGTGCACTGCTGTGTACTTTTATGTCTTGATTTGCAGGAAGTTCAAGAGATCCAACTAATAATTGGTCAGTCTAACATGGCAGCATGAAGCCACACGTGTAGCAAAAAGGAAATACTTTATTTTCTCTAAACACTAGTTCCTTTATAACATACCATGACAGACTGAAAACAAACAGACAAACAAACAAACACACACACAAACAGCAAACAAAACCCCAAACCAACCAAACAAACAAAACTCCACCTGCTCTGGCAGCAGGATTGGACTAGATGATCTTTCAAGGTTCCTCCCAATCCCTAACATTCTGTGATTCTGTGATTCTATGAAGTAAACAAAACCCCCAAAACAAACAGCAAGGCAGTGACATTTTGAATTATTCTCTTCCAAAACCCATTGCTGTCCATGTGGCTGGAAAGCGTATCTCTTTCTTTCCATATCAATCCAGTATGTCCTTGCTGAAAGTATGTCTGGGGCACAAGCACTTACACAAAACCCAGATGAGGTTTAGGAGACTGAGAATTTGATCTTACATTTTTAAAGGTAACAAAGATATTTTATATTAATGAAAGAGAAAGGCAGCTGATGCTTTTTGAAGCTAAGCTTGACCTTTTCAGTAATAGAAAACAATCACCTTTAATGTGTTCGATGTACATTCTTGGCTTTGAAAGATTAGGATAATTGTATTTAACTTTGTTTTCTCAAGAGGAAGGACAGCATTTTCAATTTAGCTTAACATTTTCTTTACTTTTGCATAAAGGTCTAAATGCATAAGACACAACAGAGAAAACTGTGAATGATATTTCCTGGGAATTTTTCTTACCCTGCACTACGATCTGCTCATTCAAATGTTTAGAGAAATTAATGTCAGGTCATCAGACTTCATTCCACTTTTTAATTTGTCATTTTAGATCCTTTCAAAATTACATCTAGGTATTCACCCTGTAACAGCAATCCCATGAAAAAAATGCCAACCAAAGGAGAAAGAACAGTGTCTCTTACAGCACACTCACAACTCTCAGCTGAATCAACAGTGTCAGTCACAGTCTGGCTGGAGGTTTGGTTAACAGTTTCTGCAGCGATTTAGACTTATACGTGCTGCAACGCTGAGGCTCACTGTGCAACTGTAGACACAGTGTCAGATGGCATGTTTATTTTGAGCCCATATTGGGCCACATCATTATGTGTTCATTTGGCATTAGACTTGGCAGATATTGTTTGCAGAGGTCTCCCACTTTGTTATGGCTGGCCCCTCTGGGCATTTTATGCACTAGTGGTCATGGCTGTCAGTTCAAATGTGCAATATGCAGTATGTGACACTTGCAGCTAGGTGAGTGATCTGCAGATCAACCACAAATATTTTGCCTAAACATTACCCTTTATGTTACTGAGGTGCTTTGCATCAAAACAAAGCAATGCACCAATGCATCAAAATAAAGCAATCAATTAATTGCATAATGGCATGAAATTTAACAAGAACAAATGCAGGGGTTTGCACCTGGGGTGGGGTAACACCAAGCACAAGTATAAACTGGGAGAGGAGTGGCTAGAGAGCAGCCCTGCAGAAAGGGCTCTGGAGTATTGGTGGCCAGCAGCTCAAAACGAGCTAGCAGTGTGTGCTGTGGCAGCCAAGGGGGAAAACCACATCCTGGGGTGCATCACAGCATGAGCAGCTGGTCAAAGGGGGTGATTGTCCCACTGTATTCAGTGTTGTGTGGCCTCACCTTGAGCACTGTGCAGTTCTGGGCCCCACTGTTAAAGTATGTTCAGGAGCTTGTGTCCAGAGGAGGGCAGCAAAGCTGGTGGCAGGGCTGGAAGGAATGTTCTGTGAGGAGCAGTTGAGGATTTCAGGCTTGTGTAGTTTGGACAAAAAGATTCTGAGGTGCAACCTCATTGCTCTCTACAGCTTTCTGAGAAGGGGACGTGGAGAGGGAGGTGCTGAGCTCTTCTCCCTGGCACCCAGTGATAGGACATGTGGGAATGGTTCAAAGCTGCTTGAGGAGAAGGTTAGACTGAACATTAGGAAGCCTTTCTTTACCAAGAGGGTAGTCAGACATTGGAACAGGCTTCCTAGAGAGGTGTTCGATGCCTCAAGCCTATCAGTGTTTAGGAGGCATTTGTGCAATGCCATTAATAACATGCTGTAAATTTTGCTCAGCCATGAGGCAGTCAGGCAGTTGGACTGGATGATCGTTGTAGATATCTTCCAATGGAATATTCTATTCTATTCTATTCTATTCTATTCTATTCTATTCTATTCTATTCTATTCTATTCTATTCTATTCTATTCTACTCTATTCTATTCTATTCTATTCTATCCTATCCTCTTCACGCAAAACCAGACTAAAGACTGTAGTTAGACAACTAGGTCCTTCGGCTCTCAGTTCTGTATTCACAGCCAAAACCTACTAACTAACTATTTACTGTGGGGAAGATACTAAGAAGTAACTTTGGGGTGTGAGCTGCCAGTTCTGCACCCATGCTCCCAGCTGTGCATTAAGATGCAGTATGAGGCATGGCGTTTGGTAAAGAAGCCGCTTTAGGAAGGTCTAACCTTCTGAGCTTTGCTTGCTCATTCCCACCTACCATGGATCAGGATGAAGTGTAGTGTGGGCTGAGGGTTTGATGCAGGCAGGTAAGCTTGTTGTCATGACTCTAGTGTCAAAAGCCAAACACTTTACTCGGCTGTCTTTCATATGTCATTAGTGCATTTTGAAATCAGAATATCTTCACTCAAGGACTCTTCTAATTATTAAATGTGTATTGCGGTGTTCAGCATAGAGTACTTCACATGCCCTATTGCCATAAATTGTACATAACTTTAAACACCCACACACGCATCGCTGACTTTGTGGGCTGTCCCAAAAACTGACAGAACATAATGTAATATAAATATTTGAACACATACGCTATTCTTACTTGCTTTCTTTTGAGTGGCAGGTAACCAGTCATTGGTTTGTTCATGGCTTCTCAGACGCTAAAGGAGAAAAAGGATCAAAGGATAGTGTGAATCATATTTTGTTCTAACTTCCAAAGAGTTCTAAGCTGTTAAAAACCACCTATTACCAAGCCCAAAGCAGTAAACTATGTGTAATAATTGAGGGATACATAAGTATTACAAGCTTGCTTGGTCAGAAAAACAGGCATGAATGAACAGTGATAGAACTTCCTGAATATATCTTGTATATCTTGGGAACTACCTGTCATTCATGTCTGCTATTTAATTAGAACAAAGATTTTTAATTGAGACTTTGCCTACAGTCTTGCTCAAAAAAGAGTCCTTTACTTGAAAAAATCATTGCCAACATTACTGGTCTTCACTGATAAATCCTCATTGCTACAACCTCAGTCTAACGACAGACTTCCCTGACCTCAGCAATTCACAGGATCACAGAATCACAGAATGTTAGGCATTGGAAGGGACCTTGAAAGATCATCTAGTCCAATCCCCCTGCTGGAGCAGGAACACCTTTTTTTCCAACTCCATGCTTCTTAAATGCATTTTGCTGTGGTCATACATGTAATTTTTATTAATGCAGATGGCAATATTGATAGCTAATTTTTCATACTGGGAACTCAAGAATATAGCTTTTTCTAGCACATGGAAATAAAGCTACTACTAACTTATTTGACAATTGCTTATTTTAGAATGAAATCACAAAACCTGAGGACAAATTCCAGCTATAAACCAATGGCAGAAAATCACCCTCAGTGTTGACAAAATGGAAAACAAGGTTTCATTTCCTTAAAATAAGTTTTAATTCAAGCTCAGCTGGTGGGTATTGAAGTAGGAAAATCTCATCTTACAAACTAGATATTGTTTTGATAAGTTTTTGCAATCTCCCTATCTTTTCCTAACATCTTTTATACACACATCTGCAGAAGTTCTAACTTTTGTCTTAGCATCAGTGAGGATGCCAAAACTCCTTGTTAGATTGAAACTGGGTTTTGTTTCTTTGAAAAGCCAAAGTTCAAATAAGCTAATTTGGATAACATTCATCAGCTAGTTTCAGGCACAAAACACTCAGGAAGGCCTGACATATTTCATTATTAAACACTGATACTTTTTACTTCAAAGTAGTTAAGCTTTTTGGAGAGTTTAGCTAATTTTATCTTGAAGGAGCAAAAATAACAAAAAGTAAATTAAAACAATATTTTAAATAAATTGTATTCAATCAGAAAATGAAGAAAATAATTTGAACTCCAAAATCATGATTTTTTTTTGGCTTGATCCATAGTTGAAAATGTTAGATTCAGATACAGATACAAGTGTTTGTGTGAATCATCACATTTTCCACATATTTATGTATATATTTATTGACAAGTGGCTGTGCCATTGCCAGGACTGCCTAAGAATATAAATGAAGCTATATTTGTAGGGAACTGCAATAATCTTTATTAGACCAACTGATACAGCTGGTAGGAAACAAACATGCTTGCGGGCTTACAAGACCTGCTCCAGATCTGGAACAAACACAGCAGCCTCAGGCTAAATATCTCTGCAGACAACTGCTCTGAATTTTACTTGATTATGTTAAACAGTTAGACAATTTGAGAAAGATGTGATGGGCATGACAAGAGTAGAAGGGCAGGGCAGCAAAAAGTTGATGGGGTTGCTTACCCACATGGGACAATCAGAAACGGAGAGGGGGGGTAATTATCAGCTTGAACTGAGAGATACAAGTGCCACTTTTTATTTCAGTTAGATAATGAGAGAAATAAGTGTCTTTTAGTTTTGTGATACCTAAAACAGTGGAAGGCACTGCTAAAGGCAACAACCAGCACCGAAAAGCCTAGCACAAAGCTGAGGAATGGGCTGACATATATTCTTGGGGGAGAAGTGTCTGGTAAGCAGCCTCTGGTTTCCTTTGTCTTGAGGCTTAAACTCCAGCTCCTCACCTGTGCCAAGCACTATCCATGGGTGGCACACTGAATTGGACAGGATTTCATTAAATGAGAACAACAGTGGGAGCACTGGATTATATAGGCCTGTTCAGTAGGCTGGTTTGCTTTTGTCTTAGTCCAATTTATGGATTCCACTTGTGGCCTTTTCCCCTCCCTCCTCAAACATTCCTACCACAGCACCACCAGTACAACACATGTAGTGATTTATACAGCAATGATAATTTTAATGCAGAAATATTTAATTTCAGATTTCTTTGCACTTGGATAGATTTCACTTGCAAAGAGGTTATACTAAATTAAAAAAAAAATGCCTTCTGTTTCACTGGAAGCACTCTGAGATATTTCAGCATTAAAATCTAGAGATGATTTTCATTCTCCTTTGAAGGGCATGGTGTAAACATGTTCGATAGATTCATTATTTACAATGCTGCATCAAGCAGCAGATGTATTTGCTCTGGAAAATGTAGTCACCAGTAATTCACTCACTCTTGCTTTTGTAAAAAACATTAGGTAGAGAATGAAATGAGAATAATGCTTCTCCACGTAACACAGAAAGGAAGAGTAATTTAGACACCATTTTGAACCTCTACCCCAAGGAAACACTCCTTTCTTCCAGCAGATCCAAATTTAAATATTTAATACTAAACTATTATGAAGTTTAAATCTGATAAGGAAATGTGTCATGTCACAGAAAATACCTTCTTTCTGGTCTGGGCACAGAAAGGGTAATGCTTGCTTAATGGAGCCTGGGCAGCAATGGAGAGGGCAGTGCCTGCATTGCATACCACCGAGCAGCCTGCCTGAGGCTGCAGGGATATGTCTGTAGAAATGGAGATGAGGCAGAGGCACAGAATGAAGAGTTCATTCAATTCCCTGCTTTGTTAATTACCTCATACCTGAGTTCATTTAGGACTTATTCATAAACATCACTGCAACACTCAAATTTTAGATATCATTATGCTAGTTTAGGGGGTAATCCCACACCGAATCTCCCTACGTAATGACAAGCAAAAATTATTCACTCAAATAATGGGATTGAATGATGCCAACATGGTAGCCAAAGAGCGTAAAAACACAGCCACACTCTGTACCTTATAAGGCTGTTGTAGCAAAGTACAGTAAAGGATATTATGAAAACTAGAGGAGTACAAGCAGCTAAGATAAACAGCAATCATCATCAAGCACAGTCTCAAATATTCTTATTGTTCGTCTTTGACTCCTGCAGAGTAGAAGCTATCAGAGTGTTGTAGCAGAAGGAGAATACAGGTGACTGACAGTCATCTCCCTGTTAAATGGATATTAGACAATATACACATATATGAACTGATACATATATGTGCATGTAGGGAAGACCTCTCAATGGAATTAGGTGCAGTGAATGTGATCTTCAAAACACAACTTGATACACAGATGGTCTCTTCACTCAGTCACCACACTAATACAAGTACAATGAAGACAAAATGCTTGATTCAGAAAAAAAAGCATCTTTTAACTCTAAACCTAACCCCACTTCCTTGTTCTAGGCATATTCTTATTTTGGAGCCTGGGAGAAGCACTATTTTCAGCATAGACTTTTTATTCCTAAACCAGGATTAAAAACAACAGCAACAACAACAAAACAACAAACAAAAACAAAACAACAAACACCACCACCACCACCACCACCTTACATTTTCCTCTTATTTTTCACGACTTTCTTTAACGTAACTGTTCCCCATCTGTGGCTTTTTCCCTTGAAAATATTAGTTTTTCCCAGTAGTCATAGATGTATTTTGAAACATAGTAAGCTAACAAAAAGGATGCATTTTTTTTTACCAAAAATTTCTGCTCATATTATATAGTAACTTTCATTTCATTAGCTTGTTTTTCTTATTCATCTCTTTAGTCCACATGCTCATCTGTAATGTTCTGCCTCTTTCATTTTTATTTTCTAGGCTTTTATTTTCATCAACAAACCAGAAAAGATTAATTTTATATCTTCATTTACCATTTCAGTATTTTTTTCTGACAATGTTCATACAGTAGTTAGTGGGTGTACTGATAACAGTTGTATTGATTACTTTACTGACAAGTAATATAAAAAGGAAGGAAACTAACTGCAATGCTTTCTCAGGGAATGAGGATTTTTTCTGTGTCATAAATATAAAAGGGAAGGCAGAATGAAATAAGCTACAGCAATAAAGAGGAAAATTAATTCCAAGCTTTTACAGATGGCTGCAGCTGTATTACTTAGCATGCATGTCAACTGTAGAAGAATGTTTAAAAAAGGAGATTCAGCTTTGCGGTAACAAATAGCAAAGCTTTCCAAATGGACCAAATTCATCAGTGGAGTAAACCACTGAATTCAGAGGAATTACAAACCTGGTAAATTTAGTGCCTTATGCTTTGAGTCTTTTAATACTTGTCCTAAAACAAAAGGGGAGCTACTTACTCTCTACTATGTTGCTATTACAGACAGGTTATCAATAACATATTAAAATGAATGCTAAAGCAAGATAAAGTTATTTCTTTTCATTTTTATATATTGCTCTAGATAGTATCACATGACCTTTCAATAAGAAGAAACTCTAACACTGGAATAAATAGACTTTGATAGATATATTCATTGCAATACTTGTTTATTTCCATGGATAGGGAATGTAGATTACGGTATCAGATGGAGCACAAGTTTAAAAATAGAAGCCAAAACTTTTATTAAAGGGAAATCACTGTTAGAGTGTCCCCTCACCAAAAAGCCCACTACTGGATATCTGTGCTGTGCTTTGAAGGGTAAAGACAGAGCTAAGCGAGACCTCATGACATTACCATTCTGTAATGCCCTTAGAAGCAGAGTAAAAAAAAATCTTTGTAGTGATAATTTATCTCCAGTTTTATAATAGTTGCGGTACTTCTCAGAATATATTGTTTCAGACTTGCTATGGTATAAAAAATCCTTCTAATTTTCTTTGCCAACAAAGTTTACACATGTTCTCATTACATAATAGATGAATATGTTTTCTTTATATCAAAAAATTGACTTTTATTACGTTTCACATTGATCTTTTACTTATACAGATTAATACTCAAGATTTTAAATGCAGAAAAATATTTAAAAATTGCTGACAAAATTGCAAGGGTGTTTTGAATGTTCTACTTTACAAGAGAAGCAGGAAGGTACAGAATCTCTTACTAGCATTTTCCTAAATCCATGGTGATATTTTTAGAAGCTTCTAGATGGCTTTGAAGTCCACTTTTCTAAGAAGACTTTTGTAACTCCAGAAAGTCACATTATTGAATCTGTGTTTCAAGAGTTAAAGTTGTAATGCAAGACAACCATTCTCTGCAGAATTGAGAATCTCTGCAATGAGATTCTCTGGTCACAAAGACCAGGACGCTTCTGGGTGATCTGGGTGAACCCCTGCCTGGTTTCCATCAAAGCAAAACATACTTTGGGAGGGCTAGTGAACACACAGGTCTCATCCTTAAATTACTGTTATGAGGAAGCCATACATCACAGAATAAGGGGTGAAGGAAGATGGCATTTCATTTGCTATGTATACCTCAAACCTGCAGGAATTTTACTTTAGTTTGATTTTTCACCAGCCTCATTGGGATGATTAATATATTTAAGTTAAAGTTGTGTCATTGTTTTTGAAGACTGGAACCTAAAAGAGAAGTGATCAGAAGTGGGAATACCTATAGTCCAGAACCAGTGCTTGGGCAGTCTGCTCTTAAATGCTTTGGAGGGTGCCAGACCCCAGACCCAGCATCATCCTTGTTCAAGACAGAAGACTGTGCCCACAGCTACTGCCCAAGTACAAGTGCTTTGGTGCTTCTTGGATAGGCACTGGCTTTAACACCCACCCACAGCTCTGTTACTCTCACACTGGTTCAGCACTTTCACATTGGTCTCAGTAAATGCTTGAAGGAGAAGCTAGGAGAAAGCTAACCAGGCTGAGCACAGCTTCACACTGATAGGGCCAAGCCTCTCCGGTGTTTTACTACTAGGTTAGCAATGTTGTCAGATGAGATTTTTTGTTCTGCTTTAGAACATTCCTAACATCCATCTCAACATTTTCCAACACTCTCAGAGTTCTGGCATCATGAATATTCAGGTGTGCACACACATACAAACATGAGTCTTATGAGGAGTAGCTGAGGGAACTGGGGCTGTTTGGCCTGGAGAAAAGGAGGCTGAAGGGAGACCTTATCGCTGTCTGCAACTACCTGAAAGGAGTTTGTAGCATGGGGGGTGTTGGTCTCTTCTCCCAAGTAACAAGTGACAGGACAAGAGGAAATGGCCTCAAGTTGTGCCAAGGGAGGTTTAGATTGCATATTAGGAAAAAATTATTCACTGAAAGGGTTGTCAGGCATTGGATCAGGCTGCCTGGGGAAGTGGGGGAGTCACCATCCCTGGAGAGGTTTAAAAGGCATTTAGACGAGGTTCTTAGGGACATGGTTTAGTGCTGGAGTTAAGTTACAGTTGGACTCAGTGATCCTGAGGGTCTCTTCCAACTGAAATGATTCTATGATTCTATGATTCTATATGAATAATTATTTATTTATAAACACATGTGTATAAGTCACCAGGAATGAAAAGGCCATATCAATAAAATATGAAGATGTTTATGACCACATATGTTATTTTACTCAGCATATATATTTTTTATATGCTTAAATGTCCCATATTGAAAATAAAACATGAGGTTCTTTTTTAAGCAGTTCTTGTTAAGTGTACAAAGAGGTCTACACATCCTGCTTAGCATAGTCTATCTCTTAGAGCAGATAACTGAGCATTTATGGTTTGCTTTGTAAACGTTTTAGTTAGCTGCTCAGGAATACAGACATCATTTTCTCAGACCTGCCAGTGCTCTTAATTTTGTAGTAAGATTCTGCTACCATTGCTATTTAAATAAAAGGGTTGTGGGGAGAAGAGCATTCAAACAAAAGTGAGAGAGGAAAACGGGGAGCTATCATTCTGGCAGAAGAATGAGCCTGGAGTCTGTAGACCACAAACAGTGGTTTCTGAAGCTAATTGACATCTGCCAGGTCTATTACAGGACAAGCTTTTTTCACAGAATCACAGAATCACAGAATCGACTGGGTTGGAAGAGACCTCAGAGATCACCGAGTCCAACCCTTGGTCCAACTCTAGTCCGTTTACTAGATCATGGCACTAAGTGCCATGTCCAATCTCAGTTTAAAAACCTCCAGGGACGGCGAGTCCACTACCTCCCTGGGCAGGCCATTCCAATGCCTGATCACTCTCTCTGTAAAGAATTTCTTTCTAATATCCAGCCTAAATTTCCCCTGGTAGAGTTTAAGCCTATGCCCCCTTGTCCTATTGCTAACTGCCTGGGAGAAGAGACCAATCCCCACCTGGCTAGAACTTCCCTTCAGGTAGTTATAGAGAGTGATGAGGTCACCTCTAAGCCTCCTCTTCTCTAGACTAAACAACCCCAGCTCCCTCAGCCTCTCCTCATAGGTCTTATGTTCAAGTCCCTTCACCAGTCGTGTTGCTCTTCTCTGGACCCGCTCCAGCACTTCAATGTCTTTCCTGAACTGAGGGGCCCAGAACTGAACACAATACTCCAGGTGTGGCCTCACCAATGCAGAGTACAGGGGAAGGATCACTTCCCTTGTCCTGCTGACCACGCTGTTTTTGATACAGGACAGGATACCGTTGGCCTTCTTGGCCACCTGGGCACACTGATGGCTCATGTTGAGCTTCCTGTCAATTAGTACCCCCAGGTCCCTTTCTGTCTGACTGCTCTCCAGCCACTCTGCGCCCAGCCTGTAGCGCTGCAGGGGGTTGTTGTGACCAAAGTGCAGCACCCGGCATTTGGCCTTATTGAACTTCATCCCATTGGAATCAGCCCATTTTTCCTACCAGCACTGGAAATAAAGACAACTTCTGAAGAACTTAAACACCAGACTAAAAAGGTTCAGTTTATGTCTTTGGAAGCTGGACTGTATTGACAGCCTTCTGCTGTCCCTACCAACCTGAATTTTGCTATGATCCTATGACTCTTATTATTGTGGAGCTCAACACATTGCACCACAACACACCCTCCTTTTCTAAGGTTCAGCTTGCACAAATACATTCTCATTGTTTCTAGTGGTTGCTGTTTACATTTTGTTTGTTGGGGGAAACACTGATTCTTAATAAATTAGTGGAAAACATGGTCATTCTGACCTTTCTATCTCTGCTGTGAAAGGGAATCAGCAAAAAGAAAGAGCAGAAAACAATGAATAAAGGAGGGAGGTTTTCTACTACAATTTATTGTTTCCTGCTCTTCACCAGAACTGTGCAGTTCAAAGCACTGGACTGTTGATGCAGGACATGTGTTGATTTTAATAATTAAGCACTGTTGGGTTGCTGACACTATTAGTCAAGGGTCAGTAGACATTTTCATTACAATTGCCATTTTCCAAGACACCATAACTATCATTTTGATTCATGCTGGGCTGTAACTTAGTGTGTAGGTTATCAACTGCCCAGCATTTTTGCCTCGCCATAATAATCTATTTTTAAAGTGTTCAAACTACAGCAATATAACATTGTTTCAGCCTGCTTCCATTAGGACTCTGTGATCTGGGGGCGCTGAAGAGAGCGAGGGTTTTGAAGCCACATTTCTTTTCACACAGTGACAAACACTGAAACCTTGGGTCTGGGGACAAAGGATAGCAGAGAACAGTATAAATCAGTGAAGGTCTGTGGAAGCTGTGAAGACAGAGTTTTCAAGTCTTGTAAGAGGTGTCTGAGATAAGGGTAAATTTTCTTTGAATGTAGTAAGACTCTTGAAGAGACACAAGTGTTGCAAGGAGAAATACCCTCCGCACTCCACAGTTCATCCAGTAGACAGAGAACATCTGTCTGGTTGGTGAGTCAATACATGGCGTGAAGAAGCTGGAAAACCTTCATTGCTGCTCCATTATTCCTTCTCCTCCTCTCCTGCTGCACAGGGAAATATGCTATTTACTGAGATCTGTTTCATTGTCAGCAAGAAGCTGTAAGCATCTAAGTTGTAAGAAAGTATATGCTAACAGTTTGACAGCTAGACCTCCCTTCACACTAATCCCAAATTTAACACAATATTCCCTCAGGAAGAGTGCTAAATTGGGATTGGACTAGATAATCTTTCAAGGTCCCTTCCAATCCCTAACATTCTGTGATTCTGTGAAATCTATTTGCCTTCAGTAGTGACAGAAAAGGGATGCAGTCCTTGCCACTATATATAGTTGTCCTTGCAACATATAATAGTTGTATTATTAAGACCCAGATAAGCTTGTCTGTTTGGACTTCAGCTACTTGTTTTGCTTCATGATATTTAGAAAACCTGCAGCAGCTTGCTTCTTGTAGTGACCGTTTTTGCCTTTCTCACCCAGCTTTATATTGGGTGGACATAACATTTCTGGAACACTAGAAAAACCTCCCATGCAGGCTTAAGGCCTGAAGATAGTAAATAAGTTCCCCTGTTAGGAACAGATGCTGCTGCAACTGTGCTCAGGACATGGGTAGACCTTCTCCACTACAACCCAGGAGAGATAGCACTTGGAGGGCCAGTTCAGTGAAACAAAGATTTGTGCTTCTGTAGTCTCTGTTCTGGCTTATCCAGTTCTTAGCAATCAGATGCACCAAACAGCACTTCAGCAAAAGCCATTTACACTTACTGCTCTGTAGAAACTTGCTGTTTCCTTTTATATGAATTACATGACACACTAGAAAAAATACAGAATAAAAAAGAAACAATCCTCTTTTTACTCTATTGAAGTCCATTAACAATATTTGAAATGGATACTACTATTCCATATTTCTCCTGCTTATTAGTATTTTTTGGTAATATTATTAAAATGATAGTATACTACAGGCTAAGATGGGGAACTTTGGTTCAACGGCAACATAGTATCTCACTTTTTGAATTATATTATGCTGAAGTATATTATTCCCAAAGAGAAATGTATGCTTATGCTCACTTGAAGAATTCCAGTTACTTGGAAAACAATTCCCATCCATTCCCAAAAGGAAGTTGCATTCTTGACTATAGCATAAATTCTGAGACAAACTGAAATATATTTTGCATGTCTATTAATTCCTTAAAAGATACTACCTTGAGCAAAAAATTGATAGCCACCGGAAAAATAAATTTACTTCAAATGCATGGATTGAAAACATAAACACTGGAGCAATGACATTGTTCGTTGAATTTTGACTAGTTTGAAAATGTAAGGGTTCATGAAACGTGAATCTGCATGGCATAAAAAAGACATTTTTTAATGTGGTGATTTACTTTAGCTTTTTTCTTTAAGTTTAGTCCTACACAGATATTACCAAAAAGGGAACATCAAAATTAAGTGAACTTAAATTTTAACAGAAATAGTACTTTATTGTAGATGAACTGGTAAATAGCCTGCCAATTTTTAGATTTAAGCAAAATGTCATCCAAGCAGTAAATCTATATCTATTTATATATACAAAACAAAACAAAAACAACAGTCAAAAGTGTTAAAACCACAGAAGTAAACATTTTATGTTGTAAATACATAGTCAGCCCAGTTATTAGAACTGAATTGTGCTCATATTTAGTAGTCTCTTTGTAGTAATAAAAGCAAAATACAGAACAGTTTTCATGCTTCTCATTTGATGAAAATTTTTTGGTTTACCCTGAAAAGGTCAGAAATAAGCATATATATATAAACACACACTACAGCTTCCAAATACCTATTTAGCTTTTGGTTGTTAATTTTATTGTATTGCCGCCTTGTCTATAGGGGCTTTGAAACTGCTCTTAAAAATCTTGTTTTAAGAGAAAGAACATCGCTCTGCACAGTTATTACAACCACAAAGGAATCGTGGATGAGAATACAGTGCATAAATATGTTACCCGCTCTACAATTATAAATGTGGCAACTAAGTTAATTAATGCCTGAGTCAGCATTCCAGTTTGTGAGTCACAGTAAAGTTACCTGTATTTGCAAAGTTTTATAGAAATCCACTGATATAATAAGTTCACATGAACTGTTAGAAAAAAAAAAATCTATCAAAAGAAAAAAATTATATCCAGAATTTTCTATGTAATTACCCTGATGAGATAAAAATACCCATAGGTTTATTGAGAGATTGGTAAAGAGACAGCAAAATGGTGAATATCAGTTATACGTGGATGCAAACGTTTGAAATGTATTTCAGCATGTGGTGCTTTGAGTCAGAGATTTTCTGAGAAGAATCACTTGTCTGTAAGAATTCATTCAAACCTCCAGGCGGACTGGGCAGAAGTCAGGGTAAGCCAGGACACCAGTGCACACAGTGCTCTGTCTGGAGTATTTTATGTCACGTTAGCTCTACAGTTTCACAGAAAATAATTTTATTGTTCAAATTGAGATTTTATACAAAAAAAAAAAAAAAAGGTACCCATCTTGAATATGAAAGAAAATTAAAAACCTTGAAAAAGTTAGTTAAAAATTTAAAGCATAACATTCAGCCAAGAATATCAAACAAAATTTCTTCTTTACTTCTTCAACTCTAAACATGGGTTTACATTTTTTCAACTACATGTTTAATTATATTTCAAAAGGATAGTCATTTTGGACAAAGACTGAAGCATTTTCTTTCATTTCTTGGCTGCCTTGAGAACACCACCAGGTTCTAATTGCCCTGATCAGCCTGAAACCATCATTGTCTGTAATCCTCTTTTGCAACATGTCTTCCCACCAAGGGCTTCAGCTGCCTGTGCTGGAGGTCAGCTCTGATGTGTCACAGCTGTGTGACCTTGGAGCAGGCTGCTGTGAACGGGTGGTGAGAGGGCTCCTCCTGGTCTCACAGAACCACAGAATGTTAGGGATTGGAAGGGACCTTGAAAGATCATCTAGTCCAATCCCCCTGCCAGAGCAGGAACACCTAGATGAGGTTACACAGGAAGGTGTCCAGGCAGGTTTTGAAGGTGTCCAGAGTAGGAGACTCCAACACCTCCTTGGGCAGCCTGTTCCAGTGTCTGTCACCCTCACTGAGAAGAAGTTTCTTCTCAAATTTGAGTGGAACCTTTTTTGTTCCAGTTTGTACCCACTGTCCTATCATTGGTTGTCACCGAGAAGAGCCTGGGTCCATCCTCATGCGGGCTGCATGTTGTTGTAGGTAAGTGCTGTGGTGCCTGGTCTTGCACAGATATCACCCTGATCTTGACCCCATCTTTACAACCCTTCTTGTCCTTGGTCTTTACCTGTCACTGGTGCCTGGAGATCCCTGTCCTGCTGGCTGACCCGGGTTTCCATCACTGGATCTCCCTATCTGGGCATGATGGGACAGCACCTGTGCTGGGGAGGACGTTATCTGGCCACCCAGCTGTCACCTGTGGCTCCTGGCTCCCCTGCCCCTTTGGGACCCGCTTGTAATTGCAACATCTTGGCAATAATGAGCCAAAGTGGAACATGTCAGCAATTTTGAAATGAAAAAATGAAACAGGAACTTCTCATGATAGATGCTTTCCTGCAAGCACTTTTGACTCACAGCAGTCAACATTTGCTGATTAAAAAAGATACTGAGGGGAGAGGGGGAAATAAATCCCACATCCCATCCTGTTCTTCTTGTGTTACTTAGCATTTACCATACGTGACTGTTAACATCTGCTACCTGTGAGGAACTGTGAGATGAACTTGACTGATATTTATAAAAAGCAAAGCTGTGAAACCTGTGATGGACACCTACCCATAGAGAAGTGCAAGTAGTTCAGTCGTGCATGTTAAACATGCTCTCAAAAGACCTTGCATTTAGCAGATATTCCTCTTTTACAGTTTTTCTGTCCCATATTTAGTTATTCTAAATCAAGCATGAATATCTGGATAACTGATTAATGACCCTTGTTAAGAAATATTTTTATGGTCTTCACATTCTAAAGTGTGACATTTGGTCAAATTAAATGTAAACTTTATTCTGAGGTGTTATATTAGATCTGTGTTATTGTTTGACCATGGAAGTATCATCTATTTCATCTTGTTCCATTTAATAAGCTTTTTTTCAGAGTCTGGCACTGATTAATTATGTGTAATTAGAGATGACAATGGGACTATAGAGATGGGAAAAACAGCAACATGAGACTTGCTCTGTGATTGGGGTTTTTTTCTCCCCCTTAAGTTCAAGGTAGTAAACAATGGTAGCAGCAGGTTCATTAAGGGAAGCAGTATTTTTTATGGACAGCTAAATACTAATGTAAAGATTGTTGGATTCCAGCTGAATTGTATCTTTTTTTTAATTAGAAGAACAGCTAAGGACATCCATTTTAGAGCAATCACATTCTTCAGCTGGGAACACCAATTTTAGAGGAACCACATAGTTTTATATAATCAGACATTTGAGACCCAGGATGCTTGCAATCAACTTCATCATATTGGTATTCCTTACATGCAACAAAGCATTAGAAAAACTCTGGTTTTCAGAGGCTTTTTTGCTTTACATTATTAGTCTCTTGCAGTTTCTAGTTGCTTTTATTTTTCTGTATTGTTTGAATTTAAAGTTTCATTTTAATTGTGTGTCTGTATGACAAAAAAAGAAAGAAATTAGGTTCCCTATTTTTTGTAGCAAAGTTGTATTTTCTTAAAAAAAAAAAAAAAAAAAATAAGTGGTTTTTGTGGGTGAACTGCTGCCTGCCCTTTTCCTCACCAATATTCTGAATCTCAACTTTAAGAAAATGACCTATTTTTCACTTTGTTTTTGCTAGTTTTCCTCATTATCTCTAGCTTTCTAAGCTTAAGGCAAAGGACTTAAGGAATATTAGTGCTGAGCAGAAAAGAGCAAGTGAATTACATAAAAAATATTTCCTGGTTGCTAAAGATGGATGCAAAATGGAATTTCAACCCTATCATACATTCCAATATTTTTACCTTTTTTTTTGGTTTTGTCCCACATAGGAAGAGAAGTCAAAACACATTCAGGTTTCCACATAATGGAAATGTTTTAAATACCTGCTTTTAATTGTTAAAACATTATCTTCTGAATAGGAAAAAAGTGACAAAAATTCCCCCAGGAGCTAAAGTCCATCAAAAGTTTGTTCCTTCTTTTCCAAAACATAAAATATAGCTTTTTTGACTTGCTCACTCTAATACAAACACAAAGTGGAACAGGCAATTAAATGAAATAAATTAACTAACTAAAATAGAAGTCAAAACAAAACACTGCATATACAGTTTCTTGCCTAAGGAAAAAATGACAGAGAGAATGAATAAGACATGAGTGAAATTTGTCAGAGCTGAATGCACTTCTGGAGTCTGCTCTCACATGATAACAGTGGGGGCACTGTAAGAACCTATAAAGCAAAGAAGTCTTTTGCTTTGTATTGTTGCACCAAACTGAAACATGGTCTTCGGTTTTCAGTTGTTATTGAGATTTCCGTGTGGCTATGTCAGTATAAGCACATAATTTGATGAAGAGAGGACAATAGATCAAAGCAGCTGATACTCAGGACCTTACATCCACACCATATGTGGCTGAAGAGTTTTACTATGGACTGAATTTGCTCAGGTTCCCCACACACCAAATGTTCCCATTGCACTTTTTTTTTTTTTGAGGCTGTCTAAGGAACCAAAGAGTACTGCAGATTCCCAGAAGTTGCTGGAGCACATCTGTTCACACCTGGAACAGAGCTTTGACCTCTGGAAGGAGGCTGCCTTCTGTGTACTGAAACCTTTCTCTGCCCCAAAACGATGTGTAGTAAATAGGCACGACGGGGAAACAAACTTCAAAACTTCAATATTTTTCCCCATCAAAATGCTAGTTTAAACACAGCCCCTGTCAGATGTAACTGCCTAGAAGTTGATAGTTGTAGTTCATATGCTTATGATCTCACCACAAGCCTGCAACTTATGTACAACAGCAGTTTGAGTAGGGAAAGTCCAGAGTGGATCACGGGTGACACATCTTAACCGAGAGAACACAGCTAGATAACACAGTAGCCCCTCCAGCAGTGATCTGATCACATGTAAACCACTAAACTTTAGCAAATCTTAATGCTTCTGATGGCATCTATCATTAAATAGTTCTGCTTTATTTCTTTATGGGAAATTAAAGAGCTCAAAAATTAACACTTTGAAAAAATGGTGGTATAGGAAAACTAGTAGACATGAGCTCCAAAATGATGGTCTTTAGATTAGCTATTACTGTTTTTGAAAGAGATCCTGGAGGTCAATAACACTAAGACAAAAAGGATGGCAGAGGAACAACAAATGTTTACCTTAGATCAGATACCAAGATTTTAGGTGGCTAAAGTGTACTATGATTTAATACAATTTGCTAGAAAACACACAAAATTGAAATACAGAAGTTTGCTCAGCAATTAACTAAACCTGCGAGTGAAATAGCTGCTGCTCTTAGAAAGTTTTTTATGATTGTATTTATTCTGCTAACTAAAGCACAGCTAGGGGCCAAGCTTGACCCCAGGACTACTGATCACCCATACTACTTCACTGGCCTCATGCTGCAGGTTGTAACACTGGTCCATGACATCTATCAGACTCCCAGACAGTGCCTGAACATGATATGTGCTTGGACATGATATCTACCAGATACTATTCTCAACAGAGAGTACAGAAAAGACCAGTTTAAGTTTACAAATCTTCACCTTTCACTGTCTTACAACACTATTCCATAACAGATGAGCCTGCTTAATCTCCAATATCTTTTTATGTATAGAAAAAGTTCAGGGAGGATCTTCGTACACCACAGCAGGGCATGCAATAACGGTTCACAGTTTAAAACACCACTTGCCTGGACTGTAACACAGCCCTCAAATGATTTTACATGTTTTGAACTAAAAAAAATCCTCTATATGAAGTGGTGATTATGTCAAAACAGCGGTGCTTAGATCCCAGAGCAATTTTTTAAGTAGAAAGAATGCAAGTAGTCTTTGCAACTTGGCCTGAGAGCTAGAGAATGTCCTTACACCTGTGTTTTTTTTTAGCAAGAGACACACATCTTTTGTGTGTGTCCACATTCAGCTTCTTTATATCACCAAAACTATCTACATCATTGCAGCTAGAGACTGTGTTCCTACCTATGCCCACCTGGGAGCTGAAACATTGGGGAAGTGCTGACACATACTGGATCTGGAAGAGTAGCTGGTAAATGTGCTCTCATAGAAATCATCAGCATCAGGCCACAAAAATAATACACATATGATTTCTTTTTAAAATGTAGATAAAGGTCATGGAAAACAGGAGAGGTACCTGAGGACTGGAGAAAGGCCAATATCACTCTCATCTTGAAAAAGGACAAGGAGGACGACCCAGGAAACTATAGGCCAGTGAACCCCACCTCCATCCCTGAAAAGGTGATAGAACAGCTAATTCTGGATGTCATGTCTGTGCACGTGAAGGAAAGGAAGATTATCAGTAGTCAGTATGGATTCACAGGGGGAAATCATGCTTGACCAATCTGATAGCCTTCTATGATGGCATGACTGGCTGAGTAGATGAGGGGAGAGCAGTGGATGTTGTCTACTTTGACTTCAACAAGGCTTTTTACACTGTCTCCCGTAACATCCTTATAGGTAAGCTCAGGAAGTGGATAGTGAGATGGACTGGGAACTGGGGCTTGCAGTTGACATTTGGGTACTCAAACAAAGTCTTCTACTACATTAGGCAACTCAGCCTTTTATTATATTAGATCCAGGCCCTACTGATAAACTCAAGAACTAAATCAAATCTCTTATCATTTTCTTCCTTGGTTAGCAACAGTCCAGCCTACAAGAAACAAATGCATTTAGAGGCAGAGCAAAGGAAATGAAACACAGCTTAGGTGCAGAAATATTTTAAAATGTTAAGTGATGTGGTGCTGTGAGTTGCAGAATAATTAGAATATAGCCACTTAACGGGGCAGCAGTTCTGATTACGTACATCAACTACCTCTGTGCATTGCAAATCTGGAAATAAGTTAGAAATGCCAATTTATTTTAAAGGTGTTTCTATTTAAGTTAATGGTATGGAAAAATCTAAAAAGTTTGTTCCATCAAAATAATTATCTTAGTTTACTAGCCATGAGGAACTTTTTTGCAAAAGGTGTTGAAAATGTCCCTTAAAAATTTAGATATATTTATGCCTATAGCAGCTGATTAATAAGTAGAAAACAGAATATTGTGAAGTTTTATTTATCTTACACTTTCAAATTTTATAAATAGAGATAAAGAGACTGGGCATGTTAAGATTTCTTTTTCTTGATTAATTTTACAGTTATTCAAAGTGTTTCAGTTTTAAATGAATTGTTTGAATACTAAATTATACAGCTTTATGATCCAGGAGATAAGCAGAGCTCTAAAGATGCCTCTGAGACTTGAAAGAGACAGCATTAGAAGCTCATTATTGCCGGCACATTTAACATGGTTAAAAGTAGGGGAAAACAGCCATTAAGTTAATGTAATAGTTAAACTGCATTAATTTGAAAAAAGGCCCAGTGAAATGCTTACAGTGAGGGTGTTGTGTTTTGGTTTTTTTTTTTATTCTGTTTGTTTGTTTTAGTTCGGTGGCATTTTCAAATATTAAACAGTTAAAAACATTTAAATAGTATTTTTTTTTCAAGCAATTTAGCATAATGTTTATACTTGAAAAAATATTCAGTTTATCACTCAATTTTATGTCAGGTACCAACATTTTCTAGAGAGAGAAGAGCAGAGGTTAAAATGCATAAAAAATGAGTTCTGGACTACTGGGTGGTAAAAAACAAAATAAGCTCCACCTCTCCTTCCCATTAGTCCTTTTGTCCTCTGGGTCCTTTCTTCCAAACAATGAAAAGTAACAGTAGTTACTGAAACTAACAGCACCTCTGTCCCAATTGCTTGAAAAACACCAAAAGAATCATTATAAACTACCTTAAAATGGCGGCAAAAACAGAACAACTAAGTCCTGTCAAAGACCATATCAAAGAGACATAATGATTGATACCAGAGGATTAGATCTAATACGATTCATGTTTCCAAAAATGAAATAATCATCCCCACAAAAGTAAAATGTAGGGCAACCTCCAGCACATATATATGAGTTACTACTTGCTCCAGAGAGGCAGCAGAATAACAGCACAATGTTTAATGCCCTTTTCAAAATTTGTTGATATTAATTATGCAAATTTGAGATAGTTCATATTGCTGTTGTAATTTTGCAACTTTTTTGTTATCTTCTCACATTTTTGGTCTCAATAATTTCATGAGGAACAGAATCCATGGTTCAACCACATTTAAAAAAAAAAAAAAAAAAGAAAAAAGAAAGATTTTTTTTATTCTATGACTTTTCACTTCAGATTACTTCTTGTGGTTTAGATTTGAGAAAATGATCTGCTGAGGTTCTACTGCTCAAAATTTGTAAGGATCATTACAGATCTCAGAAACATCCAGGAGTTCTGGCTGCAACTGGTGGCATTACTGAAGGGTACAATGTGGAGTCCAACTGTTTCAACAGAGAACATACAGAAAGAATAGGCTTTCCACAATTATATTTCCAGAGCATATTCCTAAATTGGGGCATTATCTGGGTAATATAAAGTTTAGAGCTGTTTCCTATGAGTTGACGTATCCCAGCCTGCCTTCACATCTGGTACAGCCTTGAGAGATGATGTCATGATCTCTACTGGGGGCTGAGTGGTTTGGGATAGTCAGAGACTGAGCAAACAAGAACTGGTGGAAGAGGCTTCTTGGTCTTTTCAAGCAGTTCATCATGCAGTGCTGCCTCAAGACAGCTTCTCAGGTCTCCTACCATAGGAAGGAGTAAGGTTGAAGAAAACAACAACAACAACAGGAAAAACAAAGTGGGAGTAGTTTGGCACCTCCTTTGCACCTCATCTTACAGGGAGTCCTCATACTGTGCTGCTTCTGCCCAACTGATTGCTAAGATGCTTTTGGTGGAAGAGGAGGACAAGGAAAGGTGAAAGACAGTTTGCTCTCAATTGCAGACATGGAATGAACACGTATGAACTCCTAAACCTTGAGCCAGACCAGGACTTGTCGGGGCAGAAAGCTGATGCAGACCTAGAATAGGACAGCAGACCCAGTATCATTCTACTTCACTGCTGAGAAGCTTTCAAGTAGCCCAGACATAACCAGTTTGCTTTTTGCAACTAAGAAAAATGTGCCTGTAAGGAAGAAGATCTCTTTCTTTGTGGCAACACACCATAGCATTTGGGAAAGAAGAAATTCAGAAAAATTATTCTTCATTCTTCTTTGGTCCCTTTACCTTCTCATTATTTATGGCTACAGGATTACAAGGCTCATTCTTCCTCCACCATCCCTACAAGCAGTGGTGGAAGGCTCAAGAGCTGCAGATACTACGTCTTTGCAAAAATAATTAGAAGTCTGTGCTGTGTATGGAGATCAGTATCTATCTGAAGAAGAGGTTGCAGCTCCCTGCTGTCAGTGTTACTAATCAGGCTTTGGTAGCACTTGAAAAGAAAGGCCTGGGTGCCAAAGCCCAAATACTTCAGTTTTAACATGGAGAGACAAAAGTAGAAGATGCAGAAAGACAGAAGGAGTGTTTTCCATCATTACTTTTTACAGTAAAAGAAAATCTTAGACTTCCTGAATATCCAGCAAAAATTACAAAACTCACAGAGGGGCAGCATTATGATTTAACACCAAAACTGCATCTATTAAGATAAACTCAATAGGAATTTTAGGAAAACTGGGTGTAGCAACCCCAGCCGGTGTTCCACTATCACTTGCCAAAGATTGTAAGTGAGCACAAAGTAAAGTGAAGATCTCAGTAACTTTAAATTCCATTCAGAGGATAAAGTTTCTAATACTACATCACAACTGTAAATCGATTGAGATAAGAGCATCCTATAATTTACCATTCCCAATATCTGCACTGTCCATTGCCTCTGTTCTTGTCTTTGCTGCCTTAAGCACCACTGAATTTTATTGCCTTTAAGTACAGCTGTCTTAAAAATACAGGTAAGGAAAAAGGACTATTTTTTTATTATTTTGTGTCTATTTTCCACTGATATTTGCTCAAATATTGACTTAAACGTTTTCACCAAGAGATCTGGTAAATAACTGACTTTATATTAAGAAACATCCAGACTGTAGCAAACAGCTTTTTTTTTGGTTTTTGTTTTTTTTTATCCTAGGAAGATATTTTTGAGACCAGTTTAAGAATTGTCCGAAACAGAGAAACTACTACCCAATATTCCATGTCACTGGAATGACAGTATGAACAAATGAACTCTATTTTCTTCCCCTTCCATTGTAATTCCTCCTTGTTCCTGAATTTGCCACGTTGATTATATGACCTTCACTGAGAGGAAATTTAACCAAATTTTAAAAGAAAGCGAAATTACCCTGGAAAAAGTTTCAAATAGCTTTTCATTTGTCAACAGAATCACTTTGCTGTCTCCAAATACACCTTTAAATAGATGATTCTCTAGTATTCTTTACAGTGAAATCTGATCAAAGTTTATGCCCCTCCAAATAAAAACAGAGCATGATTCCTATGTAAAATATGTGCTCTCATATCATTATACTTACATATAGCATAAAAGTTACACATTTATATACAAGTAACTAATGGGTATGGCTTGAATGAACTTGTCTGTCCAATGTAGCCTAGAATATTTGGATTTAAAAAGTGTCCAACCAGGCATCTTCATTTTAGCTTTCATTCCCTTTTTGACACTGATGCATAAACAATGCGTTTCAGGATTCTGTACCACTATAATAATACTGTATATACCTACTGCACTGCAGAAACTAGTTTGCTCCACTGGTACTGATTTGAATTCAATTAGACTGTTTTGTTTTGGTTTGGTTTGGTTTGCTTTCCACAGACTTTTTTTATTCCCCTTTCTTATTTTATTTTCTGTCGTCTTATTTGAAAAGTACCTGCCATACAACTTACTATGGAGCAAAATAGCTATAAAATGAGCCATTATGATCAAGCACTGCCCACTTTGTGAGTTTATTCCATGAAATCTAAGCAACTTTCTTTTTAATAGGGAAATAGATCTTCAATTTAAGTTGCAACCTCAAAGGACCTTAGGCTGGGATTTTGGGTTGTGAAATTCAGATATTTGGATTCCACTCTTCTTTCTTCCATACTTCCATACTAATTAATTCTCTACAGACTGTAAAGTAACTATGTAAACTAAAGGAAAAGGTCTTGTGTAGTCAATTTTACATTAGTTCATTTTGTTAATTCCCTCTTTCCCCAAAGTGATGTTTTATCAGTGTCCATTCTCTTTTAGCAATGGTTAGCAACACTGAAATTATGACATTATATGAAAAAATATATTCCATATTTTCAAATCTTACAGTATGCATGAGGATTTTCTCCCGATTGTTCTAGTCAGCTTCCAAGGTGATGCTGCACAGATCATATGACATACCGTCAAAGAAGACAGTAAATCTCTTGCAGGAGGCTCAAAAGTATAAATTGTAATTAAACTTGAAAATAAAAAATCAATTCCATAATTTAAACATACTGCTAATTGCCTCTTACCTTATAAAAGGTTAAATTATTCTCTCTTCAATTAACGCAAATTCCATTAACAGAGAATATAAGGCTTCCAAAGAGTTGGACAGAACAAAATGAATGTGGATCTCTTTAAACTTAAGTACCTGCAAAATACCATTAACTGATGTAAATTTGACAGTCAATTAGCCTCCCTTATGTTGTATGTGCTTTTAGTATTTGGAAGAAAAACATCTCAGCCATTGATTTTAAATAGAAAATAAGCTTCTGTTAGTTGATTCTAAACTTTTCCTGCCATAGTGGCAAGATTTTCATAACGAACAATAGGGATTCTGAAAATAGTTACAATACATCAGACTTGGGCTGTGTCACCTTTTCTTAAGCATACTTAACACTTTCCACTCATACAATAACTGGGTTTTCACTTTCATATAATTTTGCCAAATTTCAACAATTTTTCATGAAAGATATTATTCCAGGTGTCTGCCTATGGCTCATCATTTCCTTACCCCTGAAAAATTCAGTGAAGTAGTTCAATATATGGCTTTACAATGTTAAAAATTCATTTCAACTTAGAATTATAGAGCATTTCATGTGTTCACACCACAGCTTTCATTGACTTCACTTGCAGCTGTGTGTGCTCTGCACCTGTGCAAATCAGACTCCAAAATTTCACACTGTGTGCCCAGAAAAAAAAGAGGAGAATATGGAATTCAGCCACCTGTGAAAAGTTTAACAGTTTGATCCCCAAAAAGGTTTAAAAAGGACATCGTCCTTTCTATGCCTTGCTGTTGATGCATCTCTTCCAGTGCACATTAGAAATGAGAGGCAGACATCTATTCTCTTAATGATTTGAGTATTATTCTGGGAGGACAATTGGAGTCTGTGACTGGAACAAGAAATAAGTTAATTCCTCTGTGTTTACACTGACTTTGAAGGTGACCTGTTTCCTCTGGATTCGGTTCTGTGACACATCTGTATTTTTACTATAGCTGCCTTGTAAGAACCCCACTGGGATACAGCAGGCATGTTTACACCATCTTAGAAAACCTGAGATATGTGAATTTATCAGTATCCAGCTAAACGCTTAATACAAGAGAGCCAGATTAGTCTATTCTTACTAAACCTCACTGCCAAAGGATTTCTTCTACTTGCCATAACTGCCTCTGTCTGAGATTTTACAGGCATTACTGTGTCAGGATATCTGACTCATTATGAACTGACAGAGTTGTGCCATAAGAACTTTATAATGGAGACAAAGCCTTTGAAAGACTTGGTCTCACTCATATAGTCATTTAAATGAGGCTTGTTTTCTCCAAGGCTGCAAGCTTTTCCTTTTGTGATATACAATTTCAAGGGATCAATGGAGTGCTTGCCTTATGAAGAGAGGCTGCTCATTTATTTCTGATATTTCAGTTCAAACTATTTCATCTGTTTCTGTGATTACTCCTCATAAAGCATCAGAACAAAACAGGTTTTTGCTTGTCTTGTGAATGACTTTCAATTTGCATCACTATTTTTCACAAGAATACATTAATTTGATGCAATTTTCCCACTTTTTTTCATTTATTATTTTGGCCCAGAGAGTAGCAAGGACACATGCTTATGCATTGAAATTGCATGACATTGATGATGATAATGTACATCATTTACACAGACTTCCAAAAATTGTAGTTGCAAAATAGTAACTCTCAACTTCTATTCCTAGTCCTTCTTATTTTGTTCAAAAACTTCCAATGCTACAGGAGTTCACCACAGGGGACTGTACCACTTAAAGACAAAACACTGTATAGCCTAGCAGAATGATATTTTACTATTTGCTGATAATGCAGGCTTTGTTCCTAGGTAGAAAATGTATTGCTCTTGATCTCATGTGCCAATTTAACATTCATTAGAGAGCCAGGAGAATTTATATATACTGTCTCAGTGGGACAGTATAATATATCATTGTCTTTTATTTTGATTTTTATTTTGTTCCAGAACAATCTTAGTTAAACTTGGCCAATACTCACTTGAAGTAATCTATGATGGTCTCAGAGGCATTGAACTTCTTAGCAGTAAAGCTCTTTTTAGTTGCTTATCAGCTTCAGACATTAGGACTTGCCAAAAGCAGTAGCCAAACAACGGAGAGGCTGCCACAGCTCCATGTTCCTTTGTCCAGCCATAACGAGGCTAAGCTCATACATGTACAGGGTGTGCACACTTATACACAGTACACATACATATACACAATACACATACATATACACATGGCCAGCCACACAGGTGAACATGGACAGAAAACTCTGCACTCACGCAAAGACAAACAGCACCAGTGGCCTCCTCTTTCTCCCTGGCTGATCAGGATGAAAGACTATTGGTGGAAATTATGTATAAACATGTAGACATATATAATGTAGAGCTCTCCAGTAGCAGGTCTTAGGCATATCCTCTATCCAGTATCTGTGCCTGGACCCCAGGTCTCTCCCTTTGTTGGCACCTGGACACAAGAATCCCTGAAGTCTGCAGCCCCACTGTAGTTATTTGTATAGAGAGCCCCCCCATACAGATGGGTCTCTGGAGTAGCTGATTCAGTCTTAGGACCTCACCAGTAGCTGTCCACCAGTCCCCAAGGTCTCTTCAGTGACTGGCTTGGATCCCCTCTGCTCCTTCCAGTAGCCAACGCTCAGCTACTTATTTTTCTATTATTTGACCCAGACCTATGACCACTCCAAAACCAAGGTACCAAACCTCTTACCCTTTCCACCAGCTTATTCAGTTCGATGTTGTCTAGTGGTCACAGACCAACATGCACACCCACAGATGATGCATACAGTCTGCTCTCTCCACTTGTTTCACCACAAACACATGGGATACTGGACCTGTGGTCTGACTCAATGTGTGGCCCCTCCCACATGTGTGCACACTGAATACAGAGTCCCTTACTCAGGAAAATAGTTAGAAATGGAGTTTGATGAGAATGCAGGGCAGACTGCAGTGATCAGGCACAGAGCATGGCCAGACAGGTTTCCATGCTTGTTGCTCTGCAAAACATGCTGATTCCTCCATTTGTTTACATTTGATTCGTCCCCTAGATATCTCATATTCAAGTCTAGTGTAATCTCAAGACACTCTTCCTCAGCATCCCACAAGAACCCCGAAACCTGTCAGGCAGTAACCTCCCTCAGCCTGTGAGGTGACCCAGAAAGGCTCTCCCATCAAGTAATGGTGATGGTTGTCAAAGCACTAATGGTTGTCCTCTGACAGCCCTGGGAGGAGCTAGGGCAAGGGCTCATTTATCTAGTGAGGTTTTGAGGATTCCCTCATTTGCCATTGTGCCTCTCTGTGACTTAGTGTTTCTGGAAATGAGCCTTTCACCACATAACCTAACACCACTGCTACCTCTTTCATAAGAAGTGGATGACTTCTTGACAGTGGCCAGTTTGGTAACTTCAAAGTAATTTACTTTTGCTTTAAATGCAATCTTTGCACTAATGACATGTTGTAAGGCATTTGTGTCCACTTACCTTTGGTGGCTGGAAGGATTACCGTGGCTTTTCAGATAGCATATATGACACCATCTAAACAGACTCAGTTTACAATATAGCATGTTAAAATAAAGCAGTGAAAATTATATTTTACTTGATAAGTTGGTGTCTAAGCCAAGTATATAGGAACTTATTTACATCCTATTTAGTTGTTCATGTGAAAGGAGACAAAGCCTGTGAGGGGAGAAGACTGGACATCTGAAAGCATCAGTCATTTAATCACTTCCAGTTTGGTTTGCCGTGAAGTTGGATTCAATGTACTTGATTCTCTAATAGATTCCTCTCTAAATATATATACATATAGTTTGTATTTCTTACAATTCCATTGTCTTCAGTCACTTGAACTTCATCAAAAAAGCTCTGCAAACAGCATTGTTGTGTCATCAGGGGAAGAATGTGTGGCAAGTGGGAAGAGTTTTCAGTGTAGCACTAGGATTTCAGCGGAGCCTCACGAGGAGATGCTGGTCATGCATGGCATGCCCCAGCCTCTGGACCATCATGACTGTCTGCGAGTACGCGGCTGAGGAAAACATGCAGGCCGACTCAATGTGAGTGATAAAGCATGATTCAACTTTATTGCCCGAGATAGCGTGCATTTATACCAAATACCATAATTATGCATACTTGTCTCTATCTAATAGGCTAAGCACTAAAAGGTTACATTTACTTACTGCACCTACTTAGGTTTAGCTAGCTATGTGCATCCCGCATTCTTCTGACTCTTAT
This sequence comes from Columba livia, assembly GCF_036013475.1. Taxonomy (NCBI): domain Eukaryota; kingdom Metazoa; phylum Chordata; class Aves; order Columbiformes; family Columbidae; genus Columba; species Columba livia. The sequence goes on along the minus strand of NC_088605.1, from coordinate 15,007,831 downwards.
CTCTTCAAGGATATCCTGACCCTGCCTTAGTACTTTTCCGTTCCCCCCTTTCCCATGGCCTAATAGACAAGCTAACTAAGGCCTACTTACGTCAACTAAAATGGGCTCTGCTCGTACAGTTGCTCGGTGGACTCATGTCCACGCTCCTTGAGCCAATCCCTGACAACTGTCCCCTTCCCTTGTTCTCAACACAATGTGCTCAATAATGTGTCAGGTTCAGCTTCTTTCCTCACTGGCCTGCCATGCTTAATGTCTGTTAGGAAGATGCCTTCCTGAGAGTGACAGTTTTGATTGATAGGCACAGGAAATTAAGAGGCAAATGCCAAACTTCAGGGTCAGTCCTCATCACCGTGCCCAGAAGGAGTTTGCAACCTCTCTGAAATAATTCAGCAATACTTAAATCATAAGATGAAAAAGAGAAAAGAGGATTATTTAACAAATTCCTGACTGTATTTGGAAACAGGTACAGATAAACCAAACAATAACATGATCATGACATAAAGTCATCAGCTTTGCTTCCTGGGATTTTCTCATTAGCTACGGTCATGTTAAACTATCTTCTGGCATGTTTTCTCTAAGTGGACCCCAGTCATTGACATATCCTGTCCTTGGTTTTCCCTCTTTGAAGTAGATATAGACTGAAGTGGCTGTATTGATTTTACATTTTCTTTCTTAGATAGGATTACACTAGTAAGTGCATATTTTGCCCCAAAGCTTTCTACAGTCTCCAGTCCTGATGACTGATTTAATTAAGCCAACTTCTCATTTCTTAACTCCTTTCTCCTACAGGAATATAGTTTTGTTTCACAGAAATTCTCTTTTTTCATTCCATTTACAGATACCTTTGAAATGCTCCACTCTACCAGTGAGGCTTTGCCAGCCTGAATGTGGTTTTGACTGTAGTCTGTCTAGTTACAGATGCATTACAGCATATCCTGGCAGATAAATGAATCTTTCCAGATTGCATCTTCTCATCACAGCTTTAAGCACCTAACTTTTTTCAGAAAGCTGAATGTTCATTGTGAAAATCCATAAATGAGGACAAGGAATATGCCTCTTTACCAGGCCTTGACAGCGACTAGACATGTTGTTACAGAAAAACAAAAACAACAACAACACGGTATTATAGTGTGCTCAGCTTAGCTGATCCTTGGAGATGCCCTGCTGAGATTTGAAGAGGTGCTGGCAATAGTTTGAGGTAGTTCTGCAATGTAAAAAAGTTCTGCCACTAGAACCTATCTGCACATTTGTTGGGCTGCTCATTGCTGAATCCTTGCTGACTTTAGAATTGTATCATAGGCACAAGAGACTTGCAGAGGAAATCAGGCACACAGATGAAGCCTGGTTAGATATCTTATTCCTTTTAATCCTTGATAAAGTTAGAAAGTCCTGTGTTACAGTTTTAGAATACTGTGTATTCCTTTAAAAACAGGTTTCTGCATCAGGGCCAAAGTAGCAAAAAGAATTAGAAGTGTTTATGCAAGGTCATGTACTACCAATTATGGAGAAAGGTGTCCCAGAGGGAATATAGCAGTATCTACCAGGAGGAGGACTTTGCATCTTTATTCCACAGCTGTTTTTTGCAGAGATTCCCTGTTGCACAGGTCAGTACTGGAGTTGGTGTACATCAGTAATATGATCCCCTCTTGCAACATTTTTGATGTTCCAGTCTGGGTGAGAATGATGCAAAATTCCCGCAGTATCCTGCAGCTCAGACGAGGCAGGAGTTTGGTAAAATGTGTTTCTGTACTGTTTCTGCCAGGTCACTTCTGCCCCATTTTGTCTGCTCTGCCAGCAGTATGTTTGTGTGACTATTTCTGTTTTGTTTGCAGGGCAGATCCCTGTCTAAGGAGTACTGAAATGAAAACATCAGTCCCTTTCATGCAGAATGTTGCACTATCTTCAGGGAGAGCCTAGGAGGGTTAAGGAAAAACTTTCAGTTCTTTTGCCTCTGGTCCAGCATTATGTATTATTATTATAGTAATCTTTCAATTGCCTTGACAAAGGAAGAAGGTACCTTCCACACAAATCTTGTACAGCCCTTTTCTGTGGAGAGAAGTGTTCTCCTTTTCTACTAATGTTGGAAAATGTGATCCATCCATCAAATTGTCAGACACTACCTGCAAGGCAGATTGACAGATTTTGTTCAAATTAATTTTAGGAAAGCTGAATAAATCCCTGTAAAAAATGATAGTGATACCTGCCCACAGTACCATTTGGTCCAATTCCTAATCCAATACATCTATTTGAAGCTTTTCCTAAATTGTCTGGAGCAATATGGAGAGTTGAATTTGGCACTATCCATAGAAAATCACTTGCTACAATTTGTGGATAGTGCATATCTATCCTCCTGTTGTGGGAGGTGTAGGCTCCATTTGAACTATGTGATTCTGGTAGCAGTACACCTGATATTACAGCTGTTAATATAAAGACATGCTTAAATTACTAATAATTGCATTATTGCCTTAATAAACATTGAAGGTACAATAAAACTATGATTAAAGGTGCTTTATGAGAAGAAAATTATAGTGTCTGTTAAGTTCTGTTGTTTACTGTTAGGTAATAACATCACTGTGCTATGGTACATTTACAGCACTTTCAACCCTCATCATTAAGCTGCCATATAACCACTTCCCAGTTTATTTTGAGATAGTTCACCATCGTTAAGCAGAAAGAATGATCAATGTGCACGATACAGTGCTTTGTAGGTAGGAAAGCTCTGTGCCTGAGCTTCTCAAACTTCATGACAAACAGGAATGTTTCTTAGAGCTGATGTGATAGTCTAAACAATACAGGAAAAGGAGGAATGACTCTTCTGTAGGTGAAAACAGAGATCTGCCATCAGAGGATTCTACATCTAGATGAAGTCTGGAGGTGGTGGACAGCAATCAGATAAACAGTGCTGGTTGAAGTATTATTACTTTAATAGCAGCACTATTAAAAGAATGACATTTAATACACTACTTATCTAGAGTTTTCCACTGTAAGAAGAGACTACAGGATTTATTCTTTCAGATGTTGTTGCCCAATTTGTTTTTATCACAGTATATTCCTGGCCAAACTCAAGTGGAGAGAAGTTCTGTTGAAACACAGTGATAAGCACAATTGCCAGTGTAATTGAGCTAGTATAGCTCTGGTAATAAGTTCTCCAGCATCTTCAAAATTTCTTTTAAACTTTGTTTTGTTAGTGAAAAAAAAAAAAAAAGACCTGCTATGTCCACATACAAAAAAAGGAAACCTGTGAATTACTCTTCATTACTCTTCAATCATAATATATAAGCACTGATACTTGTCTGATTCCTGACAATTCTGCTAAGGAGAGTTGAAAAATATTTAAAAATCAATTTTTTTTTTTGTTGAACGTTCATAATTTCGATGAAAATAAAGCAATATTACATTTCCACTAGTGGTTTCTATGTACAGGATATTCACATCTGAACTGACAGTTCAGACCACAGTGTAAAGCACAGGGGCTTTTGCTAGCCCTCAGCAAGCTAAAACAACCCTGTGAAGTGAACAGTCCAACTGTGTTACCTTAGAGCTCTAAACACCAATTAATTCTGGGTTTCAGCTCATATTTTCCCCTCCTACATTGTAGTTTATATTGCAGTTACAAATTTAATTAGATAATCTATCTGGATATGTCATGTTTCTATTTAAAATGACGACTCTTAGATAATGTTATAAAAAAGTCATATATGTGGGAACTGTAGTGACAAAGATATGGAATTTCTTTTAGCTTTGACTGATGGTGAGAATTTATCATTTAAGAGACAGGTATTATTTTCTAGGAGCAGTTTGTTTTCTGTGTTGCACATCAACATTTGCGGCTGAGCCCTGCATTTCTCTTCTCCATATGCCAAAAATAAGTTCTTTTTGTATCAACATGTCACATTTGCTCAGTAAATCTATGATTAGTTCAGAATTGATGAGCTTGACATATGTTGCCACATTTTGTCTTTTCTCTTACTAATATTTCTCAAGTGCATAAACCAGACAGGTTTGATGGGAGCTAAGAAGTTATTCTAGGTTAGAGTGGAAGCAACACCTCCCAACCAAAGAAGAAAAAGAAAAACCTTAGGGGAATTTCACTCATGCCTTACATGCACAGAAAGTGTAAGGCAGGCCAGGTAGTAAATTAATATAGCTGGTATTCACCTGCAGAACTTTCCCTTGTCTTGCCTCAAACACGTTCTGTCCACCAACAAATGACCCACCACTGCCTTCTGGTCCAGAGAACACTCCAGTTTTCTGGAGATTGCACCTTCACTGAATTTGCTAGAGATTTTTGATTTATCCTCTCACTGGACTCAACATATACATAGAAAGGGACACTTCCTGTAACACAAACATAGAGAGATAATCCATGGTGAAAATAAAGCATATAGATAAACTAGCAAAACTTGAACCTAGACTCAGTGCTCTCTTCCAATAGAACCTGGAAATGAGTCAGTGCTTTCATCCACGTGTTCTGAGTTACCTGTTAGGAGTTACACACACATCCTAGTTATGTGCTGTTCACAAGAACAAAAGTATATTCTAAACCAGAAACAATACCATATATTTTCATTTCCTGACACCAAGTATACAAACTATGTAATTAACCAGATTTCTGTTACATAGAACAGTCCTTGAACACAAGAATTTAGGAAATGACAAAATATTAATAATTATAATCTCAAATGCATGAATTATCTCAACAGATGAGACTTTGTATTGATATCAAAATAGTAAAGCAGTGCTGCATGACCCTTACCCTCTTGTTCCCCTTCCCCCTCCCCTTCCCTTTCCCCTTCCCCTTCCGCCTCCCCTTCCCCCTCCCCTTCCCTTCCCTCCCTAAACTGTTGTAAAATAAGTTTCTTTTCATAGCCCAGACACCCAGTTCTAGATGAGTATAATAAAAGGTCAATTGCTGCATGGAGTGCAAAATTTTTTGCTTGTTGCACATACTTGCAGGTGTACAGAAATATATAGAAGGAGAAATCTGTCAAATGCATTTTTTTTATGCTGAATATAGCCAAGTTTTTCTAAGTGGGAACCGGTTGATGAGCTGCTCATACACTTCCAGTTTCAGAAGAGACAAAAATCAACAAGATTTCTCTAGTTTTTCACGTGCCTCCATTGCTGAGCTGATCTAGCAAAGCAAAAATATACCAACATATTCATTAGGGCTGAAAAGTTTCTATAACCCACAGCTGGGACACTAGTCTGACACACAGGGACAAAAGCAGAGACTTATTCTGCCTTCTCCAGAGAAATGCCAGATCAAAAATTTAGGAATTAAGCACAGCAGATGGCTTCCATGACTAAGGCCAGTTCTCTAAGCATCATGTGTTATAAATATACTTATTAAACAGAACTACTTGAGTTTTGGAGACAAAGCCAGATACTTTGATATTTTCCCATTCTCATGTAAATGTTTGAAATATTTTACATTTGTTCCAAAGAAGAACAAAAATATACTTCAAAAGTTCTCCTGATACAAATTTCTCATACTCCACAGTCTGCTGCCAGATATTCCCTGAGAATATGTGCTTTTAAGCTTTCTACATCGGTTGAATTAACTTTGACACATAACAATCCATGGCTTTCAGAAATAACACCTAAAGAATAAATCTTTTACACAGGTCCAAATGTTTAAGAATTTGGAAGGGAGCAATTGCTTAAGTAATTTCACTGAACAGCTGAACAAGACTGAACTGCAGAAATTTCCTTTGCAGCTCACAAAGCAGTCAAGGTACGCAGAATGTGAAGAAACACCTCTCCTGTTTTCACTGCTGCATAAAATGAAGAGGCAATTGAAAGGGGTAATTTTAGTAAAACTTGGAAGATTAAATGGAGGCAATCATAGAATAAGTGGTGCTCCTTTGTATATAAAACACTAACAACAATCTCCTGTCAAAGATGCAATGTTTTCTTATGAATGTAATTCTTTGACTGTAAGAGCTGAATAGTTTAGTAAGAAGTCTGCAGATCAGCATCTCTGTAGCCCTTCGACAGCTGTAGCATTGAAATATGTCTATAAAAGGGATCAGCTGTAAATAATGTAACGGGACTTAACCGTGACCTTCCACAGATATTGAAATGTGTAAGGAAATGTTACTTTAAGCCATAAGTGTACAGTAGAGATAATGCCAAGAGAATTAAACAACCATCTGGTGTAATTATTCATGTTCTCTAAAAATAGTTTGCATGTGAATGTGGCACCATATTTCCCTATATAATTTAGAGGTTTGAATCTAAAGGAAAATTGCAGAAAATCACAGGAAATAAAGGCTACTCTTTTTCAAATGCAGATTAAGGCATTCTTTTCTAAACAAGAAGGCATGGGGGAAAGTGCAGGGAGTTGAGAGGAACTGAGGGTGAGACAGGAGTTTAATATTGGTACATTTAAACCAAACATACATGTAAACAACTAAAACTCATCTGAATTCATAATAATCTTCCCTTCATGAGCTGGTGTTTTCATGATACTTTGTAAAATATTTTCAGATCGTGCAGTTATCTGTTGAAGAATCATGTGAAAATATTGGTTGCTGTTTTATTTTAAATAAATTTAAAAAAAAGGGTTTGGAGTAGTACAACTACTGATAAAAGAGTTTTTTATCATAGAAATAAATCATTCATCTTTGAGGAGGGGTAATTTGTGCATACAACACCATTTGCCATCTCTGATGCAAGAACGCGCCCGTGTTTCTAGGGGCACCAGGCAGTTATAGAGAGCAGAAACAGCGTATGGCTCTAGCAGCCACTCAAACACTGTCCAGAAGTTTTAAAATAAGCCACAGATTGAGCTGTGCTTGAATACTGTATCTGAACAATTGCAATAACAAATTAAATTAGTAGAAACCTGTCCAAGGATAAGCTGCAGAAAATGTTCTCCTCACTCTTAATTGTACATTTGTGTTCTGTTACATTAGGAAACAAAATAGCCATTTATAATACAGGCAGCACTCTGAAACTGAAAATACTACTGGGTAACTTGAGAAAAAGACGGCAGAGGTATCTTTGAATGATAATATATTACTAATGCACATAAGTAATGAATCTACAAAGAACGTGAAATTATTCCTCTTTAGTCACATGCAATGACCTGTATTACCGCAAACAGGAACACCAAAATGTGTGGTGAGAACTAATGGGTATTGATTGTGAAATAAATACCTGCAGTAGGTGTTGTTTCGTGCATCATTTCCCAGGACTGCTTATGTGGAGGAGACTATACATACCATTGTGTACTCTGAGGGCCAAGTTTCCTATTCAAACATGAGTAACAGCAATGTGAGTTGCTCCCCCATATCAGACAGAGGTACCACCTCTATGTGTCAAAAAAACAGCAAAATATTATCTCAGTAAAAAATGTTCAGAATGAAAACTACCAGAGGAGCCAAGAGTGGATAGGAAAACAACAGACTAAGATTCTTTCACAGCATTTTAGTGTATGAAAACACCATTTGGTTGGTTGCTTTGGGTTGCTTTTGTTTTGTTTTTTGGGTGTTTTTTTTAACTAAGAAATTAATGCTAACTAACAAAAAAAATCATCAGGTTTTTGTTTTCTGTCACCTGCTTGGCTAGGAACAGTGCTCAGGAGATTGCACTTCTGTGGGATAATACAAAGTATACACACACATGTAGAATGATTCAAATGAAGTAATTTCTCTTTTGTCTTCACTTTTTACAATGTTTTATGTTACGTTCTTGTAAACATAATCATTAGCTGCAGAGAGTTGCATTTTTAACACATAAAGTGTATGCTAGAAATCTTCACATAAAAGTATAAAACTATTGTAGAAGGCTTACATCCATTTCACCAACAGTTGAAACAGCCTCTTTAGCCAACAGCATTCCTTCCCCTAGTACCAAACATTTGTTTTTAAGACAATTCTTATCTCAGAAAAAAAAAAAAAAAAAAAAAAAGAAAAAAGAAATAAAGTTTTAAAACAACATAGGTTTTAGAAAGATATGGTGCTGTATCAAAAGTAATGTCAGGGCATTATATCTGAAGAACAAAAAGCAATTCAGGGGTGTGTTATCAGAAAAATAAAGTGAAGCAGTAAACAGCATCCTTTCCACATCTCTCTTTTCAAGAAACAATTTTCTTAGGTCAAACCTATTATAAGATACATATATATTAAGTATCTACATATACTAATAGTTCTCTGTAGACTCAGAGGAAACCAGTAGTGGTGGGACAGTGTTTTACATAACCTGATCCTTGCTTTCAGCTAACTCCTGTTCTAATTCAGCGCAGTAATCATGCTTTTTTCTTGAAATGCTTAAGATGACAAACCCCTTTTCAGAACCGTGACTGCCAATACTATTCATGCTAATAAGTCTGGAAATAACAATTTCCAGACACCCATATTGGATGGCTACTAAAATGTTTCATGTATCCAAAAAAAGTCAAATGACCTTGGTGGGTTCCTTACTAGAACAATAGTCATTTGAGCATATGCTATTTATGTTAATAGGGAAAGTTGTTGACAATACTTACACCATTTCTGAGCCAAATTCACAAAGATAGGAGTTGTCTCTCCAAGATTTATTAATAGGATGGAGTGCCTTTTGGGATGGCTGCTTAAATTTAAGGATGCTTTTAAAAAATAACTTATGTTTAGAAAGGTTATTTTGAAAACACAAAAGCTTCTTAAGTGAGTTTTGAATCAGAACTGAAACACATATTGCTTGCTGAAACCAAAGAAATACAACATAAGGTAGGTCAAGCAGAAGGCAGTTTAAAACTCAGAAGATGCTGAGAACTTTTTACCACAAAGGCAGTATAATCACCAAGTTGACAAAAATTACAACTCTGCACCTGTAATATCAGACCTCCTTCATGACGTGAAACTGCTAACAAGAGAGAGCTGAGCTAATGAAAGAATAACAGCAGTTAATTTTGAACCCAGCCAAGCCTGAAGGAGGCATATTTTCCACTTTCCATGAAACTATTGAAACAGTGGGGTGCTATAAAAGCTAGCTGCAGCAAACATGCACTAACAGATGCCACTCCCTTTCTTGGCTTTACAGAACTCATCAGAGCTTCCCACTATTAAAAAGCCAGCTACAAACACAGCATGCAGAAGTCTAAAATTCAGCTTGGAAGTAACTGCCCATGTCACATGATATCTGCAGTATGGTGACCTCATGGTGATTGTATCAATATGGATGAGACCAGGAAAAAGTTACTTATTACACAGAGTTGAATTTTTATTTTCTCTTGAAGTAATTGCAACTGATATCGAAATAACTCTGAAATCAAAAATTATTATAAGTTCTGTAAAACACCTGAATGTCTTAACTCTATATATCTAGAATAAGTATTTGAAATAACAGTTGTAAACAGGAGAAAAGGGACTTAACTGAAATGGAAAATTCTCTATATGTATTGATTTGCCTACATAAAGTATTATCCTTCAAATTATTTTCTTGAATAAGGGATAGGTCATATAAAGAACTTAATCATTCTCAATAGCTGGCAAATAACCTGGAACAAACCTCTCATTGGTATCTAGGCTCACCCTATGATATTCCTAATATTTGGGAGTGCAACACCCTCAAACTGGTACCTAAAAGAGATAGCATGCTAATAAATGCTTCATACTGTCCAGCATAAAACATTAAGGACATGGAGTCTTCATTGCTCATCTTTATTGCCTAATGTTTCTGCTCATAACCAGTTTTTCAAAGATTTAATTTTGGTGGCTATGTCACTACCACCCTTTGATAGAATTGTAAGGTGAGCAGGAGGTTTGAATTTTTTTAGGAGTTAAAATTAGGACCTGTCCCTACCATAGATAGAGATTAAGGTTTCAGAGACTAATTCCTTTCTTTCAGCATGGACCACAGTTTTATGATTGGGATAGATTTTTAATGAATGTCACCTCCTTTATTTGAAGATCATTAAAAATACAACTTCTTTCAATGCTCTGTGGTGCTCAGCTGCAGTTTTCTGCATGAATGCCCCTGTGAATTGATATATTCTTATACTGCTCAAACAGATGCCTTCTTCTATGGTTGCAAAAACCATTTTGCAGACAGGTCTCTTCTGAAAAAGATACTTATCACACCAGAAGAACCCCAAACTACCACTGATAACACAGTTCCAGCCCAGAAGGTGCACTCAGAGGATGTTACTGAGTCCTAGTTCTGAGGCTGTGATGAGCTGCATTCTCACTGACAGCAATTCAGTGGCATGTTTTATTATACATCAGTCACTGAACTAAATGACAATGATTGAAGAATTGCAAAACTGGGGCACACTTTAATTATAATTTTATATACAAAGGTCATATTGTTCTTTAGTTAGTCATGGGCATGTCTCCTCAAATACAAAAAATACAAGAGATGTAGTACTATTGTTTCTTCTACGAGATAGTAAATCTGAATTTTTTCTGTATTCAAAGAGTATTATGTTAAATTATGCCTCCTCCCTTCAGTTCAAAATCTCATTAAGTGTTTACTTACATAATGCTGTCTGTGCTAGATTATAGATGCAGTCTTTCCAACCAACAGTACTACCAATTATATTAACTAAACAGCTGAAAATAGAGAAATAGCTGAAAATAAAATAGCTGAAAACTAAATAGCTGAAAATAGAGAAAATCCACAGATGTCCATAAGAGCCTGAAGGAGAACTGCCATAATGTTTTAAATACTATAACCTTTGTGTATAGATAGACTCAGACAACTCAGCTACCTGTCACCAGGCTAGTAACTGAGACATTGTTAGTAACTAGTTGGTAGTTAACCGTTAACCTGTATTCATTCTACCTAATTTAGTCACGTAAGTCAGAGAATTAAATGTAAGAGCTAATCTCTCCAGTTAGGTGAAAGAGCTCAGCAATTCAGAACTTCAAGTGGCTATTTCACTGTTAAGAGGTGTCAAACTTCTTCCACCAGCTCCTGAGGAGAAGAAACTTACTCAGGTGACTAAGCTGCAGATGTGGGTGTTATGTGGAGTTCAAGCACCTCTGCCCAAACTAGGGATAACTAAAAACCCTGCATAAATCTGTTGGACACCTAACTAAACTTAAAGTTCAGATGTGGGTCACGTAAAGAGACATCACTGAATTAACTCAAATTAATTAATCATATGCTTAAACAACGGGGTTCTTCAGGGATGTGATGTGGTGCTTCTGTCAGCTTTGCTCTCTACCCCAAGGATTGTTTATGCATTTTTGCATTGAAGAATCCATGAACAAAATACAGCAGCAGTATTTGTACTGACCTCTTCCTGGGCAAGGCTCTGTGTTATGGGGCCGTGAGTCACATTCCCACTTGCTTAGTCTCTTCTCCCGCTCTGGCCCTCTCAGTCTTGTTTTTCTTTCTGCAGAGTGGCAAAGCTTCAAAAAAATTGGTGAAAAAACTTCTGTCATCCTTGCCTTAAACCAGGAAGTGAAGGCACAAATTCTGGGATATATGAGATGTAGGTTTGACCCTTGTCCAGAGGGCAGGACTCTCCTCTGAGAGTCCTCTGTTAAAGAAGATGTGGACAGTAACACTGATACCTTCACTTTCAGTTGAATTTCAAGAGAACTACAAGACAGCATGCAAATCCAAAGTGACAACTAGAGCACTGAAGCCCTTCAGGCTGTGAATACCAGTCTTTCATAAACACCAGCTTCAGAAGTTTTCTGAGCTGCTGAAAGCTGGAAGAGGAGTAAGAATTTTTCTCTGCCTTCAGCCTTTCCTCCTAGCTGGCTGGCTGAAGCATCCTCAGTTACACAGTTTGGATGAAATTTCACAGAGCACATCATGCTTGTAAATCCCAGCCAGCAGTCTAACTCTTTCCATCTGTGATGCCCAGAACAGGCAGTTTCTCAAACATGTCAAATCTAGCCGTATCTGCCTCAGACCTCGCTGCCCTGAGATGTCTGTTCTCCCTTTTCTTTATAATTCAGTTATCCCAATGTCAGGGTAGCAGAATCACAGCTCCAGTCCACTCTGGTGTCTGGTTTTAGGGGTTTTCTACAGCTTCTCATCAGTGACTTAAGTTAATACTCTAAATTAGGAAGTGGAGCAGTGAGGTACAAATCTAAACTCTGTCTTACTGCCTCTGCCCTCGGGGGCAGTAACCACAGGAGAGAGGGAGGACAGCCAGCTGCAGACAGAGTATTTTAATATACTACAGCTGTACTTACCTTGATTATTGATGTCTTCAAGCTCTGGCTTGTGCACAGTCTCTGCTGCCTTTCTATCCCAAAAATCAGCTTGTTACAGTGAATTTATGGCTTAGAGGATTTTCCTTTACCTGTTTTTTAAGTGAAAGAAACAGAGCTCTGCCACTACCACAAAGTTCTGGTTGACCAAAATTTTCAGAAGATTGCCAGATGTCAGATGCTGGATGGCCACAAATTTCTTCTCATAGAGTATTATTATGTTTCTCCGACAGTACAGTACTTTCAGAGAATGCCATCAGAAGTGGCTGTTCTCTGCATTACTGTCTTTGTCACAGCTTTTGGCCTGAGCTGCTGTCAGTTAGGGACTGGAAATTCCACAATATAAGATAAAGTAGAGCTCTGTTACAGAATAAGGAAAGTAACAGCTTTGACTGTTGTTATTGCAGATAAATTGTAGAGCCGGTATACCCTGCTGCTTTCCACAGAATCAGATTAAAAGAAAGATCATCTGACAAAAAAAGTACTAGACTGGCAACTCTTGAGTAGATGGTGTTGATTTAATGCTGTTAAAAGTCACTCAAGAGAATAGAAACTTCAGATAAGACAGAAAAGCGACAAGTGTTTGTAAAGAGTTGCTGCTTCATTTCTGAGTGGTTTGGAGCTTAAGTCACAAACTATTAAACTTCCAGGTGCCTTTCAAAGACTTATTTCCCCAGAATTTAAAATATATTGTAGAAGAAAATGAGTTCTCAGTAATAAGTATGTGAAGACAATAAAAAGATTATGCTGAACTTGTACACACAGGTATTATTAAAAAAGTAACAGAGTACTCTTAAAATAAAAAGTTTATCCTTGTTATTTACAATATATAACCTTCCACTGGCCTTGTATCTCGTTCTTTCCAATGCAATTCTGCTTTAGCAGGGTTGTTCAGGAAATAACAGCACTGAAAAAGAAAGTGATGTATTGGTCTGTGAGTCATATAAAATGTAATTTTGGCTCCAATATCTGAAGTTTTTAGACACTTAAATAACCCTTGCAGCTTTATGGTGGCATTAGACCTGGCACAGAAGCCTGAATGAGGACTTTCTGAGACATCATTTCCCTAAACAGGCTAAAGATTTTGTGAGTGATTAAGGGAATATTGATCATGGCTCAAACCCTCAGCGGTATTTAGGTGCCAAATCCCTATTAAGTAAGATTTAAGTAAAGGGCCTAAATACCTTTGACAATCATATTTTTATAAAATGAGCCAAAACTTATGTTACCTGCTTCTACTCAAATTTTTGACCTTATTTCAATGCTTCTCTCTGTGTGAGAACTCATTTCACAATCAGCTTGGTCTGCTTAGCATGACACCAGCTTTGCCATTTGGTTTATTTACATGTGTGTTTTCAAGTTTCTCTTAAGTCATGCAGAATGCCAGAGTTGTTAGAGATGTCTTGGTCAGAAAGAGAAAACCAGAAAAGCCTTGGTCCACCTTCCCCAGTTCAGCAGTTCTGCACGTCCTGGAGCCAGGGACAGAGTCTCCTTTGTATTTTCTCAGTCCTGGTCCGGGCTGGTCTCCACTGTGCAGGTCTGCGTGGCTGCAGCACCGAAGGCAGCGCCAGTGGTGAGTGATCACTCAGCTCTGCTGGCTTCTCCCCGGGGAAGGCTGCCCATGGGCACACTTTGGAGTGCATTGAATTCGTGAATCTATTGCACCACTGAAGCAAGGATCAAACTACTGCTTTTGATTTAGTAGTGTATGACTTATGCCTGTACTAACAGTGATCATTTTAATTAGTTGTAATATTTTAATCATCTGATATTAGCTGAGAAACCATGTGGGAACAAAGAAGGCAGAATACAGAAAAAGGAAAAAGGGAGAAACACAGTGTTGCATAAAACTTACAGAAGCAGAATGATGTTCTGAAGCTGATTCAGCAGCCATTTTCACTTCAGAACAAGTTTTGGCAGGCAGCTTGTATACCTATTAATCCCAAAACAATATGTCCTATTCCATTAAGGGGTGCTTTGTGCCATCACAGGCAAGGAACTTGCAATACTGAGCACGGGAGAAACTGAGCTTTCACTGGGGAAACTGAACTTTGTCTGAAAAGCAGAAAATTCAGTCTTGAGCTATACCAAGCCACAGATCCAGTTCCTGCAGGTGTGGGCTACAAATCCCTGCTTACTCAGGAAATACCTCATCCTGCTTGGTATATTCACACAGAATTTCCTGAAATATTATTTCCTTTTCTAAGGCTGTGAAACAGCCAACACACATAATCACCAGCTCTTTTTAGCCTTATCTCACTATACTGACAATAGCTTTTTAACAATAAAATGTTAGTAGAAATTGCTACTGAAAATACTGTACTCAAAAACATGTTCAGTTGGCTTTATAATAAAAACAGTTACGAAACCTTTGAAGTACGTGACATTTTTCTGTCTCATTTAGTAACAGATGTGAGTTCCACTGCTAATAAAATTTTACCTCACTGAAATGCAACACTGAAATATTTTCAGGTGTACAATATTTTTGGTTGTCATTTTCTAGCAATATTGTATCTATCTTTACCAATCTTTCTTTGAATTATCATGTAGTTAATTATATTTTTTAATAACAAGCAGTACAAGAGTATGAATTCTTGTCAACAAGAACTGGTAGAAGAACGTGTCAGTAAAAATGTTAAAAATGCAGAAAATATCAGTGCACAAAATTACATTACAGGTTTATGAATATTGAAATGTTGACAATTGTAAAATGTTGTGGGGTTTTGTACAGGATTGTTTTCCAAAGAATAACAATTATCTACCAAATGTTGGCCATCTTGAGAGCATCCCTAAAGATACAGCTATAAGCTGATCTGACCAAAGTAATATTTTGTATGCCACAAAGCATACAGACAAAACATTTATATGCCACAGGTAATTTATACCAAAATGAAACAAAACGCCAGTTGGCAAAAGTAAAGTGAGATGGGATGAGTTCAGAAAGTCTTTAAGTTTCTTCAAAAACACAAAAATAGAATTATGTCTGCATAGAATATCTTTAAAGTAAAGGTTTGTTGGGAGGAACTAGCAAATTCTTTAGCTAGGTATAATCCTGAAGAATACTTCTGTGTCTTTTTCTCCCCAGATTTATCTGTTTGTCAAACCCCAGCCAAGGCTTCCTAAACTCTCTCATTCATTGGACCATCACAGCTATAGAAAAAGAAAAGCATTACTCCTGAAAATTCTGTACTATAACAGAAAAACAAAAGAGAATATACTATTTTAACATAAATGAGAACAGGGAGAGGTTAGTTCTAAGCAAGCAAACACAGGACCAGTTCTGTAAGGGAGTTGTAAAGAAATACATTTACAAAGCTTTAAAAAAAAAAAAAAGACAAGAACTTCTGCAGGTATCAGAAGCAGCATCAGTGGAAGCAGGGAGCTGAGAAAGGGGAAACTTGGTATACCTGAATGTGCTTGTGGAGCTGGTAGGTATTGTGCTGGAGAAGAGCAGAAAGTCAAAAGACAAAGTACAAAATGTCACCAAACCCATAGGAGCAAATGGGAAGCTGAATCTGCAGAAAATCAGGTGAGGATCCAACTTACGGAAGCACTTTACTCAGGGATGCAGGTGAGTATGAATATACATTTATGCACTAAGTGGTGGACATTTAGCTGAATGAAATATGTTTCAATGCCATGTACTTTCATAAACAGGGTTTGGCTTAAATCAAACGTTATGGACCAGCTAAGGCTTTGCTATTCACTGTGCTTGTGGATGCACTTCTGTTCCTAGCAGCCACTGCACCAGATCACCAAATGACCAAGAGTGACAGTTCCCAACTCACTTCCAGTATTGCCTAACTCATGTCAGACAGAAGTAGCTTGATGATGGACCTACCCTAGCAGTTCAACAGCACATGCAGGAAGAGGGCATGCAACATCAACATCCAGCTCCAGGCAGGAGAAAAACAGAAGAGTGCAATGGTGCAAGAGCTGGGAGGGAGAGTCCCAACTCATTTAGCCAGAGTAAAAACTGATATCAAGAAACAGAGAAAATAGAGGAGTATACCTTACTGCAGTGAATATATAACAACCTTGATAGCTACTGAAGTGATTCTGTTTTTACGGATGTGAGGATGGTGGGGGGGGAGGGAACAAATAGAAGATCTAGAAGAGACTGGGAAGCAGAGAATGCTGGGTGGGCTATAGGTCTGTCTGTAAGCACTTGTGTAACACTTCTACTCTGATAGCAGTTTAACACTGCTGGGATGGTCATAGCCCCCCGTTTCCTCTGTGATGCTCTGCCTGAGTACTATGCTGCTCTCTGGACACACACTGTAGCCACTGGCTTCTGGTGTTCTATGGATGTGTCTTTTGATTTAATTTAATTTATTTTTAATTTTCTTCTCTTGGCTTTGTGTTTGAAAAAAAAAAAAAAAAAGAAATTATTTTTCACCAGCTTCTCTAATGATTAATGAAAATTCTAAGGTCTCATGTGGTAATATTTTTGTCATCAAAAGCCTCTCCACGTGAAATAATGCAACATCACAGAGTGGCTTTTTAATGAAAAGGTAGCTGAACAAACTTAACTGTGAGAGAAGTCATGCTGAATATTCCAAAATACATAAACTGACCTCACAGAATGAGAATATAACAACTACCAAGCCAAAATCAGACCCACATACGAATTCTCCTCTCATACTGGTCTTTGATTACAATTCCCGGAGACAGGAGATACTATTGACAGACTTTGTAGCCCTTTCATACCTGTGTCCTCTCTAATTCACATGAAAGATGCACGGTGACTACAAACAGTAAGATCACATATGCTCATACTGTAATAAAGACACTTTTGCTGTGGTTTCTGTGTTTCACCCACATGTTACATTTTAGGTTCTGTACCAAGGGTGTATAAGCTTGCTTGAAGAAGTATTAGCTATTAAAAACAAAGAAAGAAACAAAGTGAACACCAAAGGAATTTTAGAAATAGAGCTTGTTTCCGTTTCAGCTGCCTGCTGTTTTTAACAAAGGTAATTGCCATGAAGATATTTGCACGCACTCAAACACTCAAAGTTAATAATAACAAGTTATGGTTTGTTGGGGTTTTATGTCTGTTTTGTTTTGTTTTGTTTTTTTAAAAAAAGAACCCCAGTTATGATAAGCTTACTGTAGATTACCTTTTATTCCTGCTAGGGACTTGTGACGACAAAGAAGGCCTGCCCCTCTCCTCTGTTGTCTTAGGCACTGCATTGCCATTAGCCAGGAGAGTCCAGTTAGCAAGGTCCATGAGGAGGTTTTCAGCAGGATCCTTTGGTGAGGCAGAGCAGGATGTGCAAAAGTGCCAAAGTGTCTGTGTCCACCCCTTTCCTTTGAATTCACATATTGCTTGGGGGAAAGCCAAAGTTTGTGTTTAGATAACCAGTAGGTCAGAAAAATAATTTACCTTTGTCCTCATAATCACTTCTTTACCAGTATCATCCACTCCCCTGCCTGTCTTTTCTGGTCTCATGATGTCACTAACCCTATGGGCAGATCTCCTGGAGCAGGGACTATCTTTTTGTTTTCTGTTTAAGCAACAGAGTGGTCTTCTGGCACCTCCCAACATAAATGTTGTGACTGTCAATAACTTAGATTTCCCTGTGTTAAAATTTGTGAATACATCAGTACATTTGTTTTTCAATGTGTCATGCTTTAACCCGAGCTAGCAATATAACCACAATCACTGCTCACTCACTCCTCCACAACAACCCTGAATAGGGGAGAAAATACAAAGAGAAGGGAGACACTTGTGGACTGAGATAAACACAGTTTACCAAAATAACAAAATAACAGTAGTATACTACTAATAGTACTAATATATATTAAATGGAAATAGAATATAAAATAAAATATACCCAATGCAATTCCTCACAAACTCCATCTGCAATGAGCAGCCAGTCCCAGGAGGCAGCACCTGGTCCTGAACAGCCGATCCTGGAGAGAGAAGAGAGAAAAAGGCAGAAAAACCCAGAGGCCTCTGCAAAAGGCAGGGTGGCAAAAGGACGAACTAAAGAAACTTCTGAACAGAACTCACCCAAACAGGTCTCTGTCCCGGCTCTGAAAGAACCTAGCCAGAAGATCCCGACTCTCCTTAAACAAGAAACATGATGCTAATAGCATGGAATACTCTTATTGATCAGTCTGGATGTCAGTCAAGTTCTGCCCCATCTATGAGCCCCTTCCCAGTTGCCTCACAGCTGTGGGCAGAGAGCTCAGAAAGGCCTTGGCTCTCAGACAACAGTGATTAAAAACTTTAACTCTGTCTCAGGGCATTATCTTCTTGTTCTCAAAGTAAATCCAAACAATGACTGCGCTAGCTATGAAAAAGAAAGGTTTCTAACTGCAGGAAGAAAATTAACTCCCTTGCAGTCAAACCAGCACACAATGTCATGCAGAGAATGAATAACATGAAAAGAACAACCTAAACTCTCTGTGTGTAGAGGGATACAAAAACAATGAGAACAAGACCCAAGTCAAACTATCATGGGGAGAAGAGTAATAAATATATTCATAAAATCTCCCCACTAAGTCACTGAAAATGTAGCTCAATCTCACAACAACAGAATTATAAAACACAATAAAAAGTGCTATAGTAAAACTTGAAAGGAGAAGAACAATGAGACAGAACAAACACCAGTGTCTTCAATATTGGATGTTGAGTGACTTGAGTAAGTTCTTTAGAAAAGCCTGTTTGGTGAAAGAAAGAAATTTGAGTAGGGAGATGCTTGTGATAACAATAAAAACATTATAATTTAAATTCCTTTAGAACAAACAGGAAAATAATGCAGGCTGGACAGGATTTGAAGTATGAATTGACTGTGTCAATGTAAGAAGTGAAGAACTTTTTTGATGTTTTACTCCTGGATGTTTTGGAAGCCAAGAAACTCCTTACAACTATTTTTCAGGCTAAAGAGAACACTTGTACACGTAATACTGTCTTCAGCTAAACAAACAGAAGTGTTTTCATTTGTCTGTCCATTTTTTTTCAGCAGTGTTTATAACACACAAAGAAAGTGTAAAGTCCTTGATGTGTTAAATCCCAATTCTTCCAGACTACCTTTAACTATTGAGATATTTACTGCATTCAGGTGGTACTTTTGTGGTTCAGAAGAGAATTTTTTGAAGAATAATAATATTTAAAAACAGATGCTTCATATCCTGGCTAATCAAAACTAGATTATATTATCAGAGTTAATGAAACATTAAAGCATATTACTGAATAATGGAAAATTTTAAAAGAATATTCATTTTACATTTATTCATGTAATAATTGGAGTTATCACTGCTGGATAGATGAAAGAGGGGTTTTGTTGCTGGCTATTTTACTTAGGGAATTCAGTTAGCTATTCAAATAAGCCAATATCACTTTTCATGACCCTATGTTCTCCCTGCCACCTAGTCTACTATTTTATTTTTCTTACAGTTCTTTATCTTTGGTACACACATTGTTGTCTGCAATTCCGGTGATGGAAATTCTAACTGATTCTTCAAATGTTCAAATAAAAACAAAACTGCTCACTAGAAAGCAAATAAAACAATACTTCCATTCTGTAGAAACTCCCTCCGTGGTCACAAGTGAGCATATGACATGGCTATGATAAATGAGGACTGGTAAAAGGTATTATCAATTTCCTTGTGTCAGTTCTATCACAGAGGTCACTAGTACAAAAGGTTGTTGTTCTGTCATATAACACTGCCCAGTATTTATTCACTCATTGGATACTGTTACATTCTGCTTTCACTAAATGCTTACATTATAAATTATGGGAATGATATATAGGCAGATTCAGCTATTAATTCCCTGAAACCATCTGCCTCCATTTCTTTCCATCAAGCCTTCTTAATATTCTGCAGAGGCATCTCTTATTTTCTATGATATTAGTTTCTTAAAAATGGATTCATATTTTTGTAAGGCATTTATTGATCTTCAGAAGGGTTTATTGACCCTTCAGAGGGTCTTGGTGACTTAGAAGAGAAAATAACATTGAAAGAAAAGAAAGCTAAACCAAATGCCTCCCAAAAATAGAGTGAAGAGAAAGAGAAATGGGCAACCTCAGTGATTACAGATGTCAGCAACAAATATCTCCACTCTTTTGCACTTGAGATTTGCTCCTCCTTTTCACTGAGTTTGAAAGGCAGAAGAGCCTCTGTTTAAGATAAATCAGATTTCTGTCCACCTAAAAACAACAAATAAGAAATAAAAATAATAACAAAATAGTGAAAAAACAGGTAACGAAAATAAAACAGTGGCACTAACAGTGCAGCATGACTTTTGTCTCCAGAGGAGGTAGGAAAGTGTTCATGTTAAACTTTTTCTCACCTTTGCCTTTCCACATTGGGATCCTCTAGAGACAGTGGGCACAGAGAGCTAGGGAGGCAGCCGCAGGAGTCTGCTTCAGTCAGCACAGATCACCCCATGACCACTTAAGCTTCCCCATCCAGGGGCAATAGACATGAGAAAAGATGCTGCACTTGCTTTTTGGCAGCTCTTTGGCGAGATGATCGAAACAGAAGCAGGTAGAGATATATATGACAGAGGAAAATAAACAGTTTTTCCACTTGTAAGGTCTATTACCAGCACAAATGATGTAAAGAACAAGTTAGATAACTTCAGCTATTAACACATAGAGTCAAATTTACATAGGCATATAAAGATGAAATCTAAAATCTGAAATCTATAACCAATGGTAGTAACGTGCTGAGTGCTATTTTTCTCTGATGGTCAAATTCTTACACCCTTTATTTCCCCTTTTGCTTTTTAATGTCATGATAGAACAGCAGATGAAACCACTGGAGAAGAGCTCCAGTACCGTGAAAAATGGCATGGAAACCAAAGGACAAAACAAAATTGTAGATTCTGCAGCTAATACCCTACCAATCACCTTCAAAAGCCATGTTCTTCATATAATGTCAATTTAACTCTTGCAGATATAAAAATCCACTGTAGCTTTTGGTATTTCTTACATTACAACTGCTACCAATTGTTCTCAGTCAGGTATTCTGAATAATTGTCTCTAGGCAAGAGTACAAGAGTACATCATGTTGCAAACACCACCCTTCCCACACAGCAAACTGCAAAAGACGAGAGCTACACTGCAAGCCTTCTCCCCAGTGGGCACAACTTGCATTACAAATGTGGAGATCAGATTTTCACAACTGCTGACCTATAAATGTTCCTCCTGTATCTGGTCTATACTTCACATAGTCCTCAGTTACTTCATTTTATCCTATGGAAGAAATATTTGTAATCCTATGGAATGGAGAAAAATTTAACATATAAATGCTCAAATAATCATGAAAACCAAAGGCAAATGAAAGATTACCATCTTAAATATGACTTGCACATCACCTGAAGATATTGTTCATTTTCAGGGGAAAGTATCAGATTCCTAAATCTTTAAGTCTAAAATATATACTGTCTTCTTATTTAGAGTCAAATAAGGACATGGGAATATAAAACATGACTTAGGAGGTTGCTAGGAGTACTAAATCCAAAAAAGATGACCTAAAAAGCTTTGTTCGCACTCACCTAGTCTGGACTGGCTGGGGGCTGTCCTTGCAAGGGCAGATACAGGAGGCCGGGGGACAGCAGTGCAGTGAGCACCTGAGAGCAGAGAGAAATCAGCCTCCAGAGGCTTACAGAAAATAAGTGAAATTTGAGATCACAAGCTGAAGAACTCTTGGCCTAAGATCACTCTGGCTCTGTTCTGGATGGAAAACTCACTACACACCCAGAGCACAGCACTGCAGCCAAGAAAATTCCTTATCTAAAGAGCTGCATGGTCTGACCCTGCCCTGACCCTGGAAGGAACATCAGGGAAGCCTGGAGAGGGGTCAATGCTGTGGACATGCTTTAATTACCCTCAGGAGTCATCTACAGACTCAGGGTCCTCAGAAACACTTATTTTTGAAAGAAAGCCTATAAAACAGATCATGTTGCTGAATCTCTCTCTGACTTAATGCCAAGTTGGAGAAGAGTAAACAAGAAATCAGGCCTCCCTGCTTTCGTCCAGATCCCAGAGAGGGTATTCAAACCCACACTTCACACCTCTGAAAAGCAGCAAACCACTTCTCTTCAAAAACGTGTCTCTACAGTTTGTAAAGCAAGATCCAGGCAGTGAACGATTGGGAGCACCATGATTAATACATGTACAAAGGGGGATCCCAAGATTCCTGCCTTCAGCACTGAAGGAGCTCTGTCGTGGAAATAAAGCTTTCATCTTTATGGAAAGGTTGTTTGGAGACCATGCAACACCAATCTATATCATTTCCATTTTTAGTTTTTCCTTTTTAATAAAGTATAAGATGTACAATGTACACTGAAAGAACAAAGAAGTGTGGAAGTGTGTCACTGCATCAGGACTTTACAGGTATCACTAAACCCGGGAAAATGCACAGTTCTAATGAACTCAGGGTCACATTGTTGCCCTTTTCAATTAGACACTTCATTTCTAATACATTTACGAGGTACAGTCAGAACACCTAAAAGTATGTATTAAATAATCTTTTAGCCATTTTTCTTTTGTTTCACTAGTTTTTCATCAAACACCTGTGTCATTCACAACAATTTCTGCCATTTTCTGACACTTTTCAGATGTTGTACATTGACACAAGTCAGCAGATTTTCTTGTAATCCAGATGAAACTTCAGCTGAAGCCTGAGGTCACTGGTGCTTTCTGAGCACACAAGCAGCTTCAAAAGCAGGAATTCAGAAACGACATAGTGCAAAGCTCTGCTTCTATCAGCAACAATATTTGTATGTTTTCACTTATTTCCTCCTTTGAAATACAAAAGCAGGTGCTCCAGCAAATAGTGGCAAAGGTAATTAATCACACATATTGCACAAATGTCATGACTTGGTGATGATATGAAACCAGGTCCAAAAATTCCAAGTTGTGAAGGTGTAACAGTGAAATTTAAGCTGCAAAAACAACATCCCACGAGATGGTATAGCGATAAGAAAGCAATATCCTGGGATCGTCAGAGATAGGTACATTTATGTAAAAAATTTAAAATCACAACTCTTAGTCTGTCACTAGATTAATTTGTGATTTGGCTTTCTGGGCATCAGTTTGAAGTATGTTTTTTAATGAGTCTATATCTATTCTACTACAGATAAGGGTTTTTTTTGATTTTTTTTTTTAAATACAGGTTTCTCTTGACAATAAAAGGCTATATTTATTGAAACCCAGCTTTTCTGAGCTATTCTGGTGGTATAAGAGCTGAAACCAACTGCAGAGATCAGTCCCTGCTCTAGGAGAGCTCTTGGACCAGGATTGGAGCTTGCCCCTGAGCCTCCCTCTTTTTAGTTCCTTCAGAGAAAAAGCTGGACATGAATAGGAGCTACCAATATTAAGGGCATCACTCCAGACGATATCTAGGGTGACTCAAACCCAGAGTGTCTTCCCTCTCCTTGCTGAGGATCAGAGCTAGCACACAAGCACTCAGAGTGCTGAATCAATAAGCAATGATAAACTCAATGACACCATGTGCTCCCAGTAGCAGACAAACTTGTTAAGAATTCTGCAAAAGAAGATAATAGGTTGGGGATTTTTATAACTTTTCAACTTTATGTTCATATCCTCTAAATCACTAAAATTTCTGAAGTATTTTACATGTAGAAATTCAGGGAAAGTTTCAAATATTCTGTTTTCACTCTCATAAGTATCAAAATCACGTGGACTGCAAGTTGTAGGATGCCAATGTACCTAGGGTGTAGTGAGGATTTCCCTTGGTCCATCAGAGTATCTCACCACCTCATGCTTGTTATATGAATGTCTGTATTTTCAGGTTGTTAGAAAAAATATAACTAAAGTTCCACTAGTTTTCTTCACAAAAAATAATTTAAAATTCTATTTTATTCCATCCTAAGTGAAATATTTCACTTCAATAGCTTTGAAAGGAAAACTATAAATATTTACTATATGTATTTTTGGTTTAGAATGTTGATTCAAAACAAAAATTCAAAAGACCTAGTTTATAAACTGTGAAAATGAACTATATACATTTAGAAAATAATAATCATGGTGGGGTGGAGCTGTTTGCCAAACTTGGCATAACATCTCAAATACCTGCAGTTAATCAAAAAATGCAATTTTAGATAAATAAGCTAGTTGTTTCTTTTCAAAAATATATCAGTTGCGGTTCTCTACTGTTTGCTTATGCCTTAGGATTAGAGGGGGGGGGTTGTATTTATTTGTTTTGATTTTAGTCATACCGTTACCTGTGATATCGGCTCTTGCAATTGCTTTGGAGACTGATGATCTGCATTGTGGGTGAGTTTTGCCTGACCTTTGTGCTTCAGGAAGTGGCAATGGAAGCATGTCTAAATGTAGAATTTTTGTTCAAAAAAAAATTTGCTTTTAAAAAGTTTAAACACAAAATTAATAACATTAGGTATGATTGTATACACTATACTTATCCTCAGAGAGTACATTTCCCATCCTACAAGAATCACAGACACCTGTTCCTCATTCAGATAGCCTTTTGTTCCTCTCAGGGTCCAAATCCCAGGGTCCTTTGTGGTTGCTGCCCACAAGCTTATGCATATCATCATTATTGTAGATGGATGAACCCAAATAACCCTTCTTTAAGTAGATCAACTATTGATGACTTCCTGGAGATTCCAAACACACTCCCATTAAATATTAATTATAAAACAACTTATTACCCTACTGAGATCAAGAATAATACCTCCTCAGTGACATCATGGATTCTGACAATAGCTAATTCAAGACTGATGGGAAAGAGAGGAGCTCAATGGAGAACAAAGGAGCAGAGTGAGGCTGTGCGATGCCTGTAGAAACACACAGAAAGCCCCCCCAGCCTCAGTTTACATTGCTGCTATCATCCAAGACCACTTTTCACCTGTATAGTCATCTGTATGCAGTCAGATGTACGTGTGAAGTTAAGCAACCAAACACCTCCAAGAGGCTGAATACTGGACTTCTGAATGCTCAGACAGTTATTCAGTGTTGAAATTTTCTCTACTCTCTCTGCTTTCTGGCCTTTACCATGATCCAGTCTTTTATATGTTCTTATACAGGAGACAAATGCAGCCCTGGCTAGCTCATGCTGTACAGCTAGGCAGAGTCCAGATTTCACTGCAAAATCTGTTTTTACACCAAGAAGCAAAAAAGGAACCAATTGCCCACAAAATGGCAGTCTAAAAGCTTGTTCTGTTTTCTGTCCTGGAGCCAAAGTCTGTGCTGCCAAGGGTGCAGCCTCACACGCAAGTCCGTCTTTCCCGGGTGGGGATGTAGCACTGAGCCCACGCATGGGGCTGGTCAGCCCCTCATTCCGTAGCATCAGTTCCTCCTGGCATTTGGTGTCAAAACCTCCTCAGGCTTTTCTGGGTACAACAGCATCAGTGAGTTTGATATCACGAGAATCTCAAACTCTGATTAACACCCAGTTGCCTCACTGCTTTTGTTTGATGTGATGTCAATGCCTTTTGTGTGTTCCTCCCCAAGACAGCTGAGGGATCTGTAATGTTGTGTTTGTCATGCCAAAGAGAGCATTCCCACTGCAGGAGACCAAGGTGCAGTGATTTCCACTCCAGAAAGAAAGGAACAAAGTGAAAAAGAAAACAGAGGAGAAGGTTGATAAATAAACATTAGGGCTGAAGCCACTTTAATTGAGAGCAAATACAAAACACAGCAGGAGATCCATATAGCAGTGGTGCTGTATTTTCCTTATGCCCTCACTGAACGTATATAGAGTGAAGTTAAGGGTTAGAGGAAGGCAAAAGTTCATCAGCAACAGAAAATTGATCTGCTATGACAAACTCTTCTCTGAACTAGCAGAATTAGCCTCATGATAAATTCACTGTGACTACCTTAAGCGCTGCAACACTACAGATGAGAAATGGTGCAGCTGAATATTTTAAATTAATAAGCTTTTGTGGCACCTGTAGGCTGACTCCTCAGTAGTGAAGCCAAATGCAGCAGCACTTAACAGTGGGTGCTTCCAACCTGCTGGCACCAGGACATTATGGTTAAAATTTTTATTGTGTGTTTTCCAAGCCTGCTATTTGATTAATGCACTGGCCCAGCAATATTGAATGAAGCTTTAAGTGAATTTAAGGTCCACTATCTCAAACAATAGAATCAAACTATTCCAAAGTTACTTTCTAAAAATAAATAAATAAACAAATTGAAGGACCCAAAGACATTTCTTCATCTTTGAAAGAGACAGGATCAAATTTTCCTTAGAGATTCTAAAAAGAAGATATTTCATTTATCTGTCACACAAATTGTACCTAAAATTAGTAGTTTCTATTAGCTACATAAGCTACATACCTGGTTTACATAAGGCATAAAGAACACAGGACTGACCATTAGTAGATGTATTTAGAAGACTTTAAAACAGGTAGTCTTAAACAATACCAGGTTAATTGACTGGTAAAACAAGTGGGATGTGTTAAATGAGAAATTTATAGTTCGTTGCATGATCAGTAGAAATTAATACAAAGTTGTGCTCTACAAAAACACTCATTCTGTGCCTGGATAGGATCAGATTTGTTACAGGGATGCTGAGATGCATTATTTGCACTTCTGGTCCAGCATTTTTCCCAGGTATATCAACTTTCAATGGCTGTGCCGGTACCTACGGCCAAATAAAACAAAGGACTCTGGTCCTGATATTTTAAAAAGACATAAAGACATACAGGATAAATAATAAAATATAACCTGTTTAAAGTACACGTAAGGGGAAAACTAAATTACAAGAATTATAGAAGCAGCGAGTTAAGAAACATCAGTAGGACGTATATCATCAGATATAACATCAGATGTATATCGATGATTGGTAAATTTTCTTACTAATAAGCATGGGAAATCCATCTCTTACACAAGTATGAAGGGCACAGAACATTTACCTCCTCTTTCAATGGAAAAATGGATTGCAACTGCAGTAAAATGAATGTTTTGCCAATCAAACAGAGCAGGAGAGAATAACCTAAATCCAATTATCTTAGAGGAAACTGTTGAGAAACTTCTTCTCTGAGCATATCCATTACTGTTCATAATTAACAAAAATTTGAAAACTATAGAAATTTCAAAGGACTGGAGGAGTGCCAGGATTAAAAAAATAAATAAAAGCAGAGGCTGTGGGAATTGTAGAGGACTTAGATATCAATTCCTGAAAAAAAATATGGAACCAATTTGAGACTGCCAATTACATTTAGAGACTATGGAAATGCTGAACATCAGTCAGCCTGATATCATGGAAGGTAGGTCTTTTCAAATCAATTGTTCTTTTTTTAAGTCAGGATTTTCAGTTATATTGTTATATATTTGTATTTCTCATAGAGTCAGTACCATTCAGTTTCTGATTTTAGATCTCAAGATCTTGGATCTAAAAGACAGTGCAATAGCTGGATCTCAAAGGCAGCTCATACCAAGAAAATAGTCAGGAATGGAGCTTCAAACATAAGGCCACTAGGAATTGATTCTTGACCCCTATTTTCAGTAAATTACTAAAGCTACAAAAATTTTACTAGTCCAGTAACTGATAAGATTGAAGAGTATACTTAATAGTCAGGTTACTGTTACAGGGAGACCTGAATCACTTGGTAAATGATCACAAAGCAATAAAAGTACAATTTGTCTGGTCAAACGTAACGTGAGATAGCTGGGAACACGGAGTGCTGGTTGTACAAGTTTCTGTCTTGGAAATAAGTAATTTAGAAAGGGACTTAGAGGTCATCACAGGTAATTGCCTCAACATTAAGTCACAGCACAAACCTGTGGCAAGAAGTTCTTGTACACTTCAAAAGCAACTTCACAGGCAGGAGGGAAACCTTGGAATTTTTCATCTTTTTGCACAGCACGGGTCATGAATTTCCTACTATGAGCATCTGGGCATACCTCTCCTAATCAGTTCCCTGCCATTGTAGAGGCCTCAAGCTCTGCTCACACCTTGTTCTCTTGTCTCTTTGCCAGTGTCACACAACACTTAACTCCTGGTGACTGAACTTCACATTGTTTAGACCAACCGTCCAGCAGCTTTGGATTCAGTATAGGAGTTCCTAGGTGAAAATGTAATGAAAAAGTGATGGATAAGAGAGATCAAATGCAGCAGCAGCAGCCAACCTTCCAACATTCCCAAGCTGGGTAATAAGTCTTCCTAAGGCCAACTGCACTAACACACACAGAGCTTATCTTATCAAGGGCAGGGAGGGCTCCTGGGCATGCTTTCCCCTGCGACACGGGGCTGCCTAAGCATGGAACCTCAGAGTGCCTGCAGCATGGAGCCTTGCTGTGGGACATCCCTGTCCCAGGGAAGCCAAGTCTGAGCTGATAAGGGTTGGACGCAGTAAAGGAGTGAGATGAGTCTTCTCAGTTTTATCTTTAGAATTTGATGATGCATACTGTGCCAATATTTATTGCAGAACTTTATCTTTCTGTCAGAGATAGAAAACATCAGGTTGACTGCTCTACTCTCAGCTTTCCAGAATTTGTGCATGGATTTCTGTACTTGACTGTAAGTCAAAATATGTGGGCAAACCCTTAAGACCGTGTTCCTTTTTCGTAGTACCCTGGGTTTTAATCATATTGACAATAAAAACTCAGATTAGATTACTGTTCACATGTTTAAGAGCTTTCCTTCAGGAGTTGGTGTTTTGTATATTCAAAAGACATAGAAACAGCATTTTCAGAGCAATGCTTTATTCAGATATCTCTTCTCCCCAGTATTTACAAAAATAGGTTTATAGAATAAAAGACATAGACTCATAGTTCTGTGCCCAAATTCAAACTTCTGTTAATGCTAACCGGAACATCAGTTGTTTCTGGGAAAGGATGCCACCTGTCTTGCCCATGGTTTATTCTTCTGCTCCCAGCCTGATGGAGATAGAGGATATTTCCCCACATGGAGTTTTCCTCTCTTTTAAGATTTGTATCTATTCCCTACCTGTTTAGTTTATCCTATAGCAGTTTATTTTGATGTAACTGCTTGAAGTCAGAAAGCATAGTACAAAACAGGAAATCTAAGAGCACACCATTAAAAAAGTAATTCCTGCAGTTCTCTCATTCCTTCCCTCTCCCTAAAAGGATTATATTAAGCTTTTGATACTTGACATTTGTAGAAGCATCACAAAGTTTCTTCTTTTTTCTTGTTTTCTTTTAATAAATTTGGTTAAATCACTAGCACAGATCTCTAAAAGTGTGGTTCAATACATAAATCATTTTTGTCTGATTTTATTATTCTACTAGGACCTGAGTAAGGTAGAGAAGATAAAACACCTGGAGTATTATGAAGATGAATTAACTGATCTTCCTGAAGGACATATGCACTACAGAGATGAGGGTCTTAAAAATTATGCCAGATGGACATCGCTTGAGCTGGTGCAAAAGCATCACAGTCGTGATTGTTCCTCATTTCACAAAAAGCAGATCACTTGTTTCTTACAATTACACAGAGGCTAATTTTGCTAGAGGACAGAACCATTCAGGAAATCTGAAGTATTCAAGAATTTAGTGGCACTACCAGGACATGCGGTTGTGAAGAGAAGGTTCTACCTCCACTTCAATCTGTAGAAAATATCTCAAAGATGAAATTCTCAAGGTCATCTTGGAAACAAATCAAAAGAGTTGTTCTTTCAAAAATCTTGCTTTCTGGATATTGGTTCTTGATTAGGTGAGTTTTAAGGCTTAAATCTTTATGTTTATTGAATGTGAAATTTACAATTTCAGTTCCTTAATGGCAAGTTTGATTGCTCTGTTGCAAAGATGCAGAAGCAGGAATCACCATGGGTTTACTGTTTGTTTTTTTTTTTTTTTGTTCACTTTGAGAAAAAAGCATTGAGAACAATAACTCAGTAGCTTATAAAGCAAGTCTCTTGCTGGTCCTGCTTCACTGTGTAAAGTAAAAGAGGTTTGAGAATCAAAGGCTTCCGCTTTGCTTCTGTCCATGAGTATTTTGGTAAATCTGCACAGACTTCACCTGAACAGACTTCACCATCTCCACAGCCATAGGCAAACATTAACAGTGACTGACACCCAGTTTAAGCTCCGCAATTAAAACTACCCTCCACTTGAGAGAGGACAGCCCAGAAGCTAAGCAATATGTTTCTCATCTATAGGAATACTTTGAGCCAGGAAATGCTTGTGACTCTTCTCTAAATTTCTTCCAAGTTCTCCATTTGTGATGCAGCTCTGTGCTGTTGTTTGGGGAACACTGTTACCTCACAAGCAAGTAAGTATCTATGTTTAATCTGTGAAGATTTAAGAAACTGATAGTATTAAGGTCCACCTGACTTCAAGCAGGATTACTTCAGAAAGGTTATCACATTTAAATACTACAGGCTATGCCCGGAACAGTCAATAAATTAACAAGATGACTCAGAATGAACAACAACCAGATACTCATTCAAATCATGCTAACCATAAGTTTAAAGACTGAAGAATGCATGGAAGTTTAGAAAATGATAATATTCTATAGCACATACATGTTGAAAGAAAGCAATTATATCCCATGATTTTATTAAATTGCACAGTAATTTAAAAATACAATTACATTTAAAATGAATAATTGAAAAGAATAATTATATTTCATTGTGTCATCTGGGTTGCTCAGATGAACACTGTGGATAGATACAGTGGATAGATACAGTGGCATGGAATCCTATAATTCAGTAAGTTTAAGAAAATCATGATTATCAACCCCATATGCTGGGAAATATTTTATTACTGCTGCTGGTAACTGACATTTAAAACTCATTAACTGAAAATAGGATAGAAATTGGGGGAAAAAAAACTAGCTGCAAAGGTAGCACTTGTATCTCAAAACCCTTTTTTACAACTTCAATTCACCAAGAAATTGAACATTTTGGTATTTGATTGTGTAGTTACAGATTAGTCAATCTGCTTTAAAATACCATCTTTGGCTAAAGCACCTGTTCTGTAGCACTTTGATCACCTTCATGGCCCTCATTTGGACCCTATCCCATCTGTCTGTATCTTTCTTGAATTGTGGGGACCATAACTGGACACAGTTCTCCAGGTGTAGCCTGACAAGCGCTGACTAGAGTGGGCTGATCACATCTCTGTGTCGGACAGTGCTGCCCCTGTGGATGCAGCCCAGAATCTGATTTGCCTTCTTTGCTGCAGTGGTGCACTGTTGACTCCAGCTTGTTGTCCACCAGGACCCTCAGGTCTCTTTCAGCAAGGCTGTTCGTCAGCCACACAGATCCCAGTCTGTACTGTGCTCTTTGGTTGTGTCATACCAGGTGCAGAACTTCACACTTGTCCTTGTTAAACTTCATACTGTTCTCGCTAGCCCACTCTTCTGGCATGTCCGGGTCTATCTGTAAGGTGACTCTCCATTCTGATGTGTTCACCTCACCACGCAGTTTGGTGCCATCAGCAAACTTGGTGAGGACTCTTCAATTCTGTCTTCTAGGTTATTTACGAAGATGTTGGACACCATGGGGACCAGCATCAGTCCCTGGGGGATCCCACTTGTGACAGGTTGTCAGCCTGAATGAAAACCATTGATCACCATCCACTGAAGCAGCCTGTGAGCCAATTTCCTACACATCTCACAGACCACCCATCCAATCTGTGTCTTGTCAGTTTGTCCAGGAAAAGGTTGTGGGAAACAATGTACACTTTGCTGAAGTACAGGCAAACAATATCCACTGCTTCCCCATACTGACAGAAAATGTCGGGTTTTTTTAAAAAGTGATTACATTAGCCTGATGCTTTCTGGATTTCAGTTCTGTTGAAGATGAAGAAGGGCTTCACAGAGTACTAAAATGTGGGAAATCTAAGTTCCAAGTAATATTTAATATTTACAAGGATTTAAAGATTATAAAGAGTAAAAGAGGTTAAGGAAACAGAAATGCACCCTTTCTCCCCTTCCAACTCAGTACTAGCCTGAAGATGGAGATTTGGAATTAGACAGCCAAGACAGAATGATATGGGAAACCGTGTCTCCTGTGTCTCTTTCTTGGGATATTTTCTAATCTGTTATGGTCGGATCTCTCAATCCAACTTCGACAAGAACTAGTTCTTCTGTTTTTTGCGTGTTTTACAAGAAATCAGAATTAACTGCCTAATAAGGGACACTTAGATTTTTGGTTTACATACAGTCCATTTAGTCAGTGGTTCATGCCACTTCACTAACAGGTTACCACTCTTTTTCCAGGCTAACAAGTTATACTCCAATTTGTACTGATAGTACAGGCTCTACTGTGTGACTTCTCCTGCCAGTCTTTAGCAACTGAACAGCACCAGATGCATGGCTGGAAGAAAGCAAGAAAGGTTATGACATTTTCTGCACAGGATTTCCAGCTGCTGTTTTATTTCTATGGTCTGAATAGCAGTCTTCATATAGCAGGTACATCTCATACTGGCACTTAGAGAATAAAGCACATATGCATATACAAACTTGCACAGTTTCCTAAGATATGCCTCAGTTTTATCTAGCATTTGGGAAGCTTTTCCCCCAGTAAATTTAATATCTATAGTAAACACCTCTTAGTTATACAAGGCAAATTTAGGGCAAAGCTGTCCACAACTAATTTGGAATGAAGATGCATAATGTAAAAATTAAGTTAAGCCTTTCAAAATGTTTATAAATCCTTTAAGTGCTGGCAGGAGCTGTTTTCTAATACATTTCTTTTTGAAATCATCCCTTTTTATATTTGAAATCCTTCAGAGTTACGTTTGTTTGCATCTATTATGTATCATAGCACTTTGGGATATTATCTGTTTAAATGCTCATCATTCTTAAACTTCAGTCTTAAATCTCTGTAATGTCTACTTTATGCAAGGGTATTTTATTAATCACAACATGCACCATTGGTTAGAAAGTATGACATATTAACCAAGCAATTGTGTAATTACATTTATGTCGTACTTGTTAGTTTTAGAGTTCATATTTTCTTTGGAACTTCCAGACGCCATTTAGTTTAACAAGTTAGATTTCAGTCTGCCCACTCTTCAAGAATTGCAAGTAGCATTAAAAATTCAACCCATCTTTTATCAAAATAGTATTTTATAAAAATAATAGAATCCAATAATTGATGTTATACTGATGGAAAGAGCTTGAAATTTACTCTGTAAAGATGACCCAAATATTAGAAGACAATAGAAATCGTATATTACCTCCTTCATGCAGTTAAAAAAAAAATCACTAGAAAGAGGAATTGAAAAAATAGTTAAGAAATTCATAAGGTAATATTTCAAATAGCTTCTAAATCACTGCTTATAGAATCATTGACATGCCCATAAATATCCACATTGTCGAAAACAGACCATATGAAGAAGAAAATTCCATTCCCTAACTCATGGTTAGACCTCAGGTCAGCCTGAGGTATCTAAATCTCATTAATGGACAAAAAGTGTGTATTTTTTAGTTTCTCAGGTGCATTGACAGAACTTGGGGAATGATCTTGTGGTTTTATAAATATCTGCCTTTGTCACGTGAGACAAAATAAAGATGAGTCCAGCTACCTCTAATGAGTCTGAGTGATCCCAGTGATTCCTCCGTCCAGAGAGAAACTGAGATAATGGCATTGTCCAAGACAGACAAGGTTTTAAGTCTCAATGTTTCTTCTAAATAACATTCACTATTATGGAAATGCCAGTAGTCATTAAAAGCTTTGTCTATCTTTTTAACACTTACAGGAGGCCTTTAAAGTAAATACTGCTCTTTTACCATCCCAAAAGTTCTAAAACAGAAATAAACTTTTCCTAGAGATATCTTTCAAATTTGAGATATTGTTCCCAGATCTGTTCTCAGCAAACCAAGGAAAAATTCCCAAGGCTAACTTGCTTCAAATTTACACCATTACCAAGAACAGATTTGTTTGATGTAGAGAAATCTGTCACCACTTCT
This sequence comes from Columba livia, assembly GCF_036013475.1. NCBI lineage: Eukaryota > Metazoa > Chordata > Aves > Columbiformes > Columbidae > Columba > Columba livia. The sequence goes on along the minus strand of NC_088605.1, from coordinate 14,973,845 downwards.
ATGAAGTCACATTAGGTGCAATTCAGAGCATACTTGACCCATGCTTTCTGAAGTATGCTATTACAGTACAATCCACAATTAGCTACAGACCAGCTGTGTGTGTTGTGATAAAGCCAGTATCCACTGAACTAAACTCATCTCTCGTGGCATTTAACTTACAGCATCCAGATGTCAGTTCAGGATTCGCTCTCAAAGAGTATACATTTTCAAATTATTTTTGTTTCTAGTAGTTCTAGGGAGAGAGCGTCCCCAGCCTAAATACATTTTTTTCATTCAGAATTTCACCTAAACTGAGTTTTCAGTCTAGTCTGTTGTTCCTACCTATGCTTCATTTTGGCATTGTAAACAATTCTTCATACTTTTTGATAACAATGCTTTTGTAGCTGCATTCACATTTCTGTTATGTTATTTAAAAACTCTTGGATATCAATCTTCAGTGGTAAACAAAAGCAATTAGCATATTTTCATTGTTCCAGATCAGTTCCTTTTTCCAACAGTGGACAGTAGCTGAGGACTCTGGAAGAATAAGGTACATATAGTACAACCTTTCCCTTGACAGATGACAGTAATCAGTAGTTTAGAGTCTCCTCAAGCTGGAGGTTACCTCTGGGCCATGTATTTCATACAGCTATAATTCACAAATTTGCCTAATACCTTTTTGAACCAATTTATAATTTTGACCTCCTCACAAATTGAGAGTCATCATTTAAATTACATATAAAGGGAAAAATATGCTTTCATCCATTTAAAGTGCTGCTTTTATTATTTCACTAAGTCTCCTTATTCTTCACTTTGGCACAGAACAACTTCTTTATGCTATTCATGTCTGTTACAGACCTTTATCATAAATACTGCCTTTTTTCAAAACTAAAAGGTTCTAGTTGTAGGGAAGATTTTCATCCTTTGACCATTTTCTTGCCATCCTCTGCATCTTTTTAAGGTGTGAGGACCAGAACACTTACCGTAAATACATCGGTTATATTTTTCCGATCTCTTTCCCAGTTCTACCTCGCTTGATTTCTTAGAGCTTCAATGCTGACTGCAATAGTGCATTAGCAGTTACACACCCTGGAATTAAAATGCACCATGCAAAAGACAGACAAGGAAACTTCAGGCTGGAGAAGGCACAAGAAAGGTGTCAAAACACTGAAAGCCTCTCAGAGCTAAGGACAGGAGAGTGACAACAACACGGAAATTACAATTATCCAAGGCCAGAATTCCCCTCAGCTGCCTTAAGCATGCGTTACAGCTGTGAAAAGCTGTGGATATGGTTTCTCAAGAACTGAGAGACAGAGGGAAGGAATAAATTAACAGTTTCCACACTCAGCTGGAATAGAAATACTACAAATAAACATTGAAAACCATGAATAATGTGATCTTACAAAAATTTCTAAGCCCCTAAGCCCACAATTCCAAGGAAACTCGTTGACAACAAACTTCTGCATCACTTAAAACAGCCCCGCTTATAGCACTGTGGTTGCTAGTAAGCACAAATCTTTGCAGCATCAAGCCACAATTTCTAGATTGCTGACCAATTTTAACCAGCGAAGCATAAAAAGTATTTATGCAACTGCTGCAAGGTACTGTACTGGCATTTGAGTCAGCCCACTGACATCACCACCAGGACTTGGATTTTACCCCATATTGAGTAATCTATAAGGTAATAGTTTATATATTCAGTTCAATGAGTGGGCTGGGCCTTATAGGCTTGGTCACATCCTGTTTTACTAATGCCACATATAGTTATGTGGGATTCTGGCTTGTGATTTATGCCTTGTGCCTAACTGCAGAACGTGCACCTTTGCTGAGCAACCCGTCACCCATCTCAGAACGGAGCCCCGCAGGGTGCCCTCCCTGACCTCTTTCCCCAGCCCCAATGTCCACATCCCTCCTCCATCAGGGGAAATTATTCCAGTCTGTCCAAAATCTGTTTGTACACAAGGTGACTTAAAAGAGAAAACATTGTGAAAAAGTAGGAAAACCTGACACTGCTTGCAAAGGTGAATGTGAGGTCATTCACTACATTACCTGTCATGGAAATGTATTAACTGTACCAGTGACCGGAAGAAAAGGTTGACTCAGAAAAATAACTTCCAATTATGATATTTTAAATGAAAAAACAAAACAAAACAAAACAAAAATAAAAATCTTAAATTAATGGAATTAGGCTGCACTATCATTATTCCCAGTGTTATTAGAATTTTATCCTGAGTAGCATGATATTCTATGTTTTTCTCAAAGCCCTCAGGATCTCAGACAAATCTCCAGAAATCTAATTTGTGTTGAACGAAAAAGAAAATAAATTCTTTTTTTTTTTCTAGCAAATGCTTGTAAAACTGATCCCTAGATTTGTGAGATGCAGCAGGGCCTGCAGGAAGAGAAATAAAAATAAAACAACACCCATTTCTTTAAGTGATATTTTTAAGCCTTCTTCTCCTCAATTCTGTTTTCTCCAGATTTCTGATCTTGTGACATTTGTCTAGGCAAAGCCTGAAAACTCTATTATTAGTCAGTGAGAAAATGCAGCAAATGGCTTAGCTTCCACATTCGCCTCCTCTCACAGAGCAGTGTTATCCCACAACTCAACTCCTGGTGAGGTGGTGGAAGAAATTCTGTGTTTTGAAACTGATAGTGAGATTACAATCAGTTAGGGAGGGAGAGAGTGCAACTCAGTGTGAGAAAGGAGAGAAAAGGGTAGAGCAACATAAAGGATGCTCTAGAAGAAGCCTGACTTACATGCAGTTTGGTTGGACTGAGATTTTGCAAACATCAGAAGATTTCTGAGAAATAGCATCTAGAGCATGCTAAGAGGCCTCCCACTAAAATCACATTTCTAGTGCTGCTTTTGTCTCTGATAGACCCGCTATAGAAAATGCAATTGCATTTTCCCTGACACGTCACAAGGAGTGAACTCCTCAGGGCTTGTGTACTGACAGCTAGAGGAAATACAAAGGCAGAAATACCTTTTTCTCGACAACATCTCAATAATCCTTATTGATCTGTTTCTCATCATATTATTTATTTATTTCTCTTTTTGTTTGTTTGTTTGTTTTATACTTGCTGATACAGGTTTCACAGGTTAGAAGGAAACTTACAGTACTGTAAGAGGCAGGAGGAAAAGAGTTGTGAAAAGCAAGGATCACTACATAGAGAAAAAAATTCTATAAGAAGTATAGAAGAACGAAAGATACTTCTACAAAAGCAGTCAAGTAGTAGGACAATTTCACTCACAACCTTTGTGATTCATTGGAAAGATGCAAAAGCACCTCAAAAAAATAAAAAAAAATAAACACTACTAAAATGTATCCAAAAAGTCCTGTGGCAAAGCTCGTCTCCACTGAAATAAATAAAGAAAATGCTGTTCACTCAGTGGAATTTAACTCTTCACATTTATGATTTTCTATGAATGCTGGGAAATCCTTTCTGTTCTTCCTCTCCACAGAATTGGGATGTATGAGAAGATCTTGTTCTCTGCCAGTTCCACACTTTGTCCAGGTTAGCACAACCTCTCCTATATCATTCAACATCATTCACATGAGTAATTCCATTGTATCTGAGGAGTACTTCCTTGTGCACCAGTTAAGAACTGATGTGTTTGCTGCTTTAGCAGCTATTTTCACAGCCAAGTTAAATATGGAAAACACATTTCACTGTTAGTACATTTGTACTAGCATAATGTTAGATGAAAAAGAATTCTATCCATTCAGGCAGCATTTTAATCCAGTTTGTTAATAGGAAATTTCACTTCAGAATCATAAATTAGCCATCTCACTACACAAAGACTTTGGTTTTCATGATATAGGAATACAATGGCCATCTACATATTTGACATAAATATTTTCATTTTTAAGAAGTCTGAAATATTGGAGCTCCTCTCTGCAATGAATTTCCACTAAAAATCTGTAAGTTTAGTTCCTTAGTCATAAGTCTTTTAAGGAATGTTCTTATTGTCATTATTTCAGAAGAGCAAGACAGATAATTGTAGGTGACATACCTGTCACAAGAACTGTATTTAAGCTACAGGGGTTTCTCTACAGGAAATCACTGTTATGATTACTGCCACTTCCAGATTTAAATGTAAGAGTCATCCTTGACTTTCCTTTAGTTCATCAGAAACAAAGGCAAACAAATAAAATCCCATAAAGCTCTTTCCCTCAAATTAGGAAAGAAGAGTCCCATTATTTCTATTCTAACTACTGAAGATAAATTAAGATCCTATACAGGTGAGAACTTAGAACTTAAAACATTTGTGGAAGGTAGAATAAAAAGATACATTTTCTAGAATTACTAGTGAAAGTTTTAACAGGTCCTTTTTTTGAATCTAAGTCTTTATCTCAAAGAAGCATCTGCCATCTGCCATTAAAAAAAAAAAAAGTAACCATAGAAGGGCCAAATGTTTTCCTATTTTTCCTGGGCATGAGCTAACATGAGGATTAACAATTTGACTGTTGCTTTTCAGCAACCTTTTTTGTCATCATTCCCTGTCCTTCCTTTTTCTCCCAGCAAAAGCTATCAACAGCTCATAACATTTCCAAAACACTCTGAAATATTGCTCAGGACTATGATTTTTTTCAGTTCTTTGCTCATTGCCAGTGTTTATCTACCCCAAAGTAAACATATTTTGAGAAATATTGTCCTCTGGAAACATATTCTCCAGTCCGAACACTGTATTAAACAATACATTCCCTTCCTTTCTCTGAACTCACCAGATCTAGAGACGTTAAGGTTCAGAAGGAGCACTCAAATTATTACTTTCTCATCATTGCTTCATTGTTAGAAGAAGGAATTATATGCATGACATTGGTGTCTTTTCAAACCCTGCATTGTAAAATTTTAAATTCCAAAAGCAAAGCAAATAAAATTTCAGTCCCCAGATTTACAGCTGAGTATCTCAAAACTGTTCGTGCAGAACCAGGCAAACCAACTAGGTATTACTACAGATAAAAGAATCATCCTAAAGATGAGGTTGCAGAAGGTAATAAAAAGGAAACAGAACATACTATAATCTTTGGACTACCTGTGATTCACTAATGTCTTACCACAGCGGATATCCTTACAAACTTAATTTCCCTTCATATGACTTCAACAGCAAATACTGTGGATACAATGTTCATAAATCACAGTGAAAGTGCATTGTTAGAGCAGGCCAAACTCTGCATTATAAAGATAATTCTGCAATAAGAATCCCATTTCAGACTTGCTCTCTTTTATTTTTGTAAATCTAAATTTTCAAGTGGCTATTACAAAGCATGCACACTGAAGAAAACTGAAAATTAATGAAAAAGCATCAACGTTAGAGTAAAAGCAAACAAAAGATAATGAAGTCAAGATATTGAAAACGTTTTATGATCAATATTTTGCATAAGAAAAATGTCTAAGCTGAATTTTCAGTGAAATCAAACATCTCAGTGAGCAAACGTTTCACAAAGAATACATGAGCTAAAAATTTTGAGTGTTTTTCCACTACAAATTAAAACACAGACTCTTAGAAGATTTTTTTTTTATATTTCCAGAAATTTGGGGATAATTACAGGGGTTGCTTTTAAGCCTATAATATCTTCTATTCTCTCTGTCTCTTGATTCATAATATCAGTACTTCACAAAATTTATTTAATTTCTTAATAACTGGTAGGAATATTAATAGCTCTAAACAAGATCCATTGATTTCTATACCATTTGAAGGAGTATTTTCATTTCGTAAGTGCTAGTTTTCCCCCGTTTATGGATACTAAGACATTTCAGTATTTTTTATCTTGCTTTGGAAGAAAAATATTTGTTCAAAATTTCTCCTGAAATGTAAGTTTTAAATATTTCTTTCTTGAAAATACGTGTATGTTAAAAGTCTTATGAGAACTTTCTTTGGAAAAGCTATTCCCCAAAAGAGAAAAATTATATGTGGAAATATCAGGAACATGTTAAATGAACCTAAAATATTTGTTAGCTTTGTCAAAACAGCATTTTCTGATGCAGGTCTGTACCAAATGTCACCTTTTACAGTGTTTCTCTTTTCTACACTATGTCTTGGGACCTTCATTTACACAAGGACCTACTAAGGTTGGTGCAGAACACACACTTACTGAAAGAGTTTATAATCTGAATAATGTTTTGGAGGAAATTATCTCATCCCAGTTTTACAGTTAAAAACAAAGACTAAGTTGTCAAAGATAATACAGGAAGTCTGTGGCAGGGTCAGGACTGAAACACACATTTGCTAAGTGCCAATGCAGCTCTTTTTGTCAGAAGAATAAGTTTCTGTCCCACAGCCATACAGACAGAGATGCTTACCCTGATGCACAAACTTTGTTTATAAATTCAGCCAATATTTAATATAGAAGTAAGTCTGTGATATAGAACTAGCAATTGTTTAGTGTATACTATCTTGTATTAAAGAAAACCAAAATCAAAAGTCTGTATTTTATTTAATGTCAATAGAGATTTAATTTTCGACAAAAATTATTGCCCATAAGGATGGCACTGTGTTTATAACCAAATGACCTTTTTCTAGGAATGTGAAGAAAGATTCATACCACACTTCAGCCCCTGCATGATATTCCATCTTTAACTCTTCTCCATGGCCCAACACAGAAAGTCCCAAGTGCTTGTCTTATCTGTGATACGTTGACATTTCCAACCCAATGAAACTGTAGGTGTTGCTTTCACACTGTGTTCTTCTAAACCTTCAGATTTCACTACAGGCAAACCTGTTCCAAGATGTTGCCTGCAGCACTATGTGAACTTGCTGTCAAATAAATTTATTTATGGATGATGGTTGAGTTTTAGTCTCTTGAGGTCAATATTTGCTACATGTACATGTATGGATAAATACCTGCATAGCTGAGCTGACACATCACTAATGTTTTACAGAATTTGTATACTCTTCAGAATTACTGTCTTCAGAATTACATACCCAAATCAGTTTTATTTGCTTTAAAAATACATATACTTGAAAATGGGGAGAAACAGTGAAAATTAAAGTTCCATTTTTTACTATTCAGATTTGTGTTTTTCATTGAACTGTAGAGCCTTAGCCCACAGATGCCCATTTTGAATACAATTATCCTTTGGCATTATTAGTCTCTGCAGTAAACGCAACAACGAACTGTTGAATCAAAAGGCTAAGAGTCATCAGCCTAAATGCTGAGTCAGCATGAAAGCTGCACAGCCGTTATAGGGGCTATAAAGGAATATCCTAGTTCCACATAGTTGTGCAATAAGTGACCGCATGGTCACATGATAGAGCACTACATGACATCACACCATAATATGCAGCATTTTGACCTCAATTTAGGCACTGTGCTGTGCTAATGGAAGAAACTATGAAACCGCTAGTGGACACAAAGTTACAGTGCAAGTGACAGTGCCCTGTAATGGCCTTCTCTCTGGCCACACTGTCACTTGCCAGCCTGTCTCAACTGCTTGTACCTTCCTGTAAGGGTCTGCAAGTCTTGAAGAAGCTGGTCATTTGCTTTGGTTTTCTTTCCTGTGTTTGTTTTGTTTTGCCCTGGCTTCGGTCTTCAACTGTAGTAACAAGTCTGTTACCAGGAGGGCAGTCACAGTTGCATGAGTTGCCAGGGTTATTGTAGTGACAACTTCTTCCCTGCAGAACCTGAACTACAGGCTGACCCCCTGCCATAAGAAATCATGCCAAGTTCCAGCAGACCATGTTCATTCACACAGTCAATACATTAAACCTTTCTAAGCCTTGACTCTATGAATATATTCCATGTGCAGAGCGTTATGCACAACAGGTGGGTTTCCTCACTTCGACTTCAAGGGGTCAGCACACTCGCAACATAAGTATACATCATGCTACTCAGAGGTCTAAAGATGCAATCACCATCTTTGGCAGGAGCCAAAGATTCTTAAAAACTATCTGGAGAGTACCTATCCAGGTAAACATTAATACTAAATTATCAAGAAGGTGCTGAGATTTTACTGCGTGTTGCACATTCTCTATAGACAAATAGACTTCAGCCATCAGAGCTGCAAAATTTTTTACGTGTAACCAACATGTCAGTTTGAAATATTGAATTAATTTATCTACTTTATTGTTCACAGCTGTTAACATCCCTTCAGACTTGTATTTAATACTATGTATAAGCTTTTAACAAAGCAACACTCTTGTTGAATGCCATGCTGCTTTAAATTTCTATGAACTAAATCCTGGTGGGATTAGTGGGTGTAGGGCAATGTTCTCCATAAATTTGAAATCTATAACAAGCTTGAATTTTCAATACTTACAGATAAATTAACAAAGTACAAACCAAAGCAAATCTGTAGTTTATATACACATTATATTTGATTACCAGTAATAACACATAATATTTTATATTTATAATAGTCAAATTGACTTATACTCTACAGTTCGGCAGTCTAGTAAGGAATTCATAAATGTTGCCAGATAGAAAGATGAATCAATAAGAAAAAGTTAATCTAAGCCTTCGTATACCATTACATAGACTTATGTAAAAGTCTGTCTCTATGTTCTTCGATCTTTAGGGCTAAATAGAGCCCAGAAACTCAATTTTTGTATTCCGCAGGGCAATGAACTAGTTGCAATTACATTAGGTCATTTTCCCACTTAGAGGTATGTTTCAAGACTTCAAAAATGTTTTGAATTTTTCTTTTTAGTACTTGATGACAAAATAAAAACCTTCAGGTTAGAAAAAACAACTCCTGAGAAAAACAAACAAAAGAAGATACATAATCCAAAATAGCGGTAGCTTATTTGCTTGGAGGCTGTCATTGTAAAGCAGAGTTCATGTTGCTGCTATGTCTGACCCAGCTCAGAGACTTGAGTATTGCTCTCTCATAAAGCTGATTTCAGTAACACCAGGCTAATATGGACTTGAGGAAAGATGATTTCCCTGTTTTCCAGGGAAAGAAAAGTTTCATCAGAACTTCCTAGACAGTTACAATAAAAAATTTTTACATTTCTCTGCCGCAAAACAGAAAGTCAACTTGGATTCCCATGTTCTGTGCTTTGTTTTTTGTTTTGTTTAAAGGAGGCCCTTGTTGTGCCCTAAATTAGCTTCATGATGACATTTAGACAGGACAATATTTCTGCAGAACAGGGCCCACACTGACAGAGCAAATCAACATGCAGGAAACAGACTGGGGGTAAACATCGTTCTGACTGATGTTTGTCTTGGTTTCCTTTTGTGTTTTCTGCTTTGGACTGCAGAACAGAGTTCAAGGAAAAGTAAGTCAAGGGTTTTTTCTACACTGAGAAGTCTGAGAATTCCAAAATACAGAAGGGGGCAAGACAAAGGCACCTATTCTCAATTTATCTGAATTCAAGTGTGTTCCTGACTTGAAAATGGAACTTGGTGGAGAGGCATAAACTTCACAGTAGTTTTGCAGAAATCATTGGAGTAAGTAAAGAGAGACAGGTATCTGTAGACTTAATCCTGTGATTCCTGTTACCATTGATTTCATTGACCCTGGGATCATTCAAAGGCATTCAAGGCTCCAGTAGGTTTCACTCATGGTAAGGAAAGAGAAAGTAGTAGTAATATGTTATAACAATATTTTGTGTACCCCCAGCCTCTATGGAGGCATGTGGAAAACTGATTTATACAATGACAGTAGAGACGGCACCAGCCAGGAGGAGAAGTGAGTGGAGAAGACGAGATCAGTAGTGAACTTAGGGAGGGCTGTCACAGATAAACAAGCTTTTGAGGGCAAGGATTAGATAGCAGACCAGGAGAGGATAAGGAGGCTTTAGGGCAGTAAAAGAGGTGATGGTGGAATTCATTGAGAAATACAGGAAAGTGAGCAGACTGAACAGCACAGTCTATCAGACCAAAGGTCCATGCAGCCCAGCGTCCTGCTTCCTGAGTTGGCTAAAGCATATGTCTAGGATCTTTCTCTAGAACAGAGAGGGGAATATGTATTTCTTCACACTTGCACAGACACCAGCTCAGGGGACTGGCATAGCTGTGGGTAAGATAGATTCTCTCATCTGAACTGCTGTCTTTCTGAGAATTGCCTCCCTTTGGGACAGGATTCTCATTTTAGGATCCTGAATTCCTCCATATGTCTGCTTACAGCCACCATCTCCCAATCTCCTCTGCTGTGCTTAAAGTTGCCTTTATAATTTCTCTGGGGGACTGTATTCATGTCTAAAACTGGACAAAGACACTGTCAAAAAAACCCTCCTAGCCCTTTGCTAACCTGAAGAAAATAGGGCTTTGTCCTATTTTGAAAATAGTCCCTTGCTTTACTTGCTATGAACTGCCAAATCATAGAATCATAAAATCATGGAATATATCCACATCTGAGGAAGCATAAAAATAAAACAAACATCCAAAGATCAAATGTCTTAGGATGTATTGTGACATCTTGAAAAGAAGCCCATAGTGCATCTCTCCCTAGCAAGACCAACCATCACAGTGCTAGCCATGGCACCCAACCCCCACTTCCCACAAGGTGCTGAGCCATTATCAGAGTTCAGCTGAACATTCTGGTGTTTCATTTCAGCCAGAAGTCAGAAATTTCGGCAGAAAAAAATAGGTTTCAGAGACGCAATTTTCAATAGCAAGCAAGCATCTTGTGAAGTGCTCTACATCAGCCTTGTAAAGCATTGCTATTGCAAACATCTTGGGTTTTAGCAGACGTTTTAATCTCTCTTTCTGCCTTAAATCCAAGAGATTGAATGGCTTAACCCACAACCTTAAGTTTACTCAGAAAATAACTGTTTCAGGGTAAAGATGACATTTTCCAGTGCTAAATTCCAAGCTGCAATTAACCTGCCCACTTCTTTTCCTGGCTTTGTAAACAGCTTCTGAAAGATCATATTTACAAGGAATTTTCGTCAATAAACTTTTTAAGGCTTTCTTCCTAATACGTAAGAATAATGATTCTATGAAACAGCTCACTTAAGTATTTGATCTCAAGTTGTATCTGGTTTATTAATGAGTTACTTTAAATGGGAAAAGCTTCTCTCTCTTTAATACTCTTTTCTGGGTTTAGTAGCAAAAATTTTAGTAGCAAAGATTTTCTTACACAAGGACAGTATTTTACTCTTATTCTCTTGTTTTTTATTTTTGAACACTTCTGAGTTTCTGGTTTCTCCTGCAAAAAGCATTTCTCTTGTAGTCTGGGATCACTCTTTTAACTTTTAAAGAGTGCTTAAACGTGGGTGTTTAGGAGCTTCAGAGACCCTGGACTTGGTTTATCCACTGGGAACCAAAAAGCCAGCATTTCCACTTGTCCCTGAATTGCCACAATAGGGTCATGTAAAAGAATGACTTTACAAATGCCTGACTGAACAACAAGAGCACATATACAGTCCCAGAAACAGAAGTCCTATCACTTTGTCACAGTCTTTCGTCCTCTTCCTGCACCTCCCATGCTCTCCACAGAACTTTACCTGCTTTGTTCTTTCTCTCTTGCACAAGTGTGCAGTGACCAATTACAGAGTGACACAAGAACAGTATTGTACTGGCAACAAAAAGAAAAGGTTAAGTCAAACCAGAATCAATAGCAGAACCATTAGACATGTCACCTGCAGAGAGTAAGATGAATTTCTTCAACCATAATCCCCTCTTCTCCAGTAATAAAATAAGCACATTATGAATAAACTTCAAGTCTTGTCTTGCAGTTTGTACTTCACATTAAAATACAATGATATAGTAATGATAAACAGTTTCTATTTTGAAATCACCTCTAAGTTAACAACCCCAAAGAATCTTCTTCTAATAATAGTGCCATTACAATTATCATTACATACACAGGATTTAGAATCAATCTAATTATACTAAAAGCCTTTGGAAACACTTTGACAACTGAAAGCTCTATACTACTGAATACATTTACAGCAAACCAATTGGTTAAAAGACAAAAATATATAGTTTCATAAAAGCCAGCTGCTACATTACAGGGTGAATAAGTATTGTTCAACATCTTTAGAAAGGTCCTTGGGATATTCTTTAGGATGCTGGCTATAAAATTCACTTTTGTACAATATAAGATAGGCAAAAAGGAAATTAAAAACAGTGCTTATAAAATTCCTAGAGGAATATGTAGTGTGACAAAAGGGACAAACTGGCACAACTTCCTCAAAAAAATCAAGGTTGTTTAGTAGGGTTTTTGTTTTAGTCTACTTCTTAATGACATTGTTAGATGACAACAGTAGCAAATAATGGACATATTGTAATATTTCTAGGTTCTTTGTATAATTATGGCCAGCACAAAGCATTTTGTTATAAAAACCATTCAGTTTTCATTGATCAATAGAGTCATGCAATATAATGTCTTACTTGAGGAACAAAATGGAAATTATTTCAGAAAAAAAAAAAAAAGATGGTGCTGTTAAATTCATCAGGTGTACAGCCCACTGTAAAAAGTAAGAGTTCAGACCCCTCTGCCATGTCAGACTCACTTTGTGCCTCTGGAAAACAATACTTGAGGCTAAATTCAGTAAGGACTTGAGAGCACAGGATTCTGTCCACAAGGCCAGATCCCTGGCCCAGGTGAAGCCTTGAATCCACAGTGAGTTACATCGGCTCTTAATTGCAGGTTTGCACCCATGAGCCTTGCATTCCTAGTGGTGCGTTCTTGTCCTATAGTAGTCAACAGGAAAAATCAAACATAAGACACAAAAATGCAAATGGTCTTATTATGTTTCCTAAGTACAATATACACTGATTTAAAGAATACAACATACTAATAAAGTAGAATTAATAAATACTTGGAACAGAATATGCAGCCTGAACTGCTGTGTCTTTCCAGAGCCTGACTGTCCTCATTGGTCCAACCAAAAGGTCAGACTCTGCCATTTAAGACAATAGCTATTTTTTGAAACAAATAAAGATCACTTTCCTTTTCCCTCTTTTAAAGTGCAGGCAGCACTTAAAAATATATGCAGAAAAAACTCTCCATACTTCTTAATTTCTTTGGCCTTTTCTTTTTTTTTTTTTTATTGTTTAGTAGCTGGGTTACTCCTCCAAGAATCAGAAAAAAAAGCCCTTTTTCTAACCAGTAACACCACCAGTTTGGAGACGGGAGCTATTCCTCTTTTCCTCTGGCAACAGCACCACTATTTGCCACTATACAGTGAACCAAGTGAAGAAAGACCCAGGGAGAGCACTCAACTGTAGTGCCGTAGTTGGAGACCTCCTCTAGGAGATGGGTTCTAGATTTCTCTCTCATTCTGAACTTTCTGTATGAGATTAATAAGCAGATGTGGGTGTGAGAAGAGACTCCAGACTTCTCTGAAATTAGTTTCCTAACTTCTGTTACTCAAACAAGCTTCCCCTCACACTCTTTCCTCCTGACAATCCAAATCTGATATTCCTTCCTGCACAATGACACAACTCCACCAGAAAGACAAGGGAGGTTCTGTCTCCTTTCCCACACTCTAGTGCTAACCTCAGATGAAAACATTCTCTGAGAAGGTGAGTACTGTGGACTTGGGCAGAGCAGAGGCTGAGAAGGAAGATGTCAGCTCTAGACCTTTCCCTGGATGAATGACTTCATGTACTAAATTGAGCGGTGCCTCTATGGTGACTGGAAGCCTTTTTAAAAAAAAAAAAAAAAGTCCAAAAACTTCCTTTGTGATGGTGGTAGGGACCAGCTCCTGGCACATATTAGGTATTTTCAGAGCACACTTGTCTCACCTTTCTGCACTGATGAGCTTCAGGAACACATGGGTCTTCAGTGAAACAAGTCAGGTAACTGGAGTTTCCCATACAGCTAGAAAAGCTACATGGCAGCCAGCCAGAGTTTGCTTGCTTAATCACCGTGTTGGAATTTGACATCCAATTCCTGCTCTACATGCCTCAGGCCTTTTTGAATGTAGTGGCTTTGTGGTATTTTAGCATGACTCTGGAGATTCAGGAGATGTTTCTCAGTCAACTGACTTATTAATGAAACTCCAGCTATACGGGCTGAAGAATCAGTAGAAAGCTGGATGCCTCAGCTGCAACAGGCTGTATTCAGGTAAGCCTCCTCCTAAACTCAAGTATATCTTAATTTTTCTGATTGGAAGGGATTTACTCAGCAATGTTAGGGAACAGACAGCAGCTTAGAGAAACATTAATTACAGAGATTCAGACCTTCATATGAGCAAAGGCGAGACAAAAGAAGACAGTTTAATCAAGAGGATTTAATAAGAAGGAAGGTGGCAAATGAGGTACACAGCACATGACTGACAAGGAGCAGATTGCATGTTCATCATAAAACCAGGCATACATCCCTGTAAAATGTATGCCAAGAAATTTTCCAGTGAAATTGAGAAAAAACCTTTCAAGGGCCTTTATATAATAAATACATATATCTAAAAAGAAAATGGCAATCATCCTTTCCCAAGACCAAAAAAGAAAAAGACAAAAAAAACACAATTAGAACCTGAAGACATTTGCATTGTTCCCTGATTCTTTTTCCTGTTCGTTTCCACCTACACTAGAAGAATGGTTTTGCAGTCAGGAAATTCGCTGTTATTGAATTCTTCCAGGCACTGCAGAAACTTCTTAGGAAATTACAGGTCACATCTGGACTCACTTTAATTACAGAGATAGCCCACTACAAATTTCATGTCTTATTTCACGTCTTATCTGTTATTTCCTTGAATTGCCTAACATCATTTTTAACAACTGTATTTGTTGAGGTATATCAGTGTAAAAATTTTCTGCCTTTTTTTAGTAAGACCTAAGGGATGAATAAGAACTTCAATGAAAACAAGAACAGCGCTTAAAACAGTGAATCTAAACTTCCATAAAGCACATAAAGTTATTTTGAAAAGTTCTGTTAAGAATGAATGTTTTTACTTGCTGCACCAAAGTATGTTTCTGTGTATGTAGTGCAGAGTTGTACATTTTGTAGTAACTTAAAGTTTTACTTTGGGTTCATCTATTCCAGTCAGGTACATAATATTTATATCTTGCAAAAAGATTTTCCTGGTCAATGACAAAAGAAGGAAGGAGAGGATTAAAGAAAAAAAAAAAAAAAAAAAAGACTTGATTAGAGTTTGGAAATTTAAAGCTTCATTGAAAGTGTTAAATTCTCCTAAATAACATTTATTGTTGTTTCTTTTTTACATAAATATATAATGGAAACTACTAATGCTTTAGTAGTTCAAAGTCAGTTCAAAGTGTTCAAAGGGGAACCGAAGGTTTTGTGTATATATACACATATTTTTAATATTAGTTTTCAATTCTGATTGTGGATGATGGATATTCACCTGTAAATGTAAAGACTGTTTTAAGATGACAGGTTAGTGTCAGGATAAAGAACATACATGTGTGATCACCTAGTAAATGAACAAGTTTAGGGATGCACTAAAAATTTGTGCTTTAAATTGCAGATGGATTGGCATTATTTTGATTGTGCAAATACTTTCTGATTTTATATCTGCATCTTCCTGTGAGGTTCAGCTAGAAAGTGTTCATCCTCAGCATTTTGACCTTCATCCACTTCAAGACAGAGGACTGCTTGTTAAAAAATTCCTGTCCTCTATAGGTATCTGCAATTCTCCAAATGAAAAGGAAAAGCTGTGGACCTGTAATGGCTGTGATGCTGGCAGCTCTTCTTTTTTTTTGCTCGGCATTTAAAGCCAATACAAAGAGTTTGCCTTCCCACAGGAGGTAAGACGGACTTGTTCTCCCAGTCCTGGAGTGAGGCAGATCCATAATATGAATGTTTTACTGATAAATCTGATTCCCAGTCCATATCTGCACTGATTCATAATTCACCTTTGCCTCTCTCCTTCTGAGATGGAATCTTCTTTATAAACCACTTCACAGTCCCTTCCCTGTAAGATGAGATTTTCTAGCACTCATGTTCCCTGGGATTTCTTCAATCAGATGTTGCCTTTTCAACAGCAGTACTCTAAATGAAAACACAGTTTTTCTAAAATGTAAACAAATAAACAAAACCTCTCACTTAAGCAATGTCAATAGTCAATTTTCAACTACTTTTAGTCTTGAGATGAAGGTATGGGGTAAAGTAAAAAATTTTTAATAAAAACAAAGCATACATATAGCTTTGATTATAAATGCATCTTTGCCTTGGTGATGAAAAAGAAAAACAAAGGATGGAAGATCACACACTGGAGACTGGAGCAGGGTTTTCTGAGGAAAAGAGTAAAATGCACTAAGATTTTATGATTACAAAATTGTATAAAGTCTGGCAACTGGATGTAATAAAAGATGACAAGACAGTGGATCTATATGAATAATATCCCATCATTATGAAGTTAGGAGCAGGGGAAGTAGGAAAGCCTTTGGCAAATTTTATGGATATCTCATTGCAGACAGAGGAAGCACAAGAGGAATGTTGAATGTCTAATACAGTTCAAAAGTTTAGGAAGGATCAAAAGAATAAGTGTGATTCCAACTCTCAAGTTGCTGCTGAAAGCAATCCTGTGGGATGAATGCTACATTACATTTACAAACGTATTATTCGGTAAAGGATGATGTATGTCTCTGACTTAGAGAGTATCATCTTGGACCAGCCTATCTCAAGTCGAACCAAAATATTAACAGCAAACTAGTGAATGGTGAGACAAAGATGACAGAGATTCACTTGAAGGTCATTTTTAGAATTATAAAACTTTTTTAGAAAGTCTTTATTTTAGTGTGATAAGGAAAAATGTTGAAGCAAATTAGAAAATGGAAAAAGCACAGAGAATTAATTTTTTTTAACAGAAGAAAGAAATTACTTACTCTGCAGCTAGAGAGGTACTTATTCTTCTCAGTCCTACTTTTTTTCATCTAGTTTCAGTTAAAAGTGTATATATACATTTTAAATAATTATTTTTGTAATGAAGCAAAATTGAGGGGACATATAAAAGCCAGTACGAGAGAAGACACATTAAAAATGAGTAAAGATTAAGAACTCAGAACAAAGAAGACACATAATTCAGAGAAAAAATAGAACTTAATGGGACTGCTGATAACTTGGCAGTTTAAAGTGTCTTCTAAACCTGAAAATGGAAAACACTTTGAAAAAGATCAAAAGGTGAAACATAAGGAACCACAAACATGACTCAAAATTTTCAATTTGCTGGAGATGTGGCAGTATTAGGAGAAAAATCATCCTTTTTGGTTTTCCTGTACAACTGACAGTAGTGCTCAGTCTTATATTGTCATACATATAAAATGACTCAAATGCTACAAAACTGTAGGTGTATAGAGAGGAGTGTACAGATGACATTCATTCAGACAGATACATTCTTTTAATACCATTCTCATAACAAACTATGCAAAGCAGAAACCTAATCCAAACCTCAGTAGTATCTGAATGAAGAAAATTTCAAAAGTAATAATATACCAGTATTAATAGTTTCTTCTTGCAGAAAAACCCAGATATTGGCTAATACTACTAACATACATGCTCACTCAGGTCATGAGGGATGACAGTAAAATTTGCATGAAACATCTCTGTACGAGATTTAAATTATTTGGGCCATGAACTATGTTTCCCTTTGCCTTTGTTGGCTCTACTGCCATTTATTTCATGGTATATTCCCTCACCTAATAATGGGAAGTTCACTAAATTTGAGACCCATAATTTAGTTGTTTAGACTGTGTTTTGTTCTCACTCTCACTTGTGGGAAAGCAAGATGTGTGGTTCCAGCCACCTGGATGATAAAGGAAGATCAATACTAACGTGACCATATGGACAGTCAAAGAAATAATACTAACATAATTAGATCATAGCAAAATATAAAGGGCCTTGGACAGATTGTGTTGAAGTACGTTTCTCATAATCATAAAGAGTTATAGCCCAGGATCACAAGAATGGTATCTCGGGCTGGATGACTACCCCCAAGTGCATGGCATGTGTGAATGTCCTTAGGCCTGGTCTGTGAATGAGTGGGAATGTAACTGAAACAAATATAACATCAGTGTGGTGTGCTTTTGCTGAGAGAAATCCCATCAGAGTTCCAGACCCGAGCGGACGGAGGAAGAGATGCAGCCGACTCAATATGAGTGATAAAGCATACTTCAACTTTATTGCCCGAGATAGCGTGCATTTATACCAAATACCATAATTATGCATTCTTGTCTATATCTAATAGGCTAAGCACTAAAAGGTTACATTTACTTACTCCACCTACTTGGGTTTAGCTAGCTATGCGCATCCCGCATTCTTCTGACTCTTATCTCTTCAAGGATATCCTGACCCTGCCTTAGTTAGTACTTTTCCGTTCCCCCCTTTCCCACGGCCTAATAGACAAGCTAACTAAGGCCTACTTATGTCAACTAAAATGGGCTCTGCTCGTACAGTTGCTTGGTGGACTCATGTCTGTGCTCCTTGAGCCAATCCCCGACATGCTTTGAATAACAATTATTGGAAAAACATCTTATGTAACATCTTAGTCCAGACTCGTATTTGTAAATCCTATAAATTGGCTAATAAAAAAGACCTCAGCCTGGCTCAGCTCTCTGCTCTGTCTGGCTCTACACTCTTTTCTGAACAAGATCTCTGTCTGTGCGTGCATCTTTGTCTGCGGGCCGGTGTGCATCGTTTCTAATCACCGCACTCCCTCCTGATATGTTCCAGTGGGTTAAATTGACTTTTCCCCATAATGCAATACTGAAAGCACAAGCTTCTGGTAGATAATCTCCTTTTCCATGCAGCATGGACAGGTGCAAATTGCTAGCTCTGCACATGACTCATGTGTCATTGTATACAACTTCCAAGCACAAACAAACCTGCAAGGACTTTGTCAATATTTCCTTCACACTGATGCTGATGGCATCCAAGGATCTTTCCTCCACAGCTCATTGCTTTTCTCTTGACCTCTGCAGTCTTCACACCTCACCTTACTTTCTCATGCTTTGTTTTGTACCAAAGCTAGACCAGGCCTCTCCTTCTGTCATATGTCACGGCATCTCACTAGTTGAAAAGAAATTACACTTCTCTCTCACCTATACACAGATATTTCTCTTAACCATCTTTATCACTTAAGCTTTATTTCCAACATTGTTTAAAAATGTTCAATTCCTTCTGATCATGTCAAAAGCAGTGCAAAATCAAACAGAGCTGTTGACTCTCCTACAATTTTCATTGGAAAAATGTAGGATTTTCCTCATTCTCCACTCTCAACTCTTGATGTTCCCACTAAATAGTACAGTGGTCTATATATTGATACAACTACCTGGAGAGGCCTGACATGCTGCAGAGACAAGCTATGTACTTGTAATATGAGAATACAATTTGAGTGGATGCATAGAATTATGACTTGAGAAATCACAAGTTGGAAATATTACCTTGCTGCTCACTCTTTCCTGCTCCTACAAGTACAGGAGCCTGGAGCGATCACCAGAATGTGGTTCTGAATGCTGATCAACTCCCAGTTAAAGAAAATAATTTCTGTAGTGATAAGAGTTATAATTTAAGTCTTCAGTAGCTAGGGGCCTTTCTTCAAAGCAGGCAGATAAGGGGTGGGTCTTAGCTAGTAAAAATAAAATCTTAGAAATGACCTGCTTGTTTCAAACAGAATGAAATTTGAATGTTTAGGCATTCACCCAGGTCTGCAAGCTTTTTTATACTGCTCCTGCCATGTTGCTTTAGGAAGCAGGTTTTAGGGAGGCCTTTGTAGCAGTATAGAGAATTTCTCATAGGATGAGCCTGAATAGGGAATGATAACTTACACAAAACCACACCCTTAACTCTAAAACTTCCTAGCTCAAAAGGAAAGCATTACACTCGCTGTGTCATGCTGTGCAAAGGTGAGACTCACAAATGACACCAAGCTTTACCCCACTGAACTGGAATGAATATTAGTAGAAATACAGGAAATGCAAAAAGCTCTCTGGACAGGTCAGATAAAATCTCTTATGTCATTTTTTTCATTGCTGATATCCCTGAGAGTTTGTGTCATCAAAGGACATGATTGTTGCTAGTGCAGTTAAACTGGACTCTACAGCCCACACACCCTCTTAAGTCCAGTCTTACCACACCAAATGTCATAACAATTGAAAGTGTCAAATATCTGTCCAAATATCTCACGGCACATCCAGTTATTTTTCCAGACATTTCCAAGTCATTCAATACGCAAATGAGGGACATTGTCTCAGTGGTACACCAAATACTTCTAAAAAAACCCTTTTAACAATGTTAAACCAAAAGCGTAAATGAAATCTTCATAAAAATACAGATAATATACATCTATGGCAACAGTAATAAAAAAAAAAAAAAACACAAACCAAAACATGTTAACAGCTGATGGCTGAAATTCTGTGATGTGGACATGAGGAAAGAAATGTGTGCTCCAAAGAAAGAAAACAGAAAACATTTACTGTGACTCTGGGGAAGGAGATACCCAAACCACTCACAAGAAAACAACTTCAAGTCATTCAAGGCTGCAGCTGATCCAGCACGAGAAGGCAGCAAGAGCAAGCTGAGATTTGAGGGACTCATGCCTTAATTCTGGCTTTGTTTTTGCTTCATTTCATTGGCTTCAGCTCACGTCTCTGTGCCTTCAGTAAAATAAAGACATTGAATACCTTTGAAATCTGATGATTAAAAGTGCTTTAAAAAAACACAGTATGATTCTGTTAACTGAAACCTTTGCCTTACATGTATCTTGCAGCTTCCCTTGACTGACAGCTGCTTTGCTCTCAGCTGCCAGGAAATCTTGACCCCTCTCACTGTAGCACACCCATTCTCTTGAGGACACTCAGCCTGATGTGAGCCATTCGAGTGCCTGCCAGCTCCCTTCCCTCACAGCTCTGCAGAATGAAGATACTACTCGAACGTTCAATATTGCATGAAAACAAGTGCACAAGTCATGATGCAGCCAATTTCACACAATAAAAAGGCACATTTTGGGAGGGGCCCTCCCAGCAATAACATTCAGAGGTTGTTAGTAATACACCCTGGGTTGAAAACACAGAAATCCTTGCATTGTTAAAGAGACCAGATCCTTCCAAGCAGCAAGATTGGTGCAGAAAAGTAGTATGGACTACATCTCACTGATACATGCTTGCAAATAGCTTCTCCATTCCATTGGAGTCCAGCTTTTTTCTTCATAATTGTTTTCCTGATAATCACTCATCAGTAGCCTGGCAAATGAATATGAAAGTTTAGCATCTCATTTTCCATTTCAGAGCAGATTTGTCCACCAAGGTTCACAGAGGAGAAAAAGCAAAGTAAGGAGCAGCAATTTGTCTCCTCTCTCCTTCATTCAAAAGCAAGTAGTAATGCATCTAAAATAAAAGGCAGAAATTGCAAATATCATTAGCCTTATCACAAAGAGTACAATGAGAGCAGACACTGTATTTCTCCTGACCTGGCTTGATATCTCCAGAGAAAAATAAAAAAAAAAAAACACTCTTTTTTTCAAGAGCAATTATTCTAGTAAAGTCTTGCCATGAATCCCAGGCTCCGATAAGTTGCCTTGGCAACATGACTATGACGTTCTCCAATCCTTGTTCCTAGAATTCAAAAATGAACTGTAATTGGAAATAGTCTAAAACAGAAAGGCTCCAGCCTACACAGAATACACCAAGTTTTAGTTAACACTTTTTAATTCTGATCACATTCAGTTTTTAAGGAAGATAAATCCTCACTTTATTAGTGTTGGTGACATTCTTTCAAAATTAAGTGTGGACTCCAAATGCTGAGCCAGATATCTAGTTTTCACTGTCTTTTACATACTATTTTAGTAGCTTTTCTCTACCTGACACATGCAGTTCTGAAATTTTTATTCATGTGAGCAACCTTCATCCTCCACCTCCAAACCATTTCATGAAACTGAACATCTGACTAAGACCATCAATGCTGGCCAACTATGCAGAATTAAGTCTAAACAAATTTTGTTACTCAGCTGGCAAGGCCTGACTTCTTTCTGTGTTCAGAAGCTGAATTGCTCTTAACTCTGGTTTCATTCAGCCAGCGTTTTGCTCAAAAGCTCACTTAATTTTAGATAAGACATGCTGATAGTCTATTGGCTGAATCTGATGCTTTCCTGTTTCCTGCTTCAGTCTCATATACATCTCATCTTCTAGAACAGTACCTTGCCAAATCCTTTCAACCATATGTTCTTTGAGTATTTCTTTACTTTAGGAAGTAACAGATGCCTGCCCTGGAGGAAAAAATCAATTTATTTCTGTTACTTGGTTCCAGTAAAGTAGCAGAGTTATTTTGCTTTAAGGAAAGGGCAACCAAGCCTGAAAGGACACTTCTTTTACCTTCAAGAAATATTACATGAGTAGTTTGTACTGAATAATTTATGAACTTATATAGAAGAGTTATTCAAAATAGCTCAAACTGTACATTCATCATAACCTTTTCCTTCAGCTTTCCACTAATTAATGCTTCTGAAAATTCCTAATTTTAAGTTTCAAGAAACATTTGTGTTTGGAAAAGTATCTCATTTTATGTTTCCAATGAAATATACATGAACCATTTTATGAATTTTAATGAATCTTTATTAACTTTGGTCAGTTAACATTATTCATTAACAATTTATAAACACTTCAACCTAGCCCTATTATGCAGCATTATGAACTCTTATGAGAACATTTCATACAGAACAGGCATGATAACAATTTTGAAACAGGGAACAAAAAAAAAGTCTATAGACTGTCTGCTAGTTCAAAAGCTTCTGCATATGTCAATAAAACACTTTTCTCAAATTAAACTTTCAACAGGCTCATAGATATTATTCAAGTAGGTCTGCAAGGATCTAGTCATGTTTAACTTCAGACCCTAGACAGTGTTACTGTCTCTATATGGAAACAATCCTATCTAGGAGTTATTGAATTCACCTAAACCAGCCCCACTGCAAAACGTAATCTGGGATTATGATTCAATTATGTTTATTTGTTCATTTTGGAAAAGTAATTTTCTGCATATCACTTAATGGCCTTGGATTTCTTGGTAAAACTGAGTTGGGATTTACCTTGTAAAAGTAGTCTTTGCTAAATAAGTAAAGAAAAAAAAAAAAAAAAGAGCATTTATTCTTCTTTTATATAAGGTCTGCATAGAGTTTTCAGGCATAATCCATTCAGCTTTTGGATGGTCTTGGTGTGGTTTTCTGATAAACTGACTCTATCCATGTCCCTTATGCTGTTATAGTTCCCTCCTTGACACCTGCAGGAGTCAAACGTAACTAGCTCTGTTCTAGAGAACTACAAAGCTCTTTAAGGTCCCTCATAAAGCAGGTGAACATGCTGTGGATATAAACCAAATTTTCCGAGAGCTAAACATTAAATACCTGAGCTGCTAGACCACCTGTCCCCAGAGAGAAACAGACTGGCCTGACACAGGCACCTATGCTGGAAAGCTGTCCTGAGCACCAATAAACACAGCTCTGTGGATGGGAGCTGTGTCTCAACCTCCAAGTGCTCTCATTGTGTTATAGCTAATGTTCCTCTTCTCTCAGCATTTGGGATTTTGTGAACACCATTACTAGGTATCTAATCTGGTGCTCTAGGGTTGTGAACTACGCTGCACCCCTGAGTCAGACATTGTGACACAAAATACACACCTTGCTGGGTTTCCACCTGTATGTTACTCACCCAATTCACAGAATCACAGAATGTTAGGGTTTGGAAGGGACCTCAAAAGATCATCTAGTCCAATCCCCCTGCCGGAGCAGGAACACCCAGATGAGGTTACACAGGAAGGTGTCCAGGCAGGTCTTGAATGCCTCCAGAGTAGGAGACTCCACAACCTCCCTGGGCAGCCTGTTCCAGTGTTCTGTTACCCTCACTGAGAAGAAGTTTCTTCTCAAATTTGAATGGAGCCTTTTGTGTTCCAGTTTGTACCCATCAATGGATGAAACTTCAGGAGAGGGGTCTGAAACCAAATGTCCGGTTGCCTGATTTCCACCACTAACACTTCTCTAGGCCAGAGAAGCATGTACCAGACAGGAGCAGATGAGCTATGCACTGCCTGTGACATCTGTCACAGCAAGAAATTTCATCAAACAGTTTTTATTGTCAGAGGAAAGAAAGATTGCAAGAAAGTGGCATTTTGCTGATAAAAGCATATGAAGTATATAACAAAATACAATTTGTTGAGGATGCAGGTAGATGAAAAACATCCCCATTGACAGAATGAGTTCTATGGGCACATTTTACTTTTTGTCAGGCCTCTCAATCTGTTTGATCAATTAAGTGCATGTTTTAAACCACTCCAATCCGTTCTATACTCAACATCTTAAAATCAATTTATCGGTGTTTTCCAAAGACAACACACCACAATTCAGTTTCCTGTGCCTAATCCATCCAAAAAATGCATTTTGTCGTGCTATTCAGTCCTCTCCTTTGAATGAAGCACACTCCGTCAAACCAAGCCATCTGCTCTTACGACAGAATGAATTCTGTCTAACGTGATAAGGAGGGTATTAAGAGAGGCATTTAATCTAACATGTATGTTTAACAAAAAGGAACATTCCTTATTTGGCAAGACATATCTTATAGTCTTTATGAATTTTAAAATACTGCACCAGTTTAAGTGGATGGATGAATTCTACATAGTTTGTGAACAGAACAACTGTTATTTACAAAATATTTCTAAAGCCTTCTCTTCAGAAAATTCAGGAACAGGGAGGGGAGATATTGACTAACTTCATCCTTTGAAAACTTCAATTAAACTATTGAAAAAATGACCAGTTTTATACTCTTAAATGGTTTATAGTGGTCAACTGTTATGGAGGAAACTGTGCAGAGACAGCTACAAGCAAAACTGTATGGTACAACAAAACTATGCTTCTTGCATTCAGGCTGTTTATTATTGGGTAATGAAAATCCCCTTATTCCCTCCCAAAAAATGCCAGAAACCAAACTCAATTATTTTCAAAAATAAATAAAATTAAATATTACCTTAAAGACACACATTAACATTCCTGACACCAGTAGTCCAGTAGTCTGTTTTCACTGTATGCCAGGGATATTTAATGGACTGCGATGAACACTGAAATTGTAACTGACATGTCATTTGTAGTCTCTTCCTTCTGCCATATGAATCAGTCTTACCAGAGCTTTTCTATGTGAAAAGTCTGGGCAGGAAATATATGTACATGTACGGCTCAGGTCAAAGGTTTTAGCAGCATGAGCTTGATCTGCCTCCACTGATTCACTGTGATCTTTACAAGTTACCCTAAACAAGAACAGATAAAATATTTATCCTAACACTATATGACTTACTTCATTATATATGTCACATTCTAGATTATCATAACTATTTCAAGTATTATCGTTTGGGCTGAACATTTTTTCGTAATCTTTTTGTCAAACAGCTTCTTATACTTTCACAAAAATATAAAAGCAACTGGACTCCGTTATAGAACTAAACATATGAAAGGATTGCAACCTTAACCAGAACAGACATTCATATGTGGACTTGGAGGGGACCCACTACAAGCACTGTTTGGTGGTAAAAACTTAACACCTCAGAAAGAAAAAGAAGACAAACAACTGGAATGTTGAAAGAAGTAACAGAAAATGAAGTTTAATCAAGTACAGGAAAATGGCCTTGAGAATACTCTGAGGAAATTTCTGAGCTGAGCAGTATCTGAAAAGGAGCCGGGAACTACAAAAAAAATAAACTCTCATGTTAGAAATCTCCTGCAAGGGAAAGCAGGCTTTCTACAGTCTTGATAAACAAGAATAATTTGGTTTTCCCTCTCACTCAACTATATGGACCTGGACTTTGGCTAAGGTCCTCAAAGTAAAAATACGGTTGAGCTTTATAATTCCATTTTTCTTGAGAATAAACCTAAAAATATTCTCCCCTTACCACTACAAACACAGCTTCTTTAATTACGCTGACTAGCTGCACATCTGGCAAAACCCAGCATCCCTTCCCCAAGTATAGCCAATAGATTTTCCTAAAATATATCTAATCTTTTTTCACAGCAAACAGAAAATCAGACTACATACACATATATATGTACACACATGTATATATGTGCAGGTCAAATACATGATATTAAAACATTGTTTAACATCTAAAGACAAGCTTAATCATATAGGGCAAAATCTTGCCTTAATTTTAAGATGATAGAAAAGCAATCAAACAGCAGGTAAGGCACACATAGGTGCTCGAGGCACAACAAGAGCAGCAGAACTGTTCTCATGAGCAGCCACAGGCAGTGTGAACCTGACACTAGCATCCAGAAGCACCGGAGATGATGTGCAACGCTGCGATTGCAGTCATTTGCTTCAGAAATCCCATTGGTCTGCAGAACCTGGGCCTGATCAAGCTCTGGACATCCCATGGAGCACCAGTTACCTCTCTGCAGGATCAGCGCTTTTTTGTGCATATGTTTCACAAAGAAGTGCTGAAATAAAATGCTCAGTTCACCTATCTGATACTTAACTCAAAAGAGGGTCAGGAAGCTTAATTTATAAAGTACTTTGAAAACCCTGGATGAAAGATGCGCTCTCTGATGAACACAGTGAGCTACTTTTTCCTCTACTGGTTAATAGAAAGCTACATTAAAAAGCTCTTCACTGTGCAAATGAGTTTGAATTGCTGACAAATGCACAAAAATTAGTGCTTCATCAATTGCATTTGCCATATTTCCAGCCTGCAGAATTTTGCATGCCAAAGTCTCGTCAACATAAACACTGAAAGGAACTGAAGATGACAAAAAATGGGAGTTCTATGGTCATTCTCAACATAATTTTCCAAGTTTTTGTTTGTTTTTTTTTGTTGTTTTTTTTTTTTTTAAGGATATGTTCACTCTGGTGAAAAAAAGATGTCCTTCGAAAGGGCTTTAAAAAATATGATAATTCCCAATGTTCATCTCCAAGTGCTAGGCTCAGAAATGAAAGGCTTGTGATGTATTCAGTATAGTGGATTATTACTATTCAATATGACCAGGTTTCCCATAAATTTACAATGCAGCACTTGCTAGTAGCTTTTTATGAGTCTTATCTTTTTTAATCTCAATCTCTCCTATCCAGTTCATAAGTACATAATCAGTTTTTACATATGTTTCCATTTACTTAAAGATACTCCACAAATGTATTGAATCTATAGTGTCGCTACTGATTTATAACATAATTTTTGAAACAAAATTTAGCTGGAAGTCAGAAAGTGAATCAGAGCCACATGTCTTGCCAGTCTTCAGCAAGCAAGCTATTGTTTAAGACATTCTGAGTCAAAGATTTCTGATTTTGTTAAAGCAAAAGAAGATATGAACTGAAAGATTCCCAGACAAGGACTGTATCTCAGATCTGACAGTGTTTTACTGGAGTGAATATAACCCATGCTCTGATATGCTTTTGACTCTGGTCAAAGCCAGAACTCCCACTGGCTTCAGGCTGTAAAACCTCGCTCTTTGCTGTCAGCAATACAGTTTTGCTAAGAGGTACCTCAGCCATACCAAAGCAAGGTTTATCCATGTGTAAAAGCAGTCTGATGTTGTGCAAGGAAAATACGGGTCTGCTGGTTTTGAGCCTTTTTATTTGTTAAACTCAAAGCAGATATTGTTACTGCTGTGAAAACAAACAAACATAAAACAAACACAGGTATATTTTCACTAAATTCAGCAGTAAAATTATAAAAACAAGATGTCTCCAACTTTGTTAACTATTCTAGCATTGCATGAAAATTTAACAACAGAGCATCTGAACTATTAGTGACACTTGTTTTTGATACACTGCTTTTGAATTCAGAAGTTGAGTGAAGCAGGAACATAAGTCTTGTGACTCCAAGGGGGTTATTTTGAGTCTTTTTACCACGTACTAAGGATTCTTGTCCAATAAGAAGTTTCTTCTGCTTCAGTCAACATTTTAGCCATATGAAGCAAATGATCTCAAATGTAAAAAAATATTCCAACCAGCACAAAACATTTATATACTGACCAAAATAAAACGGAAGCTAGCATATCAGGTCTGGCCCTGTTCTGATACTCAGGTCAATTACTTCCTTTCTGCTGCATTTGAATTTGCGACATTTATTAGCATGTTAGTTTATTCTCCCTCACTGAATAGAAACAGAACATGAAAAAAAAAAAAAAAAAAGAAAAATAATGTCTATTTTCATAACTTTAAAGATACCTGGTTCTGCAAATAAATTAGTCCAGACATACCAGAAAACACATATTTAATCTTGGAGGGACACAAAAGTATCATTTTGGTGGACAGTCATATCCTGCAGAAATGTGGTGAGGGTTGTTTTTCATTACTATCTGCTTAGGGCCCCCCCAGGTCAGTGGTCAAATAATTATGCTATATATACTTTGAGGTAAGAAGCTTCAGAGTTCTGCACTATCAAAAATACTGAAGTATTGATATGTGTTTTGAAGACAAAGTATCACACCCTTTCTACTGAATCTCTGAATTACCAGACCAGATCAGTCATATTTTCACACTTATTTTATCTCAAGAAACAGATAAACACTTAATTCAGTGAGAAGTTGCAGTCAGCTGAGGAGTCTGAAGGTGATGAACTCACAAAGCCATACAATAATAACAATAGTCTGAGAAGTGAACTCCACTCACATACTATACCAAATTAGAAAAAGAATAGATTTTAACTTCAATCTGTAGCTTCCTATGGGATGTTCTAACCCCTGGACTATAACAAAAAAATACATAAAAATATTACATAAAACAAAGTTGTACAAGATAATTCAGCTCATATTTGCAAACAGATCCACATAGTGTATAACTAGGACACAAAACTGCCACATCAAATATTCAAGATATTTTGCACAGACTTTCATATGCCGATACTTGACAACATAATTCTCAAGTAATGTTATTAGTGGGATTTTTTGCAGCTTCTGAGGGCTTTAAGCAGGTATTTTTTCAGTTGTCATTTCTTTTCTCTTGAATAATGTTTATAATTAGACCTGGTGAAAAAATGAAAAGGAATATTGCACAATATTATTTTCAAATATTAATGATGGAGTTTATGTGCAAATGGTCATTTTCCTTCTCAAACTATTATCTGCAAGTACACAAGAGAACACTGTACAGAACATTTTTCATAATATAACCATTGTTTAGTTGCTGTTCAGATATAGTTAATAAACTAATATGAAAGCCTTCTCTCTTACCTGCAACTCCATCAGCCTTGATTTCTTAAATAGTGTTTAACTGGGATTGTCACTGTGTCCTGGTTTTGTTAAAAACAAGTTTCTCTTTCAGTGAATTTTGCCTGTCAGCTAAAGCCTTCATATTAACTGCATTTTCCTGGAGCACCAGACACATGTTTTGGTAAACCTAGCAATGGAATGCAAACTTAATGATAAGCACAGATGGACATCTCGCGAGAGGGGCGACAAGAAGAAAGAGACCAAGAAACTGACCAACTGGGTATAACATTCCATTCACGTGAATACTTCATATAAAAGTGGGAGATCACGAGGATCTCGGGTGCTTTTCCCTTTTCCCTTCTGCTTATGGCCGACATTAGTAGAGGACCTTGCTAGTCGTCCCTGCAAACTGAGGCCTAGTGAGAGACTGAATCCAACTCCGATTGGCTGCAGAGTCTAATCCAGGACTTCAGGTGCCGGCTCTGCAGTTGCTGAGACTTTCAAGATTGGTTTTGTATATTTTGTATTATTTTCTCTATTCTTATTAGTAGCATTAGTAAAACATCTTTAATTTTTTCCAACTCTCTTCACTCTGTGCTTCTTTTCCTCCCAATCGCCTCTCCTTAGTGGAAAGGGGGGAGAGGGAGGGGGAAGTGTGGGGGTGGGGAGAGGGGGTTAACAATACATCTGCCAGGGTTTTATTGTCACCCCGCAATTTTAACCCTCGACACACTATTATAGAGTACAGTAGACAGTGTTAGACAAAGTATAGACACAATAGAGGACACAAACCCTTTCCACAGGTAGTTTGAGGTGTGATAAAGTAGGTGGTTTCTTTAAACAACAAGAGCAACAGGAGCAGCAGCAGCAACAGTTTGGTGCCCAACCAGCAATACAAAGCAGACCATGGATAGGAGCAGCTCTCGATCTACCTCAAATGCCTGAGCTGTTTAGAGCTGTATTAGTGACAGCTGATGAGTAATCAGGTAAGATGACAACACTCAGCCTTTCAGGCTGACTAATGTGTTGTCTCAATATATAGGAGAAAAAGGAAAGTTCTGTAAAAACTTGAGTTGTTCTTCCTGTCAGAACGTCTTATTTTTTAATCAAAAAGAGAGCTCTCCAGAACTTTACACTAAAATTCAATAGTCTTGCGTAGATGGCTTTTTTTCTCATCATAAACATGAAGAAAAACATAATTCAAAATAACAAGTATATCTGAGTCAAGGTGAGCCCATATAAATGTTACACTTTCCTTTCTTAAGAATGCAGAAGAAAAAGAATATCAAATGTTAGTAACACTCATGAACTAGCTAAAGAGACACAGGAAGTAAAAGTTAGCTGTAAAATGGCTACTTCAGGGCTGTAGCACTTCCATTGTGCAAAATATAGAGGGCAATTACCAAACCTTTCTGAAAAAGAATAGTGGCAATAACTCTTTGAGATTGAAGTATAAGTACATAACATACAATTACAGGAAGACAGTGAAGTTGAAGTAGTTTATTGATACATGATTCTGCTAGATTTTCTTTCTGAATTGATCTACAAAAACTTGTGTGTAAGTAATTTTACCTTTTGTAGGTTTTTAATAATAAAAAAAAAAAATCTGAAAGGCTCTCCCCCCCAACAATTCAATCATTTTAGAGTTTCAAAACATAGAATTTAGAACACTGTACCAAATTTATTTCAGCTTGTCATCTTATTTTTAATAAGGTTGAGGATGATACAGGTTACACAAAATTTAGGGCTTTTAAACTGTTTGTTCATCTCATTAGTATATACAGAGAACTTTCCAAATGTGAACAGTATCGTATTATAATTTACTACATATATTTCAGAAGTACTTAATAGACCTCATGTTAAACCAAAATCACAAAATTCATGTTCAATACAAAAAAATAGTCCTTCACTCTAGGAATTTACTGTATGAAAACCTGTTGAATGCATGCAACCTCTTACTCCTGTTAAGAGCATTAACACACAAGAAGAGTTACCTACATTATGTATAGCAATTACTGCTTATATTTGTAGATTATATGCATGTTATAATGGTCTTTTAACACTGAAAAAAATATTGTAGCGCTATTTGGTAAACCACACACTCTTGTAAATTCCTCTGTTCTGAAAATACCACATGAATCTGTGTTAAATTGCACCACCATTATTGTCACCTTTTTCCAAGTTAGCAGGAGTGTGAAATTTAAAAGACTAACACCATGTTATTCAAAAACACTCCAGAAAGTTCTTGGAATAAATCCACCATTCCCGTAATCTGGTACAACCAGTTTTAAGTTAACCAATTTTAAGTCAATTGACTTGAAGTAAGATATGCCAGAGCCAGATTTGAACATTCATTTCTTCCTATCTTGAATATCTAATTGTTGGTCTTGCCTTCACAAGTACAGTAGTATCTAGTGACTCATCTATGTTTGATACCACAAAGATAGTAATAATTATGTTACTAATAACAATCACTCCTTTTTTTTCCAGCCTACGGGAGACATAGTTTGTTTTAAGATACACAGGTATGTCCAGTTTTTGTTTCTTTGTGTGTGGAAGAGAGAATAGCTATGTGTGAAAACTGATTACTAAGGAAATTAACTGGAGTTAGTTATCAAATATTTAAGCTAGTACTTAGTTATGTTATCTGGGTCAGGAAGATCCATTCACTAATGTAGATTCTGCTCAAAGCATAAGCCTAAAGCTCCTCGTACCAATCTGGTAGCAACCTTTCCTACAGACTTCATCAGAAATATTAAAAACAAACCTATGATGGAATATTTTTTATCAGAAACTGCTTATTGTTTAATACAAAGTGTTTTTGAGAATATTTTGAAATGTTGGGCGAAACTTCCTCCAAAGGTAGACCACTTTTACAGGAATTGGTGAGAACTGGCTTCAGGAACTGGTGTCTAGCACAGAACATCTCTTAAATAAATCAAAGATCAAGTTAGAAATTAATATTCTTGCTCTTAGAAAAATTGTTCCCTTGTTTCTTATGGAATATTTATAAAAACAAAATCTGTACATTTATTATCCATAAAATGACAGTTGCTCTTACACCTCCCAGCATGATTAGACAATGCAGATACTGTGATAACACCTCTACACAGTAGAAAGCAAGTGAATAATTACAACCTATCAGACGGAATATAAGCATTTAAGTATCAGCTGCCAGAAAGTGGGCCTGAACATCCATCTGATTAAGTGTAAATTGGATTAGACATTTTTTAAAAAAGAGAGATTTTTTTTCCCAGCTGGAACTTTATAACTTATATATTAATAAACATGTACATACAGAGAAAAGAAAAGCTAGAAGAAATCATAGAAAGAATAACTGTGGGAAGGCATGGGAGAAGAGTCCAGACACAGATGGTTACGGTTTTTATTTATTCTTGAGGAAATATCACAAGGCAGCCCATCTGATGCTGAGGAAATAGTGTATTCAGAAGCTGGTGTATACTGTGTTTGAAAAGATCATCCATCCTGTCAGAAACGGAAATATTTCGCATAGGAAGTATGGAGTCTGTGATTTGTGTGCAACCTCTCCCACCCTGGCAGCTCTACTCCCTTTGCTGAAGTGCCAGCACAGAGAATGGCAGCCCTTTCAGCTGCGGATGGATAGTTGCAACCAGGACTTCTAGTACTAAAGAGGATAAAATTCCCTTTGTGCAGTTCTGGTTATTTGATCTTGTTCCCAGCTCTTTCATTGGCATCATTTTATTTTGTACCAAGTTCAGTCACTCAGTCTCTACTGTCAGACTGATGCTAAAACAGTGATGTACTTACATTTTTATTTGAACCACCACAGCACCCAGGAGCAGTAATCAGGAACCCGCTCCTTTTGCCATCACAGACACACAGTGGGGAGGATGTCTTCTGCTCTGGTTTATTATCTCTCTTTGGTTTTGCTCCTGCAAACATTCACCTCTGCACCAAAGCTACATGCCACCCCTCAGTTCTTTTCATTTCTTTACTTTTGCTTATTTCAACACTGAGACTTCCTCCTCTGAATCTTTCTTCACACTTTTATTTCAGCTGACATAATGCATACTTTCCTAATGAAATACAGAAAGTAGCTACGAAAATATTGAAAAATATTGGAACTCTTTAATCTTCAGAAGCTTTTTTTTCTTCAGTAAAACAAATTAATAAATATTTTCCTGTGTTGTTAAATTAAATATTATCACTTTCCACTTTTCCTCCTTTCTTTTAAAAAATAGAAACAATGCGTTTTAATCAAGATTAAGGAAAGGTTTGCATGCTGCTATGATTAGCAATATATCACATGTGGTGGGTATCATAACTGATTTACTCCATTATGTTTAGTTTGTACACTTTTGGAGATGAGGAGATTGTCTTTCTATCCATTGTAAGTAGACAGTTTCTCTTCTGAAGAAAATTAGACTACTCAGAGACTAACCTACTGAATATATTTCTACATTAAATACTTCATAATCACATAGAAATTATCCAGAAAAAAAATCCCAAACAAACAAGAACAACAACAAAACTAAAGAAGTAAGCAATGTTATTTTAGATGTGCATAATTCAGTCCTGGTCAGTAATCCAAGGTACAGCAGAACATAATTTCAATAAGCAAATGAAAAGAACAGTTAAAATCACTACCTCCTTTGTCTTTGTAAAATCAATCCAGAAGTGATTTTTTACAACAGTTTTCAGGACACACAACATCTAAAAGACCTTATCACAGTTGTAAAGTACACAATATTAGCAGTGTTCCAAGGAAAATATTAGGCTTTCTGATCACCTAACAAATTATAATAAGAGTCCTTTTTGGAATATACCACTGTTATCTTGTGTCTTTTAATAACGGCTTCCTCAACTCTGTAGCTTGTTAAAACTCCTTAGTACTCTGTCATAAAAGTTAGCAATGAAAAAAAAGCAGTCTATTTTTGCCTCAAAAACAGCCAAGAAAAATATTAACATAGAATTTTTAATAGGAAATTGCACATGAAAATAATTAAAAAACAAGCAAACAAACACAAACTTAAAGTGGCATTTGACTGAAGAAACCCCACACTTATTCTGTGAAACTCAACGCAAAGTCAAAGCTCACCTTGCAGTATTCATCTAAAAAAAGCTCTTTGAATCTGGTCCAAAGCATTTTTGCAAGTGACACTGTATTCAGGAATTTGAGTTTTATGGATCTTAGAATGAAGAATAAGTTTGAAATATTTAGTGTAATATCATTCACTACATTTCCCAAATGACAGATGAATCATATTTAGAGGCTGATAACTCTTTTAACAGAACAGCAATAAAGAGCATGCCTTTTATCTCAGGTGTATAGGGCTCTGCATTAACATCTATAAATCTAAAGTTCAGCTTCATCGCTGTCACAATATCACTCAAATTTTATATATATATATATATATTTGCTAGCTGTCTAAGTATGTAATGGCTAGTTTATTATAATCTTCTTCAAAGTAACAATGCAAAATTAGTTGGATCATTTCAAAGGTCTACTGTTCCTCTGCCTCGAGAAACAGTACCTGACCTTATGATGGTCACATTGAAAAATTCCAGCTCTCTTTAATTTCAAGTTTGCAATTTCAGATTTGCCACTCAGTTCACTATGTTTGTGTTCAAGGACCAGTCTATACTCAAGACCAATCTTGGGTCAAGGCCCAAGTGCTCAGTATCATGAAGTGCCAACCACCACACTACACTATGAGCTCACTTGCAGCAGCCCCATCAGTCCTCACGGACTGCAGAATGAGTCCTTGCAGCAAGAGCTGTTTCAGATCAACAGTTTCTCATGTTTACAGTCACATCTCTCTGTATATCTTTGTTTATTTTGCTAATCAAGTTTATTTGGCTTAGGAAGTTGTAAAAGCTATTCTCAAATAACTGAAGCTTGCCAATCTCCTTCCAGACATGAAACTGTAAATTTGATGCGTTCTTTTGATTGTGAGGATGAATTTAGTATTTTAAATCAATACTTTAGGACTGTCCACAAACTAGATGCCTTATCCAAACTCTGCTTAATCTTTCTAAGGAGTGTCTACCCTTTTTTTTAGATAGCAACAAGCTCATTGCATTCAAAGCTGTCATAATGAAAGGCATGATAGCTTGGTTTATGCAGCTTTATAATCCTTTAAGGCAGTGCTGACTGAAGGTTGAATAAACACTGGGTTTATAATATTGGTAAACTCTTAAGAGATAAAAAATTGGCATATAATCTTCCAAAAAACTAGTAAGAAAATATGCAACAAAATTAAGCAAACACTTTAAAAAGTCCTTCAAAATGAAATTAGACTTCTGACTTACAGTATTAACCCCTTAATATAGGAAAATACAGAAATTACACAAATGGGCAGTTCTGCTTCCTAGATAGCCACTAATTACTTAGTTCAAGATAGCCTTGATAGTCTCACTGATAGTCTCAAGATATGACTGTGCTGTGAGGCAATGGTGTATCACTGCAAGATGTGAACATTCAGAGCTCTTTGAGAATTGCTTATCCATGATGATTATGCAGCATCTAGGGTACTGCAGTATAAATTATCAGGTTCAATCATCTGAAGTAAAGCACAGCTTAAGTAATCATTTTATACATAGCAGTGTGACACCAGCTGAGCCTAACTGCCTTCAGTCACCGCTTTTAACATTAGCAGTTAAGCCATCTTAAGGAAGCTAAGTCATTCAGAAAATAAACTTTATCTGAACCCTCTGTTGCTCCCGGGAAAACACCATTTGAATTTTAATGCTGTCATTCACAGACTGGCTAGATCCACCCAGTTTTATTTCATAGTTCTGTGGTCTGTATCGAACCCTTTTAGTAACCACTATTTACTGTAAAAATGGAGTCTCAAGGCATCATACATGTATCTTAATCAAATTATTGATAACTGAACAGAAAGAATCAGTTTTCCATAATTTCAAAAGCCTTCTGCCATGTCATTTTCACTTCTGTTATTATTGAGACACTTTTTTTTTTTTTTTGTTATTGGGACACATAGGCAGTACTCTGACACAGGCCACTCTTATCTAAGCAGTTTCATCTTCCTTCCATTTCTCCATGCTTGGATACATCAGGCAATCCTGTGTTAATCCTAACTTCTGAACAAGACAGAGTTGGAGCTCCGCATAAAACCACTCCTGAATTCAACTTCTTGGATGTAAATTTTGAAATTTCATTGCGGCTCTTTCTATACATGATCATCAATAAGTAATCTTTCTTTTTTGGACTATCAAGTTAGGTTGAAACTTAGAATATAATTCCATTATCATTTGTACCACATCTGCGCACCAGCCTTGCCACCTAGAAGTACAAATTGGGGATAGTTATTTTATATTACACGTAGAACATGATACAGAATTTGTATCAGCTTGATGCCTTTGTCATGTCTTTTATAGTTCAAGCAGCCATGATAAAGTTAGCACTAAACCTTTTAAAAGTATTTAAGCATACAGACTGTATCATTGTCATGTTGAATGGCAACAGATTTGATTCATTAAAATCCAGATACTTAAAAATTATTGAACTATGACAGAAATAAATTAACAGTGAAAGGTTACCTTAAAAATAGTGTGTCTAGTATCTGCAGGGTATAAAAATAAGAATATTTCTGAGATTTTAACCTGAATATCTTTAATTCTAGATTGTCCAGTCAACACCAGTTCAGTATTATACAAACTAAAGAATAAAATGGACCCTGAAAGCAGCCATAAGATGGAAGAACTGTGACCTTTCAGGGCTCCAGTTTGCAATATGGCGTGCAGACTATCCAGAAAAGAAAACAAGTCCTCTTCACATTTTCAAATCAATGAAAGCACTAGCAAATTTTAATTAGATCTGGATGTCTAACTTTCTAGATTACCTTGAAAGATCCAGCTTTCATCTTTAAAGTTTTTCTCTTATTTCTTGTAACAAAATTCA
This sequence comes from Columba livia, assembly GCF_036013475.1. NCBI lineage: Eukaryota > Metazoa > Chordata > Aves > Columbiformes > Columbidae > Columba > Columba livia. Next base: position 14,936,985 of record NC_088605.1, on the reverse strand, counting down.
CCTTCCAAAGACCATACATTTTCCTAAAGACTTACATAAAGACTTTGAACTCTGTCCACTTTCAAATCTGCCTGAAAGCTGCAGGCAGGTTGCTTTGTAATGGCAGGCTTCAGGACAGATCAATTGTAGTTTGCTGCTCTGCACTGGAATAAGCACCATTTCTTCTTCCACAGTCACACAGTCAATGTAAATAATGCGTCCTGTACTCTAGTAATTTTGGCAGTACCAAAATAATGTGGCGAAGACTGGATCCAAGTTTGCACTGCCAAATATTCCAGCACTTCACAGATGCAGGCATAACCAGAGACTTTCAGATACCTTTTAAGGTATAAATATGACCCAGAAATCCCTGGCTATTATACCATTTACTAAAATGACTGCTCCACTTTTGCTTTTATATTGGTTTTGGTTTTTTTTTTGGTTCTCTGTTGTTGTTGGTTTTTGGCTTTTTGTTGTTGTTTTGGGGTTTTTATAGTAAGTAGTTCCTTGATCATTTAAATCTGCCTTGGAGCACTCCTGATGGGCTTCTGGTCTTGTTCCTATTCCTTGACCCATGTGGTTAGGCCAGTCAGAAGTGAAAACCTTTCTGAGGGATCAGAATTATTAAAATGCATCAGAAGATATTTCCCCATTATTTCACCTTTTTGCTTGTTCAATAACAAGTATCCTAATACAATTTGACCTACAAATTGCTGAAGTCAACAGGCATCTTTCCATTAACTTTAGAAAGCTTTAGATGAAGTCTAGAAAAAACAACAGGGATCAGATGGAACTGATCAGGGGATTTTTTTTTTCCACTTGTATTAATCAGTACCAGAAAAAAATATCATAAGCATAATTGCTGCATTACAGGGACAAACTGATACTTTATTTGACTGTTATGGCATGCAAATCACAGGGCAGTAATTCTACATTCTGGAGATGAAAGAAATTAATATTAACTGCCCATGAGATCACCTGTTCTGCCTCTGTGATGGTTTTGTTCCAACTGCTGGTTAATGCTATGCATCAAAACCTACAGAATCTTCTAAGGTTTCAGTATATATACAAAGAGGATTTTTGAAAAGTATTCACTGTTAATGATGCTGGGATTATCAAGGATGTAATCTTTTTAGAACTTTATTTTGCACAAGTCTCTTGAAACAGACCTAGAATCAATCCATGTCTTTGTTAATCTGTTAGACTCCTGATATTGATCTGTAAAAAAAAAAAAAAAAAAAAAGCTTTTTCACATGATATGTGTTTAGATTTGAATGCTATTAAAAATAAAATTCCATCCTTGGATCTCTCTGTTTAAAATAAAGGCAACAGTTAAATTAAGAAGAGCATGTAAACATGAAACCAAAGGTTTTGAAAATTGTTTCTACTAAAAGTTTTACTCACCTAACACTTAAGAATCTTTGGTCTCCCAATATATTTTTAGAAAGAGACTTGAATGCCCAATGATATAAAGAGATTTCCTTGTGAGAAAGAATTGTACAATTTCACAGTGCCAATGGTATTAAGATGCCATTTGATGTATACCTCTCAGCAGAAACAAGTGGCATGGCACATATGAGAACAGAGTTCAGGAAATATTTGTTAGAACAGCTTATTTATCTGTGTCTACCCTTACAGTAACAATAAGACAACAAGGTTTTATCTGGATTTCACTGAGTTTATTGTGAGACTTCAATTGAAAGAATTGTACTTTGGAAGAATTCCATTGTAACCATTATAGTACATTAAAAGATCAGCTTTCAGTGCAAAGGATCCCCAAGCACATTGCAAACAAACTGTAAGGTAGGTACCTTTCAAACATATTCTAAAAGCATATGACATCTTACAGGAACAGTAGAAAATGGACTACCTGCTAGAAAATGAAGAAGGAAATAAGTGTATAGTGGATACTCAAACTGGAGCTGTCCAAGACTGTGGAGTTGATGCAGGTTTGATCTGCTCTTCAAATGCCAAAACTTCAAGGAGTTTTCATATTTGGTACTGGGCTCATCTTTTGGGAACAGTTACATGTGCAAATAGTGCAGACCAGCTTTTAAAGGAACCGAATGGACAATGGACTTGATTTTCTTGAGAGTCTCTTCCAACCAAAATGATTCTATGATTCTGTAAGTCTAACTGCAGGTCTTAAGCCTTTCTATAAATGATACAATACACAAATAAATAAGGAAAATATCCTGTTTGAGGTTTGGGGTTAGGGCTTTTCTTTCAGTTTGATGGAAAATTGCTATATGTTTCATGTTTGCTCCATAAAAACTGGAATTTGGGCAAAAATTCAGATGCACTCTGATGAGGATTCCAGCATGACAGAGTTCCTACTCACTGTGGAATACTCTCACCTTGGAGGTAGGATGCCTGGGCAGATAAAACTCAGTGCTAACTGGAGTCAATCTTACATGTTTCTTGCCTGATAAATTGCATGTGGCCTGTCTTATTCCAAGGCGGAGGAAAAATAATTTCATCCTGTAGCGCTCAAGAGACAGGAGATGTGAACCTGTGTTTGAATCCTACAGACGGAAATTAGGTAGGGGCTTAAAGGTAATGAGGAAGGTTGTTCAAAACTAATTAATTCATTCAGTCAATTTCCTCTCTCCCTCCAAGGATTTCTGTAGCTGGCACTGTTACCCACGTACTGACTCATGATCACTGTATTTCCATGAGCTTCTGTTGGTGTTGTCATTTAAATACTGCTATAACTAAGAGGACTACACCATATGGTGGCATTGCTGCACTGGGTACCGTTAAATACAGAAGTGACGTGAATTGCACATATAAAGCTATATTTTTAGTATTCAGCATGACAACGTAGGCCAGATTTTTCCAAAACTCTTGGTTCTCATCAGGGTATCAAAACAAGGGCCAGATCCTCAAGTTTTCAACTGGCAGCTTCTTGTACAGAGACACTAATCATTAGATTTTTCAGAAGAATTTTCAGTCAAAAGTACTATGATCTTTTGATCAGGTTAATCTGCTATGGCAAGTGTTGACATGCTGCAGTTTCCCCATGGAGTGGAGATTTTTATTTTGTATAAATCTAGCAGCTCATGGAGCTATCTGGGCTTGTTCTTCCTTTCTTCATTTAAATCTGCTCAACTACATGGGTTTCTGAAGTCTTTCCTGAATACACAGATCTAAGAGGAGAATCAATTCCATACATGCAAAACCTTCTAAGGGAGCACCAAGACCAATACAATCCCAGTGTGAATGAGATTACAAATTCCTGGCTAGTAGCTCTGGTTATTTCACTTAACTGAGGGATAATTTCGTCAGTAAACATTGTTAAAAATTGAATTCTGTTTGTTTATACATGCAATTACTACATGTATCTAAGCAAGAGAAAACGGATGATTGTGAAATACAATATTTGCCTAGTTGGTGCTTTGAAAGTATGTGATTTTACTTACAAATGTACATGCAAACTTAGTCCTTTTTTATTTTTTAAAAGAAAAAAAAAGAGAATATGACAAGTGAGGGTATTGTAACATTTATGATAAACTTATGATCCTTAGCTGGAAAGGTAATTTCAGAATTTATCAGGATTTTTCAGATCTATCTGATCTCTTTTCTCATAACATCAATAACTGGTTAGGCTACCCATAGTATTTGGTCATAGTATGGCTGACATTTCTGTAATGTGGTGTTACTGTCTTATCCTGAAGCCTTTCTACTAAACAAGTGGAATATTTTTATGTGTTGCTCTGTGTGGCGTGTGATGACTCTAGTCATTTCTCCTCATAGGTACTGTGACTTCTTCATCCCTTGTGTCCTGGCATACACATCAACCCCTACCATTTTCAGAAGGATAGACCTGACATGTGACTTGGAATATCGTAGACTCATACAGAAACTTTTGGGTTGTAAGGGACTTTTAAATACCATCTAGTTCCAACCTCCCCACTGTGGGCAGGGACATGCTTCACTAGATTAGGTTGTTCAAAGCCGCATCCAACCTAACCTTGAACGCTGCCCTCCTTTTTGAACCTGCTGCTGGCTCTTGTATTATGCCTTAGTTCTTATATTGACTGAGCTGTGCTGTACCCCTAGTACTGTCTGCTTTGTCCCCTCCCTTGTCCAACACTGCAGTCAGTTAATGATACCCATCTTGCACACACATGGCTTGTTTTCCCCTAAAGGCATACATGACTTCTTTAAATAGACATACTTTCTTTTGCATTCAATTTTCAGGCATTTCATTTGGGAGATTTCCAGGAATACAGCCCAGAATGGAAGCCATCTTGTATGGCAGTAATTAAAAAGTATCATGATTTTTTTTTTTCCATAAATGACTGTAATTCTAATTACAAGATAGCTGAGACATGCTTAAATATGCTTATTTCCCTCCTTTCTTTCCTAGTTTCTATCTTCTTTCAAGACAATGCAGTATTTCTGACAAATGGAATTAATTTTGAAAATGTGATTGAGGAAAGTGTAACACTGAGGTAATGTTATACTTGATAAAAGAGTTTATCAGACGTGCACAATAATCAGAACCAAAAGAAGAGTGTATATATTCAAAGCATGAGGGAAAATCCTTGAGCAAATCCAAGAAGTGTAACTGACTTCAACAAGACTTTAGAGACTCAGCATGTTAGTCTAGTCTATACACTGTACCTAACAAGTATCAATGTTTGCAATGAGTATTCAAAGGATATTTTTATATCCAAGGCAAGTGTAACTGCAACTTCTCCCCTACAGAGTGTGAAGACAAAAGCTGCAATTCTTCTCCCACTTTTAGGTTTTCCACAGTGGTACAATCCTTTAATGTCCAAGTAGCAGAAAAAAAAGAAAGGAAAGGGACTCCTTGCCTGTTTTTGTAATTTGAATGAAAACCTGTGCAAATAGTAAGCAGTTTACTTTCTTCTGATGGTTCCTGAAAGCAATTTTGATAACCACTAGTTATTGTTTTGTCTTCCTGAACCCAGTGTTAGGAGCAAGCACTATTCATTTTGGTGTTAGTTTTTAATTTGTCCTGGAAACTTCAGGTTTCACAGAAGTGGCACTTAGTCACCATGGAATAATAAGGTACACTTCCGAAACACATTCTTCTCCTTAATCTGAAGATTGTGTGTGATTAAAGCCAAGAAAGGTAGTAAATAGTTGTCTGGGGATATTTTATGCATGTATAAACATGCTTGGTGGAGTGGGAAGTGTTTGGTTTAAGAAATAAGGCTGTCTTTGTCTAAACCCTACCCTGGGGTGTGGTGCAAATAGAGCAAAAAGTAAAAGTAATTATTGTCTTTCACTGATGTAAATAGTGAGTTACATTGTAATCCCTGTGAAACCAGTGAAATGAAAGGAAAATTGCAACATTTCATTTGCTAATATGTTTGTGAAGGATCGTAACTGTACCTGTGCAGCTGAAGGTCATAGCAGTCTAGCCTGCTTCAAAACTTATTTCCTGCTCTTTTGTCTTACAATATGAATCCAAATGATTAATAAGATTCAAGAAAACTATGCACAGAAGCAGTATGAAACATGGGAACTGGGCATATGTGTGCATGTAAAGAAACCAAAAATACAGCTAAGAACTTAAAGGTTTGCATATGCAAATATGTACAGGCTGTGAGTGAGTCTGTGCAAGTTTGCATTAAAACACAGGGTGAAGTATTAGCACACTTGTCCTCTGAGAAAGGCTAACCAGAAATGCAGGCCGTGCAGGCTCTGTTCCCTCTGCTGTCCTGCAGATCTATGGATTGGTTATTAGCAGAGCTAGTCATATTTAGACTTTAGTTCCTCTCTGGCTGGCTGAGAGCAGGTGCTACTGAGACATTTCTTACTCTTTTAAGGTGTCATGTAGCAGCTATCTTTGTTCCCACATCCGTAGGTTTTTGTCATTTTCTTTATAGCCCCACTCCCTGGAGCAAAAAGAATTCATTTTCCTTAAAAAGGAAGTGTCCAATGCTACAAGGACTGTGGAAAAGCTTAAAGACCCAACATAATCGGATTCAAAAACCTCAATGACACAGCATAAGAACCATCATATTTGCTTTCATTAAAAATCTCATGACCTCTTAAACTGGCTTATTATTTTTGAAATATTTTTGAGCCTTACTCAAAATACACTTGAGCTTGCTAGTGCTGGGCTTACTTTCATTTTTGGATCTTTGTATTGTTATGATTCCTGCTGTAGAGGCAACTGAATGAGGAACTACTAAAACCTGTCTACACTGGTCAGCCACCAAGACACAGGCTCTCATAATGTGTGGAGACTGGATGGAGACGTGTTAGCAGGAAGTGAGGACAGTTAATGAGTAAAGGTACTCTTGGTACCAATTTACTAAGCCTATTGAGAACACTCTGTTAAATAGCAGAGACATTTACAACATAATCAAATGATAGCAAAGCATGACTAATGTTCCCAAAATAGGGAGGAAGGTTTTGGTTTCTTCCTTCCCTTCTATTCCATTCCACTACTTTTCACATAAATTCCAGTTCTCTCTTTTTATTTTATTATGTGGAAATAATCTCTGTTCTTGGCTTAGGTTCTATTAGTGAAGGTTTGGAGTGGTTAATGGAATAATGGGGAAGAAATTTTAAAAGTTCAAGAATATTTTTTGAAAGAACCTCCACTTCGAACTGGGGTAAATTTACCAAACGTAAGGACAGAAAAAATGCCATACTGAGTCAGAGCATTAGCCCAATCAGGCCAGTACTCTGTCTTTAACAGAGGCAATAAGAGGTGCTATTTTGGGAAAGCAGTGATGATAAGCTGCAGTTCCTTCCTCTTAGTGACTTCCAGCATCCAAAATCTCTGTATTATTAAAGTTAGAGAGCGTGTCCCTGCCTATTGATTTTACTATTTGTCCCTAGACAGGATTTCCATAACTTTCCTTATGATTCATTTATGATCCTGCTGATATTGTCTCCACAACCTCCTGTTGCAAGAGTTTCTAAAAGTCCTCTATCCACTGTGTAAAAAGGTGACTTCTATTTATTGTCTGGTTTAAACTTACTTTCTATTGGCTTCAGTTACTGCTCACTCATCTAGTGGGGTTTGGTGAATAACAGTTCCACATATACCTTATTCATCACCTTGTAGATTTTGCAAACCTTGGTCGTACCCTGTTTTCTTCTTTCCAGACTGAAGAGTCACAGAGTTCTTAGTGTCTCTTTGTCAGACAATTGCTTTACCCCCTGACTCAGTTGCCCTTCTCTGTACTTTTTCTAACTCTACTAACTTTTCTGAGATGCAGAGATCAGAACTACACATGGTACTCAGGATATGGGCACATCAGTTTTTCAAATAGTAGCAAAATAATGTTTTTTGTTTTGTACTCAATACTGTTCGTGATGATGCCATTCCTTGTTGAACAGATAATTACAGGCAGCTGTCAATGATGAATGAAATCTCTCTCCTGAGTTGTACCTGCTATTCTGAGCTCAGCATCACATAAACATGACTTGGATTATTTTTCCTGCCTTACAATTATGTGGTCTAAAGCTTATTTGTTGTTTTTTCTTTTTTTTTCTCTTCTCACTCACTGAGGTCCTTTTGATGATCTTCACCATGACCATGGTATTTGACTTCCCAAAATAACTTGTTCTCATCTGTGAAACTGGAGATTTCACAATTCACTCCCTTTTCCAGATTACTGATGAAGATATTGAATAAAACTGTTCCCAATACAGGGTAATTAATGACCCCTCTACCAACTCTTCAAAAGTGACCATTGAGTTGTTTTCTACATAACCATCTTTCAATCCACAAAAGAACTTTTTATTCAACCTTAAAGCCACTCATTTTCTTCTAGAGCCTTTGGTTAAAAAAATCTGTCAGAAGCTTTTATAAAATCCAAATGTACTTATTCCTCTATTCCCCTTATCCACCCATTCACTGGCACAACCAGTAAACTAGAACTGTGAGAACTCCACCAGGCTAGTGAGGTAGGACTTAGCCTTACTGGAACCTTCCCAATAAATCATCATTATTCATGTGCTCAGTGACCTTTTATTTATCACAGACTCTATGGCCTTGTCGGGGCGGAGGGCATATTCACCAGATTGTAGGTCCCAGGACCTGCCCATCTAGTCACCTCTTTGAGGATGAGATTGCTAAACTGGCACTCCTCTGACACAGTAGGCTGCACATCTTTAATAAGATGCTCTTTTAATTCTCTTATTCCTCTTAATTTTTTGTTTATTTTTTTACTTGCTTTTCTTCTCCTTTGTGCAGCCCCCCCATTTTTTAACTGCTTTTCCCTAAGATACTAACCTTTTTCATTTCCCATCATTTGCTATGATAGCATTTCCCTTGAGCCCTGAAGAGATTTCATTTGATGACTTCATTTTCTCCTGGAATTGCAGTACACAGTTTAACAGGGCTTGCAATACATACTCCAGGCTCTTTCTTGTTGAACTATTCCTTACAGGATATTTTGGTCAGCTTGTTGAGGTCTTTTTAGTGTTTGGTTTTTTTTTTACTTTTTTTTTTTTCTTTTACTAAGTGTCTCTTTTTTATTTTAGTGCTCTTTCTTGAAACTGAATGTCTGTCTGCTGGATTTATTTGTCTTTTTCTCTCATGATACAAAAATTAACTTCAACTATATTATTATCATGGTTACAGAGCAGCTCACCTATCAATAACTCTTGAGCGAGTTCTTGTGCATCTCTCAAAACCAATTTCAGGGTAGTATCTGGATTTTTTCCCAAGGTTCTAAGACAAGCTGATGTAGGAAGCAGATGGTTTTGGATTCAAAATTTTCTTTCTATATCTCATCTTGATGAGGCACTGAACTATAGCTAGATAGTTAAAATACTATCATTTTACCTATCTTAACTACAGATTCTTCGGTTTCATTTTGTTATCATGACTAGGGTGGAGGGCTTGGTAATAAAATCCTAATGCTACATTTTTGTAACAGTACAGAAGTGCTGGATTTCACCCACATAGAATCTTCAGTGTTCTTGTTTTCCCAGAATATTATACTGTATTTGAACTCACCATTATCCTTCCTATACTGTGCCTCTCCCACACCCTAATATTCTCACTGTACTTCCTAAAAAATTGATGTCCTAGCATCATAATAACCTTGTTTATCTCACTTCAACCAGTTTCTGTGATGTGTCTTCTGTTAATTTGCCACTGGTACAGCTATTCAAATTTTTCTCTTATTTGTTAGGCTTCTATTATTGCTGTAGAAGCATCTGTAACTTTTATCCTTGCTCAGTATTGCACATACTATTTAATTTTAACTGTAAGCAATCTGATTTGTATTCTCTGTTTATTACAGTTCTTTATTGATGTCCTTCCTGGCCTTTTTGAGGTGCATTGAACATTAGCCACATCATCTTTGAGGGTTACATCAGACTGAACCAAGCATTCCTCAATGCCTGTCAGCTTTCCCTCTGCTTCTAGTTTAGATAATCCTCTATGATCATTTTAATTTTCAGTGCCAGAAGCCAGGTTCCTTTTTGGTTAAAGTAAAACCCATTTTTCTAGGGTACAAGTTTCTCAAAACATACCCATTCCTAGCACAAACAAATCCCTCTCTTCTACACCTTTAAGTCAACCATGCCCTGAGGCTCTGGACTTCTGCCCATCTTGTGGACCTAATACCGGAATTGGCAATATTTCAGAGCAGAGAGGTCACAGAGGCCAGTCTTCTGCCCAGCAGCACACATTTACCATAAAGGCTGTTTCTCCTGCACTTCCTCATGTCAGTGGTACCAACAAGCCTAGTCAAAATAAACCAAGACCTTGTGAGGTCTGCTGCCTTTGCACCCTACAGACAAAATACTGTGTGATAGCCTCCATTGCTGTAAACTCAGCTATCCACACGCCTATGAAGCAAGTCTTCTGCTCCCACCACCTGCTTCTCTCAGCCCTGAAGGCCCCCCCCAAATGCAGGAGCACCTGCAGCACAGGAAGACACTGTGGCACCAGCTGGGTGTGGGATCTGATCTGAGAGCCCTCTTGCCCTGAGGCTGGCATCCTCCACAGCAACATGAGGCTCTGAGTGGAAGCAGAGATGTCCCCGTGGGTCTCATTTGTGAACCTCTCCGACTCTTGTAACTGCTTCTGTTCAGCTTATCTCAGCTCAGGAGAACAGCCCTATTCTCTTGGGGCCAAGGGGACTGTGCGTCACATCCATACGTAAAACTTGTCCCCTGGGAAGATATTCTCATCCTTTGTAACCCCTGCAATGGATGAGGGAGCCCCCAGCCTATTGCTGGGCTTCTACTTACACCTTGAGCTCAAAGCATGGCTGTTACCATACAGCAATTTAGCTTCTCTTCTGACTAGATGTTGAAGATTATCTTCCCTTCTTGATTGATTTTACCCTTATTTTATTAAACTAGTTAGCAACAAAGTCAAATCTGGCCTAACTGTGACCCACCCTCCTTACTTGCCTTCCAGCAGTCATTCTGACATGTTGTCAGAATTGCTGAAGGGACTGCCATTGATCTCTTCATTTCACTATCATTTAAAGAGGCAAATTGGTGTAAAATGCTTCCTCATCCTAATGTGAAAAGATTTTATTTCCATATATTTGCATGGGTTTGCACAATTAGTCCAAATTTAAAGAATTACTGAATTACACCTAGGGTATTTACATCCTTTTTTTTTTCTGATTTTTGTTCTCATCTTATTTTCTCCATGAATTTATTCTCCAGCAGACTGATTTAAAAAAAAAAAATAAAATAAAATAAAATCTGATTTGGTTTTAACATATATTAAGAGTATGGAGCAGAAGAAGTTGGCAAACATGACATCCATCTACAAGAAGGGCCAAAAGGAGGATCCAGGGAACTACAGACCTGTCAGTCTAACCTTGGTACCAGGAAAGATCATGGAGCAGATCACCCAGAGTGATATCACACAGCACATACAAGAAAAACAAGCAATCAGACCCAGTCAACGTGGGTTTATGAAAGGCAGGTTCTGTTTGACCAACCTGATCTCCTTCTATGACAAGGTGACCCACTTAGCAGATGAGGGAAAAGTTGTGGATGTCGTGTACTTAGACTTCAGTAAAGCCTTGACACCATATGCCACAACATTCTCCTAGAGAAACAGGCAGCTCATGGCCTGGATGTGTGTACTCTGTGATGGATAAAGAACTGGCTGGAGGTCCAGGCCCAAAGAGTTGTGGTGAATGGAGCCAAATCCAGTTGGTGGCCGGTCACGAGTGGTGTTCCCCAGGGCTCAGTACTGGAACCAGTTCTGTTTAATCTCTTTATCAATGATCTGGATGAGGGGATTGAGTGCACCCTCAGTAAGTCTGCAGATAAAACCAAATTGGGTGGGAGTGTTGATCTGCTGGAGGATGGGAAGGCCACACAGAGGGATCTGGAGCAGCTAGATCATTGGGCTGAAGCCAGTTGTATGAGGTTGAACAAGGCCAAGTGCCGGGTCCTGCACTTGGGTCACAACAGCCCCAGGCAGCGCTACAGGCTTGAGGAAGAGTGGCTGGAAAGTGCCTGGCAGAGAGGGATCTGGGGCTGTTGATTGACAACAGGCTGAACATGAGCCAGCACTGTGCCCAGGTGGCCAAAAAGGCCAACAGCATCCTGGATTGTATCAGGAACAGTGTGGCCAGCAGGACTGGAGAAGTGAGTGTGCCACTGTACTTGACACTGGAGAGGCACCGCCTTGAATCCTGTGTTCAGCTTTGGGCCCCTCATCATAAGAAGGACACTGAGGTACTAGAGAGAGTGCAGAGGAGGCGATGAAGCTGGTGAGGGGCCTGGAGCACAAGTGTGATGAGGAGCGGCTGAGGGAGCTGGGGCTGTTTGGCCTGGAGAAAAGGAGGCTGAGGGGAGACCTTATCGCTGTCTGCAACTGCCTGAAAGGAGGTTGTAGCATTGGGGGGCTTGGTCTCTTCTCCCGAGTAGCAAGAGACAGGACAAGAGGAAATGGCCGCAAGTTGCACTGGAGGAGGTTTAGATTGGATATTAGGAAAAAATACTTCACAGAAAGGGTTGTCAGGCTTTGGAACAGGCTGCCCAGGGATGTGTTGGCATCAGCATCTCTGAAGGTATTTAAAAGGAATTTTAGGTGTGGTTCTTAGGGACATGGTTTAGTGCTGGAGTTAGGTAGTTGGACTCAATGATCTTGAGGGTCTCTTCCAACCAAAATGATTCTATGATTCTATGACTTTTTAATTCCATTTAATTAATTTAGCCTTTGATGTTACATGATTTCTGTGAATTTGCATTGGTCTGACTTGGAACAGGTTATTTTTTTTAACTATATGAATGGTTTATACATTTCATTCATGGCTGTATCTTCAACTGCAAGAAACTGATATCTTGTCATTACACAATTGTTGCTCACTAAGGATTTGGCTCTGTAATTTTAAATGAAAGGTCTCCACCAATGACAGAAAGCCACTTCAAGTCAAACATAAATCATCTGCCGCTGAAGTATTTTACCAGCCAAAAGAATGTAGCTTGAGGCTTTCACTTTCAGGTCTACACAATGGCTCAGATATCTAAAAGGTGTCTAGTCAAAACCAGATATCTAACCTTACTTCATAGTAATGGTGACAAATATTCAGGATTAATTGTCTTCTGGAATTTCTGGATTTAAATGTTTAGCTCAAGGAAAAAAGGAAAAGGAAACTGGCAATAACTCCAGACCTGTTAGAGCAATGTAAGAAATGAAGGGAACTAAAAGCATCATGCTAGAGATCGTATCTGCAAATAGAGAGAACTGCTGCACTGAATTCAGATGATGAAAAAGAATAAGAAAGAATGGGGTACTAAAGATAAAGTTCAGATCATCAGATCATGGCTATAGCAATTTTCTTTCTTAAAGGACCATGGCAGTCTACACCATATCTAACTAGAGGAAAAAAAAAAAAAAAAAAAAGAGAAGAAAGAAAAAAGGGGAAAAAGGGGAGAGGAGAGGAAAGGGGGGAGAGCAGGAGACAAAAAGAAATGACAGAATTTTGTAATTATATGGCACAATTAAAAATTTTCAGTTTTCAAGTGCTACCCCCTGGGTGATGGCTATTAAGGATGACTACATCCTAAGGCAAATCCTACAAAGTTCCTATCTCAGGTCAACAGCTTGAACAAAATAATTTTAATATCTACCTTTCTTCTGCAGGCTGAGATTTTGGTTCTATAATTCCCTTAAAAAGCTCTTCAGCAGTAAGAAAAAAACACTTCAGGACAATGACAAATCAGTGCTGATGCACTTTTTTAGTAGTTGTATTATCTTTCTCTGACACTTCACATTTGCTCTGAGTTCACAGCTCAACACACTCAGAGAAAAATTTGGAATATATTTCAAGACTCAACAGAGTCTGACTTTGAGTAGTTGTAATTTCAGGCATGTAAGCATGAGGTAAAAACATCAACATTTTTCGTGACTAGCCTTTAGTAACTTGAAGCAGCTCCACAGGGATCAAAGACTGCAATGAAGAGAGAGTCACTAGGGATGGCCAGCTCTCTGGAGATGGCACTGACCTCACTCTACATTATCTCCAGTCAGTACAATACAGAAAAAAAAAGCTTTGGGGACTGTGGAGAATAGCTTCAGGAACTCTGCATGGAAATTCAGGGAAGAAAACAGACATGAGGAATACAAAGGGAAATCAAGAAAATGAAAAGAAGGTGTCTAAATATCCCCAAAGAGCAAAATCATCCCCTGACACAGACCTGAAATGCCCTTGACATTTGCAGAACTGTCAATTCCTGTCCCATGCTGATATTCCTTTTCCATTATTTGCAGTTTTCCTCAAGAAAATTTTGGATAAAGATTTTAGGAACTTCCATGTTCAGAAAGTGTGGAATTACTTGATCCCATAGATACAGTCATTACATAGAGGCCAATGAGGGAGAGAACAGTCATTAAAAGAGGACACTTAAGTGTGTATTTGCTAGTGTAAACAGGAAATCAACATTTCTACATTCATTACAGCTGTAGTGTGTGTTTTTATTGCTGCTGCAATGTAAAAACACAATTAAGACAGCCTGCCACGATTTCCTGAGAATAAATGTTCAAATATATACTTTAACTAGATGCTTTTAATTTTTAAGACACTATAAGGCATCTTAGGTTACATTAAAAATACTCAGAGATTTCCAACATGAGGTTTAAAAAGATGAGCAAAGTAGTCTATAAATGTAATCAGGCTCAAAACTGAGTGGGGATCAAAATGAACTTCCATCTGAACATTTCACATAAAGGCATAAAAAAACAACCAACCAACCAACCAAAAAACATTAATTCCACTATTTATTCCTGAGAGTTACAAAAAAGCCTTGAAGTCTTTTAGCTAAAGATTAAATTAAGGACTAATGTAGTGCTGACAGGGAATAATCTCTCTTGCTCATTTAGAAAAAGGTCTCTTCTATTGATGCTTCTTGCACTACCAGAGAATAGGAGAGGAAATATTGTTCCTCTACCTCACCATTTTCTGCTGAGAACATGAAGAACAGAGGGGAACAAGGTAAGAGTCATCACATGGGTGGCCATTGCCCAGCAGATAACCTTTCCTCCAGCACTACAGCAAAGCAGAAGGAAGCAGGAACACAGTGTCAATCCACCCTGAGGTCATGAACATGGGAGTTGCCCTTCACACAGCGCAGGAGCAAAAGTGTCACAGTTTTGCTTGGGAGGAGTGTTTCCTGAATAAGCTGCATAAATCTGCAGTCTTAGAAGGGCTAAAGTAAGAACACAGCTGCATTGTATTTGGAGGAAAGTTTTGGTTGTTTTGGTTTGTTTTTGTTTTTTTTTTTTTTTTTTAATTATAAAAAAAAAGAAAAAGCTGGCTGTACAATTGAATTGGAAACTACAGCCACTTTGTTTTTCCTTTGAATCTCAAAACACACTTGATTGATACAGGAGACCGGAAAGTTGATCAGAGTCAGAGCATCAGTTCATATAACGGGGTAGAGAGGAGGGCTGGAAGAGAGAGTTCCCTTTTTTGCTCAATTAAAATTTCAGTCCAGTCTATATCTCCAAGATCCTTGGGATTAGTTTCACTATCAGATTACTACTGTATTTTCTTCTAAAAGAGAAATCACAAGGTAAAAAGAAATAATATTCTCTGCAGAAAAGAGGCTCTTTCCCCTCTTTTCTCTTCAAACAAGATGAGTAAATGGATTTAGGTTTTTAAATAATACAGAGGGAATAGAATGAGCATTTTCTAGGGCAAAGACTATATCACTGAAAGGAGTCCACTGGCTAGAAGCAAAATGGTGTGAGGAGGAAAGCATGAGTTTCATTATCTAAACCCTGAATCAAAATGGGCTGGAATCTGGCATCCATCTATACACTGAATGGTTCCCTAAGGAACAGTCCTATACTGAAGTAAGGTGAAATAGGGCAGCACCAGCTACTAAAATGGAGCTTGCGCAATGAATAATTCTTAATTCTTAAGAAAGCTGCCTGCTGTTGGGGAGAGAATGGTGTGTTCTTGGTATTATTTTTTAAAAATAAATGAAAAAAATTGAAACAACACATTTTCCCTTCAAGAAAAGTCTGCACATATATGACTCATATACTATAGCAGAAAAATAAGGGATTTTCTTTTCCTACTTTAAGTTTTGGTGTGAAAAATTTAGCTGAATGAGAGAGTAATTTTTTCCAAATTCCATACAGAGCTTTTGCCAATGATTTTTCCTGATGATATCTAATAAGGAAATTACAATAAGAATGGTGAGCATGGAATAATATATAATGAACTAATAGTAATTTATTATCCTTGGCATTAATATAATGTCACTTTACTTTGTTAGTAGAACTGTTTTTTTTGTTATGCTAAGACAAACAACAAGTTCATCAGGTAAAGTTCTGAATACAAACAGCAGATATTTGGTGAAAAAAATTCCAGGAATTTAAAGGCATGCATGAGGCTGAATCTGAAAGTATTTAGACTGCTGGGGGAGCAAAAGCAAACCAAAAGCAGAAACTGAGGCAAATCTTCTATGCAAAGAGCAAAGAAGAGCAAAAAGGTGTCTCTGCAAATTCTCATTGATTCAAGTCAGGATGAACTGGTACCCTTTGATGGATAATGATCTGAACAGAAGACTGCAAGAACAGAACAAAAGGAAATAAGTAAAAATATCAGCCTTTGAAATCATCAAAACACACGCTCAGGACAAATATACTACTGATCCCAGCAAATGCTGAGGTGGTGGAAAATACAACCAAATTTATAAGGGTATGTCTCCAAGGACATCTGCATTTTCTTCCAAGAAGAACAAGATTTTATCCAAACAGGACTTGAAAAGCTTTGTAGGCAAGATAGAAATATGCTAGTAATCAGAGTTTAAATTAAATCATAAAATGAAGTGGATTAGAATTTCTGACAAAAGTACTAATTGTCTTGTGATACAGCACTAAAAATGCCTAGACCTAAATGTTTCTAAAAAAGAAAATTCTTAACTTTGAAATTTGTTTCCACCTCATATCAGTCAGGTCCACTGAAATACAAGAGTCTAATTTTCCTAAGGAGAAGTGTAATGTGGATTTATGGTTTTAACAACGTGGAAGAAAAAAACAAAAACAAAACAAAACAAAAACAAAACAACAACAACAACTCAAACAAACAAAACCCAAAAACACACGACCACACAAAACAACTCTCTTTTTACCATCAAAAATGTAAATGGATCTGGCTTTTGATTCTCATCCAAGTTCATCTGTATTCTCTTCCCAACATAAATCACTGATTTTGCATGTGGATTGTGGACTACACAAAAATAATGTGTTCATTCATAACATTAAATTTTCACTTGGGAATTACTTGGAAATTGACTGCTTCAAAGTGGCTGATCTCAACTATTTTTCTATATAACTCTTCTTGGACAGATTTGTATTTTCAAGGATACTCTCTTATTGATTTAATTTAATTTAAATTGGGAATTAGCTCTAAAACAAGAGTTTTCCTTCAACCACACAGTCCTCATTAACCATATAAACATATACATAAACATATACAAAGGTATGTTGAGAGTATGACAATTACATTTCTTTCATGTCTTCTCTCTTTTTTAGGTGTCCTAGCCTCCTAGAAAGCTTGGCTTATTTTTTAAACCCTTCCTTAAATGTTTAAATATATCAGGTCATAACACTAAATCTATTAGACTGGCAGGGACGTGAAAATGCATTTATACAGATCAGGATAAATATTGGTACTTAAAACAAGAAAGTTTACTACATCTAGTGCTAACAACTAATCAATATCTATTTAAAGGCTTAGCATAAAGAAAAGCAGAAGCATACCATATGGAAACAGATGCTGGTAATTAATTTGTAAATGTTTTGAAAGATTTGCAAGGAATTAAAACCCAACAACAACAAAACATCACCCTTAATGTACATAAACTGTTCACAATATATCTTCACTCACTACTGCACACCAGTTTGTGATATTTTGAACTTTACGGCTATTGCCACCAAGATTTTGGTCCTATATTCAGAGAACTCAGTGTAGAGATACCAAGATTACTTTAATGTGCACAGTCTATCAGTAATCCCAGAAGAAACGTTCTGTAGATCTGCACCTGAATGTAAAGACACTCTCCTCAAGGCCGCTGGTCTCAAACTTTGCCTGCTGTGTTCACTACAGGCAAATAAGAGATTTGGTGCAGCATCTGCCATACAAGTAATTATGCCTTCAGACAATTCTCCTGTGCTCAAACATGAAATTTAAGACAGCGAAACCTAATCTGACCCCACAGCCTCCCAAGTTATTTTTCTCTTGTGCATAATTACTAGTAAGGCTGGAAAGAGACTGACTTGACTAGATTTGAGCATAGCCACTGAGACCATTCCTCAGTCCTGCCCACGGGTGCATTAGATCTGGTGCAAACTGTTCATTTACAAATATATTTGCATATGCATGTTCTATATATGTATATGCTTGTATTCTGAACACAGTTAAGAAAATTGTAACCAGGTTCACAGATTTTGACCACGATATAAACAAATAGTTGGTGATAATTAATTTTAAATGCACAGCACATTCTGATAAAGACGCAAAGAATAAATCAGTGGGTAGAAGAGAAAACACAGATGATAATCCAAGTAATCCAGTGTGTTAGGTCAGAGTTCTAGGTTGCTGTATGTTGTAAATTCATGAGGGGGAGGAATATAGTGACAGGCAGTCTTTAGGCCTTAATTAATGTCATGAGGATGATAGATCTGCAGTGCCTTCATTTCATTTCATACAAATGACTACGCAAGTCACCTTTGTTATCTGCTAACTGCTCTGTGGGAAGAAAGAAAACAGTCACAGACAGGGCATTATAATCCAAAAGAAAAGGTCTTAGACCATCATTTCCAAAGATATCTAAAGTAACTAAAATGTTTAAATCCCTAAGGATTTCAATATGATTTAGATAAGTACATCTTTCAGTTGTACTGAAAGTCTCAGCTGCAGCACTTATTTTCTTCTAGGCTACACTATCAGTTTAAGAAATAAGCATTAATATTCATGGTGTTAAAATTCCAGTCTCATTTCTAATGGTCCTATTAAAATCGCATTGGTATTTATTTTAAGAAATTGTGGATAATATATGACCCTCTGATGGCTTTAGCACGCAGGTTTCTTTCTCTTTTCATCACCCAGCTGAACACTTAGTTAAGAAACCACATCTTATTGGCTTTCGTGCTTGTAAATTATTTTTATTGACAAGACTTTTTTACGAAGAGACAAATGATCTTTTTTCCAGTGAATAGTGTTCCACGGGGCATAGCTAATTTTTATATAAATTGTAAGAACTTGTGAAAGCCATGTGATTTTACGACAGACAGATCTTGAGATCAAAGATGGTATGCCAGGCCTCCACAGGAGATGGATCTAACAGGATTTAATCATCTGGAATAAGTCTATCATGTCCTGATTTGCCCTGCTCTCCAGACAAATTAAAAAAAAAAAAAAAAAAGAACTAATGTGGCTGTTTCAGGTACACGTTACTTGAAGTTTCTAAATTTGAATCCGGACTTTACAATGAAATAGAAAGAGGTACTTTCATCACTACAGAGCTACCACAGTGGAGCAAAGAGGCTCAATGGGGCCAACACTGAGGCTGTAAAGCCACACATGGTGATGTGCAGCTGACACCACAGCCTCACAGCCTCCACTCTCCTTTTCTGCTTATCCTGTAGCCGCTGCAGGAGAGCAGCTGCATGGGGTTCATATGACTGGCTGAAATGTCTCAGCGTGTGCATCACAGGGTGCAAAACATGGCTGTTCAGGAGCTGCTTCTCCCCCATTCAGTGGCGGTTCTGCAGGAGCTGCTCTCTGCAGGAAAAGGGCAGGGCTGCAGCTGGGTCTGCCCGTGACATCTCTCATCCCAGATGTGCCAGCACAGTTGAGCTCACACCCTCACCCATGACGAACACTCATCCGTGCTTGTCAGGAGCTTCAGAAAATAAACAATTACACCTGTTAGATGTCAACATTATCACATGCAATCTCCTGTTAAATGGTACAGGTCTTTTGTTCAATTATTTAATCAATGTGTTTGTCCGGCTCTACATCTGATGCAAAAATTACGTCACTGAATACACATGGAAATGTATCTCACGTATTCAGTATAGCTTAACATTAGCATTAGCATTTAATATTAGCTAATTCCACTTTGAAAACAAAACATTAAACCTTTGGAACTAAAATTCTTATTAAATATCAGACCAATTTTATCTGCATGGTAGTCACAAGGGGCAAAGGTGGTAGTAACAGAACAAGCCAGGAGATTTAAAGGTTCAGAATCATTAATTTTCTGTACTACCTATTTTTCAAGAGATCCTAGCTTTAGTGGCCCATCTCATAGCCCTTAGTCAGTTATTTTTTACTGAATGTTAATCCTACTGGAGGCTGAGATTTTGCTACAGTTCATGTTCAGGATCTAAATCCAAGCTGGGGTCTCAAAAATTTGCTACTATGATGCAAACAGATAGTAATTGTTTTAAAATCAGGATCACAAATGTTTCAATCCTTCGTGTACATGCCACAAGGTGAGAACATATTGCATCATGGAGTATATAATGGAGGATCTACCAGAAGGTTGTAAATTACCTTGAAATGTCAGAGCCACAGGCTTATCCTGCGCACCTGTGCAGGAAGGAAATTCACACTTTGCACCAAGCCCATGAATTGATCAACTTCACCAGCACATTACTAAACCCTGTGTCTCTAAAAAAACCCCAATCACTCAATCTCTTGACCTAGCATTCAATGACAGCAGTATAAAAGCTGGGCTAGATTCAGTAAGGTCATATCTGTACTTACTGCTTTAAATAATCATGATCTAGTGTGGTCCCAGTCCTGCAACATTTCTCCTCATATCAGCTATTTTTCACCCTGTGCGAAAACTGAACAGTGTGTCCTGTCTATAGGGGCTGACATTCGTAGCCAACTACAGAAGATAAGAGAGGGTCAGATGACCGGGTACCAGGAAACAGTGAGATAATCATGGTCAGCAAGATAAGAAGACACTCGTAGCCAATTGCCCACAAGCTTTTAAGTATCAGTTTCCCTTGCTGAAGAACACAAAGTGCTGAAGGAGTGATCTGAGAGATGATAAGGACGTATTTTTGTCAATACTCAAGGAGGGGGAAGAGTTGTCTGAGACATGTAGATGCATGCTTGAAAATAGAACAGGAGAGAAAAGGAAGTGGCAGCAGAGGTGGATTGCAAACTGGGAGTCAACAGCTTGACATGGCTTGAGAACCAGAGGAAAGGAGGAAAGCAGGGAAAGGAAAAACAGTCCCTTCTGTTCAATACAGTGGAAGAGAGTACCTGAGAAATTACTTGTATTATCATGGTATTTAAGGAAAGTGGAACCAATAAGTTGAAGAGGATGGGCTGGATTTAGAGAAGGAAGGCCTGACACTAAGCACTGTTGCAAGATGATAGCAGGTGTCTATTTCTAACCACAATCTCTTTAAGGCTTTATAACATGGGAATGTGAAAGTATATTCCTCAGTCTCTTAAATCTTAAAAATTTAAGATATTCAATGTGGAGCTACTGATGCCTCTCTAGTTGACAAAAGTCCCTTTAGTGTAGGAAGATCTTTCTTCCTAAAGCAAGGTACATAATCTTTTAAGTGTGTGACATTCAGCATGGAAAGTGCCTCAGCAGGCAAGTCTTGATCCTACTCCATGGAATTCGACTACAATATCAAATGCAGGACCAAAATACCTTGGTTCAACAATGCTTCATCTCTCTCTCATGGGTGCTTCATCATCTATGCCATCTTTTCACTCTGTTTTAAACCCAGAACTGAACTTTGTGCTTATATTTTGTCATGGTCTCCCATTCAGGTTCAGAAAAACCTAACTGAAGGCCACAATGCCCTCAGCCTAGATACTGGTCTCCATAGCACCTGATGAGCTGGGATGCAGTTTGCATAAGGGGCAATCTGCACCACACAACCCAAAGCACCACTCCAGAACGATTTTCCTACGTGTTCCTCAGACTGTGGTCTGATTTTGTGTTGTGACATGGTGGTCTTCACTGCAATACCTGCTTAAGAAATGCCTTCCCTATCTCCTCACTGCTAGGTGGTCTCCTTTCATGGCAGCATTGAACCCCTGAACTCTGTCAACTTGTTTGCACAGGTTTGCTATGAACCTGATCACTGAGCCAGATTTATAATCCTGTTCACAGCAGTTTTTGTAAGTACTTCTTAAAGGAGGGCACTTTGGCACATGGAGGAGACCAAACATAAAGAACAGGGACAGTGGCTTCAAAGAGGCCAGTATCACCACTGAAGACTCACCCTTTACTTAAGCTGATTCTGGATCTGAGTAAAAGCAAGAAGAATTCTTCTCTTCCTCCCTTCCTAGGTAAATGACTTGCATCAAAGTCAGGAACAGAATAGGGCAGGACGGCCCTATATTTTGGTGTATTTTTTCCAGAGCATCTCAGAGCTGTGCCTGAATATCGCTGCTACCTCTTCACCTTGCTACATGCAGTAACTGTGACTGTAGCACCAATGGAGTTACCAGCCACCAAGTATTAATGGATGACAGGTGAGGTCTAAACTAGACCTGTGTTACTTTGCGTCTTGGGTGGAATTAAGCATTTGAATACAAGAGACACGGATTTTCTGTCTCACAAAGGACCTAGATTCGAGCTGAAAACTTGTCCTGGACCTACAGTTTTAGTACTGACTTCAACTAAAGTTGTCACCACCTAGACAGTGATGAACATGTAGGCGATCAAACCTGCTTGCAACCCACACAGTCTCTTCACACCTAGGTTGCCACAGGCACTCAGTCCTGGAAGCATGTTCTGAGACTGGCTAACATGCCCCAGCAGCACTTCACTGCCAGATGCAGGCAACACATGGCTGAAAGAGCTAGAGATTAGTTCTATTTCTTGTATAATTTCTTACTGCTAGAAAAAGTCACACAGGAAGTTACAGTCCTAGATTCAGAGCTCTCTGAACTCAGAGGCTATCCAAATCTATTTGGCCTCTGCCACAAGGTCACAAACTTCTGAACAAAGGCCAGAGTATTCCCAAGACGCTCTCAGACCCAGCAAGAAAGTAGGAGAGAAAGTCAATGTCATATTGTTTGTCTTTGCACTAGCAGCAATATTCTGTCAGCCACCAGCCACAAGTAAAAAAGCTCAGAACAGTCTCTGACTTTCAGTGATCAAAATCCTAGTGTACCCATGTAAATTCTGCTACAGAGAAACTAGTAAATAGGACACCTATAATGTCAAATAACTGGAAAAATGTCTCTATTTCTCAAAGACATATTGTAGATAGAGTCGAGTCACATTAAATATCTGATATGTCCTAGTCAGAAATATTTCTTTTTGAAGCATTTGGTATTTTGGAGAATAGGTGAAGAAACATTGAGTGAAAATAGGGAAAGATGTTGAAGAGAGAAAATAACATTTTTAAACACATGGAGAGAGAGAGGTAGATATGTGTGTGTGTGCGCACACCTGTGTATATGCATGTACACATAAGATCATCAAATTTTGTCCATCCCTGGCTGTGAAGGAAAAGTAGATGTAGTTGTGGAATTCAAAGACATTATTCTTTGAACCTGAGTTCACATCACTTGCACTACACCTGAAACAAGCGCAATATATAACAGGGAACATGTTACTTTAACAAGCAGCAGTAGAAAATTCTCTCTCAAATACAGCATATTTGCTTTACTTCCTTTCACTTCTATTCAACTCCATGGAGCTATCTACTTCCTGACTTTAATTCTCTAAAATTGTGCCAAATGTGTTCAAGATTTTTACTTTAGCATATCACAATAGGATCTTTCCACCTCATGAAAACATACAGTCAATAAAGCTCCTTCCCCTTCATTTCCTGAGCTACTGGCAAAAGCAATTTCATTTTCAGGATGTTAACATTATTATTTTTGGCTAAGAAAATAGTAATTCATCATAAAAATGCTGATAATGTATCAGCAAAAAAATGTTTTGGTTGTGGTTGCTATCTACAAACACAAATTCATACGTAGCTTTTTGCAAATTAAGGCACGCTGTCAAGGAGAGTAACAATAAAATAACTGCTGAAGAAAGCTGTGAATAACGGGACAAAGTGAAACCCAAATTAACCAGAAAACTATATTTGATTCTAACACATCAAACTAACAAGATGCAATCTCAATTTTATATCTAATTGTTACTTTTGGGATACATGCTGGAGTTTTCTTATCTTTGTATTATTGCATTGTCTGGTATTTCAGTGGTGCACAGTGGAGTTGCTCAGTGGACTGGAGAAAGAATACCTGTATGGAGACCCACCTAACCCAGATTCCTGCTCCCTTTCTTCAGGTCAGACGCCTGTTGCAGCACATATACGAAGCCGACATCCAACCTTCCTTCTGCAGAAGACACTAAGCAAAAAATTTACAGAAGGGTTTTTGCAGGTCTACATCTCATCCTCACCTGGGGTGCAGATACAGTTGAACCTCACTCCAGGTCTGAGACATTCAGAAGTATCTCTGGTTTCCACCACTCAGGAATAGCTTGAAAATGCTTTTAAACTCTTAAACACAGCATTCCTGAGGAAACATGCTCTTCCAAAACTCGCGAATTGCAAGAAATCCAAACAATCAAGGAATTTTCCAAGCAACGGTACTACTGTTTCCATTCTTTCAGTTCAGGGTAATCATAATAATACAACTTTTATCCAGCAGCTCTAATTACATTACAAAAAAACAGTAGATAGACTTTAAATATATGAGGGAATGAATGAACAGAAAATGTAGTTTGTTTGATTTTTTTTTTGTTTTATTTCTAAATACCTCAAATTCTATTTTACCCAGGGAATATTCTGTTGTTTTTTTGTTAACTAACACTTCCTGTTTTCTCACAAATACTAAACAAAACCATTCTGATCATTTAGTTACAGTCATCTCAGCCTTGGTAGATAATTTCCTACAGAAATATTAGTGAGTTTTAATTACAATAAGAAAAGCTGTGAAACTTCTGAAAGCTTATATATAATCTGGCCAGAGAGTTAAGCAATTGTGCTTTCTTTAGGAACTTTGCAAACCTTGACCTTCTTTTCCATTCCTCTGATTTAGGGTGTTGGGTATTTTTTCCGTGCCATGTAGAAATCAAAGTACAACTGAATTAATGGATTTCCTATTTCTAGACCACTTTATGTTATATAAAGAAAATAAATATTTGTATTCTAGGGTGTTCTTGTTTTCTTTTGACCCGAGGTAAACAAAGAAAGATCCTTTTTTAACCTGAATCTAATATCATAAAACTTTTTCAGGCCCTTCTTTTTGAATGCAAACTTTCTCTTCTCCTGTTCCATACCGTCTTCCTTCTGTTTTATTGATTCCAGCACCTAGGTAACTCTGCTCATTTCTGATTCTTTCAGAGCATGCTCAAAAATCACTCATAGCTCCTACAGTTGTTCCAGCAATAAATCCATAAGGAACCAACCAGACATTCATGTTGAATAACCCCAATCTAAGCAATCTCCAGTTCAACTCAAATATTAGAGGCCATATCCAAAGGAATATTTCTGCACCTAAAATGTAGACGTACCCAGCACTGAACCCAAGCCATGAGTTGCAGAGTCACATCCTCAACAGTGTCCATGGCATGAGTTGGACATCTTGAAAGAGGCCAAAAAGAGTCACCATCTCTAACAGAGTTGGCTAATGGCAGTGGAATCAATGTACTGATGTTTAGAACTGGCCAACTAACCATCTGTGTCTAAGCAGTCATGTTTTCAAATTCTCTTTTCTTTGACTTTTCATTTAGAAGCTTCTCCCCTCACTTGAGTGGAGCATCTACTAAAAGAAGGCACCTACACATTTTATTTCAAAAAACAGCCAGGTTTGCCAATTCTCCTAAAACACCAAGTAATGAATTAAGATCCGCTTTTGCTACAACAGTAGCATAGCTAGAGCCATCAGCTAGAAAAGGTATGATCGTTTCAGTTCTGTGCTAGATAAATTATTTCATCTGACTGAAAGCATCCAACTCACCAAGTTTTGCTGCCTCAAAGACTGCACAAAACACCAAATCACAAGACAGCTCCCTTCAGTTAAAAAGTGACAGTGGGGAAAAACATTCAAAGCTATTTTGCAATTCTTCCTCATTCCAAGTTGTGAAGTACTTCACAAGAAGTGTCAATGAGTGCATGCAAGGCTTTCAACTAACAAGTTTGAATTAATTTTGTTAGTTTTTGGAAAGGAGAAAAAAGATTTACAGTAGGTATGATTATATTACAAAGGCCAGCTTCAAAAGACAGAAATACCAACTTGAACCACAGGAACACTATTTATGAGCTCTGACTAACTGGACACACTTAATTCTTAGAAAACTTCCAGATTTGTCAGAATGAAAGCAATATGATGCAATAAATGAAGAAAAACTGTTCACTGAATAGATCTAACAACTGTTCTCAAATACCCTTTGCTTTTTCTCCTATTCAACTATTTATTGTACAAGTTATCTTTTAGAGTAGTTTTATATCAATATTTAGGCATACGTATGTAGAAATTTGTATTTCTAGGAGGGTGATATTGACTTGAGAAAAGTGAGTCAATTGGACAAGGTTTTCTGATAAATGTGATAGAAGCCTGGATGGCAAAAGTTGGAGACTTACACTAGAAATAATTACTTGGGGTTTATTTGAAGCTTTGACTGAAAATATTTTAGAATTTTTGAGGAAAAAAAAAAAAGAAAATAGAAGGAGATATCTCTTATCACAGACATTTTTTACATCCAAGCTATGAAGGTGTAATACCAGGGAGATAACTGTTTGCATTATTGGTTAAAGTTTTCCCGTAATTATTATGCCAAAAATATTTTTAATAGTAGTAAGACACAATATATTCCAAACTATATCTCTTTATAGATTTTAAATACTGAGAAGCAAATACTTATAAAAAGGTCCAATTAATAAGTTGTGAAATGCTATCAAAACTTGCAAATATTTAACGTGTCATAGTAGTACGAGCTAATGAAGTAATCAGAAAGAATCCACTGAGGTTTTTTCCCAGAAGGTGTGTCAAAGAGAAGGAACAAAAATCCCCAAACCCAGAGAGTGAGGTCAGGAAGACGAAATAAATTCAAAAGCTTAGGGATATTGTAGCCTTGCATACAGAAAATAACCTGGGAATAGCACATTAACTCAGAATTAAGCAGAAGATGGGTAAAATACTGACTAATTAACAGTTGAGCTAATGAAACAGCAAGTCCATGGAAGATAGAATAATGTGCTGAAAGTTTAATTAAGGCGTCTGAGTTGTAGACATAAACAATTACAAACTAAGACCACAGCCATGGAGAAAACCCTGTCTAACTCTCCTTGATCAATTGCCAGGTACAGAGCTAAAAAACCAACCATTGCATGGCTCCCACTGACAGTGGGTGATGTGATCCACGCATGTTGGTGCAAAGTCAACTCATAACCAAATTAGGCAGAAAACCAAAGTCAGAACAGCTTTGCAACCATTTGTAGGTGTCATGCTTGTCCTACTTGAAAAGCAAGAGTGTCCACTGAAGGAGCTGCAAACTCAGCCAAAAGCAAGAACATGTAGCAAAAGTGGGTGTCTCAGAGGCAACAGCCAAGACCAGAAAGGATTAGCAGATAGCACTTAAAAGAAAAAGAAGGTGAAACACAAATCTAATCAGTTTAATGCAGTGTGGGAGGCACAGCAGAACAGTACACCATGATCAGTAAAAATGCACTAAACAGAAACTAAAGAACAAAAAGATTGCATAGCCTCGTTAAAACAGGTATGTGAGGGAGGACATAAAAAGAATCCTTGTGGAAAAGCAACAAGGTTTTTCATTTACTCACACTAGATGAGATTTTCTTAAACCAAACTCAGGATCAGGAAGGTTTTTTGTTTTATTTTCGTTCGGTGTTTTTTACCTTCTATCTCAACTCTACAGCATGGTACATTTTTCTGCAGAATTCACACTCTACAGGTTGAACCTAAGGCACTGGTGGTGAAAGTAAAGAATAGTAAGATGTTTTACAGAGTGGAAATTTCATTATGAGAGAATTCTTGCAATGAAACTAACCTTGCCATTTAAATTCTCTTAATTAGAAGGACCTCAACAAACCATTGAGCTCACGTTGCCCTAATAGGAAGAGCTGACAATGAAAGAAATAGAGTCCTTGTTGATGCTAAGCATGGGTATATGTCGCAAAGTCCTGCAAAATCCTTATCCCAGCTGTCCAGATTAGGTACCTAGTGAGAGTGAACTATGGATCTTTCTGGCATATGAATACAGACTTGCTTTGTATGGAAACAGGTTCACTGCATATCCCTGTTTGCATCTGGAATGTGGTCACGATATATGTGTTGGGCCTAACTAGCCCTTCAAAAGCACTCCTAAGCCAAACACTTTAGATAGTGACAAAGTCATCCCTGATTTGCACTAATGTAACATAAATCAGAATTTGCCCTTTGTTCAGTACCTTTCTCCATGATTAACACAAGCTCTAAATTTGCTACCTGCAAGAGAAGAGACTGTAGTCACCTTATGGCTAGTTCTACACAATTACCCGCTCAGTCAGTAAAGTCTCATTTTACTGAGAGCTGACAGTCATTCACCTCTGCCTTCTCACAGAACCTAGAACAGTGGATCCCTTCTCTTAGTAAGAATGGCTGTAAGAGAAACTGTGTTACGTTTATACGTATGCAGGCCTACATACAGTTGAAATGGGAATTTGCATCTTTCCATTATGTGCAGCACAGCCTTTTCCCTGTGCCAAGGGTCAACATCTTGTTGCTCTGTGACTTTCAGCTGGCCAGATTCCTACTGTACTGGCATAAGTCCACTAATCTGCTGATCTGACAAATTAAAGTTGCAGAATTTGACCCTGAACAGTGGTTCTCAGTTCTTTCCAAATGTGGTTATTAACATTTATTTCTCCAATCATTCAACTCCCTTGTCAGTAAAGCACTCTGGAAGTTTCTCTACTTTTTCCTAAGGCATAACTTCCCTGTTTGTTTGAATTCTTTCTGCATGATTAAAGCTACTAGTATTACTTATTTACCTGACTTTATTCACAGAGAACAATAGGTTTCGTATTATCCACTTCCTGCTCAGAGGCAGGGAAACACATCGCAAGTATGTGTAACTCCCCTGCTCAGTGAAGTTAACAGAAGAAAGAGAATTTATTCCATCCAAAGTTTTGCTGATGTGGAAATCTGAACCCAGCAGCAAAATGCATCATAAGAACAACAACTATGAGAGTGACACTCTTCAATTTTATTAAAAGTGCTGAAAATGTATTTGTTAAATTATAACCTTTCCTGCTTTCATTTTTTTCCCTCTGGTAGAACAGGCTATAGTCAAAGAATTCTGGTGGGTGATTAATTTTGGCTGGTTTCAGTGAATTATAATGTGGTACAGTTCAACTCTCGAATTAGTCACTCTCAGATAACTGATACAGACACTCACAGACTTACCACAATCTTTCCTACAGAGATAATAACACTCATTTATTAAGATGACCACTACAATCAAAGGCAGACAGAAGACAAAGATGCAGACCAGTTGGAGTTTTCTCTTCATGCCTTCTAAACTTTCATCTTTAACTGATAAAACAGAAATCTGAAATCAAGCTACTATCATCTGGGGAAGTACAGTTTGTGGGGGTTTTTCCCTCCCCAAAAATATGTTTGTAACTGTTCTCAAATACAGTGTTTCACTCATTTATTCTGAACACTGATTTAAAAACATGACTTGTATTTAATTTTGCTGTGTGCAGTACTCTGTAAATTAACTGTTGTAGTAATTTACGTTTAAGTCCATCTATGCCAATGAGTTCCTGAGGCATTGCTGTGGGATTAT
Organism: Columba livia; assembly: GCF_036013475.1. Classification (NCBI taxonomy): domain Eukaryota; kingdom Metazoa; phylum Chordata; class Aves; order Columbiformes; family Columbidae; genus Columba; species Columba livia. Next base: position 14,907,762 of record NC_088605.1, on the reverse strand, counting down.
TGCAGTTGTACTATTTATTTATTATGGCTTGGCCCGCATGCAGTACTAATTCTACAACTTAAAATATGCCTACTTTGCTATAGCAGTTAGCGTAGATCAGTTGTATTACATACAGTATATTACTTATCTGCATTCAGATCTGTATTACATAAACCAGCAAGACAGCACTACAAAGCTTACATTTGCCAAGTCTCATGACAGATTTTGGGTTGTTCTGGTGACAGACTTAGTTTTTTGTTACCCATGTTACTGGGAAGGAAAAAAAAAAAGCACTCTAAAATGGTAAAATATGCAAACTTGTAGTGCTTCTTACCTAAACTTTGCACAGCAAGACTGAGAGACAGAGAAAAATCCAACTTAGCCTTGAAGATCTGGGTCTTTTTGCACCATTTTATGTGAAAACAGGGAGACGAGGTTGTCCTGAGTGTGTCATCCAGGCTGCAGTCTGTGTCTTTTAATTGACTTCAGTGTCAGGGAATGAGACCACAGACCACATTAGGGTGAACCTAGAGCAGGGGTGTCAAACTCATTTTCACTGGGGGCTGCATCAGCCTTGCAGTTGCCTTCAAAGTGCTGAGTGTAATTTTAGGATTGTATACATGTAACTACTCCTTGGAGCATTTCACTGTCTCATTCACACCCTTTACAACAGAGTGTTTAATCACATGATCACACACTATCTTCTAAAAGATCTGCTTCACACAGATGCACGGAAATGTTGGTGGTTTTTAAGAGGGCTTGTGTTTCTTTGCCCATTCTTGTTTGCACAGCAATGGGCAAACACTGACCTTCTCTTCTGGTGTTCATCATTGGGTGGGTGAGTATTGCCCTGTTCTTAACTTCATTGAATGGAGAATTATTATTTCCTCCCAAGTTTGTTGTGCTGTCCTCACCATATTTTAGACCTGTTTTTGAAGTGTAATAAGTGTGTAAACAACAAATGAGCTTACAGGTCATGGAGCAGTTACCTCTCAAAATTATTGGGCATTTAGCTCTCTTCAGAAAGTCCAGCCCCCTGTGAATGCTAAATTGATGGATACAAGATGAAATTACAATATTGCCTACACTTTACCAAGCAATAATTGACAAAGTTTAAGGTAAAAATCAAATCTAAGAAGACTTGCAGCACCCAGTACACTGACCCAGGTGAGTAAAGATTAACAGTTGTAAGAGAAGCTCTGTTCCATCCCTGAAAAAGCTTCTGTACTGCTCTAGGGAGGTTGCACATCCCATCCAGTCACCATGTGGAGTTATATGAGATTAAAGTGTGCTCAGTCAAGCTGGAGTCTTCTAACCATCCCACTGTCCCACTGTCCTGGACTCTGCTTAGCATGTAAGAAATCAAACTCTCTTTGAATTCTTGGAAACTGGCAAAAAACAAGCTGATTTTTCACAGATGGTAAACACATCTGTCTACTACCATGACAAATATTCTAAATCATTGATTGAAAGCACTCAAATTTCTCAACAAACAGGTACAGAGACTCAAAGAAGAAACAACAGTATTTTTCCTTAACTTTATTCTCAGAATGGCCAAACCATTAAAAAATAATTTTCTGAGTCATACATTCAGCATGACAAATGTGTGCCCAAACACTTTAAACTTAGCAAAGTCATATATCTCTGGAAACATGGTCTTGCAGCATAAATGCATTTATTTTGATAAAACTGTTTACACTGCAGCATATAAAAGGGCTGAGATATTAATTGGATTTGGGATTATCTACAAACTTTTAAGCAGCACTGAAAAGAAATAATTATTTATGTATATTTATTATATAATACCTAATCTCTTCTTATTTTACTTAGGGAAAACAGCATATTTTATATGTGTGGTTTAAGGACTGACTTATCTTCTGTATGGGTAGGTACCGAACATCACAGACCCCCCATCCTGTGTCCTGCAGGTGTCCCTCACCTCTGCCAGTCTGTAACCAGGGAAAGAAAGAGATACGACTGCAGTATTTCTCCTCAGAATGGTGACAAGTAGATGGTGTCTAGTTCTTTCTAAAGAGAATGTCTGCTGATGGGCTGCAATGAAGCAGCACAAGAGAGGAGCTGCTCAAAGAAAAGGAAGGGATATGTGAAAGGAGAATGTGGGGTAGCAGTGAATAACCATCATTTCCCTGATAACTTTATTTTTCTTAAGTCAATACATCAAAATTTCAATTCAGAACAAACCTCTTATTATATATTAAAAATTCAACACGTAGTACTAATTTTGGAACATATGTATTTGTAGACAAATGTAACTTCTTCCCATTCTTTGAAGAGAGATTGGTTTTCAATTATTTTGCTGTTTTATAATTCTGTATGGATTTTTCTCACTCATACATTAGTAGGTTTTGAACTTGCAAAAAATTGCTTACAGTAGAAAGGAAGTCAAACTCCTGTAATTGCTAGATGGCACCATTCTGCCCTTTTGAGGTTAAAGCAAGACAATATGTGATTTTTTTCCTTACCCTCTTTCAACACATGAGCCAGGAGCAGACAGTCAGTTGAAACAGTGATGATTACAAATGACAACTTGTAGCATGTGTTATCACAGCCACTGTATACAGTAATTCCGCTAACAATGCATTTTGTTAACAACCATATGGATTCAGGGAAAATTGTTTTTTCTGGAGGAAATCAGCTGCAGACACATTATTACAGTATGCCTTTCCCAGGATCTTTATCGGACAAGCAGACTAAAAGCAATGGTAGTTTAAAAGCTCTTTGGCAGACATTGGATGAAAACCTGGCCCATTTAAAGTTAGTGACTAAACGTGCATAGATGTTAGCAAGGCTGAGGTTCTCACAATTATTTATATAACTATTGGACTGACAAATAGTTTGGATTCAATTCAGCCTGCTTACAATCTAAGATAAACCTTTTCTCTCAATGGCTTTCTCAGTTATTTTAATCAAATAAATTACATCACAGATTCGTGGTCATACAGGCATGTGGCAGGTTCCTGAAGGTGTCAGATGTGAACCTTGTTGAGATAACTGTAAATTTTAAATTGATATCTTGAAGGACACAGTTTCCCTGGATGACACTTCAAATGTATTAACTGAGGGTCATTAAGCAACAGCTGCACTTGATGGGTTTGTAGGAAGCAAGTAATTAGATGGAATTACCCTGTTTAAAGTATGCCTGGACAAAAGCTTTTGACATGCCTGGGCAAAGGTATGGTGCAACCACATAAAATGAAACTTAAAGGATTGCATTTGGGTAAAATTAACATTCCCCAACACAAAACCAAAGTATGAGGAAATAATGAGAAGCCATGGAACAACCCTTCCTGGGTCTTAGTGGCAACTTTCTCCTGAGAGTAACAAACAGCAAAGCAAGGACCCTCCCTTGGCCTTCAGCAGCTACGGCAGCATGGCACAAATTAGCCGTCCTACAATCCACTCTGACACCTTAATGACAACTTCAGTAAAATTACCATCCAGCCCAAATAGTCAGGGTTCACAGGTTAGATGTGCTGGTGTCACTAAGACAATTATAAGAATAAACATGATCAGTCTCCATAAATAACAAAGGCTGGGTAGGGAACAGCTTTTGAAAACCAGAAAATAGAAACAAAGTGAAGGAAAAAAAAAAAAAAAAAAGAGGGAAATTACTTATGTTATTGTGAAAGCTGAGGGCATAGCTCAGAAGGAAAGATATGCATTTACAGCTTGAAGACTTAAAAAATATGTTTCCAATTAGGGAATCATTTTAAAAGCATTGGGTCAGATTCTTCAGGTTCACTCATGGAAGTCTCTTCAGAGCAGTTTGATCCTCCATTTTTCATTATTGTCATGTTTTGCAGTTAGTTGAGAGCTATTCAACTGAGCAATCAAAGGTTCTTTTCCCAGCATGGTGAGTACCTCTCAACCCTGTAGAAGCAATGCCAAAGGCAAAAAGCAGAAAAATCTTCAAAAGCTCTACTTCTTCACTTCCAGTTGCTATTTTTAGTAAATATTTCCCTGACTTCACCAGATCATCTGATATCAGCTCAAATGGAGACTTCAAAAAACATAGTCATAGCTGTCCCATCATGCCTCAGCTTGTGAAATAAATGAAAATCACTTTCAGTGACTGACTGAAGAAAACTTCTCTATTATTCCAATGTCCAGGAGAATATTTACCTGTATACTTAAGACTGCAGCCTCATTTCAGTGGGATGTCCATTCATCTGAACAGAATGCCAGGAAGTGAAAAATCCAACCTGTTGCTTTGGACAATCACACTAGCTGCAAATATTTTTATACAAAAAATACTGCAACAAAATGTTGCTAATATAACATTCTCAGCAATTGCAGTTATATAATTACTAGCAGAAAGTTCACCTCTTTCATTCTAAGCCCCTCAGCCTGCAGACTGGGGAGTGCATTTGCGCTGTCAGGATAATGGGAACAACCAGGGAGCCCTGAGAGCCCCTTTGCTGGCTCCATCTCTTTCACTTTCTCTGACTGCACACAGAGTTGTGAAGCTGAGAAGAAGAATCCTGACTCCCTGTAACTCCAGATATTCCTGCTGGTCAGACACTTCTCTTGGAGTCTTTCTAATATAGTTTATCTGGGAAAACAGTATATTTCATTGTCATCACCAAGACAGAAAGAACATAGAACATCCTGGGGACAATTGTTTATACCTTCCAAATCATAAGCAGTTTTCATTGCAAATATTTTTAAAAACCTCTGAAAATAGTGTCATGGAAACCCCATGAATCCAGTTCTCCATCATGCAACACTTCTCAGTCACCTGTGAAGCTGTGGTACTCTTGACACCGGCTGTTACATCTTCTCCCTCAAATCGAGGACAATAAATAGAAATCTAAAGCCAGAAATGCCAGAATTGGAGTCTCTTATGCTGACCAGGGCAGACTCACACCATGGAAATCAGGGCATGAATAGCAGCCTTACCAAATCTCAATGATAGCACTTCACATCCCTTTGCAAAAGTGTTAATGACTCTGCAAGGTTGCAAGAGGAGAGGATAATCAGGTCTAAAATTGGAAAGTCTCTTCCTCACATTCATTTTTTTTCCCTGATTCCCAGAGGAAGGCTACTCTCATTTCCCTGAAATGCAAAAATGCATTTCTTATTTTTAACCTACCCATTGTCATCTAGGTCATTATATAGTGATGATTATTCAAAAATTTCCTCTTACTTTAGTAACTTGACATGAATTCAGCTCACTGTGCTGCTCACAAACTCAGAGTAGCACACAGGACATTTTCAAACAACCTTCAATTGTATGATTCATTTCCCTACGGCTGTTTTACGTGAGTACTAATATACTCAGAACTTCCCTGCCAACAGGATTGGCCTCTTGACTTACTCGTTTGGTAAGGGTATCTTCCCTTAGGCATTCACCTCATTATATCCAATTAGCAGCTACCATTTTACCATCAGAGTTCACCATCTAACTGTGCCTTGCCAAGTGATATGCTCTCTCTCCCCGACACAGATATCACCAGCCATTTCTGGCACAGCATCACAAGTTTGGTCCTTGTATCATGATCATATGTACAGCCTTATTACATGTACAGCAAAACAGAGAAATACTTAACAAGCATTGTCATGCAAACACCAGAGACACCCATACAATCCCCATGCGCCCCTGGTTTCCACAGTGCTTGTGTCCAAAACCAGTTTCGTTCTGAAGCTAAATCTTTAAATTACTGTAATAGACCTCTTGATGATAGAAAGACCAACATATGACAATTAAAGAAAGTACAAATTGAGCCAAAACTTCCCATACACTGTGCAAATTGACAAGAACATACACAAGACTGCAGTGTTCCAGTCCTCAGGGAACAAAGAGAGAAACCCCAGTCCAGAGGGATCCTCTTTGAATTAGGGGCTTAGCAATTAGCCTGCTCTTTGCTAATATGTCCTGAGACCGAAAGAGCTATACTGCTGTTGGACACGTTCTAGTTGAAAAATGAACAGCTCGAAGCAATGCTCCATATGTGCATTGACAGACCTGGGAGATGACTTTACAGGTCAGCTGTATTCCTTTGAACAGGTGGATACCTGCAAGAGCAAGATGATACCATCACACAGCATCTGCTACGTGTCACTGTTTAACGCTGACCATAATTTGCCAGAAATGATTAGCACTGTAGAATGAGTTATTTTACCTCGACTTATCCCAAGGATAAAGAAACCACACTTATGTAAAGGTACCTAAGTCAGGTCCAAATGAGTTAGTTTAAGCTGCAGAACAAAGGTAGACACGTTAGCACAGTGCGACACTTCTCGACAGAGCTAATTAATCTGTATAGAGTGTGGCGGTAATGCAGCTATATTGTTTCTGGCAGCAGTCCAGGGTGGGCCTTCCCACAGCTCTGTTGCTCTTTCCTTCAGGAACGTCAGCCATGCATCACCAGCCACTTCCCAAGCACGTCAAGAATTAGTTAAATCAAAGGCAAACTCTACTGCCAACTGGGAAATGCAATTGTGTTTTTTTATATTCGAAAAACAGAAACACACCACTCAAGCATGCTTCCCATGTAACAGTCCCTCTGACAAAGCTCCTCTTCAGGATCACAGGCCGACTGTTGCAGGACAAAAAGATGAGTGAAGAGCAGTGGCTGGCAGAAAGAGGTACCAGACTGGAGATTGAATGTCATTCATGTCAGGGAAGAAAGAGGATTCTTCATAACGTATGCCTTCTCCTGAACTCTGAGACATCCATCTGACATCACTGGTGGGATTTCAGTGGATTTCCATTGAACTACCTCATTTTATATCAGTCAAATTTTCTCTGCCTGGGAAAAAAAAAAAAATACACATTTTATCAGTAAAATATCTGATCTGTTTCAGAAGCAGCTGCTTGATAAGTTCAGTGAGAGCTGATTTCATCAGTGTATTTGCTAGATAAGATAACAGTTCTCAAGTAAGAGGATTTTGTTTGTGGTATTCTTTCTCTGTTATGCCTGTTATTGTCCTTAAATTTTTAAAAGACTATGGTGAATTCTGTGTTCATCAGATGAACTAACTTTGACTGGATTCCTGCAAGAAGTGCCTGTTCACCAGGCTAATTATTAATCTTCAATCTATTAATGAATTACCCTAGAATAAAACTAAAAAAAAAAAAAGCATGACTTCACATTGGGGTATGTGCACCATTTCTTACACACATATATACATGTTTGGTTGGTCGGTTGGCTTTTTGGTTTTTTTTTGGGGGGGGGCTTTTGTTTGGCTTGGGGTTTGGTTTGGTTTGTTTTAACAAAAGTATTAAGGTATTAAAATATTCTACAAAAGCATTAACAGGTTTGTTTTACACCCATCCTTTGAGCAATAAAGCCAAGGGCAGACCTTGTTGTGCCAGCGGTAGTACCACCTCAGTTCTGAAAACACAGGAAATTTCCCACCAGTTGTCACAGTGCTGGATGGAGACTTTGGAAATAACGGCTAGAAGTTCAAACACCTGAAGGCTCTTGTGAGACGTGCTGCCAACCTCCTGTGTCCCCTCTCTTTTATGAGGTGGCTTGTTCATTTGCAGCCAATTCACTGTGAGTCTTGATGCAACATTTGCAAGGTGTGCAGAGGTGCGCTGATAAAAAGTCATCCATCAATTCTATCATCATCATTATTTGCATTTATCTTACTACTGAGCAGTGTAATAGACTTTCCTGTCACACACCAAAGGCAACCTATGAATCACTGCCACGTAACACAGCACGCATGAACTAGCTGTGGAAAAATTTGACTTGAATGTAATTCCTTTTTCGTGAGAAGTATTTGAACAGAATTCACCTTTCAGTTGCGAATGGATATTGGTTTCACAGAAAGTCTTGATGAAATAGGTCCTTCAAGGCCTGGTTGCTTGCATAAGCCAATAGTATTCACAAGCATAAAAGACTTTTTAAAACTTGTCCCAGACATTTTGTCAAGACTTCGACACAGCAAGAATACCACGTACAAGGTCATTACAAAAAACTTAACAGTAGGTGGCTTCATGGTTCTCAGGGGCTGCAAAAAATCTTTCATGAAAGAAAAAGTAATGACAATGTTCTGCCTCTCCTGCAGGATCCAGTGTGCTCACAGATACTTGAAACAGGCCTCTACTAAAGTCAAACGATGCATATTCAGTAGATTAAATGCAATCATGTCCACACATATCAACTGAAGCTGATCTTTAACTGAACATTTGGCATCTAGACCACGGACCACTTAATACAAGCTATTTTCTGTAAACAGGTGATTGATATACACTAAGAAGGGGTAACATGATTTTGCTTAGTCATTTCCACAGCTAAATTGATCTGTAAAGCCTTTGTGCTGTAGAAGGATTTTGTGTTCAGACAGAAAAAGCATGCCAGTAGTACCGAACACTTGTTTGTAGGAAAGCTGCCTTTCACACATATCTTGTCTCTTAATAGTCACCATTCCTGAAAAGAATTACAATTTTTTTTTTCAATTTACTTGAAAAACGCCAGGTATTTAATGCACTCCAACAGCACAACTCATAATCACAACAACAGTATGCTTTTTGAGCCCTATCTTTAAGTCTAGCTGTAACTGGGTCTAGAGCTACACAACTTAATAACAAAGTCAATGCATCCTTTCAACTAAGTTGCTTCAAAAAACAGTCCTGGAGCAGGATTACCTACACATGGAAGGCCTGAGCTGGCAACTACACAAATATCAATAATCAGTGGAAAATTCTGTGCAGAGCACCTATTACTATGTGTCAATTTTTTCCCCTTTTGAGCCTCTGCAGCACCTCAGAAGAGGACTGCACTGGGTCTCTCATGCTGACTGGACATTCAAAAGCTTTAATGAGGTGTAAGATGTGGAAAAGATACTTATGCCACACATACTCTTCTTTTGGGAGGCTTGACAGAAAATTTTCTAGGCATGGCATTCAGAGAGCAGTTTCTATTGGCATTGAAAATTCAGAAAATTGATTAATGCTCTGTTCCTTCTTCACAGTGAGGCTTCTCAAGCTGACTGACTCCCTTGCTTCTTTTCAATGCAACAAAGTACATTACACCTGACTGTGACAATGACAGTGACATTGGCAGTGCAGCTTTCTCTCATATAAATATAATTTTATGACAGCAGAGGAATGAATACAAGTCAAGGAGTTCATGAAGAGCAAAGTCACAGATATTCTGTAATAATACTGCTATCACTGTCAATAAAAATAGCCTTAACCATATCTTGAGCAAACAGAAGGATTTATTGCTTTCATTAGTTAACGTCTGATGATATTCCTGTGTCATATTTTCTTAGAAAATTAGTTGTTCGCCTGACCACTTTTCAGTTATGAGTCTCGATTTCAAAATGTCCTACAATTATTTTTAGAAGGACTGACCCTTCACAAACATGGGAAAAAGAAAAGGCAGCTCTGGAAGAGAAGACAAACTCTTCACTTAGTGGCAATTTTGATGCATTTTCCTCTTGACAATAAGCCATTGAAGAGAAACAGAGCAGATACTCACATAGCCACTGGAGCACTGATGATAAAAGCACAGGTCATGCATGCCATCTTTTCTATGTACATTTTCCTGAAGCAAAGGTTGAGAGCAAAAAAGATGATGATGGCATGTGCACCTAATTTAACATTGTGCCTGAGGAAAAAAGTAGTATAGCCTAGAAGCTACATTTCAATACTTAGATTCCTTGGATAATCCAGCATTGATGACAGACATTGGAAATTAATTCCACTGAGAAAACTAGTATTCTGAATATTTTTCTAAGAACAGGTTTGTTTCAATTACATGTTTGATAGGAAGAAATCAAAAAATTAATCTCAGTTTTCTCAAAGAACTCCAGATATGGGAAATGATTTTATTTTGACAATGTTAAAAACTTTTCATGCTGATTCCATTTTCAATTTTTATTAGGTTATGTTGCATTTCATTGAAAATCATAGATAATCAAAGGGAAAGGTTGAACCAAACTATTTTAACCATATTAAAATTATAAATTATACTTTCTTTGAAACGGAAGCGGGTAATGAACTAAAATGAAATCCTTCAGTGGTCCCAAATCACAGTAATCAGATTTTTATTTTATTTTCATTTCTATTTTCATTGAAAGATACTAAACTACCAGATCCTCTACCTCCCACAAACACAGATCCAGTTTCTAACCTGCTTTGCTATACTCATTGCTTGTAAAGATTATTTTATTACCTCCCTATGAGCTAAATTGTTCCTGTTTGGCACAGACTACTGGAAAAATCAATGCAGACCCATACTACTGTGGAAGGAGTAACAGGAAACACTGGGGTTTCTCAGAACTCCCTGACTGTCCTGGGAGATGTGTCAAACAATCTAAGCCATCCTTTTAGTGAGCTACAGTATATTCACCATTATTAATCTCACTGTGCTGGTAACAATAAAGCTCAATAGCTACTTTAATGGTTGATTATTTTTAGAAGTTGCAATGAAGGAAGAAATGGGAATGAGCACTATAATATCCTACATGAAAAACAGAGGAAGGCACAAGACTTACTGAAAGGAAGACTCTGGAAGATCAGCAAGTTCTCAGTAATAAGCTCACTCCACAAAATATAAGATGAAGTAGTAGCGCATATGTAAATATTTGTTTTAAAAGAGAGAAAATAATTTGATACAAATGTAGTCTGTGTGTTATCTTGTGCAGTATATGAGCCCAAATGATGGCACACAGTGCGAGCTGCCTTTGTGAGAGAACAGAGAACAGACCAGACACACAAAAATAGAGAAATAGAGGGATGAAAAAAAATGCTCATGCCTCATGTAACTGGAGTACAGAAACTCTCTGCAAGTGTCACACATCTCAGGTATACAGAACTATAGTGTCTCATGAAACATCACTACTAAATAAACAGTATTCAACTTTACAATAGGAATTGGTGTGCAATCGACAGTTTACGTTTTCCTTCTCACTCACTGCTCAAAAACTTTGCTCATCACATTCATTTAACATTGCTGTCAGGGGTTAGTTTTCACTGTTTCATAAGTGCCTGAAACTGCGTCGTTTATAAAGCAAACAGATTGTTCTTTGTTCATGTGATGCTTATTCATTCAGTCATCAAGTGAGATACTGCAAAATAAATAATGATAGTTTGGTTTTGAATGCTATATTGCACAAACCACATAAGGTCCCTCTTGGGAGAAGGATGACGGTACACTGGTTTCTCTGTGATTAGTCATTCTGTACTATTGCACCTTTTTCATAAGGAGGATGGCATAATACATATGGCTGCATAAAAACATGCATACTTCTCAATTCAAAAAATGAATTTAGCCTCCCTACATTCATGACCTAACTTAGCCTTTTGTCAGCATGTTCATCAGTTCCATAGAAGACAAATTAAATAAACAACTGATAAAATATGTACTAAAAAAGGTCTTAAAGCTAATAAGTGTATCTCACTAATACAGTGTAATTTGTAACACTCAGTAGTAGAGAGCACTGAGAGAGACTTCTGGACCAAGTGACTGCCAGCCAACCCTGATTACCTGGCAAACTGTTGCAGCTAAACCAGTTTACATGGTCCTAGAATGAACCTGAGGAAATAAAGTTCAAAAGATGGTTTAGGAGGAAATAGGCAGGTTTTAATGGCAGAGACCACTATGAATGTGGTCTAATGAATAGAAATGGTGGTTGTGTGACAGCTGTTTCTGTCCTACAGGCATGGAAGTGCAATTTCCATGAGATAGGTATTCATAGTCCATCTTAGTCCAGTATTGACCTAAAGCCTACAGGAAATGGGTCAGGTTATTCATTGCCTTCCATTTACTCCTCTGCAAAGAGTATAAATTGTTGTCAGTGTGGGTAATGATTCAAAAAAAGGCAAGGCTGAGCACACAGCTCACCCCTAACCCCTGAGATGAGGGAAACTGAAGAGGCTACCCAGGGAAGTTTTCTTCCCATTCTCCATGGCCTTGTGATCTATAAAAGATGGTACTTTGCAGAGCTCACTGTGTGTTTCGCCAATGATGTATATTTAACTTCGAGAAGCAAAACCCTCAGGTTTAAAGTCAAAGGGAGGAAAAGCAATAGAACTCTGTTTGGCAACTCTTCATGTTTTGTCCCCCCCAAAAATATGGTTAAAATATAAAAATTATCATAACTTTCCTTTTTGTATTCTTAATTTGCTCAAAGTTGTGCACTTAATTTTTTTCTGTAGTAAAGATCTGAAATTTTATATATATACTATTTCATACAAAAAGCCAGCTCAATTAAAGAATGAAATCCTGCAGTTACTCATATATTTAAAAATTATCCACAAGTAATCACAGTGAAATGCCAACATTTTCTGCATACACTGGATACACATGCAAATCTCAGTTTGTTATCCCTGTAATGGTATATTTTATTCTTTGAGTGCATAGTTATAATGCAAGAAGACAAAGCAAGATATTGTGGCAATTCCATTAAAATTAACATGGAAAATTGTGACAGGCTACACTGAACAAGCCAAATTCATCCATAGTCTGAAAATGTCAGTGGAATTAAATCAGAAATTAATTTGGGCATGGACAACCATATACAGATACACCACCAGATTATTTCATTGAGCAATTTTTTTTCATTATGCAAGAAACAGATTGAAATCTAGTGAAACTGTATAGGCTAATCTGACTCAATGCAAGCTGGAAGTTCACTGTATAATCAACACTCCTTAGCAAGGTTGCATTATCTTTGCTTAAGGTGTACAGGAAATGATAAATGCCCGTGAATCCCGATGTACATGGTATTTGTAACTTTACATGAAAGGCAAGTCAAGCAAATCTCTTCCTGGGACATGTTTGAACTACCAGTGAAAAGCTTAAAGTAATTGCAGATTGGTGAGGCCACAGAGGGCTTAATTCACCCATGTACCCTGAAGCAGCCACCTTATTTGTTAGATACTTGATTGTTGCATAATGTTGGCAGCAGGGTGGGGGGGCGGGGAGGGGGTGGGAATAACAAGGTGAAGAAATAGAACAGGAATGAACAAGTTATGCTGTGATAGCTGAGTAACAGCAGGTGTTTTATCACAGAGCACCTGAAAAGAATAAATGTTACTTTTTAGGTATACTTATTATTTTACTTCATATATATATATGTTAGAAGTTCTGTATGAAAGATTTAAAATAAAACAAAACAATGTCTAATAACTTCAAAATTAGACAAGGAACATGATTAAACCTATGATTCAGTGATCTGAGGACTACAATTTAAATATGCTTATGGCACCATATTCCATAAAGTCGCAGGTCTGCACAATGGTTTTCAGCACTCATGAACTATTCCCATCATGTTGCTAGCACACACTAATACTGGCCATGAAGGTCATAACCATATGACCACAACCAACAGACTTCTTTATTTTTCTACAGAACTCAAAGTGGAAAGACAGAAGTGAATTTCTGTGCAATGTATTTATCTATTAGGCCATTCAGTTAAAACCTCCTATTTCTTTCTCCCACCTTTTTTTTTTTTTTCGTAGTAAATGCAAGAACACAAACTACTATCTAAAAGCAAAGCTCTCAGCCTTAAGAAGGAATAACAACAAATAAATGAAAATCAGGTAGAAAGCTGGTGAATATGTACTGATTTCCTAGTGGTGGGTTTCCTTATGAAGTAGATTTTTTTCTTTTCTTATAACAAAGTTTAGGCATCAATCATTACTTTCTCTCATTTTCATAATTTCACAGAATCACAGAACATCAGGGATTAGAAGGGACCTCAAAAGATCATCCAGTCCAATCCCCATGGCAGAGCAGGAACGCCTAGATGAGGTTACACAGGAATGTGTATTTTTGCCCAGTTCTGGCATCCTCACTCAGTGTTAACTGCACTAGAACATCCTTCATTGCTAGGGAGCTACTTGCACTGGGGGCTTCACAGATCAGAGTTTCCTAGTAGAAAAAATTTATTTATTTACACTAATCCAATGTGGTGCTCATGACCAGATTCTCCCCTGGCATGAATTAGGATAGTATCACAAAGTTACAACATTTTAAACTGTTGCTTTAAACATATAAACACAGGTGATCTGTTGATTTGCCACAGATGTTCCAGCTGTTCTTCTGTTTCCTGCTCAGCCACTCAAAGATGCTGAAATGGGGAAACCAGCAACCACACAGGAACAATCAACTGCAAGTGACCTCATAATCCAAGTCCATTCCTTCAGTTCCCAAATACCCACATTGTATAATCTTTCTCATAACCTTGTGACTTCAAAAATAATTAGATATTTTTTGGCCCCTATTATTCCAGACTTCTCTTTCTCTGTTGGTGGTCATGGGGGGAAGCAGGAGAGACTACCCTCTTCCCTGGGACACTTCTCACCCCCTCTCCTTTTCCTCCGTGGGGCTGTACCAACGTCAGCCCTGGGGCAGAGCTCCTTTGATCACTTTGCCCTAATTGCACTAGAGCTGCCCAGGGAGCAGCAGGCATCTTGCAGTGATTCTGGCTGGAGTGATCCACCTTGGTTACAGACAGGGCAATGCAGGCGTTTTGCAGCCTGATCTCAGATGCCTGTGAGACACAGGCAGTGCAGCATTGGGGGTGTAACATCAGAGGAAAAGCAGTAGTTCTGCACACATGAGCCATCTCCCAACAGCCATGGGACCATGTCTTGAGATGGATGAGCCCCCAGTTGTGGATGAAATTCTAGTTATTAGAAGTACAGTAACCTCCACAGATCTTTGTGATGGAACTGCTGATTTCAACAGTGTCATGCAAGTACAAAGGGGATTGAATGCGCTGTCCAGAAGGCCAGAAAAAAAATAGAAGAAAATCTGTGCATAAATGTAGCCACTGCTAGAGTATATTCAGCTGTGAAGTAAATCTTTTTCACAGAGAAGAGATGGAAGATGAAAAGGAGTTCACAAATACTAGCCAATTAACTGGATGAAATAGGGAAACGAGAATGTGACTGAGTAGACCCTGCAGAAAATGTCCCCAGAAACACTAATGGAGATGGACGTTCCAGCAATCATGGCTATGGTATCTATGATAAGTTTTCCAGCTCTCATGTGGCAAACACAGAAACAGCAGGAATTGATACTGGTTAGCTTTGCTTTGGCTGTGTTGGTGTGTTGGTGTATTATCATACATGCATACTCATAAAAGATGCAAGATTATCTGGAAAAATAAAAGAGGGAGGAAAAGCAAATAATAAAGGGGGGAGAAGAAGATAATTGAAAAGAGATTAAAAAAGGAGAAGAGAGGAGGGGAGGGGAAGGGAAGGAAGTGGAGAAGAAGGGGAGGGGAGTGGAGAGGAAAGGAAAAGGGAATAAGAACATTAAGTGGGAAGTGGACCCAATTGAAACGTATCTCCACCTCCTGACCAGAGAAACCCTGTTTCTCTCAGGATGGATCTACCTCCAGTTCGGTAGCATCTCTTTTTAAGAGAGATGACAATCAAAAGATCACTAGTAATGTCATATTTGCATATACAATGTGTGCATGCATGTGCACATGCATGTATGGAAGTAACTTTCCGTCCTTATAAAAATCTGGTTTTGAGAGCTTCAGGAAACAAAGGCGAATGATTTTCCTGGGCCTGTATTTCCTGTGGTAAATTTTGTTTGAACATGCTATACACCATGAAATGTCCCCTTCACTCTCCCATAACATGTCAGTTCTTTCAAGTTCACCCGAATGCCCAAGAAAAATCTCAGCTTTCTGGCATGTCAAGGCAGAAAGCCCATACGAGCATTGTTATCTGGCTGGGATTGTCCCTCCTTAAAGTAGGGTCATGAGCAGAATTTTCAGCAGAGCTTCTGGGAGCTGATGCCAAGAGTGTGTTTTCCCGAGACACCCCATATCTGCCATACATACAGCTGCTTTGCAGCAGAGTGGTTCTTTCCTTCCACATGTGAAGACATCTGAACTGTACCTTTAAAGCCCTTGCATTAAAACAAGGTCTCCTACTCAGAGTCGCTAACAGGTCAGATCATAATATGATCAGTCAAACAAATGATTTTTAAAAGCTTTGTTGTATAACATGACCTACAAAGTGCATTAGTTGAGTTAATATATTGTTGATTTGTTTTTCCATTAACAATGAGTGGTTTCTCTCTAAGTGACCTACAGTACTGCTTTCTGGGAATCAAGCAATATTAACAAAGAAAAGGGAGTCTAAATGAAGTGGTTTTGTCTTTTGAGAGAACTTGTACACAAAACCAGGGCACTCAGGTTTCTCTGGTTTCATATCCTTTAGTGACATGCCTTTGCTGCTTTGTCTTCCTTTATCTCCAGGTCAAAGGAGTCATGCTGTACATTATAACAGCAGTACTGTTTTCATTTTCTCAACAGCTATGCTCAGGCTATGCCTTTAAAAAAGACAAATTAATCTTGTGACTGTCTACTCTGTGACATGCTATATAATTTGATGTATATTTATTTATATATCTCCATTGCAAAGAATGACTGTTTTCACCACAAGAAAACAAGACATTCATTCTCATTTGTTTGGGGATCCAAGATGTATGTGAGCAAACAATTTTCCTGCACTGTTTGTTTCAAGATTGAGAACAGAAAATATAGATTTGGGATGGAGAATATGACAAAGTATGTGGCACTGCAGCTAATCTTTTATAATCAAGGTTGTCCCATGATAGACTGTGCCTGAAATTTTCATGCATTTATGCTTTTCTGATCTGCTAAGAAGTATACATCCACTGTAAACTTATATTCAGCATATTTGTTAGTATGCAGACCTTTGCAAGATAATCAAGAGAGTGCTTAGGAAGTATTGCAATAATAAATTTCTTACAGCAGATGTTCCTTAGCAGATTTTATCTGTGTCATTTCAGTGATAAATCCTTCTGACTTCTTAACCTTTAACTACAGTTACACATTTACCTTTGGTTATGAGAAATAAAAGGAACTGATAAGAACTTTATAAAATGAGTATGATTTATCTGGAGGTCACTGAGCCTATGATGATGAAAAAAATGCCCCTAAAATATACCGTTAGGAGGAAAAGTGATTAGAAATTGTGCAAAACTGTTAGCAAAAATATTGCATCTTATACTGTGAATTCTCTGAGTTCTTGCTTCAAATTCTTCTTGCAAAGTGTTAAGCAAAAGCTTTAAATCTAACCTTCCTAAGACATATTGCACCCTGTACTTTATTCAAGTACGGTTTCAGTCTCACAGATGGATTAAAGGTGAGATTCGTCTCACATAATATTAACATTATAAAATTAAGGTATATACAATAAAATATTCATTATGGCTGTCTTCATAATTAGTAGAGTAATTAGTATAATTATGCTAAAGGAAAAGTTTCTCTACTTTAGATAGCTGTCTTAGCATGGGATAAGTCATATCTGAAGCTGCAGAAGTGTTACATTTACTGTGGCTTAGTGGTGCAGAACTACAGGGTCAGTTTGGGCATTAATCGTAGCTGCAGGCTTTGTCCACAAAAAGAAAATTTGTTCCATTTGCTTGAGTTCTAACCAATGATGGGTTCAAAGCCCTTTGTGCCCGTGGATGTCCTCGGTGAATAAAGTTAGACCTACTTCAGTCTTTGAAGTTGTGAGAATTGCATACCTAGATGCTACTGAGAAAGTATTATTCTCCTTGTGCCTTTGTCAAGCATAATTTGTAGCAACATTTATTCCTTTCCTCCCACCTCAAGCTGAACCTCAGTAGATTAAGCATTGAAAGCTACTTATAGACTGTTACTACATTTTTACTAGAAAATTAAACAATGTTTGGGAGTATTTTTAGCCTTGATGTCAAGTGATAGGGTCTGTCCATGATCTTAAGGTTAAACTCTTTCCCTCTTAAACATAGTGGCCAACTGCCTGTTGGAAAAGGTCCTTGGTTTGTATTAATACCCAACCTTTGCTGAGAATTACTTGCGAGACTGCTAGCTGACCCCATTCAAAGCATGCTAGAGGTTATTTGAATTGCATGGAAAATGGCATTTTCATGTCAAGAACATTCCCTGGTATTGTTTATTTCAGACATGCAGTTGTTGTCTGTGGTGACAGAAGACATATAAGTGCTTTAATAAGAGTAGATTGATTGTACTTGCATTGGCAAGTGTAGCTGTGTGAACTTCTTATTTGCAAAACAAAACTCTGAGCATCATCTAAATGACAAGATATAGATGAAACTCTTTTTTCAGTTTTTAGTGGGGCACCAGGACTCATTTAACATAACCTGTAGTGCTTTGCAGTCTGGAAGCTTTTCCACCATACAATATGAAGAGAGTCTTTAAGAAGTGGAAAAATCAGCAGTGTTATTGCTTCCATCAGTGCGGCTTGATGATGCACCAGTGATGGAGAAAGAGGGGACAGAAGGAAAGCAGGTAGAAAATTGCAGTGTTTCCCAGGCTTCTGCCCCTCTTCAACTTAGAAGATCCTTGGACTGAACAAGAGCTGGACTACGGCCATTACAGAGTGCTTGCAGTGATGATGCTAGAAGGATATATAGCTGCCAAGTCATTATTCAAATTATCTAGTTCGTGTACCACACTGAGTTGAGCCAACGTGAAATATATACCTTTTAGTCTTCATTCATTCCCAGTAAATGTACATGTATCAGCAAACTTAGGACTGGGAAATGGGAACTCTTTTGGAAGTTCATTTGAAACTGCGGTAGCTCTTTGTTAATAACACGCTGGAAGAAAGGGATACATGTAAGGAGAAGGACAGTGGGGACAAGTTCATATCTGTCCCTTCCTCAGAAGGTATTTAGGGCACCCAAGGCTGTTAAGAATATAGACATGCCTGGAGTCGTTTAGTGGCTCTTACTGGATTTGTCAAGGTTTCATTCTGAATGAACCTGAAATGCAGTCAGAACTTGTTTGCAATCAAAACCGACAACAAGCCGTGCCAACACACTGAGCTGCTTCAAACAAACAGCACCAGTTTATAGGTTCATAAATATCAGATGCAGTGCTTTGAAAACTGTATTGAGCAGTTCCAAATGCCATGGTGGCAGCTGAGGAAAGATTAAAAGAGTAATGGAGAAAGAAAACCCAACTGCTTGTGTTTGTGAGGAAGAATCTCTCAGGCAATAAAACCAGAAGACAATATAAGCATAGTTTGTCTATAGTACATTAAAGAATATATACAATTTACCCCACACCTGAACTTCATTTGTTCTGAGAGAATGAGGTGACTCTCTGATAATAAAGGTCCTCAGAGCTCATGAAATAGAGGAGGCAGCCAACACATTAGGGCATCAATAAGTGCTTATCCCTAGAACAAAAACATTTTTCACAGTCTCCATGCTTATTTTCAGTCTTGTTAATAACTAAAGCAATGTGCCTTTTGTTGGCTATGCAACAGAGCTGAAAAACTAGCAGATTGTGCACCAAGGCACAATTCAAGGTAAGACGGGTAGAGGAATGGTTGGGTTGTGTCTACTGTTGAATATTGCTTTAGCAGGCTATGCTTCTATGATTGCTGCTACTATCAGTTTGATGTGGTCTTTTCTTCTGGCTTGATACTTGAGATAGTAGATCAGGGTATCAGATGACCAGGAAGATCCTTCTTTTTCTGTCATGACCATGCTGAATTATAGTTATCTGGCAACTTCTATATCAAACAGCTTTCACATCACAAATTCTGTAGGTAGATATTTTACAGACTCGTCTAAAAAAAGTTTAGAACCTGGTGAGGATTTTTTTGACTGCTTTAAAGTAAATACAATTTCATGCAATAATTTTCACTGATTTTATTGTCTGTGGTTCACTGCAGTTTACATTCTCACTATATGTGTATCCCTCTTCAAATAAACACTTTTCCAGTCACATTTAAAATAGAAGGAAGGAAGGGACAGAGAATTGTGATAAACTGTGAAGTCTTTGGGATGCAAATTTCCTTGGCCTCAGGTTAATTTTAAAATGAGTTATGTATGGGTTTGTAATAGAAGGTTGAACTGAGGTTGGAGTTCAAGCATTTTATTAAATTCTGATGGGTTTTCCTGAATAATTCCAAGTACATTTCTGTAGGGTTTTTATTTGTTTGGTTTGATTTGGGTTTTGTTTGTTTGTTTTAGTTTTATTTGCACAGAAATAAGACTTGTCCAAGTTTCATAGCTAAGGGTTAGACTTTGGATCTTGGCTTTCAGCTGGATTTCTATTAATCCTGAAATCTGAATAACCTCAGATCTACGGTCTCTACTTACAAATAGTCATTTCTTTGTAGGTACATGTTTTCTTAAAATTACATTTAGCAGGGAAGGTGCATACATTTGCTGACATTAATGACACTCTTATAATTGAGTCATTCAGTTTATTTGGAATCAACACAGTATGCTGACACACTGGGAACCGTCATGAAATGGGTTAACTTTAGAGACAGAGAGTCTGAGGAAGGGTGAGGTAGAAGGTATTTCCTGTTTTGCAGAGACGGTGGAAGTTACTCTCTGAATTACTTCCCCTGTTAAAGTTCTCCAGTACGATGAGATTCATGAGTGTCATAAACTGAAGTATGCTTATGCTGCACCCAGCGTGCCCTCACTGTAGTCTGTGGGGCTATTCAGTATGAATAAAGGCAAGTGACTGATTTTGTATAACTCATAAGCAATTACAGCAGTGAAGGTAAGAGTGGGACTGTAAATAATCAAAGTAAATGAGAAGGCAGAATGCTCTTGAGCTTTTCCCACCTAACCACACAGAAGTGAAGGGCAAGGGTAAAGCGGTTTACACTACTTGAGAAAACTTATTAACTTATTCATTGAGAAGCAAAAGCAAGTGAAAGGGCACCTTCCACATCAGTATTTGAAGCAGGTTGTAATAGCATTTTTAATGAGGATGAGACCCAGGCAGAAAGAAGGCTTCATCTTTCTTGAGAAATCATCAAGCAGGATTGCATGGCTCATCACATAGTGCAAAGACAGTCCTTCAGGGAAGAGGTAAGTCTGCATGACTCCTTGCAGAGATGCAGACACTAGTGCCAAGCACAGCTCTTTGTCACTGTGCTGCGTGTCACTGCCTCCTTTTAACAAGATGATCTCAGCAGGAGGCAATGTTTGCCCATCTGAATTAGGACTGCTATTTTGGGTACCACACAGACTCTACCCTGGTTCATGTAGTTGTGCCCTAGTCCAGCGTGCCAGCTCAAGTGTGGTCATGCCAACGTCTTACAGTGTGATCCAAGAGTATTCGGGCATCCCGCTTGAGCTCTGAGCTGCCTGTGAAATGTAGATAATGTAGTTTACCCACTGAATAGTCAATTGGTCATGCTGTTAAAATATTAACTAAATGTTATTAATGGCAGTGTATATAGCAAAAGTATGAATAAATAAAAATCATCTCATTATAAGTACCAGTTCTTTCTCTAGTAGTGATTTCAAACTTCACTGTTGTGAATCTGTGTTTAAAAATGTTTATTTGCATTCCTATGCAAGTCAGATTTGAGCAAGGGGCAAGGTTTGGCTCAGAAGCTCATTATTGCCACATGCATAAACAAGAAAGAATCCAAGAAGAAAGGGAGAGTGGGAGATTGTAAGTTAGGAAGATAACTATCAATACATCACATCAAATGGGTAGTTCAGAGGTACTTAAGCTACAGTGCCTCAGTCACCAGTAGTCTTTGAGTCAGTTACTGATATCTGAAAAAAAACTCAACCATGTTGCTTGTATTGTATTTTCAATAAAATTTGATATTACAGCCTCACAGTGATCAGTGAGAAACTCACTATGGTCTGTGAAAAATTCTCACACACAGCAACAGTCTGGCCCCTTATTTGAAATTTCTGGTCTCCTGCAGCCGTTCCTTCAGATGTTGGACTGGAATGTAAAAGAAATACCGGAGTGAACACCATGGAAGTAATGCACTTAAAAAGAAATTTCTTCTTAACAGCAAGCAGTTAAGGTTTTCCCAGAAGTGCAAGTATTTTCATCTCTTTGTTGTTTTCTTCCCATCTGATTTAATTGTGGGTGATTTAATTAGGTAATCAAAAGCCCAATTCTTCAATATTTTGTTAAGACTAGATACCTGGCTCTAGTAATACCTTCTGGCTCAGCTGGCTAATTAAATGCACTGTTAGGAAGTGTCCAGGGAATCTTTTGGATTTGTGAAGTGTTTGTCCCACAACAATCAAACAAAGAATGGGACAAAGTAATGAGCTGGCATTTTATGAGAATTTGGATTTTGCAGTTTAGTGTTTTGCTTCTCAGCTGACTAAAAATATTTCCAATAAAAAGGCATACAGGTACATATATAAATGAGTATGTATTTACTTTATATATATGTTTTATGAAACAATGTGGGAATTGCTTACACCAGTCCACATCTCAGCTGTGGAGTGATACGTGAGACAACAAAGTGAACGCAATGCAGAACATGTACTGGAGATGGTCTATGAAGATAATCTTATGAGAAAGAACTAACAGAGATCACCTGGTTTGACAGCAAAATCAAGGCTGAAAGGGGACATGACAGTAAATATTTCATGATGAGGAGAAGAGGTAAATAGAGGGAAGTGAATTACTTAAGTTAAAGGACAAATTTTGGCAGTAAAACTAGTGGGTCTGAGTTGTTGTGAATGGTGATTTAGTCTGTAAGTAAGAAAGTTTGTTCCCATCAGAGAAAGAAAAGTCTGGAATAATAGGGTCCAAAAATATCTAATTATTTTTGAAGACACAAAGTTATGAGAAAGATTATAGTGTATGGGTACTTGGAAACTGAGGGAACTGATTTGAAGTATGAGGAGATCACTCATCAAGCTACTTCACTTTTTAACTTGAAATGTCAAAGTCAGAATTAAATCTGGTTTAGTTACTGATTTTCATCCTTTACATTTAAAAGACTATGTTCTGAATCAAAATATATACAAAACTACTTATGTAACAAAACAAAATAGAAGACAACAATCTTTGTGTCAGAATGTCTCTTATTTGAAAAAAAATCTAAAATATCTCCTAACTTTGAACCTGCAGTTCAATTTTTTGATATTATGTGGTACGGCTGCTATCTTTCCAAACTTGTTATGAGTGGCTGAGAAATTCTAACCATCTAAATTTACCTTGATTATTGCTGGTCCGGTCCCTGGAAAATCTCTAGAATCTTTGTTTTAGAAAGGCTGCAAAAGGGGAAGTGTATCACTGTCTCCTTGCCCCATTCATACCTCTAGCATCCTAAATTAACCACTAGCATATATGCACAGCACTCTAAACGGACCTTTGGTTTGACTCATTACAGACGTTCTTATGTTCTCAGCATTTAAGATCATTGCTTTTGAGAAGAGAGTGTATGGCTTTCCTAGTAAGGTGTGTGGTGTTTGCTTCTAAAAGCAATACAGTGCCATTTTCTTTTTTAGTCTGTTTTGCATTGCTTAGCACTGATATTTTGCACTCCCAATGTAAACAGATTGCCCTTTCATGTCAGGAATAATTCCTTGCATGTTGATGGAACAGAATATCAGAGGTGAAATCAATCATATGGCTCCGAGACAAGAATCCATCTCTATCATCATGCTAACTTGAGAACATACTTGGAGACAAGATAAAATACAATACTGCATGGAACTAAATATCATGCTGATCAGCACAGACACAACTAAATGCCATTGAAGTCCAAGGAAAATAAAATCAGTGAGCAAATTGAATCCAGTTGCCCAGCCGTATTTCTCTACAGCTATACAAATATGTGTGGTGCATGTGTACGCACATATATTACTAGATTAATAAACTGGGAAACGTACTTGAAGACATAGCATTTGTGTTTGTTGTACCCCGGTGGAGTTTTAGCTCAAGTATTAAACAGCATTAGATTTTGGCACTGTTTCTTTGGAGCATACAATGGGACAGCTCTCACCAACTTCAGCGTAAAATAAGTTAAGCCTAAAATTTGCTCCTTGTGGCAGTTGCCATGAGGTGGATTTAGCTGACAAGAGCTGTTAGCATATGAACTATCCTATAGGATAAGGGAGTAACATAGTTCTAAAAATAGAGAAGTACATTGAGTGTAAACAACCTGTCAGACACTGTGAGAGTGTCTTTGTGGAAAGCTTTTGAGACAGATGATTGTGCCAGCTAGTTGTTGGGTGTTGAGGGAATTTGAACAAGCCAACCAAGAATTAAATTTTCTCTACCCAATGTTGTAACTATTGGTGTCCAGAGTCACTCAAGAATGGAAATGAACCTCATAGCACTGCCCTGTGACTATGTACCACACAGCTGGAACCACTACATTGACTCCTTACTGACTTCTTCTGGATTGTATTGCCTCTCCCATAGGGCAAGGAAGTCATATAATTTATAAAATTGCTTACATCTGTAATTAAAGTGTTTTGGCATCCAATCTATTTAGTCTCTGAACTTCTAGTCTGGTCTTAAATAACAACACTTCTTCTTCATCAACTGTATCTCTAGCCTCAGACAGCACTTCAGGAAAGGAATTGTTATTACACAAATGCCTGTGATCTGAAGACTAGATGTCATGAGTAACTTAGAACAGGGGTGTCCAACTTTTCATGATAATAATTGTCTCATGAAGTTATGTGACTCCTGTACACTGCAGCTCATCCCTGTCACATAACCAAATATGCACCCATTCTGTAATCAAACTGCAGGTACCTGCCACCATCCGTATTTGTTTGCAAGTATATTGGAAGTCACATGAACAGTGTCTACTTTTATATACCTATCACTTTCCCCAAAAGCACATATTCCATTATCATGAGACAGGCATGTCCCTGTTCATGTAATGGGACATGCAAACAGCCTCAGGTCACCTAAACTTACATGCATGCACACACAGAAGACATGCCTTGCCAAATATGCATCATGGCATTCTGATCATGCTATGGGTAGACAGCTGGTTATATAGTGGAAAGGACTGGTTACACAGGGAAGGATGGCAGGTCTCTGGAGAGGGTGGCAGAGAAGAGGGCAAGCAGGAACTGTTTGGAGTGGCATATATGACCTGTGGTGCCCCATGCCATAATCCACCTGACAGTCCTTCCTAGCCCTGACCAAGCCTTGGTTAGTCCTTTCAGAGACAGTTCTCACTGCTTAAAAAGCACATGCACTAATCCATTTTGCCCAAATCTGGTCATTAATATGGGGAATGTTGAGGACAAAACCACATTTCTGCAACGCCTGAACGGATGTGGCCTGTCTTCATGCATCAGCACTGACACAGAAGGGGCCCAATTTATGTTTTTCTTCTCTAAAGTTTCTTTATTTCTCTGCTAAAAAGAGGGCAGTCCAGACACCAGCTGGTGGACCAGTGAGAGGACTCTTGGTCCCCTACTTAGTCTAGGATCAGCCTGGACTAGGGAGACTAGACAAGATGTGCAAAAAATCACAGCATGATGAATTTTAACAGAACCTGACTTTTAATGAATTGTTCAAATCCATAGAAGTGATGTCCTCCATCTGTTATAAAAAATGTGTAATATTCTTCATGTCACTTAACTGATTCTGAACACTGTGTGGGAGAACACAGGAGAAAGATTAAACTAGGCTAGGAGGATTTCATAACATTTTGTGGCATCTCCTCTCAGTAGAGTAAATTGCACTGCCTACTGCAACTTTTCACATACTTGCACTTTTATGCTCCATTCCTAAAAAGCCACAAGGAATGACACATGCCCTTGGGTCAAATTCATGTTCACACAACAGCAGCACACATTCATATGGCTACAAGCAGAAATCACAGCAAGCTTTTCCACTTTTTTCAAGGTAATCTGCAGGAACTGGGACCTGGGGAAATAGGGCTGGAGAGCTCTAAGTCAAATACAGTCAGCTGAAAAAGAAGGACCTCTCCTCTGAGATGTGAGTGTAACTTGGAAAACAGGACCATTGGCAGGTAGTTGTAGAAGAAAGAGATTGGAATATTCTCCCTGTTTATTTTCCCATTCTTTAGAAAGATGTAAGAAAATGCTTCCTCTGCTTTTCCTTAGATGTGGGATGACTCAACAAAGCCTGAAACTCTGCTATCTTCAGCATTGTTTAAAGATGAGAAATACAAGGAACATGTCAGCATGAGGGAGATAGTAGGTGCAGAGCACAAAAAGACTGAAAACAGCATTTTTCTATGCCTCTTCCCACAAGTAAGCAAGAAAGTGCTTACAAGGCATGCATTATGGGGTGCCAGCAGGTAAAATTATTTCCAGCAGGTCAATGAAGGTGATCCTTCCTTTTACTGAGTACTGGTAATGCCACACCTGGAGTGCTGGGTCCAGTTTATGCTCCCCAGTACAAGAGAGACATGGACAGACTGGAGAGAGTCCAGTAAAGGGCCACAAAGATGATGAAGAGACTGGAGCATCTCAACTATGAGAAAAGGCTGAGAGAGCTGAGACTGTTCAGCCTGGAGAAGAGAAGGCTCAAGGGGATATTAGAGCAGCCTTCCAGTACCAAAAGGGGACCTACAAGAAAGCTGAAGAAGAACTATTTACAAGGGCCTGTAGTGCTAGGACAAACAGTAATGGCTCTAAACTGAAAGAGGGTAGATTTAGATTAGATATAAGGAAGAAATTCTTTACTCTAAGGGTGGTGAGGCCCTGGAACAGAGAAGCTGTGGATGTCCTATCCCTGGAAATGTTCAAGGCCAGATTGGACAGAGCTCTGAGCAACCTACTCCAGTGGAAGGTGTCCCTGCCTATGGCAGGGGGCTTGGAACTGGATGATCTTTAGGGTCTCTCCTGACCCGAACCATTCTGTGATTCTATTATCATCAAGGTATCTAAATACCTGAAGGGAGGGTGCAAAGAAATGGAGCCAAGTTCTTTTCAGTGGTGTCCAGTGACAGGACCAGAGGCAATGGTCAAAAACGGAAACACAGGACATTCCCTCTGAACATCAGGAAACACTTTTAGTGTGAGGGTGACTGAGCACTGGCACAGGTTTCCTAGAGAGGTTGTGGAGTCTCCATCCTTGGAGATATTCAAAAGCCATTTGGACATGTTCCTGGGCAACCAGCTATAGGTGGCTCTGCTTGAACAAGAGAGGTGGACCAGATGACCTCCAGAGGTCCCTTCCAACCTCAGGCATTCTGTGATTCTATGTTGAATTAGAAAGAAAACTATGTTTCTTAACTCTGCACATGAAGATCTTGGCTTGGTGGAGCAAGTTAGAAATAATTCCACTTCAGTCAGTGAACCACATGGGCAAAAGAGACAGAACTGGGCTGTAGGCTGTTGTTCCATTATGCCAGACTGATAGCCAAGTTGAAAAAAGAACTTGTAAAGCAACTGCTTGAGTAAACAACTGATGATATTTGCAGGATATTTGCATATTTTCAACTCTATGGATATCACTAATGCATAAAATTGGTTTCTTCCTCTATGAGTAGTGACAATGTTGAAAGAAGTGTTCTGGGAGTCTTTCCATCCCTCCAACAAAAATACAGAATCTTCTCTAGTGCTGTTCCTCTCTTGTGTGTATTTTATAACAAATGAGCTTATTTCTATCAGAAGGAGATGAATTCCACTAGAACTAGAAAAGGTACAGATCTGAGTGAACAGATCAACCTTTTCTGCACAGCAGGTGTATTGTCATCACAAATTAGTTCTGCTCAGCTCCATGAGTGATTGAGCAATGTTGCCCAGAGACAACTGACATTCCAAGAGGGCAGGTGGGGTATTTGGCCTATGCACTGAGGCAAGGATGTAGTCCCAAATGCTGATTTTCTTTTCTTGACTTTTAACTAGGCTTTTTTGACCTTCTGTGTCTGAAGAATTAGTATAAACATCTTTTCTGTAGTAGCTATATCCCCTCTGCACATCTGACAGCCCAGAGGTTTACTGCAAATGTTTCCATCTCCTTTTAAAAACAGGTCATTTGTCTAGTTGAATCAGACTTATATAAGATACAGCTTACCAGGGTAGCCAATGTGCATTAGCACTCTTTTATTAATGAGTTCTACACAATGAAACTAAACAATTCTTTCTGCCATTCTCCCAGAGAAATGAAGACAGCCAAGGAGTTTAAAGTGACTTTCTAATCGAGCTGCACCTCATTAATGGAAGCTTTTTTTTAAAATATCTTTTTATAGTGAAAATGCTTAAAAATGCACTTCAATTAACTCCAGTTCATTTTTGCTTACTTTTCTCTTAATATGATTTAGAACAAAGACTGTGTGAGCTGATGCTCACAAACAGGAAGAATTATTTTGTGACGGCTTTTTAAACAAATGAGATTTAATCTTTTTAATTCAAAAAACCCCATGTCTTTCTAGTCATATTATTCACTATGCAGATATTTATATAACATCTAAGTATTTATATGTAGAATAATTTCTATGTAGATACATTAGACAGGCACATTTATTAATGAAATATACTCTAGTACATACGAGTACACATGGACAGAAACACCAACCTAGAAAATTTAAATACTAGAATATTTTCTTATTAGAAATCAAAGAAAAAAGTAATTAGATCTACTTTTTTAGAAAATCTCACACTTTGTGAGTGAGAAATAGAAGTAGGTTTTAGGTCTGTGGGTAAAGATTTACCAGTCCTAATAATGAACATTTTAAGCATAAAAGACTTTTCTGCTGAAAAATATCTAAACAGGGTTTTAAGAAAGAAACATGTCAGACTAACATGACAGAAATGTTTCTTTTAATAAAGGAAGATAGGAAAGGAGGATCCTGTAATAAAGGCTAGCAATATGTGAAGCCATGGCTGAGAATGGGCTACACCTGAAAAAAATGTCATTGGAGAGGAAATTGCAGAAAACGAGGAAGAGATACAATGCCAAATAAGTTAAGGTAGACAAAGCACAGTCTCCCCAAGAGATTTTCACTGATCAGGTAGTTGGAAATTGTGTGCAAAAAACTAAACATGCAAGAATTAGTGGAAGAACATGGCAGTTGACCATGCTCTGACTTTAGGAAGGCTGGACTACATAACTTGAGATTCCTCCCAGCCTGAACTATCCTATGATGTAGACAGGAATATATGTTAATGATGATACCCTGAAAAATAAATTATGTTTAAAAAGTATTATTGCTAAATAAAATTGTAAGAAGAGGTAGATACAACCAAACCATTCTTACTTTGAAAAACCTTCTGTCCCAAAAAATCCACTCAAATCCTTGAATTAAAATGCATTTCTCCCCTTTTTCTTTATCAGTCATCAAATTCAGACATATCCACCACCAGAGAAGCAAGGACAACTGCAGGGTATGAACAGCGTTTTCAAGAAAGGCTGCAGGTTACTTTTCTACTAAATGCCATTTTTTGGTACACTTTTTAATCAATAAGACACTACTTTAAAGTCATAATTTCCATTAAAATGGAATTCAAATGTTACATTTTCTCTTTAAAGGTGAAGTGGGGATCGGCTACCTTTTCTGTCACTGAAAGAAATTAACTGGCTTATACAAACTGGCTTCTCCAGGAACGTAGAGACATCTGCGCTAAGGATCCCAGGAATACGGCTTCCTTATACAGCCAGTGTGCATCCCAAGGGCACTGCCGCCTTTAGCAACCCAAACTACAAACTACATTGAAATCAGTCTAAAGGGATGTCAGATCAAGACCTGAATTAGGCCAGAATGATCATGAAACAGTGAGCATGAAACAGTAGCGGGTTTGGGTTCCTCTCCCACTCCATAAAGGAACTGTACCATGACACTTGTCCTAAGGATATAATAAACCTCTTTCACGCAGTCCAGTATAGCTGCCTTTCAGTCAGCATAGCCCAGTGAAAGACACTCTCCTCTATGGGCCGGCAGATAAAGGTCACTCTACTTTTCTGATGATTTTGATATTTCAAAATGGGGTTTTTACCAACTATAGTTCAGCATTTAACAGTTCTGAGGGCTGGATTCCTGGATAACAGACACTTTTGCATCAGTGAGCCAGGATGACCTAGAGACCCCACAAATGCAGGCAGACCTCAGGATGCTGAGTAACTGGGGAAAAATATCAAGCCCAGCAACTAGGAAGGTCTACACATGATTTCACAAATAAATGTATTTCCTTCAATGTCTAGCAAAACCCACTCTCAGCTGAAATACTCTGACTCAACTATATTATTTGGGTAAGTCTTTCAGGTGAATCTGTCAAACCAGTTTTCATCTGTAACCTCTTAAAAGGCCCATAGAGAACTGGTGTCAATCCTGTCCCTCAATGTGTAGGCAACCCGATTCCACCTCTATACAACACAAACAGCCAGACTCAGAAAGGTAATGAGTTTCATTAAAGCTATATTTTCTGGTAAACAGATACAAGATTTGTTTTTCATTCTTTCTAACAAGTGAAATAGGGAATAAACGTTCTTCCCCTGTAGCTAAAGAAATTTGAAACAATTCCAAACAGTTTCTCTATTGAATTTACACAAACAGCAGCTCTAAGCTCATAAAAATATATCACTGTGAAGACTACAAATATGGCTTCATTTTATTACTCTTACAATGATAATTTTGAGCCATAAATATTTTACACTGAACTTGTATTGTGTCTGCTACACGGGTCATCTGATTTCCTCGGACTTCACTCTATCTCTGGAACTCTGGTTTCATAACCCAGTTGCTTTGTGCCTGGAAATCCTAAAGATGTTAGTGGCAGCTATTCACATGCAACAAAGATACACATCAGCCCATGTTACACAGGAGTGGTATTTAATGAAAGCCTAGTTCTAGCTTTCTTTTTCTCTGTTAATTGTACCTTTCTCTGCAAGGTCAGTTGATTGCCATGAAGTCACTTGCAAGCTTAGGTAATGCTTTAAACCAGGGTGGCAGAGCTGAGCCTTGAGGGTTAGACGCCATTACAGGAGATAAAAAAAAAAAAAAATTAAAAGCAACAGTGCCCTTAAAGGGACACAGTTAAGCTCAACATCATCTGGTAGGTGAAAGTATTAAACTTCGAACACTGTGTCTAATAAAGACTACAAGGCATCTCTATGCCTGGGTATGCTCTTTTCATCTAAGGTAACTGTACCCCTACTGCAGCTATTGCAAACACCTTAAACCTTGTTTAGCCTTAAGATCAAACACAACTTGTTTTAGGCTTCCAGTTTGTTTAGTGATGTTACATTCTATTTGAAATAAACAGAAACCCCAATGAAAAGGAATTTTTGCTGTAGTGCAAACTCAGGGGCCAGAAGACCACACAGTGGGTCTCAGACCTGGACCTGAGGAGGTAAACACATCATATTGCCCAGGGGAAGGATGGCTTGAAAGTGTCCCATCACTCCCCAGTGCTCACGAACACACTCAGTATGTTTCACATCCTGCTGATTGTGTGAAAGGAAAGTGGGCCACGGCCTTGCCTATTTTTAATCCCTTTAAAGCCAAGAGACAGCCCAGATGATTCAACTGGGAGCAAAGTGCCCTCACTGCAATGCTCTCAGGCTCCTAGACAATGTATGGCACTCATTTTGATATTCTATTCCCTGCCCATATCACAGACTAAAGGCAGGGTAAAGTCTAGTTCTCAACAATATACTGCAGTACTAGAAGAAATATGTCTGTATTATTACCTCATGTGGGTTTATATTTCAGTTGCAGAGTATAAATTCAACTGAAAGTCTTTGCTTCACCTAAGCAAGAAAACAAGTAGAATATACTTTGAGTATGCAGATTAGTTCTTGCCTCTTAAGATCTCACAGACCATGTGGCATTGGCATGACAGGGACTTGCTTCTAATGAAAGCAATAATGATACACACCAAAAAAAATAGTGTAATATGTTCCACCAGGTAGCAGATACAAGAAAACAAAGAGGGGTAGAACAAATGCAGAAAAGTATTCTCAATCACAGTGATGCTCTCTAAAATCTGAGATGGAAACTGTCATTGTGAAGAACATGAGTATCTATTAAAATAATCCAAGGCAAGGCATTCCTAATTTAGTGTAGCCTGAAGACTGAGCAAAGAATTAACTTGTTTTATGGAGATCTTCTGGGCAATTTCCTTACATATGTAGAGTGTTATGAGTAGAAAAAAAATCTTCTGTCTCTCAAACTGAACGTATCATAAACCAAAAATAATACAAGACACTTTTTGACAGTGAGAGATGTCTGAACTCCCAAGTCTAAAAGTATAATAATGCCTGAATGAGAAGGCAATTCCAGTCAGTCATTCACTCTGCCTCCTTTCACCATCTTCAGGTTTTTTTCTGGATTTGAAACTGTACATCAGGGCTCAGACGCATGGACCACTGTCACCTACCCTGAGCGAAATGGTCTGCCTGTTGCAAGCAACTTCCGAGGGATATAATAGCCTTCAGCTTTTTTTCCTCCCATTTCAAGTCGCTAACTACTGCTGAAAACATGGATACTAACCTTTTCCCTCCAGGTCTTAGCCGAACACTCTTGTGCAAAGCCCAGGTGCAGCAGCTCACATGAAACCACCAGGAAACTATTATCTTCGCTGGTGGCACCAGTGGTTTTCTGTCGCTTTAGTAAACTCCACTGCCCAGTGAATGAGTCTGGCAGCAGGAAGGTGAGGAGGGGGAAAGACAGACCTGCCACTTCAGCAGCTGCAAATTGTGCTGCCCTTGCAAGGCTCTGCTGTCCTCAGGATGTCACCCTTAAGAGGAGGCTGGGGAAATTGAGGAGCAGCTCACCTCTGCCTCTTGCCCAGAGCTCTTGTCACCCACACAGCTGTTCAGGAAGATTACACCACACCAATTATCACTTTGTACCTACCCCCTTCTCTTTATATAGCAATATCTTACCTGAAAGGGGTAGTCTACATTCCCAAAGGAAAAGGCTTAATTACTTGCAAAGCTTTAATGAGTCTCACACATCTTCTGGAACTTGGATCTCTTCCACTGTCAATTTCCAACTAATGTTTTTTTCCTTTACTTTGTTAAACCAAGCATTCTTCAGATCAGGTAAAAGCCATCATCCCGAGTCTTGCATCACTAAGTAATAATCTCAGTTTCTTATTACAAACAGCATTTCAGTTGGGAAAGGAAAAGTCTTAAATGCTTATAGTGAACTACATGTTTTTGACAGGACTCTTACAGCAGTATAAACGTCAGTGCTCCTCAATGCTTGACTCCTGGAGCTTAAAGTGCCAACATGAAAACATTTGCCTAAAGAAAGCATATTACAATGCCGTGCCATCACTGCACGCTTCACAAAGATAATTTTAAATAAAAATCTAAACTGTGCTATGAGGCAGGGCTGTCAGGAATCTTCAGATTAATCCTTTATTTATTTCTCTAGAAAGGTTCAATATTATCACTTAATTATCATTCATCTTCTCTTTTCACTGTAAGGTTCCCTCCTGCATGCCTCACTTCCACCCAGCTCTCATAAGAGTGTCTATACAGCAAGCCTGCACTTAGTCTCTGTAGATAAATCTTCTAATATTTTTTATGAGATTGGGCTTTTTAGATTTTCCTTGCACCTCCTTCAGTATTGTTCCTACACCAGCCTGGTTCGTTTCACACAGTTCCATTCCATCTGCTACATTTTGTTTGTTTTGCCTGCATTTTATTGCTCAATCTAAGATGTGAATTTAATTAAAAAATGCTGGACCATTGAAAGAATATATGGTAAATGTGGCTCCCAGCCTGGGCCATAATGCCACATCTCCTCAATATTGCCACTACTAAATGCGCCATCACGGTTTCTGAGAAGCTTTGGTAGTAGAGCTTGTTATCAGCAGTGATGGACACTTGACAGAAGCAAACTCAACCTTCGTAAGGTTGACAGTTTGGCCTTCCGCCTACTTGTTCAAATCTGTCACCATTTAGAATTACCGTCTCATTCCTACAGTTTGTTTCCCCATTTCAGCTGCACCTTCTACCAAGGACAACCAAGCTGCTGTCTTCCATGTCAGGGACAGCTCTTCTTTGGACAACCCAGAAAGCCTCCTCTTCCAGAGAAGAACCTTACCCAGACCAGAGACACAGTCTCTTCTGCCAGTGCAAATCTAACTCTACCTGTGGACTGCAAAATCCCAGTCCCTTCTTTCTAATCCAATAGCTCACATACCTTGTACACTACAAGGTTTCACCATCCAAGAGTTTGTTTTGAATCGTTCTTGTTAAGCCACAGCTCTATCAGCAATGATATCAGGCCCAAAAGGTAGCACTGTCTTACTCTGCAACTGTGGGACCAAACCACTTACAGAGGGAAAGGACGGCTCACTGGATTCATATTGACTTGTTCTATCAAGAGCCACATTGCCTGGTGGCCATGCTGTCCTATCCAATCTGAACATCTCATAAGTGCTTGCCTTTGGGAAGAAAGAAAAAAACACCATGTGTAGGAAAGGAGGAAACTTTACATGTATTTCACCTGAGCAAAGGCCAACTTATAACCTCACACTCCCAACCATATACATCTTTCCATACTTCCTTTCCCTTTTCACGTCCTTTGTTTTTCACATCAATATGGTGCATTCCTCATGTGATAATATTCTAGCTCCAAATTAGACCTGTCTTCACATTTCAGACCTGAAATAATAGGGTTTTTTTTCTGAATTTAAAATAACATTATAACATATACCTATTTAAATATATTTTGTAACTCAACTCCTGAATTCCCTTAGCTGACTGGATTATAACACTACTTCCTCCCTGCTTTCCCTTGAGTGTTTCCTAATGACAAATTTAGAAATCTGTGAGACTGAATTGGCCTGAATTGCTTAAGTCATAACTGCATTACTTTAACCTGACAAATGTAAACTTTGCTGTGCAACAGGCATCTCCAACGTAGGCCATACAGAGAAAGCTCTAAGTATTTCCTCAGTTAAGTAATTTTCACTTCTTTGCTTTTTCAGCTATCTTCCACCTCCGCATTTCTGAAACAGCTACTGTGAAAGCCAGTGGAATGGTGGCACGGGGTTTGAAAAAAGTTTTCAAATCCTACTGAGAAGGAGTTCCCTCCTTGATGCTTATGGCAGGGTGAAACCAACACTCCCTGGTTGTGCTGGGAAGAGCTGCGGAGGTGACCCACAGCAGAGCCCACCTCCAGCTCCAGCGCTGGCAGCTGAGCCGTGGTCCCTCCTGGGAGCCTCATTGCTGCCGGTGAGTCACCCCCATTCCTACCTCCCTCCCCACCTCTGCTGCCTTCCTGCCTCCAACACAGGCCCTGACCCCAGCCCTGTCCCCAAATTTTCCGACCCCGGCTCTGAACAAGTCGGCATCTCCTTCAGCAGAATTTTTTCCTCCGAGCAGGGCCCCATTGCATTTACTGTATGGGCAGAACACCCCTCTCTTCAGAGTGTATGACACATGCCAGTCATCCAGGATATGCTGGAATTTTGGTAAATGAGACATCCTATTTTTTCACATCCTCCTTTTCAAACTAACGAGGGAAGTGTAAATGAACATTGGCAAGGTTTCATTGATAATTTTAATTATTTTTCTCATTCTTTTGACTTTAAGAATTCTCATTTCCTTTTTCTAAATTAGTCATTGCTCAATTAGCTGAAAAAAACACAGCACGTGTACAGTTACTGTCACTCTCTCTTACCAGTTTTCCCACAGTTGAAGAAACACTACCACAATCATGTAAAACAAATCTGCTTTGAGCAAATTACAAATTTGCTTGATAAAGAGAAGTATGAAGGCAGAACACACATAGACTTTCAGACATAAGATTTAGTAGCCCAGTACATTTGAATTTAAAAAGTAAGGATTACATGCCAATGAAATGTACTTGAAATAGTTTAAGAATTGAGTAATTGATAGATCTTGAATCCTTATTGGCATTTGGGATTCATTATCAAAGCACTGCACAAATGTTTCCATTGTGAATGTT
This sequence comes from Columba livia, assembly GCF_036013475.1. NCBI lineage: Eukaryota > Metazoa > Chordata > Aves > Columbiformes > Columbidae > Columba > Columba livia. The sequence continues at coordinate 14,872,187 of NC_088605.1, read as the reverse complement.
TAGCATCAGTGTTGCACTCACTGACGAAAATTTGAGAAAAGTGAAAATAAAAATCTAAACTTCCTTGAGCCTAGGGAAAATGCCTTTCAGTGAGACACTACAAGAGATGACTTTGTTTAGCTTATAAAAGAAAAAAAAGAAAAAAAACCTGAGCAGTAGTTAATTAGAATACGAAAGTATGTTTTCAGCAAAACATATCTTTAATCTACCTGGGAAAGTGATAATATAAAGCAATGGCTTGGAGCTACAGTTAGATACCTTCAGATTCAAAGGTTCACAGACAATTTCTGTTATTCTTTGACACCAAAGATGGTTCACAATTGGAACAAACTACCTAAAGAAATGGTGGATTTTTCATCTTTCAATTATCTTATAACTAGACTGGCTATTAAACATGAAATGGGTATTATGGTAACTGATCTAGAGATCACATGGAAGAAATAGTGATCCCTTATGACTGAATTGTGTGGGTCTGTAGTGGTTGAATAACATCCAAGCTTCTCAGTTTTAGCCTGTTTGCAAGAAAACCAAAACCCACTGTTATGTCGTAAATAACAAGAGTTAAGCAGCAAGGCTAATCTCGAAGGAAAGTGCTTCTCTACTAGACTATCAGATTTATAATAAAACACACAGGAAGGCATTAAAATACAAGCGAAACCCCCAGAATTATTGTTATTTTTTTTAGTAAACACGCTTGTGAAATGTTTTCTTTTTATCTTAAAAATTAAAAGTGAAGTATTTGCACAGGTCTATTAGTGCTAAAGAAATTACACTGAAATTATTTAGTAAACTTAAATACAGTAAACACCTGAAATACTAAACACGAAAAAACATAAAAGACATTCATAGTTATACCATCCTATTTTTCCTTAGGTAGTTGCACTTGCTTCTTGAAAACCTTTGACAAGACTCTATTTAGAGATACTGCTTTGAAAACATAATTGAGTGCTTTTCATTCCTTAGATTTTCTATTACATATTTATTTTCCTAATTAATTTAGCCATACAAAAGTATGCCTATTCAAGGCTGGAGGCAGACAAACAGTTGTAAACAAAATAACTCCCTAAACACACCTACTTCCTGTAATCCATTCGAAATTGCTCTTGATATTTAGATAAACATAGCATCTTTGTTCTGCATCCCTCAATAGAAGTCGTGATTAGAAAAGAGAGTTCCATAATTTATTGCTGTGGCTCCTATTATAATACCACTGCAGGCCAAGGCTGAAGGAAACAGATTTAAGAAAACATATACCTAGAGAATTTTTGCATAACATTGGTGCACTAAGCTGTTTTTGAGTGCAGGAAGCACGGGTGACCTGACATTCCCATAGACTAGCACTCCAGGACTGAATGAACAGTGAATAAGTCACAGCCAATGGTCACAGCATCCTGCAAACCTCTCATTAGTCCACTTTCAACGGGAATATTAACCAGCATCATGTCAAAGGTTGGAGAGGTGATTTATGCCTTTCTCATCCACTGCTTATTTAAAGAGACCATTCTCAGATGCTTAGGTCCAGCTCCTGCCAACCTCCCAGTCCTCACGCAGCAGCCGCAGCAACAGTTTCTAACAGAAGGATGGAAAAAACTGACTTGTGTACATGTACGGTGAGAACTCGGTCCTGCAATGCTTGTGCAAACAGCTCCACCAACGTAGATGGAAATTTAAACATCAAACCTTAAATCAATATAACCACGTGCCATTAGAGAACAGCAGTTCTCAAAGTGAGTTGATGAACAAGCAAGTATTCTTTCCAAGCAAAGCTACGGAAGTAAAATTACAGAAAGAAGTTTGGAAGAGAAAACATAAGAAAAAAATCTGGAAATCTTAAACTGACCCTCAGCTGCAGGGAGGGTCCTGGCTGCCACCCAACCCCCATCAGGGGACCGGTGATCTATGATTAAGCAAGTTACCTCTTCAGGCAAACGGCACTAAAACCTGTGTACAAACACTACTAATCCACCTTCTTTAGGAATACTCCATCTCTTTCAGATCTGTCAGATGTCATGAAACCCCCCAGACAGGAATGAAACTAAACTGATCCAAATCAGCAGAGAAATTAACTCCTGTAACAAGTCTGGTTTTGGTTTTTTTTTTTTTGGTTGTTTGGACCTCCTTTTTATTCCCAGTAAATTTCAAGAGAGTTTGGCTGTTGAAATAATGGATGAAGAAGCAGCATGTTAATGCTGCTTTTAATGCATACCATCTTGAAAAAAACATACATCAGTTCTTGGCAAATACAGACCTATTTCCATAAATTAACCCTATGACTTAAAATAAATCCCCAGAAAGCCTTTCTCCCACTGCTCTTAGGAAGTAGCATTTCTGTCATTCTAGACATCCATCCTACTTCAAATTCTTCTGTCTGAAAAAAAAGCATTTCAGGGGAAAGAAAAAAAATCAAGCCACCTTGCAAAGTCCAGAAAGCATAAACAAGAAGTAAAAGAGGTAAATACCTACAAGTGCAATCAGTCTCTTATTCATGCCACCTCGCACGGGTGTTATTTTTGCAGGTACAGGAAGGCGGCAATCAACGGCAGGGGGGCGGGGAGGGGAGAAGCTGTTTTCAGTAGACAGCAATTTTTTCGCCCGGGCCCGCGATGCTGTTGCTGTGCGTTACTATTTCTGTACACACGCGTACCCATGTACGCGTTCACCTGTGGGCGCTGCCCGCCCGGCCCCGCGCTGCGCGCACCCCGCCCGCCCTGCCCTCAGCCCCGCGGGGGTGGGCCCGGGGGCGGGGCCTCGCCGTGACGCGCCACGGGGGGCGGGGCCGTACAAACAAGCTGGCGCCGGGCGCCGGTTGCGCCGCTTCCCGGCGGGTGAGGCGGGCGGCAGCGGGCGCTGGTTTCCCCGCACGCCGCCGCCGGGCGCGCTTCCCGCGGCTCCGCCGTCGGCACCCGCGGGCGCCCATGGAACAGCGGGGTGGGCGCTTCCCTACGGCTCCGCGCCCCGGCGGTGAGTGATGCGAGGTGCGGCTGCTGCTGCCACGGGAAGCGCGAGAAGTTTGGGGTGGAAGCGGGGGTCGGAGGCGGGGAGGTGGCGGAGGGGTCTGTCGCCCCCTGGGGTGTCCAGGTCCTGGCACCCTGCGCTGCCTCTTGCCCCTCCGCCCGGCACCTGCTCCCGGCAGGTGGGAGCTCCGCGCCCGCGGGAGGCGAGCGCCGCGCCGCTCCGGGACTGGGGAGCGTGTGACCCACCGTGCAGAACCGGCCGTCCCCAGCCCTGGGGGAAGGATGCGCAGTAGCTACCCCGCACCCTCCTTAATCACTGAGTCGGGCTCTGCGGGGCATTGCTGTCGGGGGTAAAAAGGAAAAAAAGTGTTCGTCCAGCACCTGGGTTATAGATCTGTCCAGATTTGGTCCTTGGGCACTTTATTTCTTTACCTTCTTGTTTCCCTTGTGCCTAAATGATAGGGACATGTAACGGCAGAATGGCAGGGGTGTGGAAACAGGGTGGTAGAGCGCAGGGCTCCTATCTGACAGCAGAACAACTTGCAGAAGCTCTTCTGAGCATCTTTGATCCGTTCCCACGCTGAGTGCTGAAGCTGGCTGGATGCAGCGTGCTGAATTGGAAGCTGGCAGGCTGTGTAGGGCCAGAAGGCAAAGTGGTCCTTGGGGGCTGGCAGGAGAGCACAAAGCCTTAACTTGAGCTCACTTCTATTTTGAAGGACTAGCTCCCTAGAACGCTACAGGGAAGGCTCGGTTACTGCAGTTCTCATTGTGCTTTCTAGGGAAAAGGCTGTAAGAGGTTTGAATTTTTTGTGGGTAAAGGAATGCTGGAAGAGAAGGGTGGCAGTCCCCAGCTGGGAAAGTTCTGGTTTGGTCTTGTCTTCCAGCCTTTCCAAAGATCAGGAAAGGGCACCCAGCTAAGTACAGGCAATTCAATCACCTCAGTTGACTGGGAATTAACATGTATATAATTCTCTTTCCTCCCCATGTTAGTGCAGTGGGTTGAGGGTTTTCCCCATTCCAAGACTGCTCCTCTTTGTATACTGGGGAGGAAAAAAAGTATCAGGGAAGTCCTATGAATACCAGGCTTAAATGTCATGGGGATGGAGTGTCTGCAGGCATTGTCCTGGTATGAGAAACCCATTCATTGCCCACTCCCACTGAGAGCCTCTGCAGTTTATATGGCAAGTGGAACATTTAGTACAACAGGTTCAACTCAGTATATGCCTATATGTTGTCTGGCTATCAAAATTAATATGTATATACATATATATTAAAAAAATATAATAACTGTTAAAATTGCATCTGCCAGGATTTTTTGCAATCTTGAACAAGTGCATTTCCCACATTGTTCAGAAATGAGCTCCTGCCTATCTGTAAGAGCACAGTTTCTGACATCAGCTTTAGGTATCTCTTGCACATTCACCTTTTCAGTACTCACCCTCTTTTGTTTTGGGTTTTGTTGTTGTTGTTTATTTTTGGAAAATGCAGAGGTGTTTGATTTTACATAGCCAAACAAATGCGTCTGGTGGGTCAGCAGTAAGATTATGCATCTGAAGCAAAGCCAGCTGCTGCAGTGGAGAGGCATTAATTTGACAGAGCAAATTCCAGCCCCAGCATTGCCAGGTTCCACTCTGTGTCCCCTCCTTCTCAGGATACAACCCTGGTTGTTCTAAGTTAGCCATATGCTTCCACAGGCATTACAGAAAAACAGAGTGGGTGGAAAACAGTTTTCCAATACCCAAGAATACATGCACGTATAGATATGTATAACTCTTCTGCTTTTCATTAGAGGAAACCAGAAATGTTCTTATTAGTCTGACTAGCAGGGGATCTCTCCTTTGCCTCTTCTAGAAATGCCACCAGAGCCAAAAAGCTGTCAGAGCCAAAAAAATATGTCAAAGCTGATATATTTCCATGAAAAGTTTTGGTAATTAGAAAAAAAACTGAAAATATGCCTGGGCAGTCCAAAATGGAAGATCCTGCTGGGTCATCTCACTTCTCACTCTGGAGCATGAGGGTTCCCTCCAGGTCACCATCTAGTGCTTCGCTTAGTAAATTGATTGATTTAACTAAGTCTAATACAGTCACAACCTCACCAGTACACACTCTGCTCCAGTGTTATTCTGAAGGCAGGATGGTGAAAGACATAGAAATCAGCTTGGAATATGAACTAAAATATTATTTAGAATAGGAAATAAAAGATTATTATTTGGAGTTTTGGTGGTGTTTGTTTGTTTTAATTATGTTTTAAATGTATTACTGGTATTTGAAAGGGGGTCCACAGCTACAGGCAGTGGTAAGAAATTGCTTGGCAGGGCAAATAAGAATGGGATTGCTTAATCTGCTGTGTTCCCTTTTTCAATACATCCAGTTATGGTGAGCCTCTGTACAGAAAGGGAGCAAGACAGGACAGAGCTATCCTTTCACACAGGTTGTTTTCTTGAGGACAGCTTTGATGAATTAGGAAGCAACTCTATTAACTGTGCAATAGATTTCTGCTTCTTAAATAGAATGTGACCCATTTTGCTTGGGAAGTAGGGTAGGGAGTAATTTTTGGATTTTTTTTTAATTGAACATTTGTGTTTGTGAGGGATAGAAAAGGCAGTGGTTCAGTGTACCCTTTCTCTTTAGGAAAAAATGAGTCCTGAAAGGTATTAAAGAATACTAGAAAGTGGTAGGGGGATTGCTTATTAGCATTCAGTACAGAAATTTCTGTGCACCCTGAGCTTTTCAAGTTTATTTTTATTCTGCTGTAATGTCCCATTTTTTTTTATCTGTATGAGGTTCTCTGAAACCTAGGGTATTCTCTCTTCTAAAAATTTTTATGGTCTCTTAGCATGAAAGATTGCAGTGGTCCCTTCTGACCTTAAGAAAAAAGGTGCATGTTATATATAACTACAGTCTATTATAAATTTGGTACTTTATTGCTCACACCAGAGCTGAACTCCTTCTTTAGAAGTCATGAACTGATGACCTAGCTAATTTGTATAAACTGTATTTATCACAGCAGGTGCAGAAATATAGCAGATTTCAGCCAAAAATACTTCCTACCAAGTCAGCCTTTCTCAGCTTAAGTTCTCTTAACTGAAATTTAGAGACTTTTAAAAGTATACTCTTGAAGTCTTAGAGCTGATAGACAATATATCATCTTAACAGCACTGAATTTATTATTAGATTTCTTAACATGCCAACTATAGAAGCTATAGCCATGGTTTAATATCTATTGGTTGTGCAACATTTTTTTAATATAATTTGGGATATGCACCTAGCCAATATCATTTATGCACTGTAATACAGGTTCATACAGTTACTTATCTTTTCACCTCCCCTCTTAATGCACAGATGGCTTTTTTTATATATATATCATGGGGCGATCAATAGTTTATGCCCCCAGAGAACTATGGCTTCAATAGTACATAGTTCTATTTAATTTAATACACTTGTCCTGTAGCACTCACTGAAGTAGGCAATTACTTGTAGTTAATTACTGAAAACTATATTTTGAGTATTTCATTAGCACATGTTTAAAACTTTTGTTAAGATGCGATTGAAAAGCAGTGGTGGAGGGGAAAGTGTGGGAAGCATTTCTTCATGAAGAGGGCATTGTGAGACAGTTTAATAGTTAAAAATAACAAAATGCAGAATACATTTCCAAGGAAAAATGTTTCATAAACTATATTAGGGTTTTTTGAAAAATTTGCTCCCTTTCCTGCTCTTTACTGAGCTTTAAGTGAGAGCTGTGCTGGAGAGTTTTATGCAAACTGGATACAAAGTGTCACTTGAAAGAGCTCATATAAAGAACTAAGGAATCTGTCCTATAGCAGACACCATTTATTTTTGGAGAATAGGAACATATATATGGTTCATATCGATGAGTTCTTGAAGAATTTCAAGTACACTACAATTGATCTAGTTCAGTTTTTTTAACACATCACTGAATACAAACATTCAGATCACTGACTTTTCATCAGTTTAGAAAGCTGTTTGCAGAGTTGGTTAGCTCAGTTATGGATTATTTTTTTTCCCAATATAAGAAGCCAGTGCAGCAGATGTGTGGGTTGTACTGCACAGCTAGTTTTTAACCAGCAATGTTAGTCTTCTGTTTTGCAGTATTTGAGTGCTCAAATATGCACAAAGGAAAATAGTCCGCAAACTGTCCTGAGGTTCTATCACATCTGCAAAACTAAATATACTTTATGAGAACAGAATGTCTCCCTCAGATTTTCACCTCTAATCTCCCTCTAGAGACAAACTTTAGCAACTGATCTATGGTTCTCATTCAGGCCAGCCGGTGCTTTTTGAAATGCCTGGGCAAAGATGTCTCCAGTGAAGGGTTTCAGTTCTGCAAGGAGGGAAAGTGAAGGACATCTGAAACTTATCTGTTCATCCTCAGACCCTGGAGAACCATAAAAACACAGCTTCTCTTTAATGACAGTGAAGTCACCTGCATGTTGATGGACAGGATGTGGTACTCTCTCTCCTAGTCATTGTCCTGGTAGTAACTGTGTCCCATTAGCTCTGCTAGACCTCTTGGTATATTGCTGTGGGCTTTTTTGTGAAATATCCCCATCAGATTTGCCAGCAGACTCTACCTGAGGCTTACTGACTGCCCTACAGATACTTCTTATGTTCCCTCCTACCTGCTTTGGCACATAACTCGAAGATTCTTATGCAAGTTCAGAGCTAAATTCACCTCTGCCCGTAGTAAAAATGGAGTTATCAGTCCAGTCAAAAACTACCTTATTTTGTTAAAGCAAATTAAAAGAAAAATGATATATAGTCTAAGTAGTTTAGGCCATTCCATTGAGTGAGGATAAATGTATTGAGGCATTGAAATACCTTGATAATATGGTAAGAGATAGTCAGAAGTCATAAAATGGTGACGCATGTTTGAAAGCACACTGTAATATGCTTGCAAATCAATGAAAAATGGCAGCTGTGGCCCTCATAATGCATTTACTGAGAAAAGCTTTCATTTATTTCCAAGTTCCTATTACTTTTGAAGAGGTTTTAATCATGAAAGCTGTTTGATTGGCAATGTCCACATTGAATCTTGTTGAATAAACAGTATAGAACATTTTGCTAATTAATTGGAGAAAGCTGAAGAAAAGATTAAGCAAAAGCAATCAGACTTTTCAAAAAGTATTGTTATAATCTTCAAAGCACCATTTAACATACACTGGGTTTCTTTTACCAACTTGCTCATTTACTTGTAGCAAATACAATAGTAATGACTGTCAAATTTTTGTACTAATCTGGAATACAAAGTCACTGGGTGAAGTCATGTATGCTCTGCATGACTTGTGGAGGCAGTGAGGAGAATTCTTAAAGCAGAAAAGTAATTTGGCAGAGTGGCTGCTATAAACTCCTCAGTGCATGCTTATTGTCGAAACAGGTTTTCGGACCCACAAATTATAAAGCTATGGAATACATGTTTGCATCATTTAATATAAACTGCTGTAATTCTAGCCACCAAACTGCAAATCTGCATAAAGCATTAAAGAGGATGTAAGTTGGATGACAACAGATTTATATACAGTTTTATTCCTGGATACCACTTTGCCCTCACAACATATGTTTAGTGCTGAATTTAGAGACGCATTTATGTCCATTGTGTTGCATTAGTCTAACACAACAAAATAATTGATCCAGATATCAGACTTACACAGTTTGAGAGAAACAAAAGAAAATTGAAAGAAAAGGCAGACAAAGCTTTATTGCTTGCAAGCAAAACAATGGTAGCTTATAGGTACTTTAAATGGCATAATTACTGATATGGTTCATTGGGTGTGCAGAAAGACAGTAAATACTACAGATACTGTAGGAGTGTTCTGCAGTGTAAGAACACCTGATGCACACCTGAACAAATAGCTGGGGAGGAACAATGAAATCCTGTATGCCTGAAACAGAAGATACTTACATGTTATTCTGAGGTCTCATGTTGCCACAGCAAACAGTTGTTTTTCTTTGTTTAGAAAAAGCTATCCCCCAAAAAGTATGAGTTAAGAATGGGAAGACACTGAGACAGAGCTCCACTGAAGCTGAAAAAGATTTCTGAGGTGAGGCCCTTGGTACCACACCTGTAATATCCCCCAAGTCTGATTTCAGAGAGCACTGCCAGCCAAAACAAGAGTAGAGCTACAGTTAAGAGACACCTTGCTGTGTCTTTTATTTCTGCCAAACCTTCCCATGCTACATTCAGCCACAAGAAAGCTTGAATAAAAAAAAAGTTGGTCACTGAGTAGTACACAAATACTGAAATAAAAATGAACAGTCTCAATTAAGTGGTTTATATAGTTCATGAAAAAAAAACTAAAATCCCAGCAGTGTGTTGTCACTAATATCTGAGATAAGAGCTAACAGTTAATCTTCCACAGATAGACAGCCTATTGCAGAACTTGGTCATTAGCACAGCACATTCCAATAGAAGAAATAAGGATTCCTACCATTAGGTTTTAGCTCCTTTCAACAACAGTCCAACCTGTTCCTCACTGGAATCCTATTATGCTTTTCCAGTAAGGTGTTAAGACAACAACTCAGGCTTACTATTTATGGAGCTAGTGACTCTTAAAATATACTCTGAAGTAAGTGGCTATTCCTTTAATCTGTGACCTTAAAATTCAGCAAGAGTTGATGTTTTGTTGCTCTCAATGTACTGAACTGCCCATCAATCACTGATCCAACCCATCTGGTGCTCTACCATTTGTTCACATTTCTGCTGAACATGGTGGCAGCATGGCTCAGTGGGGACATCCACCATGAATTTACCTATATTGAATTGTCTGTCACCCAGTGTTCCCCCACTAACAGCCTCAGTGTAAGGCTAACTAAGATTATTTCTCATTAAAACTGAAGTCGATTAAGGGGAGAAAGATTAACAGGAATGGTAAGGACAGGGAAAGAGAGCAGAAGATTGACAGCCAAAATGGAGCTCTTTCAGCCAAATAAACTTGACAGTGACCAAAATTCCTCTGCAAAGTTGCCTGATGTGAGACATCACAGAACATCCCAGGGCATGCCCATGAGCTCAAAGCCTGCAGGCACACACAGAGCACACACTCTTTTGTCTTCACATCTATCATGTAACTTTGCTTCCCTCTCCTTTCAGCCTTGATTTCTACTTCCAAATAATGTTGCTGCCTTGTAGCCCTTCGAAAGTGATTAAAAAATACAAAAAAGGAGAGCATAAAAGTAATAATCAGCAAACATCAGGAAGCAGATCTGTGCCATTCAGGATGGAGTTGTGACCTCTGTAAATGCAAAGCTATCAAACAGAACTTTCTCGATCACTTACAAACACATCATTAGTCCTTCTCACACTGGGACTTAGCTTATTGTGGAAAAGTCATTAGTTTCTTTTCATATTCTCTGGAGAATTTCCAAAACCTTGCCCTTGCATTTCCTCAGGTTGTTCGTGTATAATTTCATATTTCAGCCCTTGTTAGCCAGTACAGTACATACCGTTCCAAGCTTAAATTCATAATTACAGTAGCCTACTAAGGCAAAGCAGTGAGGTGCCCTGCCATCATGGCCTTCACTTCTAAATGGAGTTAGACAATACCAAAATCATACTTACACCAGCCCTCTGTTGAGGTTATAAAGTCTTTGGAAGGCATATTAATTTAGGAAGCTTGTATACACAGTCTGCTCATAACATGGCAATCTAATAACTATACTATGTGTGAGGCCATTAAGATTTCCCTTCAAACATTGCATTAGAAGCACCCTGACCTTTAAATGGAGTTTAGTAGTGGTATATAGTTGTCTTTTGATAAAGTGTGAAGTTGTTTATGTCACAGCAGCTTTGCTGGCTGACTCAACCTTCAAAAGTACCCATTGTGTATTTTGTTTTTCCTGAGTATCATGACTAGAACCACAGCTCTCAACGTTTTGTTGATGCCATCATACTGTAGTCTATGGTTTCATTATCTTGCCTTTTTCCAGAGCCTGAGTGCATACTGCCTTACTCTGTCCTTAGAAACCCTAAACACAAGACGAATGTTAACTTCACTTACAAATTACACAAAAATTCAACTTTTCCTTGGTCTCCTACTCACCCAGAGCTCCTCCTAATGTCTTCCTAGGAGAAAAGTTACTTTCCCACAGTTGAGCAGCTCTGTCTACATTGTGTGAGCCTTTTTCCCAGAAGGCTTTACTTCTAAGGTTGCTGTCACATGGTCCTTTAGAAGGCTATAATTCCCAGACTTCTTAAAGACCCTCAGCTTTAAGAAATGCTCTTTTGGTCCAGTTCAAACCTTTTCCTTTTTATGTTTTGTTTCTAAGCCTATTTTTATAGATTTAATTAAAAAAAAAAGCACTTAATTCTGTTGTGATTATTGTGATTATGTTTCAACTCCAATGAAATCAGACTTTAAAAAAAATAACTAAAAAATACTTTGGATGAATCTTGGGTGCAAGAGGAAGATTCAGAATAATCATGCCTCCTGATGACTGGAAATCATTTTCTTGTGTCATTATTGTATGTACCTGTCTATTAAAGAATTTAATTATACAAAATGATCTATGAGCCTACAGTTGGGAAAGCTAAAGAAATTTTTTCAGTTGTGAAAAGGAAAAGATACTTGCTGTGTGGCTTTAATAGTGATATGTCTGACTATAAAATAATGTGCTTCTTTTTCTTTTCCCTCTTTCAGCAAAGTTTCTGTTTGAGAAATACGCATTCACTCAGCAAAACAAAAACAACTTTTAGAGGTTGTTCTCAGTGGAAATCACTCGATGCCCCATTACCTGCTTGACTGAAACCAGACTAAGAACTTCTGTCATGGCAGCTTTTCTGCTGGGAGCTGTGTTGCTTATTGTTCAACCTCAGATAGTGCCTTCCAGACCGGCTATAAATTCAAAGCCTGAGAGTTCTTCTCAGTCTGTTCAGAGAGAGCTTTTAAAGAGAACATCTCAAAAAAATGACTTCAAGGAAAACATTCATTCTAATGGATCATGCCAGCAGCTGCCACAGACTATCATTATTGGAGTGAGAAAAGGTGGAACAAGAGCGTTGTTAGAGATGTTGAGTCTCCATCCAGATATTGCAGCAGCAGAAAGTGAAGTTCACTTCTTTGACTGGGAAGATCATTACAAAAATGGATTGAAGTGGTATGTTAGTCAAATGCCATTCTCTTATCCCCATCAGATCACCGTGGAAAAAACTCCAGCATATTTCACATCACCTAAAGTGCCTGAAAGAGTTTATAACATGAACCAATCAATGAGACTTCTCCTTATTTTAAGAGATCCAAGTGAGAGAGTACTATCAGATTACACCCAAGTGTTCTATAATCATATGCAGAAGCACAAACCATATCCATCCATTGAACAATTCCTGATTAAAGATGGTGAAGTCAATGTGGACTACAAGGCAATAAACAGAAGCTTATATTACATTCACATGCAAAACTGGCTGAAGTATTTTCCTCTTGATCATATCCACATTGTAGATGGGGATAAACTAATCAAAGATCCCTTCCCAGAAATAGAGAAGGTAGAGAGATTTTTGAAGTTATCACCACAGATAAATGCATCAAACTTTTATTTCAATAAAACTAAAGGCTTCTACTGCCTAAGGGACAGTGGTAGAGAGCGTTGTTTACATGAATCAAAAGGACGAGCACACCCACAAGTAGATACCTGGTTACTCGAGAAACTGCATGCATATTTCCATGAACCCAACAAGAAATTTTTTGAGCTTGTGGGCAGAACATTTGACTGGCACTCATTTGTGGCAAGTTAGTGGTCAGCTTCAGAACGTATGTTCCAGTGTACATTTAGAAATTTTAAAGAAGGGCATTTAAGCTATAATTTATTTGTAAAATCCATAAATACTTCTGTACAGTATTAGATTCACAATTGCCATATATACTAGTTATATTTTTCTACTTGTTAAATTTGAAAGCATTTTGTATTGTTTTTCATGGTTGTTAACATTGTCTATGATGTGTCTATATGAAGAAACTAAATTATTTCCCTGCAGAAGATGCTCTCTTGAGAATGTGTTGTCTTTTTAATAAATAAGAAATTCATTTCAACAGAACCTTTCAGCATTGTTTGAATACTTTGGCCTTTCTGAACTGTTTTGGACTTTCTTCTGTAATTGCTAATGAATACACTAAACTTTACATTTCCATTTTTCTTGCTTTAAAGTGAGGTTTAATTTATTTTTTTTCATTTCAAAATATTATTGTAGTTAGCAAATTGTTCCATCCTGCTTTATAAAATTATTTCCTGATAAAGTGCTGGTACTTACATGTTGGGACATGCACACCTGAACAACAACAAAAGTCTCTGTGTAACAATGACATATTAACTGCTGTATTTACCTTTGTATTTACTGTTAAACAAGTGATCCTCAAATTCTTTGGCAGTACAGTGCAGGTTTTGTGGCAGATTTTTAATGATTCTGTGGGGACCAGCTCATAAAATCCAGACGTTAGCTGCAGAAATATGGTCAACTTGAAAACTTCCTACAGTCTCTGAATGTATATATACTTCATAAAGGAGGAGTGCTGAGAAAAGAATTTAGCAATATAGGGACATATTCAAGGTTGCTTATGATTGTTCCTACATTTTATAGCACATTTATGCTTTGCCATCACTGAAAATGAGCACTTAAACCAGAAAAAATAGTTGGTCTACATTCCAGTAAGAAGCAACTTCATTCATATAACTCTTTCCATGCTTGTACCCCATTTAAGGTTGTTTTATGTAAGTTGAGTAGGTGCTTCATGCAACTGAAAATTGCCTGTAGAACATTCTTCATTTAATCTCCTTCCAAGAACCATGATGCCAAGTCTTGATTAGACTGGTTGTGGGATTAACCCCAATTCTAGGAACTTTTATGGTGTTCCATCAGCTCAAAATGGAAGTTAATTGTTACTACACTGGTAAAAATTACACTTCTCCTTGTCTGCAGTAATTATGATGTCTTGTCAGCCATCACTTTCTGGAGTTAGAGTTAATCCAGTTTCCACAGAAGGATTCTATGCTACTTCTATTCTGAGCTCCTAATTTTCATTTTATGATCTTGAGTTTACCTGTTGAATGTGCAGTGGCAACACCCTGTAAATTTGAACTTGTAACTGTTTGTTGCAATCCTTTATAAAATTTAAATGTAGATTCATTAATTTTTTTTCTGGTGAGATGGTGCAAACTTGGGCACGATGACAAGGTACTGTCTGGATGCAATTATCCCATATTATGCTGCTTGCATGAAAATTTGTAGATGCTGCCCCTCTCTCTCCTGCTCCTTGTGCACCTGCCCAAGCTGTATTCAACCTCAGAGAGGTTTGTAGAACTTTGACAAAAGCCTACGAGGAAATGGTATTGTACTCAATAAAATATTTTCTGAATTGTATCCTTCCTTTCTCTTTTGTTCATCAGTTTCTAGTGTGGAAGACCAGAATTTAGGATTCAACTGCAGTTTAGATTCTAGTTAAATATTATGTAAGACTTTAGCTGTAGCTGAGTGGATTGTTCAAAAAGCAGTTTGCTACTGGGTTGTGCCTGTATGGTCCATTGCTGACCCAGAATATACAAGGAGCGAAAGTTTCTGGTGGCAATAATGCCAAATCTTACATGAGGCAGATGCCAAAAGTAACAGAATTATAGTACCAGCATGCTCCTATTGAAGTTTTAGAAAAAATAAATTCAAAGGGTTTTGTGTAATGTGGGCCACCACTTTTTTTTTTCTACACTCATTATCACATTTTCTTGCTTATTTGATCTCTGTAGGAGCCATCTTGACCCAGAAGATTTTGGCCCAGACTACATTCATCCCGCCTTCACTAGTGCCTCTGTACAGTCTTAGATTAAGCCTACCACATTCGCCAGCTTTTTGCTGAGAAAGGAAGAATACTGCCAGTGTATGTGACCAGGAGCCAGAGCAGTAGAGGAAGACATGGTTGCATCAAAATCACCTGAGCAGGTCATACAGGGCAGCATCAGGCATAAGTGTTGAACTGTGAATGCCAGAGCAATATTGACACCTGATGTTGGTACTGAGAATACTTATAGATGTATAATGCTACTTGATACTGGTATCTTGCCTGTCACTGAGCAGGACACATGCACATATATGCATATATATGCCCTGCACTGTATATGGCTTGTCCGTGGAGAAAGAGAAGTAGAGCATGAACCATTGGGTCACTATTGCTGTGTTAGTGCTAGGACCTCATAGCATATTCTATGTAGGATCAGGAGGTGAATTGACCACTTCAGAGGGACATCCTGAAGCAGAAGCTCACATGACTCATGCCCTAGACCCAAAGCTCAAAGAAGCCCAAAGACGGTAGGTCATACCAAACATACCAAATACCTTGTGCAGGGACAGCATGATTGTTCAATACCTTATCCTGGAGGTTGCATAGCTAGCTGTATGGTAGCTGTGGTGGAGACAGACATAAATTACACCTACAGTAATAATAATGGGAACATTTACCTCCCATATATTCAAGCACTACAATACTTAAAACTATGATTCTGAGCATAAATTTTCAGTTTAACAAAAGCAACGTTCACTTCTTTCCACACATGCATTACTGTGTTTAAATATCTTTGCCAGACTGTTTCTAAAGAAGTGCTAAACAACAAAGGCCAACAGAAGAAAGCAGAGAGAGAATGAAAGAAAGAGGCTAAAGCATGTTCTGATTTGGGCTGTAGAAACACTGATAGGGAGCCTTGAAGTCATGCCATATCTATTCATAACAGAAAAAAAAAATCCCTGAAAATACCTTTCTAGTGTTATGCAATACAGGTGTTTATCTCTCTAAAAATTTACCATCTCAGGTTTAAAGTACAACCACTTTGTTGCTCCAGAAGCCTGTTTCCTCAGGGCACCTAGCCAAGTCTGTGATCATTCTTGCACCTATAAAACAAATACAACACTTTATGAGAATTCAATGTCCAACTCAAAGCCTACCACTCCCCTTGAGTACAAGAATCAATGCTAATCAAGTCATTAGTCAGGGTGGCACTGTAGGACTAATTCTTGCCCTTTGCTTCACAACATGGATTAGCGTGAGTCTTTGAAAGCCAGAGACTGTACCCGCAGAGGACAAAGTTTAAACTATAATGTTTATCGCATGAACACTGATAGAAGAGCATGAAAAAGGAAAGAAGTCTCCAGGAAAAAAAAAAAAACAGAATTTATTCATCAAGAATATTGCTACATCTGCTGGTGGTGCTGTATAATCTTTTTACATGTGCTTTGCTGTTACTTGTGCTCTTTTCCTGATTTTGTAGGTGAAGCAACATCTACTGTGCTTGAATAAATCACCTTTGTTTTGTAACACCTCAAAACAACAGCAAAAAAATCCACCCTTTTTTTAAGTCTTGCTGGAGTTTATTTGCATTGGGAATATGGTAGTGTTATCCTCATTGATGAGTGTGTGAGCCTTACCAACACAGAATATTTTAGGTGAAAACTTTGTTACTTTGGTGCTCAAAGCTAGTCATTTCATATTTCCTTGTCTACATGCATTTTCAGACCCAGTTTCTGCAGAAAGTCAGGATTCTCAATCCTTCTTGTCATCCACACAGATTTCAAATGTCTAAAGAGAAATAAGATGAGGTAAGACGTATTTCCATGAATCTTTCTTCTGCTTTATCTAGCATGGCTGACCAGACATTTAAGAAAGTTCACACATGCACCCCACAAGTAAGAATTGCTTCTCAGAGGAGTATCCCTTCTCTTTTCTCTTTTTCAACATCTGTTATTTGAAAGTCCTAATGAATGAAATTTTGTAGCAGTATGTTAGTAGCTGTTCTCTAATACAGTAATAAAGTAATAAACAGTACAATAAGGCAAAAGTATTAAATTAAATTAACATATGTCAACAAAGTGTGTTGAACTTGCTACCAGGTATATACCAGCTGAAATAGGTACAAGTACATGTCCCTACAGCTGTAACATTGTTCTTTTCTCATTCTTAACCCAGCAACTTCCATTTATATGACTCTGCCTAAATTCCAGGTATACCAGAAAGATTGTATGTTCAATGTTAATTCCTTAATTTTGCAATTGCATTGGAAAGGCCAGGTACAAATGGAAGCCATGGAAATATCTTGAGTGAAAAAAACTTTTATTAACATTTTACTTACCAAAAATAAATGAAATTGCATTTATGTCTCATAGAATATTAGCAAAGGAGAAGAGTGTTATCTTTTCTTGCAACAATAACCCATCCATAGTAAATTTTCTACTTAACTACCACACAACAGTTGATGCAATTTTTAAGTTAATAGTGCAATAAACTCAACAGTGATGCTGCAGATTTTAAATGACTTCTGGGATATATAAAATATGCAAGTCAGTGTAGGGAGCAGCTGGATGCATAGGAACAGCTGGTCTCATTGATCTGAGAACACTTTTTTTTTAAATGATAGCGGACATGAATTTTTCGGCTTGGATATTACTTTGTGTCATCTACAAAAGCAATGTCTTCAATTAACTTGCAAGTCAATAATCCTATCATAATGACATAATCTTTTTACTTGCTATTGACATTATGCTCTGCCAAAACACAGCTTAAGAGCCAAACCCCAAACAGCAGATGCATGAGGGATTCCTTAGTATATGTATACAAAAATTGTAATGCAACTCAGGCACGTAGCTTCAATTATGAAGGCACATTGGCATGAACAAAGGACCGTTCTGAAGTGAATGGCAAAATTCTTCTTAATCTGGATGAGACCTACAGAAACAGGAATGTGTATGCATTCACAGTAAAAGAGCAGAACAACTAACATGCCCTCTTCTCCTTGGTTTTCAATTAATTAGGCAGCAGTATTTCAACAATGATGATCAGGCCACCTTCCAGGATTCAACACGGTTCAGTCCAGACAATATTCAGTGACAAAAGAAAGAGTTCATGCAGTGTTTTTTACACCAGACAGACTTCTCAATGTATCTCCTATCACTGAATTTCGTGAAATTCCTCTTTACTCTCCAGTATGTTTCTGTATCACAGCTATCCTGTGATTAACTATCGTATTAACACTCTAGAAAACAGAACCATGATCTGATGGTATTTTTGTAGAATACTGTTCAAATGAATGGGAGATCACAGCATTATGGGGCCCAAAACATATTTTGTGTATGTTTGCTCCGATATATTTTAAACTTTAGCTGAATAAAATTCAGATTATTTGCTCTGTGTCATTGCATTACAGGAGAAATTATTGTTATACCATCACATGTGAGTAGTTATCTAATGCATTTGGTAAATACAAATGTGTCACGGTTTAAGGCAAGGTGGCAATAAACCGTGGCAGACGCTCCGTGTTATCCCCTCACTTCCTACCACCCCTTCCTTTAGATTGGAAAGATGATTGGAAAGAAAAGAGGAAAGGAAGAGAGAGTTAGACTTCAAGTTGGAGAGTTTTAAAGGCTTTTACTAATGCTACTAATAAACAGAGAATACATACAAAATATACAAAACCAATCTCGAATGCTCGATGTGCAGTTGGCGTCACTCAGCAGCAGAGCTGGGTGTGCGGAGCTGGACTGCACAGCAAACCGGAACCTGGTTGCAGGATGCAGGGCCTGAGGCCTGTAGATCACAGGCAGACAGACAGGGTTCTCTCTAGGTGCCGCCATGGTCGAAGAGAGAGTGACCCTCGTGATCACCCTCTTATATAGGCGGTATGACGATTATGGGATGGAATACTTCCGTTGGTCAGTTCTAGTCACCTGTTCCATCCACCCCTCCTCAAACACGCCCCTCTCACAACGGAACATGGGAAAATTTATCAGTCTTTCTTAGCTACCATAGTAATAAATCTGAACATGATCTTCTTCAGCATTCTGTTGGTCTCTTATCAGCACTGAGTACAGCATCCTAGGAAAAATACGCAGGCTAAAACTGAAAAAAGTACAGCTACCTAGAAGAACTTAGCTGAAATAGAAATAACTAAAAGAGAACCGGTCTTGTTTTTAACAAAACCAGGACAAAAAGTAAAATCAAAGGAACGTATTTATTTGTTGCTAGAGTAGCAGTTAGTTTATTGTCAATATTATGAGATTTTTACCCATAATATGAATGGTAACAATATTTATTTTGTACTAATGGATACAGTCTGAGAACCATCCTTTTGATCCATGTAGGAGTGGGTTCTCTTTTCCTCTTGTGACTTTGTGTAAAGTACAAAGATCAAGATTGGGAATGCACGTAATAGAGTCAGACAACAAAAGTTTACTGTAACAAAAGTTTATTTAAAAAGTTTACTAACCAAAAAAACATGCCTCCCTCACTCCCCCATTTACCATTTACTAAACCAAATCAAACAAACACAACAAAAACCTAAAACAAAAAACACCTACACAACAAAAAAAAAAAAGTTTTCTTAGACCAAAAGTTTACTAAACCAAAGGTAAAGTAAGTGTGCATGCACTGGAAGAAAAGGAATTGGAACCATACCATGCCTTATTTTAGTGTCTTATCATTTTCCTGCCTGTACACATGTTCCTGTGCAAGAGGAATAAGAGAGAAAAAATGACCCACTCTACAGAAATGGAACACATAGTCCATTTTGCCTGTCACACTGCCTGGGACCGGGGCTAGACAGCCACACGAACAGATGAGGGCAGTGAAAATGGGTGGTAAGGGAACACTGGATATAGAGCTACATCTTAGCATGGCCTCTGTACCAAACTGCCACTGGTTTGGCTGCGGGGGCATCAAGTGCGTCCTCCACAATTCCCTTTGTTCATGTCTTTACATATGATGAACTCAGGAGAAACAGCTTCTTGTCCAGTTATTGTCTGTGCCACTCAAACAGAGAAAAGGCATCCAAATCCATCTAAGCATCAGTTGATTCCCACGCCTTAAGGCCTATTTTAAAATCAGTACAGTATAATGCAATTAGATTTATTATTCACCTATGTGTCTAATCTTCCTCTTTTTTGTTTTTACATTTGTACTAAGTTTTCCATCTGCTACAAATAAAAGAGTTTGATGAATAAATGATTTACAGCCTTCAGGAGGAGAAGAGCTCATGTTAAACATTTTGCAGACAGGAGACTTGCAAAAGAGAATATTTTCTCATAGAAAAAAAGAGCATCTGTGGACCAGTTGGTTTCTTGCTGACTAAGCCAACTGGATATGATACTACTTTTGGCAGCTTCCTTGTTCTTGTGTGGGCTTCAGTTATATGAATTCCATAAGATATTTATTATTGAATATCATGCATATGATGGTTTATGATGTTGGCATAGTTTTCTAAGTTAATTATTTAACATCAAATGATATTAAAATCCTAGTGCTATTCTTTCATGCTTAAAGAACTTGAGTCAGCTAATGCTCAGACGTTCATAAACTGAAAAGAAAAGAGTGTAAAACTTGAACTGCCTCAAATGCTCCTTTTTGTGACTCATACAAGAACATTTTTTCTGCAGCCTTATGGAAGAAAGTTAAATTTCAAGCACAGTAAATAAGAGATAGGATTTACCATCCCTTACAAACAGGGCAATGCATGAAAAATGGATTTTAGCAAGTGAATTAGCTGTCCATGAAGTTGAACAGGGATTGACAGCTCAGAAAAGTGAAAAGGAAAGCCATTCCTGTTCTCAGAGAAAGTGTAAAATGGGTGTCACAGCCTCTGCGTGGACCTGCATAGTTCTGGTCTGTTCCCTTCACCTTATCACAAGCATGAGAGTTTTACTGCCTCTGATCTGTCACCAAAAGATGCTTTTTCTTCCCCTGTGCCCCAGGTTACTGGACTTGAATTGGTCTGTTTAGCTGCAAGTTTACTGGAAATAACAATTAAAACAAAAAGGAGAAAGTGCCTCAGTAGAATCAGCTCTCCTCCACCTACATAACTGCTTGCCTTACAAACAGTTATGCTGAACCAGCTGGGAGGACAATGTGCCCGGTGCAGACAGCAGGAATATATTACACTGATATTGCTGCAAAACTCTTAATTACCTTATTCAGGAGACAGCTTTGGCATTGTTCCTACTAACCGAAGGACCTCAACTCTTTAAAATTGCAGCCATTTCTTTGGCAGACAGGCCATTATTTACTGTGTTTGATTGTCTAGTAATAACTACTTGGTGGGGGATGATGCCCCTGAATTTCTTTTTACCCAAACCAGTGATTCAGAATGTGATTTCAGCAGATACAAGCCACGGTTGAGCACTCAGAGATACTGCTTGATCTGGCCAAAGCTGGTCAGAGCTGTGCCAGAACAGGAGTGGATTCAGCTGAAAAAGAACCCAAACAAAAATGTTTTTTTCAACTGTATCAAGTCCATGGTTCAGGTCATCATGCAGTTCTGCAAACGCAGACAACCCTGAGCAGACCTGAGTGTGAGACAGCCTTCCATTCCAGCACTGCCACCAAAACCTAGCCAGTTAAACTGAAGAAGTCTTCAGGTGTTACAGCACCTCGAGAAATCCCTGCCCTGTATTTCTTCTGCCTTAGGACTGGTACAACTGTGTGGGCAATTATCCTTTGAATTGGATCAGGGAACTGATATATTTTTACACATTTGCTTCAAAGCACTGGTCATGCAGAGACAACTAAAGAAGGGACATGCTGTGGCCATTGTGGGGATTAATACAAATTTTGCCATTTAATGCTTTATGCTGTGACAGCACAGCCCTGGTGTGTACACTGCAGCATGACCTATCTTCACCCATTGAATCGTCTAGTTCAGACCAGCCTGTGAACTGGCAAACACTTTTGATAAAAACATTTAGATGGAATGATTTCCCAGAGCTCTTTTCTACCTCCTGAGTGATGTTAAACATAATAGAGTTCAAATGACCCCCAAACCTACCTGTGAGGACACTGCAACAGTTAAAAGTGCAGAATTCCACGCAGCTGTCAAAATGTTCATTTCTCAATGGATTCCATTTACTTTTTCATTTGATCCTTAATTTCTTTGTCTATCTGCCAACAAATGGTAAAGGGTCTTAGATAATTTCTGTTTCTGAAGGAGACACCTTTAATACCACCCTTAGCCAATTTCACAACAGATCTGTGCCACAGCTTTGTATTTATAGTTAAATATGTGATGGGTGCAATCAACTGGAAAAAAAAGAATTATTAAAAATGTCTTTTCTAATCTAAAAGGGTATACAATTATTGATCATGTTTAATGAAAATTCTAATAATTGTAAAAAAACATTTTCTGATAAGCCAGATTGCTACTTCGTTCTGCTTTCAGATACACTGATTAAACTTGGTGCTGTGGCCGGAATGACCTTACAACCCTTGAAGTTATAAGGAAGGTATGCATTTATTTACAAAGCCGGACACACGGGGAATCATTTTACCTAATGCGTGTGTGAAACTACAGTAGCTGTGACTTTGATTAAATGCAGTAAAGTGTTACATATTCATGAAAGTTTTAGGAACGCCTATACATATTCATAACCTGTCCCCAAGAAGGCGGTTCGTATTACAATGAGTTCTGGGAGACCATTTCCATAGTCTCCACCTCTGGCTCCTCCTGGTTGCAACTGCACAGTGATCGTGAACCCGGGTCCTCTTTCTCTGTACACGGTCACCTTTGGTCCAGTGTGATGAGTTGGTTAGGTCTCAGACTGCTGAGTTGGTTAAAACTGGCATATCTATCTCCTGTCCTGTGCCCAAGTTTCTGTAATCTAGTTCACCCAAGGATGCATCAAGGGTGCACCAAGGATTATTATTTTTGCAAGACGTCAGTGAAGTCCTGTTTTTTGTACAATAAGTTACACAGAGCTAAGCAAGGCCAGGCAATAGTGATGTGAGTTAAAGGGTTAGCTCTCTAAGTGTATTTATTGATGTGGGGTAGGGTTAGTTCTTTAAGTGTTAGTTATTAAGTGTTAACAAATTAGTTGTCAATTCCCTGTATAAGTGCCTTCCATACAATCATCTGAGAAAAGGGAGACAATACTGTAGGTCCATAGACCTAAACTGTAGAGTTAAAGTCAGAAATTCCCAGTCTTACTGAAGTCACCATACTAGAATAACACCCAGGTGCTCAAGTCAGTTCCTCTATGTCCCATCAGTGGCATATATCACCCAAGTATTTTAAGGAATCAGATTTGCTTTTATGCATTATTCAGTTAGTGGCTACATTCAGCATATTTTATTTTTCAATACAACGTACTAATTTCTAATGCTACGGCAGATATGTCATTACTTGACTAAACATTTGCAAAGCAACAGTGTCACAGTCACCACCATGAAATATCTATAGTTCAATGATAATAATTTATACTTATATAATACAATTCCTTCCAAGTATTTTTAAGACATTTGAAATACAACCAGTGTTACAGTGGAAAATGACATTCAAGTTACGTTTAAAAGTCATACAAAAAAGCAGACAAGTCAATGTTTTTGAGGAAACCAAATGTAAACCTCTACCCTTAACAAGGACAGTGAAAACTTGAATATGTATGTAAAGCAGGAACTTATTTTTAAGCACATCCATCAGAATCCTGCATGATAAACCATGCAGTATCAATTTATCTTGCTGTGAAAATGGAAATGCTGAGGAATGACTCAATGGTCTCAAAAAGAAAGAAAAATAATAAGTATTTTTAATCAATGCCTTTATATGATATATTCAGCCAGAAGTAGATGCACTGTAAATTCACCTAGTGAGAAGCTGACAGGTAAAAGCCATATTTATAAAGGTATGGATGTATCTAGAAATGCAGAAATGTAACCATTGACATTTTCAAGAGTACCTTCATAAGCACCACATTCTTTGTAGAGGTTCGACTACTGTGGCTCTGATAACCTCTTGAATGCTTTGTGAATATTGTCACAGGGAAATGGGCTCCATGTTCTGACAAAAAAAAAAAAAATGGAGTCCAGTACTGAAGAAAAAAATGATACATTTTAAATATCTGGCAAATTAAGTGATGAAAAGAAAATATTTTAGTATTTTAAAGACACCTAACACTTAAAGGAAGATCAGTTCAGTGTAGAAAGTATCATAATTCTGTCTATGCCATCTCCAGTGATAAGCTCTCTGTAGCTTAGCTGAACCTTTTCTGAAGACTTGCCTCCTCCTTAGGCAAAAATTAAAAAGAAAACCATCCAGAGGGCAGGGACTCTCAACTCATTTAAATCAATGCAGGTTCATTAAAGCCAACACAGTTCAGTATCACACACTTTTCATCATCAGAAAGGGGACTTGAAGAAAACAAAAATTACCTGGAGTTGTTCCATAACCCCTCTGCACTTCTGAAATGGTATAAAGGACATTACTAAAATGAGGCTAAAGTCCCAAAAAAAGAATAACAATGGTATTTAGCCATCCTTCTTAAACAAGCCAAACTCTATGACAAAAAAAAAAAAAAAATCTTTAAAATTCAATAGCAGAGTTGGGTAGAGCCAGATATCTTCCACAGAACAAGTAATCATGTAGAAATGAGCTAGACTCCAAGTGTCCATGAAAACAACTCATGTCTCCTATAATCCCCTCCACCCAAATAAGCATATTTCAGTTTTTATTTACTGCCTGTCAATCCAATGCACTATATGTAACCTTGACTTGTTCACTCTTTTACAGAGCTACTTTAAAATGATGCCTGCTCTACAAATTTTCCAGCAGGACAGCCAATAATCTGCTAATTTGATACGTTGTTTTACAACTTATCACAAAAAAAGACAATGAAGTTAAATGCAGCAGAAGGGCGCATATAGTCCAAGCAGTTATGGTTCATTGATATCGTGTTCTGCAGCTCAAACTAAAGATTTGTATTGGTTCAAGTTATTTTTTTATATCCCTAGAAAAGTCTACTAAATTACCCATATTTTGACACCTATAACTCAAGCGTAAGGGAGAGACAGCTAATGAATAAAAACAGATTTTTATTCTGGCTTTCTTGGAGCTTGTCTATCAGCAAAAAGGTCATCTTTTTCTTTTTTTTTTCCTTTTCTAATATATTAAGTGAATGCCTCATGCAAAGGAAATGCCAGTGTCCTCCCCGTTTCAGACTTCAAAACAAAACCAAAAGAATATGCTGGAGTTGTTACTGAGGCAAATGCCAATTTGCTTATACAAGCACGCAATTCTGCAATAAGGCAAAGCAGACAACTGCAGATTGGCTTATGAGCTATGGACCGTAAGAACAGTCTTTTCTTTGACAGGCACCTATTAATCATCTCCTAACAACTTTTTAGCCTTCATGGACAATTTCTGAGAAAAAGTAATGTCTTCCAGTTTGACTGTCTGGGTTAAAATGCTAGTTTGAAAAGCAGAAGCAACCACAACCACTGTCCTTTATTGGATGAAACATGTCTGAAGGATCATACTCATCTGATAAGAGAGGTGTTCCACATGGTGGACATGCTGAACAGAGAAAGACTTTCATAAACTGCAGAGCAAGGCCATGACTATGCTCAGAAGCCAGCTGTAGATTAGGTAAGAGGACATAGAAATGAGGAGTTACTAAGCATTTTTGCTCTGTTTTCTTATATAATTCATATAGATACTCATGGAAGAAACAGAACCAGATACGTCTATAATATTCCCAGAGGAAAACTGTGGATTCTCTATTTTCCCTCAGTTTGCTCTAGATCAAGAGGTGTCCTCAAAAGCACTCTCTCCTGACACATGATGTTACCATCGAATGTAGGTTAGCTCAAGGCAAAAAGGTAAAAGTTAATACAAACTTCAGAACTGATCATTAGTAGCTATCCCACAACAAACTGACATTTTAATTAATTCCTTTCATGAGATGGCTTTGTTTGCTACATACCTCAACAGAGATTTTCTCTCAAAATCGTGGAGGTATGGTCTCACGGAGACATGGTGATGCTGTTCTTACTGAGTGTGTGCTAGGGCCACTTGTCTTTATTGTCAACTGGGAAAAAAAATGATTCAGGAAAGCAAAATGTAGTTTTTAGGTGAACTTTGACATGAGGACAAAAGGGGCTATAATTCCCTGCTTCTGTAGAAATCATGAAGAGGAGAAGAAAACAGGAGACAGGAAGAAAAAGATGCTGCAGCAGTGGGGTCATTGATTGATTTTATTAGATTTATAGATTTAGCTAAGTTAAGCTAATGATAGTACTACATTATTTTCTAGTAAAGCAAATGAAGAAAGCAAACAGATATATAAAATAGAGCAATGAAAATCGTTTGTAAATAAAATAAGAAACTGCTGAAAGGATCAAGCTTTTCAATATTTTTAAAGTGCTCATATTGATATTTCATTTGCAGGGGGTAACAACATTCCTTTAAATCATTGAGAGTAATTGAACAGATCTGGCTGTAGATTGTTTGCTGTTCTGAGGATTAAATACAGGAAATGTAAGTCACCACTCTATAGTTCATGGTCCCATAAAATAAACAAAGTCTTATTCTGCTTCACATTTGTGGGTGAGTATCAGAATGAAAATTAATTTTCCACCTAAACAAAGTAGCATCAAATCATTCAAAAGTCTATACACCTTCTAGCAAAATGTGCCTTGTCTTCTTACAAAAAGTAAGCAATGCAGCATGTTATACTTTTTACACTACTGTGTGCAAAAATTGCGTTCTATTGCTTTTCTCCCTGGCTGGCTGTAAAAAACATGTATAGGATTTAAGCAATGTCTGAAAGTCCTTGACAACCTTACTTCAGATGTCTGGATGATGTATAACAAAAATCTTTACAGCTTTACTTGCAAAACAAGTCATGCAATGCTGATTTTTTTTGTGCTATACTTTCTGCTAAGTGTAATTTAGAACATGCTTGCATTAATGTTGTCAGACAAGACTCCAAAATAGAATTAAAAAACTACAGATAACTCACCATTGTTCTTTCAAATTGCACGAGTATTTAAGTATGAAATTAGATTGGGATGCTGGAAAGGACACATAACAGGATTTTCTCTAAGGATCTCTATGAAGATGCTTTGGGAAGCAAGCAACTTTTGTCCATATCTTATAAATTAGACCCCTTAAACCATATCATTCTAACATTTATCACTATTGCAATTTGCCCCCAACTCCCAATGCCTTTCAAGTCAGGGATTTTTGAAGCAATGTAACTGGAATTAAGAGCCCAAATGACCTGCTTGCTAGAGATATAAAAGGGACTCCATTCAAATGCTAAAACTCATATTTAAAGGTTTATCTTTTCTGAATTCCTCAAATATTCTACTTTTGCCTATAATGTCTCCAGTTTCAAGAACACAGAGATTGTTTTGAAGAATGAAGAGACTAGGATAGTACATTTTAAGCAAAATTAATATTGGCTTAGTAGAGTCAGTATAACCTATTCCATTCTGGCTATAACTTTCTGAATGTAGCAACCTGGTTCAACATTTATTGCCCTTTCAACTCTTGTTCTACTCAAAATTAAGGGAACCAAAAAAAAGCCACAATTGTTTCCCTAAAGGTATCTGTGCCTCCTAGATGCTGCTCAGCAATAAATGTAGTTCAACACAACTAACACACTGTAAACAGAGTTCAAAGTTGATCCTTTTTGTGCTTGTGAATACAAAGCAGCAAAGGATGTAATAGAATAGCTTTCCAAGAAACTCTTTTTTACTGGAGAAAGAATAGATAAAAAATAAAATGAATAGTGAATATATAATAAAGGTTAAACAATATAATATTTTAGTTTTCTGTGTTACCCAACATGGATTAATTCTGTGCAAAGTCACTCTGGACAAAACAGATACAATATAAATTGTCTACCATCATCTTGTTAGTCCTCAGTCTGCCTTTTATCAAGTCTGGATCTTAGAAGGATCCAGATTTATAGGCTTTTTTCTTTTTAACGTAATTTTTTTATCTTCCTGAGTACACATCAAAGTAGCGAGACCTTAATTCCATCTCTTGGGTGAGATTCCACAGTTTAACTTCTCCCAGGCTTGATCTGAGTCACAATAAGATGTTGCTCATGACTGTTTTCTCAAATATATATCTACAGATTTATAGCTATATGATGACACAGTGATCACACCTGCAAAACAAGAAATGAAACATGAATTCCTGAAAAGTGGGAACATCTACAGAACTGTGTGGAACCTTTGGTTTTCCCTTAAGCTGAGTTAACCTCATTCCTGGAGGTAAAGCAAAACAAACCTAAAAAGAACCCAACACCCCACTCAGTTCACCGTAAGTGATATTTCCCCATGTCTCTTGCAGTCTGACTGTCAGCTTTCCATTCATTCATCCCTCAGAGCCTTTCCTAATCTATTCATGTCCCCTCCCTTTTTCTAAAGTCTTTGAAGTTTCACATCTCTGCTGAACCCAGGCGTAGCCCTAGGAAGAGTACCCCATTTCAGCCTACACAGAACCAGTTTGTCTCCCAATAGCCCAGCAGCCACTCATATCAAAAATTCTTTGAAGTTGTGTACCTCAGGCTGCCTTATCTGTGTCATTGTTCTACCTTCTCACTCTCTTTCACAACCTTGTTGCCACTTCCCATGATTTAACTCTAGGCATTCAGGTTGACAACAGAACAAAACAGAACTGAGAGTCATAGATAGTCAATACTAGATTCATAACAAATTCTCAAAGTATATATTTCCAGCTTTATAGCTTGGATTGAAGAAAATGCATTCTGTGAATGCCAATTAATTTATTTTTTTTTCAAATCTAAGTAGTTACTTAACTCATAGCCGAATGAGGCAGAGCAACATTAATTTTAAATACAAGATGCTTCATGACTCAAATTCATTGACATCAATAAGACACTTATACCCCTTAGAAGATTTTAGGGAAGCTGTGAAAAGCCAGGCCTGCTTAGTCTGCAAATGCTTATCTCACTTCCCTGCATGGAACTCACACCAAAATTGGTGGCCCTACATTCCCTGTCTAATGCACAAGAAGAATTATATCTCTTTGAAGACCTACTCTGCACCATTAATAGAAAGTTGCTTAGAGTACCACCCACCAGAAAACACTGCATTATGAAGTACTCCGTTCTGTGACTATGGGGATGGTCCTTCCAGCTCTCCTGGAAGCAGGGACCAGCATCTCTCCTGAGGACAAGGACATACCTTTCACACAACTGAGGAGGACTTCTTTTCTTTTAGAACCAAGCTGTGCTGTGGTGGTGTTCTTATGAATACCAGTGGGTAGCATTCATTTCATACAGCTTTAGATGACTGTGGCTGAGTTAATTAAGTCCCTTTCCAGCTGATGGAAAGAAGGAAATGTTTGGAGGGGTTGGCTGACCTAACATTATTTAGGCATTTATTCTTGGATAAGAAGAATCACATCCTGAATGAATGTGCTATCCATTTACTGCTAAGGTAGCTGAGGCAGTTTCCACCTCAAAAGTAGGCACGTAGAGTTCAATTAAACTAACTCCTCATCCCCTCCCAGTGACTAGAATACTTTGTGGAGAAGTAGAGGGCCCTCTCTAGCCTGAGTGGGTTCAAAGTCATGCATTGCTTCTCCAGATGGAGAGCCCTTATGAGAAGGCTGTGTGTCCCCCATCTCTCTGATGGAAGCTGTGCTGTTGTGTAGAAAAGCACAGAATGCACAGACAAGTCATCTGAAGGACTCCAGGGAAAGTAGGTTTGTACTACACTCTGATCAAAGCATTTGCTTTTCTTTTGTTTCTCTTGTTCCTTCCCCACACCCTCCACCCCCCAAATGTAGACATATATAACCCTAGAACCAAAAATCAAACCCAGGACTCTTTTTCTCTTAAGTAAGCATCACCTCCCAGGTAAGTGTATTAGTCCTAAGTCTGTAAAATCAAAGATGGTCAGACTGCCATCACTTCTCCTCCAGCAGCTGGTGATTTAAGGCAAACAGCTAGAAAGTAAGGCTGACAGAGAACTGATTCAGTAGCTCTGTACGAGAATGACATTCAGCAAGATGTTCCTCCTCCTCTGCCAAGCCAAAGACTTAGGCATTACTCTGCTTCACTTCTCACTTCTTAGTGTCAGTGGGAACCAGCTTGTCCATTCTGGATCTGCACAAATGACAGGGCACTATGAGTTGCACCTGAGAAACTATCAAGTGATGAAAATACGTCTAAATGCCTCTTGGTTTAAGCAGTTATTGTGTGAGCAGAATTTCGATCATGATTTAGATTTAGGTGTGACTCCTGTCTAGAGCTCATTTTAGATGACTGTGATTTTTTTCCTAATGTTTTCCATTGACAAACCTGTATTTCAAATTAAAGATGAAAAGTTTTTGAAAGCCTAATTGACTATAAAATCTCAGTCTATACATCCTTTAGGATTAATTTTCTGGTAAATCTCTTCAGACAATTCATCTAGCTTAATTTACATAAAACAATCTTATGAAAATGGTGGGGCTTTAGGTGCATCAATCAAATTATTGAACAGAAAAATTTTCACCTTTTTGTTTTATTAGTATTTTTATTATAAAACAGTAAAAGGAGGTGGAAGGTATCTGTAATAGCATTCTTAAAAGCAGAATTTTTATCAGGTTTTCAACAAACGTATTAAAGCACATTCCTCAAGCAAATGTCAGTCACGCAGTAAATTTTGCTGTGAAACTCTTCCAGAAGTTTACTGTATTATTTCAATATGGCAATCTACACTAGTAATAATGTAAGATTAATTGTCACTTTCATATTTAACCTAACCAAATTCAGTGAGGAAAAAATCCACAAAGTGACCCATTATAAAACTCAATATACATAAAGAAGGGAAGCCCGATTCCTAATCTCTGGAAAATAAAAAACAGGCATCGCCTAAAAAGTTATTTGGCAGAGATGTTTTCGATTCATTTTTGATCCAAAATGAGAAAAAAAAAATCTAGACTTTGTTTATGTACCTCCATCAGCCACGCTTCATAAATAAATGAACCTGGTAAAAATCTTATGCCTGCCAAGAAAGAACCCCCCCTTGATTATTGGCATTTCAATGCAATTACAGAATTCAGGTTTAAAAATTAGACTGAATGATAAAAAGCCCATTCTTCATAAATATTTAACCTTCTTCAGTATGACAGTAATTATAGTGTAGAGCTCAGTAGCTGCATATTCCATTTAAAAGATCTGTCATGCCTTCCATTCTAAATGTTTCTTTTCAAAGGTTTGCAATGCCAAGATAAAAAGAAAACTCCCCCAAGGTGAAAATTTGGAATAAAGTCTCAGCTTCTAAAAATTATTATTAATGGTAGATTCTGAGGATGAGAGAGACTGTTTGAAACATGGTGAGATTTTACAACCACTGCTTTCTTTTCCTGAGCAAAATATTTAATAACATCGGATAATCATTCAATTTTCACATTCTAAAAATATCTGGAAAAAACTGCAAAATATTTTCAAAATGAGAACACTGATTTTCATGAGATATTTTTTGTTTTGAAATGTCCTTTGAGCCTACTGATCTAATAACATTTCATCATTTTAAAAAATACTTGAAGTAAATATAAAGTATTTGTTGTTGAATGCAATTGTTTTAGATCAAATGAAATGTTTCTTTTCCAGAAATTCCAGATAACTAAAATAACTATTATTCAATCAGCTTTAGATAGGTATAGAGACATTTTTATATGTAAATCCATGTGTTCACATTATGGAAAGCTAGCAAATAACTTTGAAGAAGGTTCTGATAATGCTTAACTTGAAATTCTAGGTTGTTTAACCAGGAGAGGTTAATTTGTCCATTTGAAGTCTGATGGTCTGGAGGTGGGGATAAGGTGGGAAGAGAAGCTATGCTCATTAGTTAAGTGAAGATAACAAGTTTTGTCAGGAGAGGGTGATATTTGTGGCTGCGCTGGCATCCAGGCATTTGACCCAGGTTTTCATTTGTGATGAAAGCAGGGTGATTAAGCCTATTCCCAGGGCAGACTCCTGTTTGGCTGCCCAGTAGTTGCAGTCAGAACACCTTAGGAAGAATCAAGATTTTGCCCTTCCTTGCCAGGAGAGAGCAGGAGCAGCTCCCAGGAGCTGTTTTCCCATTCTCTGCCCACACAGTGTGGATAAGAAACTAGGCTGGTTTGTGTGTGGGTGGTTGGGGGAGGAGGTAAATAAAGACACATATGTTTATGTGGTACTTCATCTCTACTGGAAGTCAGTAAGGTTTGGAGCCCAGCTGCTGCTTATGCAGCTTTGAAAAGCTTTTTCTATGTCCTTGGAGCTGAACTGTTATTAGCGGCAAAATTCCTCTCCGGCTTCATGGCTGCATCAGTAAAGAGTCAAGTGACAATATCTCTCTATGCCGCATATTCCCCTCTTTGAGATTAGTCAAAGAAATGCAGTCAAATCTCAAGTTTCTCTTCAGATTCTCTTAAGCACTGAAAGATTTAATGGGAAATTATTCGTGAGTCACTTTTTTCCTCTTCTAGACTTTTTCTAAAAAATTAAGACCTTTTATCTTTCCTGGCCATTCATAATGGATTTAGCCCTTAATTATCTGATTACTATAATGGATTAATTCTTATTCATTTACATCGCTTTGCATTTTTTGACGGTGAATTCCACTGCACTTTCATCACTCCATCAATTAGTTACTGTGAGGATTTTCTGCAACTTTTGGCAGTCAGCTTTAGATTTGGCTGTTTATAATAATTTTGAATCATATACAAACTTTGTTATTTCTCTATTCATCCCTTTTGCAGATTTTTTTAATATGCTACATAGTACTTGAACCTCACTTTTAACTATCTTCTATTGTCACAACCAAGCATATACTCTTACTATTTGTTCCATATCTTTTAAAGAGTTACTGACCTGTAAGGGGACTTTTCTTTTTTTCCCGTGACAGCTTCATTTCTTCAACAATATTAAATTGATCATCCCTACTGATATGCTGTTGACTTTAGAAGACCCCTAGTAGATGTGTGAAATAGGAGTTCCCTCTACAGAGTGTTCTGCCTTCAGGTATCATGTAACCATTTCTCTACTAACTCTAGTACACAGGATATTCATCATTCAATATAAAGTGGATTTAAACAGAAGTATTATTTTTTCAAATATAAATTATTTTTTTTAATCCAAACACAATGCTCTACTGAAGACTGTTCTGTTCTCAGCATTGTGTAATAAATAGAACTCATCTTCTAGTAACTCAGTGCTCTACTTGAAACTCCATCTCCTTTCTAGATTTACAAAATAGAAAGCTTGTGGTACTAATTTTTCCTCCTTTTGAGGACTCACGACAAATACTACTGACATAAAGTATTCCTGAATCAAAATCTATGAAAAAAAGAACTTTAAAATCAAGTAATCTCCATTCACTGTTAGAAGATAAGTTTTCCTCTAAAAATTAGACCATAAATGACAAAGTGAATTTTTAACTAGAAATCTGAATGGCATACATCACTTGCAAACAAACAAGCAGACCATAAATTCCTAAATTTAAAAATATGGGGAAAAATAAATATGTTTCCCTCAGGAATCCATTCTTATCTAAGGATGAGTCTGTCATTACTGGGACAGAGCTACCTCTCTTTTATGCATTATGCTGCTTCTTCACTACAATGTGTCACATTTCAACCTCTTCATTAACCATGGCTGTCAAGTAAAAAAATTATTCCCTCACATGTGCCTCCAAACTTCATGTCTGTATTCACCTGCACTCTTTCCAAAGTCTTTGTATGTCTTAGGAAGAGACATGAGAATAAAAATATTTTCCGGCCTAGTATTTTCTTTGAAGAAAACCTAGTTATTAGTGAACAGATCATTTTTATGGCTAATTTAATGGCAGAAGTAATTTTTAGGGGTTAGTTCATTTGGTTTGGATATTATTTAAACACTGTTAAAATGCAAGAAGCCACAATAACTGAAGTTTGTTTCAGTGAAATTGCTCACATTTATGTGAGCATAATCATGTGAGTATGAACATATGTGAGTCGATAATTAAAGGGTTTTTTTGTAATTCAGTAGTCTGAGCTGCTCTATAACTCTTGCAGTGAACTCTCTCAGTGTCCATTATGGGATGGTATTGTAAGACCATAAGCACTTGATTGTCTTTGCCTTCATCTTCATTCAGTAGTGAATACAACATCAAAGGTAAAATTTACACAACAGCTCAGGCTTAAGCACCACATAGAACTGAAAGGCTTTATGTGTGAATGTTGGAAGACTCTGGAATTATATCTACTGTGAGTCTTCTGACATAAGAGGATACTCTAGAAAGTACCACCTCCTTCCTTTCTGATTCAGATGGCAGTATTAATTAGTATCATCCTGGAAATCAAGCACTTGACTCATAACATGAGATACAAATCCAGATGTGCTACTTATGCAGTAAGTTCTATGTTGTCATATGTACTAAAATAATCTCTCTGTTTCTACAGATGGAAAGTTTTGCCCCTTTTCCTTCCAGGACAAGACAGGAATCCTGCAGCAGCAGACAGCTCTCCAGGGTCATTAGTATGCAACCTACTCCCTTCTTCTCTCTGCCTCTGGAGTAGTGATCCTTGCCTTCTCCTGAGCACAGCTTTCCAAGAAAGTCATGATCTTGGCATGAAACACCTCTCAGATCTCACTGCTGCCATGCAGTCTGTATATGCATGGTGGTATCCTAAGGTACCCAGAAGGCCTGAGCATGCCAATCACCACATGCTCTAGGGGGTACAGCCATGCTAGGAGTATGTTCATATGTTCAGCATGTGTCTACATGTGTTGAAAATGATACCAACTTAAGGCATTTCCATGCCTCTGTCCCCTTGCCACTCAAAACTCTTGTCCTTACCTCTGTACTGTCACTTATTTGCCCTTCAGGGACCTCCTTCTTTATTCTCGTACAGTATGTGCCAATAAAATTATTTGCAAGTCTTTTCTATGAAGTAGAACACTAAAATAATCTAAAATTTTTATCTTCCCTTGGAAATATTTTTTGTCTATCATGTTTTATAAACCCAGCACATTTTCTTGAATCAGATGACAGCTCAGAGCCTTAGATAAAACTGTCGTAGTGAAACCCTTAAAGAGATCCCATTCTTCACTACCTTTAGAAAACTGCTTATATTAACACCATTATTATAATTAGTCAACGATTAATCTTTAAAGAAGTCTCAAAGAACTAGAAGAATTTGGCAGATACAATGGAATTTCATAACTAAACCTCAGTTTTAAAGGCTCAAAGAGTCTGCATGTAGATAGCAAACAGAATTATATCATCTTCATTAATTTATAGCCATATAATAAGTTAAAATATACCTTCAGTAATCAGTTATCAGTGCAATGTCTGACCTATTTAAAGCAAAAACTTCTAACTGGGTATACATAAGCAGAAGAAAGATTTAATTCTTATCAACAAGCTATTCTGAATCTTTATGGCAAAGATCGATGGAGAGAGGGTGAAAGGGAGGGCTGAGAATGAACTAGAAGCAATTCTAGATAGTAGATATTCTCAGAAAGATTCACATAGCAAGATAATAACTGGAAATAAAACTCTAATCATACAGCAGCAAAGAAGAGAATGTGATTGCTGGTAAGATTCCTGAAAGAGAATCAAAGAAGGAAGAAAATAAAGAAAATGGAAAATTTGAATAGGAGTACAAGAGATGGCACACTAGAAATAGAGGTGTGACGGGAAAAACTACATGTAAAGGTTGGAAACAAAAGATGAGGGAAAGAGACACCCCCTCCTTTCTAAAAGACTTGCCCATTTTTTTTCAAAAACCGTATCAGGCTAGAATAGAAATGGGAGGTTATATGTTGCAGTGAAAGCCACTGAAAAGGATACAAGATAAGAGCTCTAGTGTTAGCATACAAAGCAACTCAGCCCAAGTCTATAAAACTTCACAAATGAGATTTCCAGCCCAACATAACCAATGCCTCTGTGTCAAAAGAAAAATGAAAGTTTGAGTCCTCTGTTATCAAGAAATAATTTAGTGCCATCGACTTCAAATAGAGATGAAGCAATTAACACCAGCACAGAACCTGGTCTGATCCATTAGTTTCCTTTCTAACAACGGGGAGCATAATTCCTTGATAATTTGTGGCAAACTTAAAATAACTCTGACTGTTGCAGCTCAGAAAGTGGAAGATGAAACAAGCACTGCACAGCAGTTGGAGGAAGTTCATTTTATGAAAAACAGCTCTTCATTCCCCTTGAAAAAGCAATACCACTCCTAATAATCTTACTAATCTTTTTACATGCATACAATGAGAACACATACACTGAGAAAGGACTAGTCCTGTCTGGATATCTGAGAAACACAAACATATTCAGGAAGGACAACATTTTACCTAAGATGATAATGCAACACTTCAATATATTCCTCAAGTCTCAACTCCCACTGGCTGAACATTCATGGTGACTGATGCAGTGGGTCCTGGTACCTCAAAGCTCCAGATGTGAGAAATATAAACTCTCTTTAAGCTTGGAAGAGGCCATACACTAGGGGTTCTGTTGAGAAGTTTCGCTTCTTTCCTTTTGCTTTGGCCAAAGGAGAAATCCTGACTTAGTTATCTATCCCTGCAATTTACTGGAAGAGTGAGCTGAGTTGAAGCTCTGCCCATCCCACTGACAAAACAGAGCTTTTAGTGATCTTTCTGTTCCTGGTAGAGTTAGCTAGAAATTTTTCCATTGGACTACTATGCCAGTGTAGAAGTGTTCTACAAGAACAGGGTGTGATTTGACAGAAACAGGTAGGTTTCCTACAGAGGACAGCACACTTTACTGGCAGGTCACCCAGCTTCCCAGCAGTTGGTCAGACAAGCTAAACGTAGCCACAATTCTGGCAACTGCAGAATAACAATGAAAGATGCGAGTGGTAGGGCTTTAGGGCTCCCTGCCAGGCAGTTGGAAACCTTTTGGTCCTGGGACTTCAGGGAAGACAAGACTGCCATGTGGCTGGATGTGTCCAGGGATATATAAACCACCATCATTGTGCTATTCAGGGAGCTTAAGGAAGTTCATTTTGTTTTTGAGAAAACTGCATAAGTGATTCTTTGTATTTTGATTTCTTCATATGGACAAAAGTTCGACACATTCCATTCTAACATAAATGTCATTGTTTTGTTCAAACACAGAAATATTTTTTAAACCTTCTGAATCTCCTACTGAATGTAATTACATATCACAGTGAGCATCAGTACTTGGGCACCCATGCAGACCATTAGGCATCCTGAGAATGTGGTGAGGCTTTAAGGTCTTTGCTGATCTAGGCCCTAAAGTACCCTAAAAAATCTTTTATTGGAGAAATGTCTACAGAAAACACATAAATTGCAAGCAGGCAAATTATTTACCTGCAGGAGTTAACACTTTTTTATTCATCTTTGCTCTTTCAACAGGAACTTTTGTCCAACAAAGACAAAACTCTAGGACTGGATCAAGGTGTTGTGAATGCACATGATTCAGAGCATCGACCTCTCTCATTAATATCTATGTCTCCTGCAGTCCATGGATGGCTAGGAAGAGCAAGACCTTGGAAAAAAAAATAAATAAAAGAAAAAAAAGAGGAGAGGAGAGGAGAGGAGAGGAGAGGAGAGGAGAGGAGAGGAGAGGAGAGGAGAGGAGAGGAGAGGAGAGGAGAGGAGAGGAGAGGAGAGGAGAGGAGAGGAGAGGAGAGGAGAGGAGAGGAGAGGAGAGGAGAGGAGAGGAGAGGAGAGGAGAGGAGAGGAGAGGAGAGGAGAGGAGAGGAGAGGAGAGGAGAGGAGAGGAGAGGAGAGGAGAGGAGAGGAGAGGAGAGGAGAGGAGAGGAGAGGAGAGGGAAAAGAAAAGAAAAAAAGAAAAGAAAAGAAAAGAAAAGAAAAGAAAAGAAAAGAAAAGAAAAGAAAAGAAAAGAAAAGAAAAGAAAAGAAAAGAAAAGAAAAGAAAAGAAAAGAAAAGAAAAGAAAAGAAAAGAAAAGAAAAGAAAGACCCAGAACTCCGAATAAAATAAACTCATGAAATTGAACAAGAGTTGTTTAGAACTGCTTAGATCATTAAAGCTATGGGGGCGTACTTGGGATAGAAAATATTTCATTTCAAATACATGATCTGCTTATTCTTTCTTTCATGCATGGAACAACTGTCTCCTTTCAGCTCCTTGGGAACTGGCTTTTCATGAGTGGTTATCTCTTACCACCCCCACATGAAGATCTTCTACTTTACATGAACAATTAAATATTTACTGTACATCAAACTAAATAGTTCAGCATGTAGATCACATATTTAAGAATACAGAAGGCCAAGTGTTCGACTTTTTAATAAAAAATTTTATCCTGAAGATTTTGAAAAAAAAAAAAAAAGTTTTTCAGGAAATGTGAAATCATACAAGATGCACTTGGGCATAAAAAGACGTCAACCATCAGTACTGTTGGACTTTTCTAAAACAGCTGGAGACCAAAAAGTACAATAATACAAACAGCTGTTCCTGGTTGATTAGGTAACAGCATTCACAAGAAGTCATCTAGAGCCAATGCTCTGTGTGCTGCAGTATTTCCTTTGTTTAAGTTCAATGTCATCTGTGTGCACAGTGTAAACATAACACGCACATAGGATTCATACAAAGGGGACTTTATATCTGATAGCATCACTGTAAGGATAGCACCCTTACAATAGCAACAATTTTGAACTTAGAAAAAGGTCCCCACAAAAACCACAGCATGCGCACAGTGCAACAATTCTAAATCTTCGTAATTTAACCTCAATTCCATCATCACATTTCCTGCTTGTCTTTTTTGAATATTTACATCTGCCTCACAAATAGTCCCACTGGGAAATAGTTTGCAAGCAAGGAATAAGCTGGGCATAGGTAAAACATTTAACATCTTTAGGATGAAAATCACTCACTGCTGAAATTCCTCTTTGTAGCAAAAGGTGTCTCTTTAACAAATATATATATATATATATATATATATACACATATATGTAAAGCTGAAGTGGTGTTTGCAACCCCTTCTTCCCCATGACTGTAAAGGAAGTAGTGCACATATTTTGCTGTTGGGTCACAGTGCATCATATGAGATATCTAAACATCTGCTGTACATTGGTGTCATACTTCATATAACTGTGCCTTCAGTAGGGTTCATTCACCACAATGAATATCACAGTCATAATAACAGTAAGACAGCTTTGCTTATAGATACAATACCATGATGTAATTTGGACTGTTTCTTTCTGATTGACGATGAAAAGTCCCTTCAGTTCCTACCATTTCCACAGCACTGAATGAGGTCATCCTTTGCAAACACAAGGGATCAGAAATAATTTGTAATGAGGTATTAACTGTAGTATAATGGAAAATAACCTTCTGAACTTTACAAAACTGTCCATGATTTATAATGATTGTACATCAAAGGATGTCAGGGGAGGGAGTGCAAATGAGACTGTAATAACTGAAACAAAGACAGAAGAATAAAGAAATAAAGATTAAAAAGAGGCAAACACACTGAGAGAGTTGCCAGGACATTAGAAAAAAGCACTTGCAATTTATCAAGTGATTAAGTGCAGATACTACTCATGAGGGAGACTCCAGCTTTCTGAACAGTAGTATTTGGCACTTGCTAAAAGTAGAGCTGTATTTTTCATTAAGAGTTAACATCAAGAATGAAGACACATCCTCTTAAGACTCAGTAAGATAAAAACAAACAAACAAACAAACAAACACACACAAAACCACCAAACTTGAGCACCCATGTAACTGAACACAAACTGTCCCTTTTAACAACAATGGAACTATTTAGGTTTTCAAAGCTTGACATGTATATAGTGCTGAGCTTTTGACAAGCTTGTTCATGTTTTATATTAAAACCCTGTTATTAGGAAAAAAGGCAACACACCTTAGATACATAGTTAAGAATTTATTGTTAGTCCAATTAATATTATGATATGTAATCAAAATACAACATCCAGTTATTTTTTCCCAGGTACAATTATACCAAAGTATAGTTCTTGAATTACCTATGTGTTACAGAAAAACCCTCTTAGTACTACAGGAAATTATATACTATATTCCTAGTACCTACCCCTTTTCTCTAAAGCTACTCGCACTCTGTAAATGCTCCTCTAGGTCCTAAAGATAACAGCTCCAGGATTCTGTAAGAAGAAGAGGGTAGGGGAGTCTTATTCAAAAGGATTTGCAAACAACCTCATTTCTTCATCTCAGTTAATAGAAAAGGCTGACGTTTGTTACCAACTACACCTACACACTTCTAAAACAAGATAAATCAGCTCAGGCTAAGACAAGCCCAGACAAGTTCTAAGACCCTGCATTCCTAGGTCAATAAAAAGCCTGTGATTTTTGCTAATAATGGCAAAAATTATTTTTACTGGGCTACGTATGTGATTAGGACATGTAGGTGCTTGTATATAGTGCAGAAGAGAAAGGTATGTACACAAATGTGCCTCACTACAAGAGGCTAACCTCATGACTGTGAGTATGAATACATGAACCCTAAAAGCAATGGCATTAAAAGTGGTGCACACAAATCTCCTCAGAGCTATGTTTTGAAAAACTGTTACCACATCAGAATGCCAAAGCAAAGGTATAGTCACATTTCTCTCACATTAGACATGTGGCTGATTTCTAGAATTACAGAACTGTGTCTGTTACTTCAGTATTCTATAAATATTTGACATCATGTTTCTAAGTATTAAATATGCAGAATAAGATAACTTCTCCTGAAGTCAGATGGCTTTGCTAGTGGAAACTAATGTCCCTCTTAATTATTTAGAACTTTTGAAGAATTAGCAGCTGAAAGTACAAAAAGGAATGGAAAAAAAATCTACTTGGATTTTTGAAAAGTCTGGGATAAGATATTCAGGAAATTAAACTGCCTTGAGTGATGGATACAGCTGTCCCATGGGACTGTAATAAATTATGTGCAGAAAGGCTTAGTGGTGAACACAGCAGGTGTTAACAGTGTTGGAAAGATTTAATGATTTAGTTTATTTACAAATACTCTAAAAAGGAAGTAAGTAACAAAGCTTGCAGAAGACAAAAGTTTGTATTGATTGGATTCAGACAAGCTAACATACAAAAATTTAGATGTCTTTAACAAAGGTAGCTAAAAAGACAACAGGGATTCAGAGTGAGATTACAACAATATTTGATTTTATAAGATGTGATCGTTGATACTACAAAAACTTTCATTTAGTTTCCTGCTCAGATTTAGAAGAAATATTTGCTCAGAACAATAACCTATATAACTGATCTTTACACCTGTCAGTGTAATATGTATTCACCTAGAGAAAAGCTACTTGATGAGATGGACTTCTGGTCTGATCTGATGAATACACTCCAGTGTAGATATTGCAAATTTAAGAAACAAATAATATTTCAGAGAAAACGTACAACTTATTACCCATGTAATTTTAACAACTTTTTTGTTGTTAGGATAAATGAATTGGAACGTGTGAAACAAGCACAAAGGATATTGGGATTATACTGTCTCTTGGACTTGTGTCAGGCAAGTAGAGTAGACTGGAGTAGCCATGTGAATCAGGCATCTGCGATAAAAAGCTGGTGAGCTGTTCTAAATGTCATTTGTACTGGAAATTGAGCAGTAAATTTTAAGGTTGTTAAAATACTAAATTTAAATATATTCGTTACAGATAGACATTCTGTAAACTGAATTTATTACTGGCTGCCAAATTCCTTGAGTTATGTCAAGACTAACTCTCAACTTCAGGCTTGACTTAATACATGACACTTTTGAGTCTTAGCTGCTCAAGCAGTACCATAAAATAGAACTAAAAATGTTTGTGTGGTGTTGTAGCATCTCAGGTTTTCAGTTTCAGATTGCATCTCAAAAGTGAACTTGTTAGTGCTGTGGTCAGGAATAGAATAACATGTTGGACTGACTAACCCAGAGATTTTGGTTCAGCTATTCTTAAACAGTTGACATGAATAAACGGATGACATTTCATCTTGAGATTACCTACACATGAAACATGAAACACAGCCTCTCAGTTAGATCAGATTTCTTCTGATAGTTTTAAAATATACTATCTACTTCCCACTCATCTCAAATGGTCTGCAAAAAGCAAGATATCATGAAATCCCTATGCAGTAGCCACCCTGCAGTCTAGGGCTTACAAATATTGGGAAAGTTTTGTTGGGGTTTTGTTTGTTTGTTTGTTGGTTGGTTGGTTTTTGTTGTTGTTGTTTGGTTTTATGTGTGTGTTTGTTTGTTTGTTTGTGGTTTTGTTTGTTTTTACTTTATGCTGAAATAAATGTTTATTTTATGGGAGATTGGCTCTTCAGACTTCAGTTCTGTTGCACACAACATGAACATGAAAATGGGACAAAAATTTGCCCATGAAGAGAAGTCCAACTGCTTACCAGATTGTGTTATCAAGAATGTAGACAACAGGTCATGGGGATTGACAATTCTCATTTACTTGACACTTGTGAGACCACATCTGCAGTACTGCAATCCAGTTTTGGGTTTCCTGAAATAAGACAGATGTTGGTACACTACAACAAGTTCAGGAGATAAGCCACTAAGATGGACATGGAGTTGGAGCACATGGTTTATGAGAAGAAGCTGGAAGACCAGTGTTGGTTCAGCAGTAGGAAGAGAAACCTTAGGGGAGACCTTATTGCTATGCACAACTACCTAATGCAAGGATGTGAAGAAAATGGAACTGCAGTCCCTTTGCAAATGTTCACAGTGAAAGCACAAGAGACAATGGACATTTTCTTACCTCAGTGTGCATTTTGTGTTCTCAGACACTGTCTTAACAGGGCCAAAAAAAACCTCTAAAATTCTGAACTTTTTTTAATATTAGAAAAAAATAGCTTACTATTTTAGATTCTAGAATTCTCATTTTCACACTAAGAGATGCATGCCCCATACTTTATGCCAGACAACTTCCTATGTAGAGATGAGGGATCTTGAGAA
The DNA here is from genome assembly GCF_036013475.1 of Columba livia. Lineage (NCBI taxonomy): Eukaryota > Metazoa > Chordata > Aves > Columbiformes > Columbidae > Columba > Columba livia. Next base: position 14,829,563 of record NC_088605.1, on the reverse strand, counting down.
ATTTCAAGTGTTTAATTATTGCTGAAGAGCACCAATTTTCAATTGTATCAACAAGGCAAACAAGGATATAAGATCCAAAAGCGAAGAAGCTGCAAAAGCTTGGAAGCAATAATCCTGTCTTAGGAGGAAAGAATTTCCTTTCTAAAAGCTGCACAAATTGAGGTCTGGAGAATCAGATGCCAAATAGGAACAGTCTTCGGTCTAAAGCTAATAACCAATTTGTATTGTTGGGGACCCAGGGAGGATGAAATCCCTCTGCTTTAAAGGAACCACCATACTGAGTGAGCATTTTATCAAGCTGAGCTTGATAATAATAATTTTAAAAACCACTAAAAACTGCATGCGAAGGCTCAATAACACTACTAAGCTCATGGATAACTTGCTTTCTCTCATGGGTCCAAATAACAAGATAAACAGTATTATTTTCCTCTTTGAAACAGAGGAAACTGAGACACAGATGTTAAATTACTTGACAAGACATTAACTTATCTTGGACTTAGACCTGGTTTCTCTGAGTATCAGTCCATTGCCCAAGCCACTAAACAACACTGTTACAAATCGCCTGGCAGTATGACTTGAGTATGCCAGTATAACTGCATATATTTTATACTAAAAAAAAAAAAAAAAAGTTTTTTTGTCTTTTTGTTTTCTTGGAAAAAAAATAAAACAGGTGTGGTCAGTTTTTGTTCTAAGGTGTACGCAAATTGGTTGATCATGTCTCTAATAGGTCTTCTAACATTTATATAATTCTTAAGAGACTCGAGAATTTTTTATTTATACAAGCAGTCACTGCATTTCACAGTTTGTCCTGTCAGCTTCCTTGAGACCTGCTGTGTATCTTGGCAAGAGTTACTGTATCCCCAAAGGAATCAGTGATTATTCTTTCAAATGGAGCTGCCACTACATTGGAGAAAGTCTTCATAACAATGGGCTATTTTTGCTGTAGATGGACTTCTTTGTCGCCCTTTATAATTAATTTGAAACTAGAACATTCAGCAAAACTTTAAATGTTTCATTTCTCAATTGGACGGCATCTGCAGTAAGTATACTCCATATTGAATTAGTTTCTCTATTCAGTAAATGAATACACTATACGATATCATTTGAGTAGAGTTCACATTCAATATCATCTGAATAAAGAAAACACATTGTATTAGCATGCAGTTTTGATATCTTTTTATAAAAAATTAATAACTTGCTACCACAGTTAACATAAGTAGAAGTAGCTTGAAAGGACAGTATCATGTGATGGAAATTTTGTGATAAACTAGTGGTTTATGTTTTGCCATTGCGAATGATGACATGAGCACTGATTGAGGTTATCAGAACAGTAATGTGTAACATAGAGGTGACTGCCATGTATTACATTTGACTTCTCTTTGAAGAATTGTGGTTTAAGTCCAGATCTATCTGAAAGTAAAATAATTGGTAAAGTGCCTTGCATGGCTGGAATCACAACAATATAAGAATATGCTGAGTTTGATGGATTCTTGTGGGAATTTAAATATCTGAGACAGATCTTCAAATGTATTTTCTACAGGGAAAGACAGATGAGATGCAGAAGATGTAAAATGACCATCTTATCTCCTACAGACAGCATTGTTATTAGCAACAATAATGAAACCACATACAGAAAATCAAAAAGCGTCCCTTGTATACACCCTAAAGGGATAAAATTCACCTTGCTGCAGAGGATGAGAACAAAGTTAATGTACCGTATAATCCCCACATAAGTCCAAAAAGCTGTGTTATTTCAGTTGCTTTTCAGTCAAGAAGGCAAAAGCAAGGATACTTCTTTTGGAACAAATAATTTATATCTTTGAATTGATTTAGCACGCATACTTAGAATCAGGAAAACACACAGCATTCATCCTGACAATTGTTTTGCTATGCATAACAGATGCAGATGAGACATAGAAGACCGCTTAAAAGGTCAATTTCTTCCACTGATTGTTTCTTAAGTCCAAATAAACAGACATCATTTAGTCAGCTATGTATGTGCTTTGCACAGTTAACAATCTGCATGCTTTAGATCATGACTGTTTGTTTAAAACCACTCATGAATAAGCTTCTGTCATCAGTACGGGGTTGACCCTGAAATCCTAACTTATGAAAATTGAACTAGTGCCACTTTGTGATCCAGCTGCTGAACCAGAACCCAAGCTAGACAGCCCGTTGGGTTTGTGCAGTATACAGGGATGAGGCACAAGAAAATGCAGTAAACACAATGATCAAAACCCACCCTCTGCTTACATTCCACTGGGCAAAGACAGTTCTGACAATATGGACAATATAGAGTAGTCCCTTCTCCATTACTCAGAATGAGATCTCACAAGCTTTGTATTGCATCTACCAGTTTAAGTCTTCTTGCTGGGCTCCAATTCAGTCTCATCACATGTTACAGCTCAACTACAGTCTTTAACCTCCAGCATAATAACCAGATAATAACTATTGCCCCTCTGAGGTAAGAGCGACAGTATGACTTCCCATATCCCAGTCTCCTGCTCAGGGTTGTCTGTCTGTCCTAGGCAGACATGTTCATCTGCTCACATTTATTCCCTCTTCCTCTTCCTGCCTCAGGGTCAACACTTTTCTTATGTCTTATGTTTTTTTTTCTCTTCCCAGTGCCCCACTCTTGCCCTTCTCCCCCCCCCCCCCCAACCCGTCATCTTAGGCTGTGGAGGTTTTGGTTGAATTTAAACAAAATAAAAGTGTTGGTTGTTTTGTTGTTGTTGTTATAATCTGTTGTTCCACAAATAATGAATCTCCTCTCCATAGCAAAACCTGAAGTATAATACGCCTGTTCTTACTGGTGGTTGAAATTAGTGGAAAAAACCCTTTTCTTATTGTAAAAAAACTAACACCTGAAAGGGCAATCACTAGTAGGTGGTACATCTGCTGAAGCCTGTTGCCTGAACTTAGATTTTCACTGGATTTCAAGAGCAAACACTTGGATTAGAAGAATAACTATGGGTAAATAACCATAGGTAATAACTCTAGGTACATAATGCCTGGAATTATCTGACTTCTCTGGAACTGTTGTAATGCTAAAAATGCATATTTTTCTGAAATGCTTAACTAAATTAATCTGTTGAAATATTCAACTTCCAAAAGCTTTATGAGTAGTAACATTTAATGTTATATTGAAATAAGATTGTTATTATAATTCCACAATCAGAGGTCTGTTTCTATACTCAACTAGTTGTCAACTAGGAGCAAATCCTTAATGCACTGAGCTTGCTGATTCTTTCCTTTGATTTCACCAGTTTTGATGACAGCCCAAAGCTTTTGTGAGAGTTTTCTGTGAGGGGTACCTGTAACACATTTGAACAACTAACAGTAGCTTAAGTTATTGGTCAGAATATCGTGAAGAGTAGTTCTACATCTAATGCATATAACTCACAGAGTGACTGCACAGAATACTACTGCTTAATGATGTAACTGACAGACGATGGAACAGTTTACAATTAAGCAAGATTCAGTGCTTAGAGTTAATTACAATAATGCAGTTCTGTGTACAATTTTGCCAACTGGTTATGCCTTACTGTATGATGTTGTACATTGATCTTTTTCAGTAACTGACTGAAAGAAATCCAAACAAATACCTCTTTTTGTTGTGAGAAATGATGTGATAAACTGTTAGATGGTATCTTTATTTCAGACTATACACTGATTGAATAGATAATTGGGAACTTGGTGTTGATAGAGGTGCCATCTTTTGAATAGAAAACAGAAATGGGGACTAAAACACATTAGATGCTATATTTTCATAAATATATATGTAACAGAGGTGAAGAGAACCATAAGGCAGGTGCATATACAAAAAGCACATGCACAATTGCACAGTTAGTTTATGCAAGCCATTATTATGATTGCAGATGCAAATGATAAGTCAGATGTTTAACTGTTCATTTACTCATGTAAGTACTGTTTTCCTAAGCAATGACATTGTATATATGTAAATTGAGAAGCAATCTGATTTGTTAGTGTTATACTCACTTTGCACAGGGGTAAATAACTACCAAAGATGAAAGGAAATAGAAAATCAGGACTGCAAAGTTGAATGGCATTAATTATTGGTGGCACTGCAGCTCATTATATTGTAAAATCTCTTCCTGATTAGATGCACATTCAATAGGAGACATGACTAGAGAGAGCAAAGGAAAAAAAAAAAAAAACAACACAACATGAAGACTGCAACAAGAAATATTTCAAAGCTTCTGCAAAGACAAAGATGATAAATGCCCATTACCATGGTCTGGAATCTCTCAGACAGAAAGACCTCTTCCGGGATATAAACTGCTTCCATTACATTTTTCTGTCAGGAACATGTGTATTGATATACACTCTGTTTATTTCAGTAAGAGACTGCAAGTGAGACAAGAATATCTTGCAAAGACAACATAAGCAGGGATGCCTCTTACATATAAGATGGGTCTTTCAGTCAAAATATTATGCATATTGAGCTACACAAAAATTCATGTCATACCCAAATGCAAGTCTCGATGCCTGGGGTACAAATAACTTTGAAGATTTTCAGTGAAATTTCCATCTCCATGTTTTTCATGCATTTCCTGATTACCTCCATGTGCCTTTCCTCTGAAAACTCCTTCATACTGTCGCTTTGGGTGCTGCTCTGGGCTTTTCTTCTCTCAAAATGCCAGTCTTAATCTGAGCCCTAACCTTGACATAAAACCTTCATTCAAACCTAGAGCTGGGTCTACAGCTTGGCCTTAGCCCAATACCCTATCCATGGCAAGAGAAAAAGGTTCTCCAGAGAGAATTTTGAAGCCCAGCACTCACTTTGGCAGCCCCTTCCCAGTCTCATTTGAGTTATAGCTCCTGAGGCTGTTTGGCCTCGAGAAAAGCTACCTGAAAGGAGGTTGTACCATGGAGGGTGTTGGTCTCTTCTCCCAAGTAAGAAGTGATAGGACAAGAGGAAATGGCCACAAGTTGCGCTGAGGGAGGTTCAGATTGGTTATTAGGAAAAAATTCTTCATGGAAAGGGTTTTCAGGCATTGGAACAGGCTGCCCAGGGAAGTGGCAGACTCACCATTCCTGGAGGTGTTTAAAAGACATTTAGATGAGGTTCTTAGGGACATGGTTTAGTGCTAGAGTTAGGTTAGGCTATGGTTGGGCTCAGTGATCCTGAGGGTGTCTTCCAACTAAAATTATTCTATAATTCTCCAGGCTTTTTCATCCTCCCAGCAAAAATTACAAAATGAACCCTGACTTCAGCTCAGGATTTGCAATAGAGACAGAACCTTGAGCAGCAGCCAGAATGAAACAGGGATCAGTGACATGGGTTCAAAATAAGCCAAGGCAGTGTCCTAGGTATAGTGTGAACATGTAGTACTAATGTTGGGAAACAGAAAAAGAATAAAACTGCAGTTGGAGCAGGGAAGGAGTGGAAGAAGTAATAGATGGCAACAGCAACTCTTCCCTGAGAATTTCTTCCTGTGTGTGGCTGGGAACCTTGGTCTTCAAGCTGAGTGTGTCTCTAAGGTTATGATTAGGGTTGTGTTGAGCAGACTTTGGGGAAAGCAAAATAGCACTATGATAATCTTTAATGACACAATCCCAATAAAAATTTCCAGACGAGTTTAGGAAGGCATTTCAACAAGAAAAGTATGTAATGAAGATAAATAGGAATTATTTAGCATAATAACACAGGAAATATGTAGTGTGATGGGCTTTGGGGATATGAAGAGAGCAAAGACATAGTGAAAAGAAAGCTTAGGCTGAGTCTCAAGGAAAACTCTCACATTAAGATTTATTAATCAACTACATAGATGAAAGTGTTCCTACAGATGATACTGAGTAACGAATGGGATGCTAACAATAAAGCATTTGACATGGAATATTGGACATGGGCTAATAATTCTTTCTATCAATCATTCTCTTTAAGAAAATGAAATGTTTTCACACCCTATTTAACTTTTGGAAAATAATATCTTTAGATATTTAGGCTAAAAACACAGATACCATTTTGTAAGGAATAAAATTCTTTCTTTGTATGTTTTCCACACCCTTTAATAAGTTCCATAGACTACTCTCCATGCTCAATAATTAAATATTTCTATTTTTCTCTGATCCTCTATCCACAATTTTTGAGTTTTTTGTGGTAGTAAGGACATTTCTCACTGTTTGAACAAATTTAAAGATTGAAAAGCTTAAAATATCAGGGGCCAGAAATTCTAAACAAATTTGATTCTGAGAAGGAAAAGATAAATCTCAAGGGAAATCTATTATGTAATGACAAATACGTAGTTACTATGGGAAAAGTATTATATGGGAACCCTGCTGCACTGTAGAGGATACCCAGGATAGGATGCATACCTGGGAACAGCTCTTTCTCCCTCTGTGTCTTAAGCTAGATGGCCCAGAACAGAAGGGGAAGATTTATGCTCTCTCTTTGTTGTCTTTTGTGTTTTTTGTTTGTTTGTTTTCTTTTTCTCCCTAAAGCTACTTTCACCATTTTATTCAATGTATGCCATCAGCTATGGACCCTGCTAACAAATCTTTGTGCAGGTGAATCCATCTCAAACAGTTTAGAGCTGGGGTCTTCCAAACCTTCTTCTCTAACCTCTGAAGTTTCCTGCTTGGAGCACTACTTGGAGTGTCAGCTCAGGCACCTCAAGTTCAAGGCAGGCTCACAACACACATCTCCCCAAGGTGATTATTCAAAATATTATCTTTATTCCTTTTGGAATTGTAATGTTCTTATTATCTGATGACCACAGGTTAGGAGTACTTCATTATGAATTTAAACCTGTTTAGCTGTTGCACAGGCACTTTGATGCTTAGCTCAGCCAAGACTCTGTGAAACTGTGATCATCATGAAAAGCTTAAACACCTGCAGTGAGTTAGGTTCAGGGAACAGGAAATGAAGGAAGGTTTTTTTGGACAATGTTCTGAACCCATCATGTTAATTCTGCTTAAACTGTATATCAGGACTTATGCCTCTTATACCTGCCCGTAAATGGGAACAGTAATTATTATTTTCTTTCAAATCTTTTTATCTTTGCATTTTAGATTTCACTAGAAGGCTTTTTCCTTCATTGCAGTGACCTATTGTATAGTACCCTACTGGAGGGTGGTGCAGGGGTCTTGTAAAAGCTATTGCACTATGACTAGTAACAATAATTTATATAATCAACTAGTTCTTAAGGCACATCATCTTCACGCACAGGGCTGCATTTGTGTCCTATTGAATCTGAAAAGGCACGGTTTCAAAGCTCCAGATATTTGGGAATCAGACTTTAAATAAAAAAAAAAATGCATTCATATTCTGTAAACCCCACAGACATTCAGTTACTACGTAAGTAATGAATTACATTTCCTAGGTTAGACCAGTCCAATTTTTCTTCTCTTCCATCAACACAGCAGGATTATATCACTGAAAGTACACAAGAGAAGAGGTTAATTCTTCTGTTGCTTTGAAGCAATGCATGGAAAAGGGAGCTGAAAATTGAGGCAGCTGCTGCCAAATTTGTGTGTAAGTCTGCAGAGAATCTTTCTGCCAATTACTTTTTTATCCTGCCTATATGACAGAAGTTCCCAAAGTGTCCTGTTGCAGACTGCATTATCTGTCAGGGAGTCACTCACGTGATAAGAACTAGCAAACATTGCAAAAGTATTTACATGAATTTTCATTTGGTTTGGGAAACAAATTTTCTTTGGCTGTTTCTTGCTCCCCAGTTGCAGTCTATGAAAATCCTATATGGACACTGGATCGGAGAAGACTCTTGGGGATGTGAGGGGAGAATGAATTTTCTATTTAGCCCAAAAAGTTCAATATTTGTGCCAGAAGTAGCTGTAGCTATTCAGTCACAGAACAGAAAAAATATTCTCTGAGTGACATGACTAATCCCAATAAAGATTCTAATTTAAAAGGCAGAATTAAAGTTTATGTTTGTCATTGGAGTCCAAGGGATGTGTAAACCCCACTTCTTGTTTGTAACTCAGGTAGGTCAGCTTCACACTAATTCAGTCCTGTACTGACAGCACTGTAGCTATCTAAGGTAGATTTCCACCACCAAATATTTCCCAGGGCTTCAAACAGGGTCATGATTCCTGTGTTGCCACCACAGATTTTTGATGCAACCAGAGCTGTTTTATTCAACTTCTGACACATCCATACCAGCTGCAATCCTTCTCCAGTACAGGAAAACCTTTAAACATATTGTGAATGTTATCAGTGCACTAAAAGCATATGTGTTCATTTAGATGAACACATCTAAAAATTAAGAAATGCCGTTAATTACCTTATCTAGTCTCACAGAATAACCATAGCAGAAAAAAGTTTTAAAGCTCTAGTCTTATAAATTCAATTGTTTCATACCAATAAAATGGCATGAGTTAGAGTTAAGGTAGTAGCTTCTACAACACTGATGGAGAATAAAAAAAATCATGAGCCTAAGAGCCCAGCAGCTATGTTGTTTCTTTTGACATTATGTAAGGTACATTATATAAATGAACTAATTCTTGTTCAGAAAATCTTTTTAGAGCTTACAGCTTTTTTTGGTTTCTCTTGATGGAGATTTTTGCTCTGAGTGCTGGCAGCAAAGTGAAATTTGCTCCAATACTGATGGCCGTGTGGAGCTGGTGCTTCAGAATTTGAGTAAATTCTTCTTTGCTGCCAGCACTTGAAACAGAACATACAGGATTTCCAGGGAGAGTGCCACATTTGGGAATGCAAGAAAATACAGATGGCCAAAGGCAACTGAACAGCTGGGTTATGAGAAGGAAGAAATGGAGAGGGGAGAGGAAAGAAGAAAATTGCAGCCCAGAGAAAGAAAGGAGAGAGAGATGGCAGAAACAACAAGGAAGGACACAGGAAAGAGGAAGTGTTGTGACCTTCAGACAGTGCAAATAAGGACATTTCTGCAGCATGGTTACATTTCTACCAACTATAGCTGAGCATCCAGCTTGTAAACACAGAAGGGAAAGGACCATGGATTTTAAAAGTGAAGAATCCAAATTTTCAATTTGACATCTTGGGTCAAAACTGTATCTCATTTACTTTCTGTCTCTCTCTGTACATGTAATAGTTACTTTTTCTCATGCTGACAATCTCTGAAGAAGACACAGCAGAAGAACAGGCCCCTCTTTTTAAGTGAATTCTTGAAGCTCCTTGGAGTATCCATGTAGGAAAGGTACACTGAATAACTGCCCACCTACACAGTAGAGCTGCTAGAACATTTTAAGGAAATGGAAAGCTGACAAATCCATCAGCTGTAAGTTTCTGTGATCCAAGGTTTGTTAAGAAGCAACAAGACGAAAACTAACCTACCTCTCTCTAAACAAAAAAACCCACACACATAAACACACACACACACACACAACACAAACAAACAAAACCTGCGAGGTTTCAAGTTTCTTCTAACATAGAATTAAACCGAATGTTGAAGTCTGATGAGCTGCTACAAAATGACATTGTTGTCCTCTAGCCACTTTTGTATTCTTTGCGTTAGCGGCAAAACTATTCCACTTTAACAGGCTCACTATATTATTTTTCCCCCCAGTATGGGGAGAGACCCTTTCCCATTCCTTTGGTACAGAGAGGCTTTCAGTTTGTAAAATTAATTGATTGCTTGCCAACATACATCTAAATCCAAACATTTGTGTAATCCAATATAAATTTCCCACTGCACCTTGCTGTGTGTTACTGAACTCTGCAGTCCAATTTTAATAGAATACTTGATGAAGCTGATGCGCATTTATTCATCCCCCACATAAAAATTCATTGTGAGAATGATTGCCTTCAGCAAACAGAATGCCACATGCAACATTACAAATTTAGATATATCTGCCTGAAAATATAGTGGAAACATAATAAAAGAGATAATGACCAGCAAAAAAATCTGCCTGAAATTCAAGTTTCTGAGAAATGTCCTACCTTTGTCAAAATTAGAATGAAAAGTGGAGGGAAAAAATAATAGAATTATTAGAATTATACATAAAATAACTCAATCTGACAATCTGAAAGCACAAAACACTATTCAGCTGGTAGACTTCTACCTAGCTAGTGGATTAACACAGTTCAATTGTTTGCTTTTCATCCTTACATATTTGAAAAGTCAGATCTAATTTGCAACTCATTTCCTTTTCAAGTTAGTTAAGGATCAATGTTTCTTAATTTTTTTCAATTTTCTTTGACTGACTAAATATATTCCCATATGTCCCTGGAAGTTTCAGCCAGCAGTGTCCTGGATAAATCTTATTCTAAAAAGAGGACTACTTCTTTGTGCTCTTTCTCCATCGCTTTTAATTTATTCCCTGGATATTTCATTAAGAGTCTGCAAGTTCCCAAACCATTAGTAGAGGTTTAAATAAGACTAGTCTCCTTCCATTGATCTCTCATGTCTCAGCCACTCAGTCTTTTCACCTAACTTTATACATAGTTGTAAAGGTACTTTTCATGTACACTGCTTTTCTCAATTAACTTTTCTAGTGAGATTGTACACCGCAGAAGCAAACACACACAAAACCAGAAGGGACAGTTCCTCATCTACAGGCCATTTCTAACACCTGGTAATTTTGTATACAGCAAAACATCATTTGTGATGCAAGAAGTCAAGACTGATTCTATTCTCTGTTTCTCCCATAGCTTCTTACCAGCATTTAAGACTCAATTGCAGTATACAGTGATACCATTTGGGATAAGAAGTAGCACAAAGCCATCCTGGAAAGTGAATGAACTTGGAAACAGCCCCAGTTTGGTACAGTGCATGGTACCCAGCACATAACCACAGCCAGCCCTGCTCTGCAGAGGGACAAGCCCAGGCTCTCATGCCAATGAAGCAGCAGCAGTTACATTCAGTTCCTAACCCAGAGCTGTCAGCTGTGATGTGAGCAGGCCCAGCAAAATCATGTCATAGCAAACAGCCTGTTCTTGCAAGGGTGATGGATTTGTGGGCAGGGATGGGGGAAGGGAAAGGTCTTCCTTCACTTGGAGGTATTTCTAATGCAGTAGTGGATGTGCAGGAACATCTCTCAGGAACACTGCCAGTCTTCATAGGATCCAAGTGATGAAGAAACCTCTCTAACTCAAAATAAACTGCCCAGTGTTTTATTACTCACCTTGTCACATCACGTTTTTAGTTCAAATTTATCTTACTTCAGTATCCAACAATTTACTTTGTCGCTAAATTAATAAAAGCATATCTTATCCTGCCGGAGCAGGAACACCTGGATGAGGTTACACAGGAATGTGTCCAGGCGGGTTTTGAATGTCTCCAGAGTAGGAGACTCCACAACCTCCCTGGGCAGCCTGTTCCAGTGTCTGTCACCCTCACTGAGAAGAAGTTTCTTCTCAAATTTAAGTGGAACCTCTTGTGTTCCAGTTTTTACCCATTGCCCCTTGTCCTATCACTGGTTGTCACCGAGAAGACACTCACCCTTTACATATTTGTAAACATTAATGAGGTCACCCCTCAGTCTCCTATTCTCCAAGCTAAAGACACCCAGCTCCCCCAGCCTTTCCTCATAAGGGAGATGCTCCACTCCCTTCATCATCTTGGTTACCCTGCGCTGGACTCTCTCCAGCAGTTCCCTGTCCTTCTTGAACTGAGGGGCCCAGAACTGGACACAATATACCAGCTGTGGTCTCACCAGGGCAGAGTAGAGGAGGAGGAGCATCTCTCTCGACCTACTAACCACTCCCTTCTAATACACCCCAGGATGCCGTTGGCCTTCCTGGCCACAAGGGCACAGTGCTGGCTCATGGTCATCCTGCTGTCCACCAGGACCCCTAGGTCCCTTTCACCTATGCTGCTCTCTAACAGGTCATTCCGCAACTTATACAGGAACCTGGGAATGTTCCTGCCCAGATGCAAGACTCTACACTTGCCCTTGTTATATTTCGTTAATTTTTTCCCCACCCAACTCTCCAGCCTGTCCAGGTCTCACTGGATGGCAGCACAGCCTTGTGGCATGTCAGCCATTCCTCTCAGTTTTGTATCATCAGCAAACTTGCTGACAGTGCACTCTATTCTCCCATTCAATTCGTTGATCAATATATTGAATAGTACTGCTCCCAGCACCCACCCTTGAGGCACTCCACTAGATACAGGCCTCCAACTAGACTCTGCCCCATTCACCACAACTCTCTGGCTTCTTTTCTTCAGCCAGTTCACAGTCCACCTCACTACCTGACCACGTCCAGACCACGCTCCCTCAGTTTAGCAGCAAGGATGCTGTGGGAGACTGTGTCAAATGCTTTACTGAAATCAAGGTAGATCACATCCTCTGCTTTGCCATCATCCATCCACCTCAATATGTCCTCATGAAAGGCTATGAGGTTGGTTGAGCATGACTTCCCCTTGGTGAAGCCATGTTGACTGCCCCTAATGACCCTCTTATCCTTGATATGCCTTGAGATGGTACCAAGGATAAGTTGTTCCATCACCTTTCCAGGGATGGAGGTGAGGCTGACTGATCTATAGTTAGCCGGATCCACCTTCTTGCTCTTTTTGAAGACTGGAGTGACATTTGCTTTCCTCCAGTCCTCAAGCACCTCTCCTGTTTCCCACAACTTAGCAAAGATGATAGAGAGTGGACTAGCAACTGCTTCAGCCGGGAAGGATAGGAAAGGTGATTTCTCCAGTACTACATGAGCTGGTAACAACTCCTTCTCCTGATGACAACTAAAAGTCACTTTGATGACAAAAGGTGTGCTGCCACAAGAATTTATCTTGATAACATCTGGTCTAGAGATTCCTTCTTCTCCCTTGCATGGCTCCCAGAATAAGCTCATGCCACAAGCTAGGTCACACTGCTTTGCTGTTAAGGAAAAGCTAGGACCATGCAGGCTCAGCTTTAGTTTGGTTTAAACTGCCCTGGAATCATGTTTTCAGGCTGTCATTCAAGCAGCTTTTTTCTGTAACAGTGCCTTAGCATTAAAGGCTTCACCTTTTTCCCCTCTGATTACTTGCTCAGACCTTATCTCAGCGCTGCCCACTCAGTTGTACCAATATCTGTTTGTGCAGCTGAGCAGTGAATCAGAGAGCTGGCAAGGTTAAAAATAACTCAGAGAACGAAAATGGTTTTAGTCTGATCATCTCTCTGATCCGGTTCACACTGCAGCTGCACAAATAGTGGTAGGAGCAAAACTGGGAAGAGGAGGAAGAGCGACAAGAATAATCAGTCTGAAGAAGAGCAGGCCACTGAATGAAGTGCTGCCACCCTACAGCCTCTGTGAGAACAACTTTGTATTACTTCCTCCATCCACTGAATGCTGTGTTTTATTTCTGCAACCGATAAACATTACTAATTAAAATAACTATTTCTGACAGGTATACTAACCAGGTTATTTTGCATAGTTTTCCTGTGGTTCAAGTTGTGAATGGCTCTGAGTCAAAATGTCAGTGGATATTTGAAGGTAAATCCCCTCTGGGTAGGTTGTGTTATCTGTTTTGTCAACAAGGTTGGAAGTAGCAAAAAAAACCAACTTGTTTCTCAGTTATGTCAATCTATGTCTCAAGATCTAGCAAGTACAGAAAAGCTTAGGTTTGTCCATGGTAATGAGGTGTTCCCTACCCATGATACAAACATTTTGTACAGCTATATCATCTCCACTAACCCACCACCTCCCCAACTGGGTGAGTGATGGAGAATTTAATACCCATCTAATCAGTACCTTATTTTCCACAACCGGTCTGAACAACATTCTCTATTTAGCACAGCTGGAATTGCTTTTAGGCAAATCCTTAGCTGGGGAGTTTGATGCTTCTTCATTACACTTAGTGCAATTTTAGACCCACTCTGAAATTAGAGGAAGTGTACTTTGTGATTTAAATATCTATTGGATTGAACTTTTTTATGCTTATCCTATAACTTGCAGAGTTATCTAAGTTTCTGTCAAAATCAGTAAGAGTTAAAAGCACTTAGCCCTTGAAGACAGCTCTTAAAATCAACCCCTGATTGATACACCATTTCCTTTTCTTACATTATTTGTGTAAATTTTCGTGCAAATAATTATCATAATCACAGAATCATTCAGGTGGAAGGTATGGCAGAAGGTCTCCATTCCAACCTCCTGCTAAAAGCAGGGTCAGCCATTAGATCAGATCAGATCAGATGATCACACCAAATCAGCTCTAATATGTGGTTGGTATTTTCTTGATTTTCACAGTGTTTTCCAGAATTCTTTACAAATTGAATGTAGGATGGTTCTATATCCAGTGCCTGGTTTGTGGAACGCTCCCATTACACAGTCTCAATATCTACCTGAATGTAGTGATAAAATTAAGAAAATAAGGCATAGAATGTTTTCCTCTTGAGCATTTTGAGAATCAAGATTCTGCCTGACATGAGCATGATTTTCCATGAAGTTGTGTTGAAATACAAAACCAATGTAACCTAATGGCTAAGAAGACCACACAGGGAAAAAAATTACAGCTGAAAGCTATAAATCCCTTGGAACATGAAATCTTCTACATTTTCTACAGTTCCTTCTCTCCTTTGCTTACTTCCTGCCCAGTTTAAAAAGAATACCTTGGTGGGAAAAACAAAAAACAAACAAAAACAAAAATACCCAAACAAACAAAAAAAAACCCTAACAATGACAACAACAAAACCCCGTAAAACAAAAACAAACAAACAAACAAACAAAACAAAACAAAACAAACAAAACAAAAAACAACAAACAGACATTAGAAGAAATATAAAGAAATATTTATGTGTTTCTCTTCAAAGCAAACTTTTCTGGTCTCACCCATTCAATTTCACTCCTAACTCCCAGATACTCCAGTTCTCTGCAGTCTTTCAGTGCAGTTTCAGCAGAGGTTTCTGACACTGGACTGAAGCTACCTTGAACTGCCATAGTGGAGTCAAGTCTAGAGTTACACCCCTGCCAACAAGTTAATTGTGTGTGGGACCATTCACTAGCACTGAGGCCAGCTGGCATAGAGTAACCCATGTTCCTGTTACTAAACACTATTGTAAGCTGCGTAATGATGTCTTAACTAGCTATTGGTAATGGTCCCTGACCCAGGCTAACTTCTGAACAGTTAATTCATGGCAAATATTTGAGAGCATAAAGGCTGATCTGGGCCAAAAGCTTTCCAGGGAATGTTCCGGCAGCAAAACAGTACATACATTGAAGTTGTGCTTCTGGGAACAGACCTCGGGCATGTCTATATTATTAAATTGATCGGTGCCAAGAAAATGTCATAACAGCAAATAAAAGGGCTGAGGAATATGCTTCTGTTCATATTCCTGTTTACTAATTTTGAGTTTTGGCTGAAAATTACCTCTGTTACTCTTAGGAAAAGTTGAATTCAGGACAGACATGGTAGCTTGGGCTGTAGTGCACTCAGTTCTTGTCACACCTTATCTATCCAGACCCCATGAACCATGAACTATGAGAAGTATGAGGAGAGGCTGAGAGAACTGTGTTTGTCCAGCCTTGAGAAGGCTAAAGAGAGCTCCTAACTGCCAAGAAATACTGAATAGCAGGATATGGAAAGGATGGAGCCAAATTCTTCTCCAAGTATCCAGTGATAGGAAAAGATGCAAAAGAATCAGGCTGGAAAACAAGAAATGCCATTTACATGTAAGGAAGAACTTTTCCACCGGAAGTGTGGTCAAATACTGGACCAGGTTGCCCGTAGAGGATACATAATCTCCATCCTTGGAGATATTCAGAAAACGGATGGACAAGCCTTTAGAATTCTGACCTAGACTGATCTTCTTCCAAGACAACTAGATGACTGCCAGGGATCCTTTTCAGCCTGAATTATTGTTTTGCTACAATCCTAAGAAAAGAAAGAAATCTTTCCCGGTCGTTTCTTAAGTAAGACCTGGAGCTTGGGAGATAGTGGATCTAACATGTGCTTGAGGATTTATAAGAACAGGTATTCTGTTTAGAGAGTGTGCAAGAAGGCAGTCTCATAACTTAAATGGCTTGGCTGGTAAGCCAATTTTTCGTATTTGACGGGGGACTTTTTCCCCATGAAAACACAATGAAGACAACAGCGAACTAAACTGCAACCAGTGCAAACCCACTCGCTAGCTGTGAAAGAGTCTATACATGAAAAAAAAATGCTCAATGGTGTTTCACTTAAAAAGACTTTTTTTTCCTTTAGCTTATTCACTTGCCTCTTTAGTTCTCTTCTTCTGTAAGATTTCACTTGTGTGTACATAAGCTCAGTCCTCTCTGTTGTTTGGACTATTAGAACTCTGATGTCTCTTTTGGGACTAGAGCTCTATCATGTACATTACATTTCTAAGCTAGTCTTCAAATCTTTCCATCTCACCAACTCTCCAGCTTTTTCCAAATCTCATTTAGAATCAGACATCTTTCCTTCTTTAAATCGTCATTCCTTTCCCTGCCTGCACTCACCAATATTTAGGATATAGGTATTTGTTTGTTTGTTTGTTCCCCATGACAGCATCTGAAATGAAGCATGGATTCTATGATTCATGAAATTGCCCCAGTAATAGTCCCAGTAGGCCCTTTTTCCCCAAACCAAGAATATACAGAACCCCATGGTACATATCACAGTGCCTTGCCCTTCTCCAACCTTGCCTTGAAAAGTCTTAATTTGAAACTCGTTCCTTTTAGGAAATTCTTCAATTCCCTGCCATGAAATTGGCATCAAATCGGAATCTAGCTTTTGAGTCACAAAGACAGATAAACACTAACTCCTTTTTTTTTCATGGGCATTCATTAAAAACATTTTTAAGATGCTAGTACTGAAATTACTCCCCATTTGCAGATATTGCAGTAATTATGCACCACTCTGGTGCCAATATGCACGACAGAGGCGCTCCCTCAGGGTTACATTTTGTGCCACTTACCCATACTTTTTTCATTATAATTTCTTTTTATTAGCAACTCTAGCCCTGATTACCAGTCAGTCAGCCTGCGTGTAGACAATGTGCCGCTCCCACAGACAACAAAGTCAGAAGAATTTTAAATGAGCTGTTTCAAACATGTTTACCATCTAAACACACTTCCCAAAGTGGTACTGTGGATAGTTAGAGTGCATCTACCTACCCGATTTTCTACCTGGGAGTGAATTTCCACCAAGCACAAGCATATCTCCAGTGGTGATAAACAGCCTTGCTCTTTGTTTCAATGCATTCCTTATTCATGCACATCCACACAAGAGATTTTTTTTTCTCCATTTTGAAACATGGTTTGACTGAAACAGCTTTGTTCACATGTATATCTAAACATCTGTTCAAGATTTTCTCATTCCCAGTCCCCATCTATTAGAAATACTTTATACATTCTATGGAAAGTTTACTATATCTGTATCAAATTATTAGTATTAGTATTAGTATTAGTATTAGTATTAGTATTAGTATTAGTATTAGTATTAGTATTAGTATTAGTATTAGTATTAGTATTAGTATTAGTATTACTAAACCGCAAACAAACAAGACAACAGCAACAATGAAGCAAAAAGAAACACCAACTTTCTTCACATCAAGAAAATTTGACTCCAAATAAAAGAATCAACTTGAGGCCAGTAGTTGAATCAAATACTGTTTAAGTCCGGAAAGACAGAATTTGAGAAGGATATAGGTGGTGTTCAGGTCTCAGTACAAAGGTGAACATCATACATTATGAAAATTTGTCTTGAGTCATTATGAAGTTTGTCTTTTAGTAGGCAGATCTGGGTCAAGTGTTCCCAAGAGCTGGGCTGCTAATGAAACAGGTTGAAATATAGTTGTGTTTTCATTATACATTTCCATACATTTTTTATGAAAGTTTGTACATCAGCAGTAGGAAAACCAGCACAGCCTTTTTAATAGAAGTACTTATCAAAATTAGATTAAAATGTAAGATCAAGTTAGTTTGACTCTAATATATCAAGGAACTTTTTGGTTTTGTTGATTTTTTTCCCCAGTTTGAATAAAGCTTACAGCATGTAGACATTTTGTATTATTTGTAAGACATTTATGTCTTTATTGAGGTCAGCTCTCCATTCCACCACAACTTTCAGGTGCTTCAGAGAGAAATGTCAATCTGCCTTTCTTGCTAGCTTATTCTACTGATGGTTATTCTTAAGACATGGCAGAATCATACTTCAGGAAGCTAAAAAGATTTCAGCCTCTAGTTTTGCCAAGGGGAAAAGAAAAAAACAAAAACAAACAAACAAACAAATATAGGAACTGAAGTACAGATTTATTTTTCAGTGTTGAGAAAGTTAGCAGGAAAAAAAAAAAAAATAATAATAAATAGATAAGTAGATATTCTGCCACTGAGCTCTTCTACCATTGCCCTGAAGTTGTCCACATTGTTAATGATGTTTTATATAGTACCTCATGTAACAGGAACCATCAGGTCTCAATACCATTATTCTAGCTGAACTGTTCTGGAAAACTTTAAAATACCTTCATCCTAAAAGAATGCAACACATCCTAGGTGCCACATAATTCTCACTTTGGTCTTGCTACCTTAGGTAATAAAAACAGAGAACAGGTCTCAAACTGTCAACACACAGCATGGAACAATGGTAACAGGATGAAAGAAGTTCCTACTCTTAGGACACACACGCATCTGGAATAGAACTGTTATATATCTAAATACTGTGGGAAGAACTGAGCCCAGAGAGGCTCCTGAACTTGCTATTGCAGCTAGCCAAGGGAGCCCTGCTACACCATCTTATTTCACAGTGGAGCTCAGAGCTGGGAGCTATTCTCATGCTCTCCCCTGTTTTCCAAACTGTGTTTTAAACATATGATTTTGGTATTCATCTATTGTCACTGTTTCAATTAGCACTGCTCCTGTTTATGTAAGGGACAGACTTTTTATAGACTGACCACTCTAAAATAGAATTATGTATGCAACAGGGAAAGCGTCAGCCTATACTGCAATGGCAAAACCTACTGGTGCAATAAATCCATGACCTAGCCTTTTGCAACAAGCACCAAAGGTGTGACATTTCAGAAGAAATGATGGGGAGGAGGGGAAATGTGCTAAGTACAGTTGGTCCATGTGTCAAATCTGGCAAGTTGTATGATACCACAATACAGGGCAAGATTGAGAACAGTGAAGGAAGGTGAGTCTTAGAAATGAAGATGTTTTCTGCTACCTGCCCCTCTCCAATAGTAAGATTTCTTGTTTCTGACATACTTCTCCGTCAACCAGGAAAGAATTTCTTTAATATCTTGGATGCTGGCATTATATTTGACTGCTAGCTCAAATGAAAGGATTTTTCACTTGCTATTAGCATCAGAAACTACTTTCTTTGCCTTCTCTTTCTTTTCAGTTACTGCTCTGATCATATCTGTGGCCATTGGCCCATAATTGGTAACTCATTTGGCTTGGATGTTGCTAGGGTAGCCAATACTATTTTCATGAAAATATATTACTTTCCCAGTATGTTTCGCAGATATTTCCCAAAGTGTTACCTGAGCCAAACATAAAACTCTTCATAAATAAAGCATATTTTAGTCTGCCCAAGCTCCAACTGATGGATAAATGTAATGTGCACCCACTATACACATTTGCTAACTCTGGCCACTGTAGATCTCTTTCTTATCCTATGGAGGTGTTCCCACATGCCAGGAGAAAAAATCTAAGAGATAATCCAGTCTTTGTGAGACCTGATAGTTCTTCCAAAAGCACGGAATTCCCTGGATGGAGGTAAAACTAACTTCAAAGTCACTTCACAACAGAAAAAATTAAACAAAAGAATCCAGTCTTACAGCATGCTGTTCATTGAGTACAGTGGACTTGCTTCATAATGAGCAAGAAATTAGGTGAAAGCATATGAAATACTCAAGACGAAAGCGTATATATATAACAAAGCTGCTCACGTATTTTCAATGTATCAAAATGGTCTTTCTCTGGCCCACATAAAACATAGAAAGTTCTAGACTATTTTCAGGGATATGAGAAAGAGCCATCAAACAGAGAAACAGACAAAGTCACCAGCAAACCCCTACAGGATAATGATCCAAATGTCATCCTCTTTATTTTTTTATTGAGTTTAATTTATCTAGCTTTTTACTTTTTTCACCCATTAAACACTGTGCTAGGTAAAAAGACTGGACCACAGAGTCCTCTTTTAAAGAAGGCACAATAGCATTTGATAACACAGTTTTGACCTTATCCCATTTTTTACAGCTTATTTGCTATTTCTAAAGTAATATTCATTGCCCATTATTATACTAATAAACTTTATTATCTTTTATAAAGCCACCAATGGCTACATGCTTGAATGGCCCTCGCAAAAGAAACCTGTAATGACAGAACAAGGTAAACCTAATAAACCATTCTTTGTTCTCAAAGTGTGTTTGTGATAATGGGCCATTACCTTTTATTTATTATTCACATAAATGTATGATGGGATTTGTACCCTCTCCAGTATTAACTGTCTCATCTTGCAAAGACTATTAAAGGTTTTTTGTTAACTGTGCCTTGAATTTTTGGTCTCTTTAGTAAGAAGATAAAGAATGTTCTGAAAAAAATGCATTTATTCAAAATTTTCCCATACTATCCTTTTTAAAATCTCAGCGCTTGTATGCATGTACACTCATCTACATGCTAAACTCACTTTCTCTGATTTCACACTGAGCTAAAACTATCAGCTGAACTCACTTAGGCATGTAATAAGCAGGCAGAAGATTTCAGAAGATGAAAAATGGTACTTTTTGGACCTTTGAAATACTGCTGAAATTTAGTGGAATGTCACCAACTCTAGAGTTTTATATGAGAAAGCAATATTAGACCCTGTACGCATGCAACACAGGAATATTTAAATGGTGCATGTATTTCCCACATCATAGTGTCGCGAAGTGTCTTGATACATGTCTATATACCAATTTATTAGCTTCCTATAGATGTTTTTTTCCTACAGCTATATGGGAACAGACAGCCTCTGTCTTTGTCATACAACTTCTTAAAACTGTTTATTTTAATTATGGTTAAAGTCCTTTTCTACTTAAGTCTGTTAAGTACCTCTGTATTAGCAAGATCTAAACTGTTTCTTCAGTTGAGTCAAATATGAAACACTGGAGTGAAGTTCCATCCAAACCATGAGGTCTTCCCTCTTCCAGTTTCACTGGAAGAAAAAAACAAACCAAAACCAAACCAAACCCACAACAAAATCACTCAAACCAGACATACTATTTCCTAAAGGTCTCTTTCTCAGTGGCAAAAAAAAAAAAAAAAAAAAAAAAAAGAGTAGATTTTTAATCCGAAATCTAGGCCAAACCTGTAAAAAACACCTGAGGAAACAGTTAGAGCTATCAGACTAGACATTTGCTTGAACTGCTCCTCAGCAAAACATGAGATCTTCCATAAACTTTATTAGACTCCAGGAGACATCACAGATGCAATAAAACTGAGCTTCAAGGCGTACATAATCACATTTACTCTGACCTCCTTTTCTCCTACACATATTCACGCTTTTCCTGTCAAAGTATTGTGGCAGGATGAGCTTGTAAACAAAAAAGTAATGGATCAAAACAACTCTATGCTGGGTACATTTTGCCACAGAGCTCACCATTATCAGTTTTCTTTTTCTAACGTCAGCATCTGCAGACCATTATCACCTGTTGTTGTAATGAAAACCAGTGTTAAAGAGGGTTAAGCCACATCCTAATTTGCAACACTTCTTAGCAGCATCTTGCACAACACAAGCCCAGTGCTAAAGACCTCTAATGTAAATTTAAGTGGAACACTCATCAAGGGCAAGGCAACCATTTTTTGCAATCAAAATGCTGATACAACAGAAGTAGGCTCAGCCTGTAGCTTTATAGAAACATGGAATGGTTTGGGTTGGAAGGGACCTGAAAGAGCATCTAGTTCTTCCCCCCCTTCCATGGGCAGGGACACCTTTGTCTAGACCAGGTTGCTCAAAGCCCCATCCAACCTGGCTTTGAACTCTTCCAGAAATGAGGCATCCACAGCTTCTCTGGGCAGCCTGTTCCAGGGCCTCACCACCCTCATGGGGAAGAATTTCTTACTTATATCTAATCTAAATCTACCCTCTTTCAGTTTAAAGACATTACCCGTTTTCCTATCACTGTATGACCTTGTAAAAATAATAGTAAATAGAAATAATAATAAAAGTTATACGCATTAGTCAGCCAAGTAACACACTGCAAATTATTCTTGGCTTGAGCTTATAAAAATCTTTGAAGGTTCAGACTGTCTTCCTTTTTAAAAAGCACAAAGTATTTCTCTCACTAAATTAGTATCTGTTAGCTGGAAAGAACTTGGAGGGGGTTATGATGCTCCAGTAATATTTTCTTATTCATCTTAAATCAATGTGTGCTTGTTCTTCCTTTAGAAGTAGTCATGGGAAGCAGCTCATCATACAATTCATTTCTATTGAACATTGCAGTAGTACATTTATTTTTCATAAGTATTTTTGATGCACAGAACAAAGGGCAGAAGGCCATATATTGTCTATCTGATCAGACAGTATGACACAACCCACAGAACCTCAGCCATTCTCTCCTTGGATCTGGTTGTGCCACAGAATACATTTTAGAATATCTTTCTATTTTGTAGGTCTTGGAATAATAGACAATCTGCTTCATATTCTTGTAAATTGCTCCATTAGTGAAGTACCCTAGCTATTAAAAGTTCACCTCCTAGACACACACATCACCATCAAATTCTCTCCTAAGCAAGTAGATAACCTAAATTAAATAGACACTTTAGCCTCTCACTGTTCTTTTCCTTTTAGATTCACATCAGTGTTCCTCTTAATTATTGTAAGTTATTCTTCCGTATGCTAAATAGCCTCTAACGGGATCTGAGAAACACATAAATATTATAATTATTATACAAATGAAATATTATTTCTAAATGATCCAGGCTAGTAAGGACAGAAAGAGCTTTCCGTTGTTGTTATCCAGGGAACACAAAATAGCAATGAATATTATCAAATCAATATTCTTTGAAACAACATGGTTCTGTTTCTCACTCAATTCTAATTACAGGTAGACAGCAGAGAACACATAGTTGCTCTGCCATTTTTTCTCAGTAACTGCTTACCCAAATAATAGTACAGTGTCATAATTTGCACGTGAATTATTTAGGTTTCTATTATTAAGCCCATTCTACAAATATTCAGAAAGGGCTGCCAGCTGGCAAGGTTCTCGGAGATGCTATGTCTTTGTCAGAGGCCAAAAAAACCTATCCATACTTATTAACAAAAACAATAATCTAAAGACATATAGTTGTCAGCATCTGTAAATTATTTCACATGAACTTCCCATTAATCACAATCAATTCCAGCTGTAATACAATTTTTAAAAAGAAAAAAAATCAATTAAAGCAACTTACCAAAGCTGTAAGTTCGGTGCAGGACTACAGCTGACTGAGTCCTCATGTCCCCACAGGTCCTTTCTAACATCACATAATTCTGCTTAGGAAATCACAATCGGTAAGTTTCAGTTTCCCAGGCTTGAGGTCTCATTCTGCATTATCCTGAGCAGTAACTGTGAAGAGCTGTGTGAGCTAAACAGTTCACAACCCTGCTGGTTTCTTTTTATAGAGCTATCATCAACATCCTTCTATTAATAGGTCACTGTCTGAATGTCCTGGAACAGGATATTGGGGGAAGTCTTAGGCCTTGCTAATTAAGCTAGACATATGCAGTGATTTCACACAGTTATTCAAAAGTTACTGTGATTAATGACAGTACAAATCTGAAGAGAAACATATAAACCCCACATTCTCTACTAATATGCTTTTCATCACAACCAAAACTGAGTTCCACGCTGACCCAAATGTGCATCTTCTCTGGTACCAGCCAGAACTTCAGCATATCATTATTCAAAGAAGGATGGGGACGAGTTTTCTGATCTCTGTGTATGCCTAAGAACCTGGTTTCCAATAAGAATTCTAAGTTCCAGGAGCAGTATAATCCTTGACACACACACAAACCTTGGTGTAGAATATTTGCCTTCCATTTAGCAGGTTTTTCACTAGAGGATATGTAACCTTATCCTATCATTGCAACAGTGGGAGAGCATGAGTCTTATTTATCCTCCACAAAGGTTGCAGTAAAGCCAAGTAGGGAACATCCACTTCTGGTTTAGGCCTTCTTTGTTCTGCAGCTCAGGTCACAGTAGGACCAGCCATCTCCTAAAAAACACATCTCACCAGCCCAGACCAGTGGGGCAACACAAAACAACACAGAAGTGTACACGATACTTTCAGTGTCTTTTAAAACCAGAAGTAACCATCCAAGTCCTTACATGTAAGAAAAAGCTCACCTGTCTGTCAATGCTAATAGATTAATATATCTCCAGCTTTCTCTTAAAACAAGGGAAAAGACATGCTTGAATCTTCATTGATCCCTCTACATTATTTTGCCATAAGATATCTTGAAGGAACATTTACCAATCAATATACAGTCTGTCTCCTCATTTCTTTTCAGTATACTTAATATGAAAGAAAAAATAAAGATTTTGTTCTTCATTTCATTTTTCTGTGCTACATGGAATGAAGAAGACACAGAAGTCAGCTTGTAAAAATTAATGCAAACATCTGAGTAAACTCAAGAACAGGAACTCAGTAGGTAGACAAAGAGTGATCCTTCCCAAACAAGCAGATGTAAAATTTGGTGGTCAAGGGAATAATGCTTTACCTATCTATGGAACATTTTTGGTGTTTTTTCACTGGTACTTAAAGCAATATATAACTCTCAGGAAATGGAAGGTAAGTACCTCTTATGGCTTAAGCAAGGTGATACTACCCTCATTCAGCCACCCACTCTTCCTGTCATCTGAGGGACGATCCTCAGCTCTATGCAACCTCGGTGGCCCTTCCTCAGTTGCCTGGTGAGCTCCATCCAGCTCCTCTCAGCATATTGCACAGAGCACAACCACCAACAGCATGTAAGAGGCATGAAGCAGTCAATAAGAGACAACTTTTAGGTAGAGAGAAAATGTATTTGAGAACCAGTTTAGAAACAAGCATCTGCCAAAGCTAAGCTTACTCTTTCCTGCCTTCCATGACACTTGTTTGACTTTAGGAAAGTTTCCTGTACTTTGGTAGACAGTACAAGCATAACACAGCTGCACAAAGAAAAGTCAGTCTCAGAAGCTGCTTGTATTCTGGCACATATTTTGCACACAGCCAAGTGGACAGCTTTTCCCCTTGGAGGTGAAGTATTTTTCACTTGGCTACAATTGAATGCTGTCTTAAACTCCAGTCAGTTGAGACAATTGGTTTAATAATGCAGCACACATATATGCTTGTGTCAGCAAGATGTAAGAGAGCAAGATTAATTATTTCTGCAACTTGAAAACCGCACCTGACAATGGCCATACAATCGTAGGATGCAAGAGAGGTGAGGAGTTTGGTGGAGATTATTACTATTATTATTATTATTTTTAATGACTCAGAAAATAAACAGAAAATGCAATGGACATTTTATGAGTTGAGCTAGTTCTTGTTATGCAGTTCATCTAGAGTGATAATATTAAACAGCTATTCACAGCTGCTTCACATTCACACTGTGCTGTCATTTAACACCGTTACTGGGCTTCTGGGAACTCTTGGAGATAATGACACATGCTTTCATTTTAGATAGAATAATCTGCATGTTCTTGAAATCCACAAGAGAATACATCAATTAACATATCCCAGATATTAATCCATAAAACATGCTCACATTTTGGGGAGTTGTTTTATTGTTTTTAAACAGTCTTATTCATTCTCCTTGTATGAAATTATTGCTTATTTAATCAAAGATTGGCTGGTTTATTTAAAATTAAAAAAAAAAAAAAAAAAAAGGGAGAACTTCCAAAACTCTTGAGGAACAGAGGAATTTTTATTAGGGAGAGACAGGAAAGTGAAAATGGAGAGGTTTTGCACAGCCTCTATTTAAATAAGCTATACATAGCAGAGATGTGACAAATTCACTTTTTTAATTTATTCATCAGTTACTTTGATATCGAATTTGTCAGATACTAGATATGACTGAGGGTAAAAAACTAATCTTACTTGGACAGAATTGTGTTTTCAGTATGTGTTTTTGAATTCAAGGTTTTTTGACACACTACATCACCCTACAAGGGCCAAATTGTACTTAGGTCCTAAAGAGAAACATGGAAATGGAAGTTGAAGAAGCCTATCCCCATATACCTCTGTGTCCTAATCCTTCTGCTAGGGATGGATGGGTACAACCTAGTGTTCACAGTGGCACAAGTCTAAGTAATCTTGGTATTGTGAAGGCAGGTCTGCAATTCATCTCCTCTCTATCAGACAGTACCAGAATCTGGGCTTAGACCAGATGACCGTTGAAGCAACAAAAACTATTCTGTGATTCTGTGGCTGATACCATCACAAAGCAAATATCTTCTACCCTCCCAAAAGGGAAGGCCATGGCACATCCCTCTGAAATTTCCCCCGCAATTTCCACCTTCATAGATAAAAGCATTTTAGGAACTAACAAATGCTGTGGGCATTTAGCTTCAGTAAAGATATTGAGATAAGTCATGTTCAGTCCTAGAGCTGACAGAAACTAAGTGCTGCAAAATGCTGACTTATTAGGTTGTTTTTCAGCATTTTGCAAACCTTTCGGAAAGCTTTATTCAATTTAGCATGAATTTCTGATCAGAATAAATAAGACCAGTAGCCTCACAAGCAAACTTCTTACCTAGAAAAATAAATGTTGATGCTCAAGTCCCTCCTCTGACTGGGTAAGAACTTCCACCTGTGTTCCTATACCCCAGCTGCAGGTTACGGTAGTAGTATGTGAATAAAATATATCCGGTAAAGAAGCTCAGATGTTCTTGGGTTTGACTTAGTATGGAATTGAGGAAAATGTATATATTCAAAATGCTCCATAGTTAGGAGAACATATTTTTGACTATTGAACAGGTGTTGAATAGAACAGAAGAAAAGTTTAGTAAATAATTTTGAAGCTTGTTTGTTTTGTTTTTTCTCTACAAGATCAGTATAAATTGTATTGTGAGTATAATACCTGGCTTCAAATGTGCCCACCAAGCATGTTTAAAATGAGATCGTGCTATTTCAGTCATGTTCTTACGAATGCATAAAAATCTCTTGTGAGTAGTCTGTGAGAATCATATGCATTAGCCATTATAAAAAATAATTTAATGAAAAAGCAGCAACAACAAATGACCAACAAAAGGCTTTCTGCATTTCCTAGCAGCACTTTCTCAGGTGTTTCAACTTTGTGCAATTAAGGGGCCTTTAAAGTAAAGGATCATCTACACATGGGCAGGTTTTCAGCACATAAAATCTTTCTATGATAATACCACTAGCCAATAAGGCTTTTAGACCTTGTGACCAAAGACTCTGTAAAATGTATAGTTCACTAGCTAAAACAATCTATTTTTAAAAGTTCAAAACATCTCAATTCAACTCTTCTTTGTAAACATATCATAGGACTTAAAAACTCTAACTGAACATTTATACAGGCTCTATAAAAAGTACTAGATAATTAGAAGGTAAGGCCCAAACAATCTCAGGATATTATTTTCCAATAGCTGTGTCTTTAATGACTCGTTCGGTAGGATTTTAGTCTGACTCTGCAGGTCCTACATGCCAAAACAGTGTAAATGCTACAAACAGAAGTCCTCCAGTTTGGATGCCTCTGAGAAGAAATGATGAGATCAAGAGCAGGAATAAGGGTGTCTCCTGGCATGCCAAAGTCATCCTGCAATATCTGGGTAAGTACATACAGTCCTCCAATAAGAAATGCTTTCATGTGCACAGTTAGTTATTGTACTTTGAACAGAGACAAGCATTTTCAGTCTTAAATAATCACACCGTCTCTACAACAAGGTGTCTGAATGAATGCGCAAAATGAGTATACGCTGATAATAAGCCTATGAAATGGAGTAATAGTGACATAATTATTTTTTCTGGGAAAGAACTCAAAAAAACAGTCTTTTCCAAGTCATACTGACAGAAATTTGTGATGCAGGGAGAAGAATTTAAATCTCCAAAGTCATAGGCTAAATGATTCTCAAACCAGGAATACAGAAGATGAAGAAAATCAGAAGAAAACTCATGACTCTAAAAGACTTATTAGAAATCATTCCAAAAAGCTACAGAATTTAATAAAAGGTAGTAACTATGTCATTATTTTTGAAATTGTGCCATAAAATCCTACTCAACATATTTAAAGGCTCTTGAAATGTAAATGATTATTTAAAAAATCCAAAGAGAATTTGTCATCCTCGATGATACTCAAGGAAAGTTTTCTAAAAGTATATCTAAAGTGTACAGAATGGGAAAGCTGGACTAATACATCAGTTTACCTCTGATCCAGGAAACCACAGAAATGGATGAAAAATAGAAAAAGTGAAAGTTAGACATTGATTCAGATCCATCAAAACCTGGACATACATTATATAGCCCATTGTTATGAAGGAATTCATTTTAGTATGTTAGATTCTCAGCCTAGATATTTTCAAGATATTTAGGATCACCTGCAGAGTTCATTCAGATTCGTCACTGTACTTAAATATATAGGCAACATGCACACCATGTGATGCAACTCCCTGATGACTTACAGTTTAGAACCTATGCTGTTTTGGTCAAAAAATAATTAATTTAAAAGTAATTAATTAATTTAGAATTATTTTCTTAAAAATTTTTCTTCAACCAAAGCTTTTTTTTCCAGAGATGCATGAAGGAGCAGATTTATCAATGATAGGGTGCAAAATATCCGTGGTCACTATGTACTCTAAGTAACAGTTGTTGGAATTTACTCCTTGAATACTTTACATCCTCCAAAGCATCTAAGCAGCAGTCTTAGTCAATGAAATTTTTGTGCTATCTACTCAATACTTGTAATGCTGTAAGGAATAATAGACAGCTTTCTCTCTCTTGAATATCAAGTGCATCTCAATTCCATCCTTGTTTTGAGGGAGATTTCAATTCTCATCGCCACTCAATTGCCAGAGTCTGCTTCAAAGGCCTCTGGTGTGTCCAATGGCTGGTTCAGCCTCTCTCTGAATCTCAAAGGTGCCACTGATTGGTGATGAAATGGAAAGGAGTTTCAGAGCTTGACATTCTAATATGCATGAGGTATGAATTTCCCTTTGGCTTGTTGATGTTTCTTGAGCTTGCTGTTGGCTTGTTTGATTTCTCTAGCCCATAGAGTGAAATGGCATGGAGCTTGTGAGTTTGAAGAAACTTGTTCACTCCAGTCTGAATTCCAGGAAAACAGATGTAGAAACATTTGGAAAAAAAAAAAAAAAAAAGTCTTTAGATGTGTTGAACAAATATTTTCCTTTTTAATCTCTGAAAAAAAAATTAATCCAGGATAGCACCAAAATTCCTTCAACTTGCAAATGGCTATCAAGATGAGAAAAGCTAAACATACCTTAGCTCAGCAAGTCTTGCTTTTCTCTTTCACAGAAAAGATAATTCTGGAGTCGCTAGATCATGACTAAGGTAGATTTCATAGAATTAATGGTAACCATTATGGCAACTACAACGTCCTGGAAACATGTTTTTCATGTGGTGAACGTTAGCAGTGTGGAAACCAACTCTGACATGATTCGTATTGATGTAAAATGGGAATAGATTTAGTCACACTGACAAAAATAAGCTGAAGTGTATGTAATGTTAGTGACATCAGCAACAGACTTGTGATGAATGGCATGTTGTGATGCCATCAGCCCCCTCCCCCCCACCTCAATCAGTATGTGTACTCCAGAAAGTACAGCAATCACAGAAGCAAAGCACCCAGTCATGGAGAGATTTTTTTTAATTAGACTTGTAGGTCACATTCTTACAGCATTTGCATGTGTTCACATTTGATATTATTAAATAATATCATGATGCGGACACAAGCCTAAAGCTCAACTTGTAGTACATTTTATTATGTTGTTATTATTGTATGATAGGTCAGTGCATATAAAATGGACTGTAAACTTTAAATAACCTATTCAATCATTCTGTATTTATTGTGACAACCACCTGTGAGACAGAGATGCCCAGTGATGGCAACTAGGCTAACCACAGTCTTGCCTGAAATCAGACTGTAGCTACAGCAAGAATCTGTAATTCAACCAACCATATCAAACAGCAAAATGGATTTATGATGAGGTAATGTCAGTAAAATGAAGGTCAGAGAAATGAAGGTACTGTCAACTGCAGAAGTATGTGATGAAATTATATGTAAGTTTCCATCATCCTTAAAAACAGCAAGAAGCTGAATGAACTTTAATTGCTCTGTGGTTTAAAAGATTCTCCCTCCCTACAAGACAAACCAGGTGATCATATCAAGAGAGAGATATGATATTATTAATCTTACACCAACTAAAAATAAAAGCAACATAATGTCTAACTGAATCTAATATTGGGATGATATTTCATAAATTTGACTTTTTAGCATTTCACCAATAAAATTAATAATATGCTTAAAAAAGAAAACCCATTTTGCCATAGTTATCTTCTGTACAGATGGGCAGAATCTTGCCAATGGTTGTTTTGTAGACTACTGTAAAAACTGGGGCATTTTGGAACTAAATCTAATCATATCCTGTGAAGGAAGGGGAGAACCTGCTGCCTAATATCAGAAAAACTCGGTTCACTCTCTATGTTATTTCTTATTATGTTAACTATGTAACTATGATAGTAGCATCTCACCACCTTGTTTCACCTCACAGCTGCCTGCTGGATCTTTTATCTACAGATGCTCACCTGCATAAATATCTCTAAATCTGTCAGAACAAATATCGGCAAACCTACCACAGATACACCACTGCACCTTGGGAAGAATTCTTCATGGACATAAACCCAACAACTCTCCTCTTCCCATTATATTTCTTCCTTTTTGATCTTGAGGTGCACATCTGTGCCATCTTCACTTCAATGTTGTGCTTTGCCTTTATAAAAAGGACCCTATCCTACCTCATCCCCACCTTCTGGTCATAATTGTGAAACCTGTTTTGCTCAGATTCTAAATTGTGCTTCTTTTTAAAATGTAAGTGGGGGAAAAAAAAAAAAAAAAAAAGGCAAACTTAAATAAAATTCTAAGGGAAGGATGAGAGAGAAAGGTAATTTTAAAAATGCTGGGACTAGGATATAAAGCTCCACCAACTCAGAATAAATAAATAAATAAATAAATTCCATAGAAACTTTCCTGGATTCCATAGAAACCTTCCTGGCAATCGAACATCTAAGCCAACAAGATTTGAGAATTATCAATTCTACTGACACTGAAGTTTGCCAAGAAGACTGTCCAAACCCTAACTGGGAATTTTATCTGTGGTCGTACTAACTTGGCTCTTAAAACACAAGCTATTATGAGGGCTCAGACCCAAAGCAATCAAAGATTCAAGGGTAAGTTGTTACTGAAATAAGAGAACCTATGGTGCTTAGCAATTTGCAGGATTGCTGGAAAGAAGTATAACAGGTATTAATTTGATTATGGTATATAAAGAATGTTGGCTGAATCAAATAAATGTGGCTTTGTATTTAGTCCTTGATTTGACTACATTTCATACATGCTGAAAACATACATTAATGAAAAGTAGGTCTACAGCTGAAAGGAAAAAAGTCTGACCCTTTTGCTATTCACCAACATAGGAATAGAGTAATGTATGGTGCAGCATCAGTTTTGAACATGTCTACTTACACAATTGTGCTGCATTCTACCACAAATACGGTGTATTACTTAATCTATTTGGACATATGTCTGTAGTTCAAGACAATATTTTGCAAAAAACACATTAGAAGATCAGTTTGTATTTTAGATAAATAAATCAGAAAGGTTTCACATTGCTTAAAAGACTTAGAAAGCCTTAGAAGCCCCAACTAGACCACCAATGTAACTGCTTAGTGGGGAAGATATTGACTCACTGTGGAGGGGAAAGTTTCTCCTCATTTCAACAGAATGGTAGGAGATCATGTACAAAAGGATCTAAAGAGCCAGAATTATGTGAGAGGAAAAATTTGCCTAGTAATTTCAAGTTTATGAAGGTGTGAGGAGTGTTGCAGAAGAATTCAGCATATACTCCCAGGTCCGTTTTACAGAAGTTCAATGATGCTATGAAATGTATTTGTATCTAAGGAGATTTTAGTAAGCTTTTGGGTGTTGTCAAGAGGGTTTATAATTAAAACTGATTTGCAATCCAAAAACCATAGACAGTGCACCTTGCTCTACTGTGATTTTTTTGTCTCAGTTTTTGTTCTGCATTAAATCTTAATCCCTTGTGTAAAATGTGTTACCTACACAATACAACTGGAACTGCCACCTCCACAGTCTGCCTTGTGAGTAGACTCTTACCGGATAACTGGGCACATAAGGGCTGTAGCCTTCCCTTTGGGACTGTCCAATGTTGCAAATCTGTAATTACAGCTGTGGGTCAGCAGTTTCCAGTGAAGAATTCTCTTTTGCATGGTGCAACTGAGTGCTTGTGGGAAGCAGTTTGCTGATGTTCAACTACAGGGAGCACCAGCGGGTGCCATCATTTCATTGTCCTCCTGGGATCAGGATAACAATGGGTTTCTTTTTGCCTAAGGAGTATAAGTGAATATCAATATAAATACTGATATGATCCTGGCTACTGCAGACTATCAATGTGCTCATGTAATTATAAATTAGGAAACGGAGCCCCGACCATACCCTCAATCAGATGCATTCCTGTTTTATACCATTTGTTTGAAGACAGGTGTTAGAACAACTGTGTTATTGTGTTATAAGAACTAAGCACAAAAATCTTTTCCTCAATCTCTGGTTTTGAAAGAAGGGTGAAGGGGATGGGATGGTGATCTATAAGATGCTGAGGAAGCCACCTGTTTCCCTTTGCTTCTGATCAAACTAGAGTGACAGTGGTTTCGGGGCAAATGCACAGAAATCTTTTTGTTTCTTAATGCAATTCAGAAAAATGCCTGCAGGTGAATCGCAACAGAGAGTACAGAATATGGTTAGGAAAGAACAAGTGTCTCTATGTAAGCAAACAAGTTATACTGACCTTGATAAAGTGATTAAACCATGCACCATTATGCTCCACAGTAAACTTATATTTAGTTCAAAACAGAGTTTGATAAAAACTCCAGAAAAATGTGCAAAATGCCAAAGGAGGAGTGAGATCTGAGCATAACTGAGTGTTACTTTTAAGCCTATATGCTTCCTTTGATGCAGGCTTATAAATCCAATTAACATTAATGAGAAATGTGTTGTGCCCATATGCAAACCATGAGCTGAGATCCCCTACTGCCCCTCCAAGATTTCTTTGCATGACTCAAATGTTGAACTGTTACATTTAAAGTGTATTTTGACTTGTAAAGTTTCAAAGTTTTATGTTTATTCTGCCTGAATAAGAATAAATAGCAACAAAATATAATTGTTTCAGTAATGTGTTGCAATAACATCGGTCTTTTGTTTCTGCAGTTTGAAAAAAAAACACAACACAAATAATGTCAATGTATTTTGCACATATCACATAACCTACATTGTACAAATCACAAGGTAACGACAGTTCTGTAAATGTTGTTTTGTAAGGTGTTCAAGTCAGAATTCTAAAGAGACAAATAGTAAATCAAATTGGGGGTAAAGGGGGGTGGATCCCTGATTTGGAGAAAAAAATTAACCAGAGCTTATTTCTGCAGAAAAACTATTCCTGGTTTCAAGACAGCATTCTTCAAAGAAACAAAAATCTTCAAAATGGAATGAAAGGCTTCAATTGTTTCCTGAAACAGATTTTAAAATGAGGAAAGTAAGGCATCTGCATTATTAATCAGAAAAACACATCCTGCGAATTTTAATACTGTATTTGTTATTTTCTACTGAATGCAGTATTCCTCAAAACCTGACAAGGTGATGATCTCAGAACCAAAACAGATGGTCTTTAAAAAGATCTACAGATCCTCTCTCCTAATGAATCTCAAGAATCCTTATAGGATTTATAACAAAGCTACTCATACATATAAAAAGAAATTTCCTTCTCCAGTAGCTTCCTTAACAATATTTCTGTGAAATTAATTACCTATGTCTGGTGGGTTTTACATCTAACTTAAGAGACATCTCCTTGCTGTTCCACAGCTGGTGCTGCAGTGCTACACTCTGAGAGCATTGGGGTTCAGCCTGGAGAAGAGAAGGCTCTGGGGAGATCTTATTGTGGCCTTTCAGTACTTAAAGGGGACTTATAATAAAGATGGGGACAGACTTTTTACAAGGGCCTGTTGCAGTAGGACTGCGGTAATGGTTTTAAACTGAGAGTGGATTTAGATTGAACATGAGGAAGGACTTTTTATGATGAAAATGGTGAGACACTGGAACAGGTTTCTCAGAGAGGTGGTAAATGCCCCATCCCTGGAAACATTCAAGGACAGGCTGGATGGGGCTCTGAGAAACAGGATCTAGTTGAAGATGCCTCTGCTTATTGCAAGGGGGTTGGATTGGATGACCTCTGGAGGCCTCTTGCAATCCAAACTATTCTATGCTTCTATGATGGTAGGCAGTAACCCTGCTTAAGTAAATGTAGTTAGTATATCGTCAGGTATAGATAATGAAAGAAAGTCTTTCTTAAAAAAAAAATACTTTATTAACCATCTTATATATTTATTTATAACATTTGATCAATTATTTCACATGTTTCCACCAGGTAGCTGGTTCCTGGGGACACCTGCAGACAACTCAAACCTTCTGTGAAGTGTTCCTTCAAGAGCTAAGCACTCCCTGGCCTGGAGTTACTGCACAGAAACAATGGGACTTCTGGTTGCTTCAGGTTCTTCTGACTGACCAGAAAGGAAAACAGGATGATATATGTATATGTATTTCACAGAGTTTATCCAAGCATCACCATGTTTTTCTCATCATCAATTTGTTATTTGTTTCCAAACACAGTCAAAAAACCAGTGAAACTCTTAATTCATCTGGCTTCCCACTGAAGTAAAATTAGACTTCAGAAGTAAAAAAACAACTCAAATTTCTTAATAAATCATAGCCCAATGAAAATCAATAGTGGAATAGATTTATTGAACCATATCACCTAGCACACTGACAGTATGCTATCTACCTCTACTATTTTTGGTGCTTTATACAGCTTTGCTTTCTTAGTCCTACATAACCATTTTGAAAACATTTAAATGTTTCCTGAAAATTACTGAATAAAATATAATTATGAGTAGAAAACAGATGTTTCCTGAACTTTTTTGCACAGTATATATCTCATTTGAGACATTGTATTGGATATTTTGCTGCTAGAAAAATGTTCACAATATTTAAACTACATGTTGGTGGTGTTGGATTTTTTTTTTTTTTTATCTAACTGCTCCCATATTTACTCCCTCTGTACTGCACAGAAATCATTTTCTACTCCTGGTGCCCTTCAGATAACTGTAGAGAACTATCATGCAATCCTGCAATCTCTTTCTACTGAAATAGCATATATTTGGCTCTTTTAATCTTCCTTCAATCCTTCCTCTCTAACGTCCGTTGTTTGTTGCTGCTGTTCACTGTACCTCCTCTTCTTTGTGATAACCTCATGCTGTTTGTAATTTTCCATAGGAATCTCTTCCAAGGACTAGATTTTTAATAAAATTTCAAATCAGTGTATTTTACATGGTTTGATGTCATTATAAAAATGATGTGGAGCTACAATGTATGCCTTCTAATGGCCCTCAGCTAGGAGAAATTCTCTTGTTGTTCAAGTGGAAGAGGCCTATGATTTCAGAGAAGAAAGTTGTAATTTCCTCTTCATTCATCCATTCACTTAGCCGGTAAATGTGATTTCTGAGTACACAAGCATCCATGAATGGCCTTATAATGATCCTGCAGTAAATTAATGTGATTTAATCTGAAGAGACTTGAAGGCAGCAGCTGCATCAGGCGACGTTCCCCTCCTCCTGAAATGCAACAGTAGTTTTGGTGGTATATCAGAAACACTGTCTTTTGCAGAGGGGCAAACGGAAACAAGGACAAACAAACAAACAAACAAAAATCTAAGGCCATTATTTTAGCTGCCTTACTAACAGTAGAACTGATGATGAGAGAATACAGTTTCAAAAAGAAAAGAGTTGGGCAAGTAGAATAGAAGGGAAGGATAATGTAGACGGTAGAAAAACAATGTTGTTGAGACAGAGCTTGCACCGTGGAACGCTAAGAAGCAGAAGCCGCTTGCAAAATGTAGCTGAATGAAACCTGCAGGACACAGACATGTCCATGAACATAAAAACCTGGATAATCCATTCACTGATACACACTGCGGATTTTCTGAAAGGTAGAACAGGATAGGAAGAAAAGGATGAAGAAATCAACATTCAGAGAAGAAAGTACTAGTAATGCAACCTTAGAAAAGTATAGATAAAGATATGTAATTTATCTCTCTGGGAAGGGAAGAAACTATGTGCAGAACATGTCAGATATGCCCTACATCTCATTTTATGGACTATCTTGTTTTAGCTTGTCTTCCTCAGGGACTGACCTCGTTGGTCTCCTGCCTTGATACTGATGACTGTGCTTCATGAAACCTAGCTCACTGATTTCCTTATAGCAGACCTATGAACATGTCAGCAGCAAAAATACATTGTCCCAATCACTAAAAAAGAAATTAGGAGAGGACATATTGCATCTCCTGTCACACCAGGTAACAAAAAGAGAAAAACGTTATTTTCTCATTTCCATTAGGAGAGTAAGTGGGGATTCTGTTAAATGACCTTTAGTAAGGGGTTAAGCACTCAAACTTCTAAGACACAATCAGTGCCAACGCATTTGACCAAAGAGTTCTCTGCATGTACAGATTGTGCTTTGCAAGCTATAAATGATAAAACACCCACACATTTCAAAAAATGTAATAGTGTATAGTAATGTCATATATTATGGAGTTCCTACACACAGAAATCAATACTTAGAGAAATCAATTATTAGAAAAATGCAGAGTGGGAGAGGGTTAAAACCAGTATCCAGTTTAAGCTGATGCAGCTTTAAGTAACAGCTGTTTTTGATGAGGTTTCTCAAATATCAGTGAAATTTAACACACTTATATTTCATTCATTTCAGAGAAAACTTTTCTTTCACAGTTCACTGTCTCCATTAGAATATTTTAATGCACTTAAAGCACTTAGCACCTTTTGTGAAACTCATGTCTTGAGACATACACAGAATTTTGAAAAAATAAAGAATGCTTATTAACTCTTCCAAAGCATTTGACTATTACTTCTCTGCTGTGGTTGTTCCCACATTCAGACCATTTATCTTCTCTTAATAATTAGTTGTAACATGTTGGTTTTCTGCACTTCTATGCATTAAATGTAAATGAGGAAGAGCCATTTCACTGGTAAAAGTTTAATTTGCTGAATTATTTCCATGTTCTGGCATTATACTCTTATACAGCCTCTGAGTTAATGGGCAGCTTATGAAAGAAGTCCCATGAAAATGGTGTTGAGGATAACTCCCTATTTGTTTATAATCAGACATATAAACAAACTCACTTTTCCTTATTATGAAATGAAGAGAAACTCTAAATCTTAAACCCCACTCTAAACAAAAACATATTAAGCCATGCAAGTACTATTTGCACATACTCTGTGTATGAGATCAGTTAAGGAATAGACTTATCTCATGGATAATGGACATACACCAGTCAGGATATTTTTAATTTGGAAGAATGTTCTGTTAAAACAAAGACAGCAGATTTGGAAGATTACATATTGCGAAATTTGTTTTGCTCTGCTCAAACATTCTTAATGAACAAGATAGTAAAACATAAAACCCAGAAAGTACAAAAATATAAAAAACCCAAACTGTCTGGCATCAGTTACCACCAAGGAAACATGTTGCAACTGGACTGGAATCTCTCCCACTTCTTTTATATCAGATACATTTATTTTACATAAGTAATAATAAGAGCTGGGACATAAATGTGTCAAGTGCTCTTTTTCTCTATAGAAATAATCAACCTTTCTCTAGCAATTTAAATTAAACAAAATAGAGGGAATATATACAAGCTATAACTAGAAGAAAAAAAAATAAATAAAGAGGAAGTTTATTATCCAGGAATCATCATGTTTATTCTGTCGCCTATATCTATTTGGCTAAGCACTGTTTTATTTATAGGAATATATCAGAGTGCCAGGTGGAACTCAGGGTTACAACAAAGGAGGTAAGTGATGGGAAGATCTTGTGAGACTCAGAGAAAGCAAAGTTCAGCAGTGAAAGACAGAAGGCTCAAGAGGAATGAAAGTGTCTGAGATGAAACTAAGAATACACAGCAGAAACCTATAGGGCAAGCATCAGATGGGACAAGATGAAACGGGTTGGGATAAGATGGGGAAGAATAGAAAGAACTATGAGAAAAGAATAATTAAAGTACAATAGAGTAAAATTACCTGATACTTGGATTATTTATGTCCCAAATGAAAGCAATTAAGCAAGCCCAGGAAGCTTAAAACAGTCCCCAGGTTATAAGCTGCCTGAAGAAACCCAGCCTTTCGGAGAATTATAATAGTATATATGAATTAGAAATTGCATATACATGTGAGTGGCATATATATATATTTTGAGGTGAATATGGTATGAGTTAGTAAAAGAGGGCACGAATTGATGTATTGTGTTTACACGGCAAGGTTTTGGTAGTGGGGGAGCCGCATAGGTAGCCTCTATGAGAAGAGATCAGGGGTTGCCCTCGTGTTGGACAGATTCAACTCCAGATGGATCCAAGATGGATCCATCAGAGGTCAAATCTGAGCCCATCAGCAACACTGGTGAAGACTCTGTGAAAACAGATTTAAGAAAGGGCAAAACATGCTGTGCAGCAGCTGTGAGAGGAGTAAGAAAAATGTGAAAGAAACAGCTCCACAAACACCAAGGCCAGTGAAGAAGGAAGAGGAGGAGGTGCTCCAGAAACCGGAGCAGAGATTCCCTGGCAGCCCACGGTAAAGACCATGGTGACACAGTTTGCCCCCCTGCACGCCATGGAGGACTGCGGTGGAGCAGATATCCACACTGCACTTCATGGAGGACCCCATGCCTCAGGAGACAGAGATGCCCTGAAGGGAGCTACAACATGTGCAGAGGAGTTCACACTGGACAAAGTCTTCCAGTAGGACCTTTGGCCCATGGGCAACCTATACTAGAGAAGTCTATTCCTAAAGGACTGTAGCCCATGGAAGGGACCCATGCTGGAACAGTTCTTGAAGGACTGCAAGTCCATGGGAAGGACCCATGTTGGAGCATTTTATGAAGGACTGTGTCCTGTGGGAGGAACCCCACACTGGAGCAGGGGAAGAGTGTGAGGAGGAAGGAGTGCCAGTGACAAGGTGTTATGAACTAGCTGCAACCCCAGTTCCCCAACCTCCCTGCACTGCTCCAAAAGGGGGTGGTAGAGAAGTCACAAATGAAGGAGAAAAGGAGACTGAGAAAAACAGAGTAGGAAGAGGTTGAGAGAAGGTGGGTTTAGTTCGCCTTCCATTTTTAATTGGCAATAAATTAAATTAATCTTCCCAAAGTTGAGTCTGTTTTGCCCATGATGGTAACTAGTGAGCAATCTCCCCATACTTATCTCAGCCCATGAGGTTTTCTCCCCCTGTCCTTCTGAAGAGGGGGAGTGTGAGACCAGCTTGACAGGCACCTGGTATCCAGCCAAGGTTCATCTACTGCAGCTTAACGTGAGAAAGAATACTTGAATTTGGTAGGGAAAAAAAAAAAAAAAAAAAGTCATATTATGATTTAAATCAATACATGAGATTCAGGGTTTAAGGTAGAAAAAAGTTTGCCATACTGCAGGAATTTCCTACACAATTCTGTCTGAATGAACAGTCAGCCCCCTCTGCCATATTACTTAATGCTTCAATCAACAGGAAGAAGCTAATGGGAAAAAGAACAAAATGCTGAAGGTGAAATTAGATGGATTTGTAAAAAACAATATTATGCTGGCTCCATGCCAGATATCAGGAAAACTCACAGGATACACCCTTCAGGACCCTTCCTGAAAGGAAAGAAAGTTTGGGTGGAGTTTAGCAAAGCATAAAGCAGAAATTCCAGGCATATCCGTGAAAGGGCAGAGTGCTTAGATAAAAAGCAGATTTGCTCCTTCCAGGAAGTGAGTATCAGATCAGTAGCACTGAGACTTGGCCAACAAATCAATA
The DNA here is from genome assembly GCF_036013475.1 of Columba livia. NCBI lineage: Eukaryota > Metazoa > Chordata > Aves > Columbiformes > Columbidae > Columba > Columba livia. Next base: position 14,789,557 of record NC_088605.1, on the reverse strand, counting down.
AACATGCAGCAGAACTGAACGTTACTGAGTAGTTGTGATTTTTGTCCTAGAAAGGAGGAAAGAAACTATTTGTTGTTAAGAACTAAGTTAAGAGGAATTTTTGGACTGCCCTTCCTGTGTATATACGTACACATTTACATAGTGGACATACATTTAGCAACCAAAGTATGACTAACAGATCTTGGAAAAATAAGTAAATACAACTAACATAGATACTAAAAGAATGCATTTGTCATATTCTAGCAATATGCCTAAATGAGTGCTACTCAAGACCAGGAACTTAATATTTTTGATTGCAGTGGCATGTGATCTTCTTTGAACATGAGCACTAACAAGTAGCCAGAAGGGATGGAGTGCAATATATTTACAGGGAATAATTTGGATCTCAGATGCCTTCATTATGCTCAGAAAGTAGAACATCAAAATGTGTGCATAGGCATGTCAGCATAAAACAGACATAAAATATCTATGTGTAAAAAATCTTCAAGAATACCTGATAGCTCTTATCTATTTTTTTTTAATTTTAGAAACATCTTTCTTATTTTAGAGACCTAACAAAGAGTTAAAAAGCCACAAAAGCAACATTTTGCATCTTTAACTACGAAGGTTTTGGAAAGTAGCAATTAAGCCGACACCGAACCCATTTTAAAATTGTCTCAAAAGTGCTTCTGGATAAACGACATGACAATAAGTGGACTGAAACATGTGATCTGGGGTTTCACTCAGTCTTTGATTTCATGAATATAAGCCCTGAATAAAGATTATTGGATCACAAACATAAAACTCAGCAATGCTTGCCAGGGACCTAGTGAATTTCAAGAATTAACAGTTCTAGGACTTTATGCAATAAAACCTGTAAAGCTTAATCCAGTACTCACAAAGCTAAAGACAACCTACCTGTTGCTTTTTAGTCACCATGGATTAGATCTTTTGTCATTGATCATCCAGTAAGGAATACATGGCTCTGTTCATTGACAAAAATGATACACTCAAAATAAACCCTCATTGTAAGACTAATTGCTATAATATGATAATGCAGATGACAAGCTTATTTTCTAGTATGTGTGTTTTGGATGATAATCTGAATGCAGCGTGATAATGTATTGCACTGAGGTATATTGAATTACTGAAGGTCAATTCAGACAAGTTGTTTAGCAATGAGAGCATATAATGACATTCACCAGGAGCAAAGTAAGCAATTTCTTTCTAACTTAAGAAGAGCAAAATACATTTTTCTTCTGTGCATGTACATTATTCATGACACTGCAAGTTTAAAAGAGAGGGAGATATGTCCAGGATGTTGTTCAGCTGCTGTTTCCTTAGTAGTAGTGGACTCTGAAAGTAGTAGTAAGAGTGACTCTTTCATTAACTTCTTAGGCAAGAAAGTACTTGAAACACTTGTATATCTTAAACTCAACAGGAATTTTCTGCCAGCCTCATCTGAGCTAAACTTGCCATTTACTGTGAGCTTGTTTTTAAAGGAGTTTCACATGAAGTTTAACAGTTGAGATTCTTTCTTAATTTCTTTATATTTGTAGAGTGATTTGTCTCAGCATCTGTCTTCTAAGCAGTATGAAGCAATCTTAGCTAATGAAGGCAGAAGCAAAAGAAAAACTGCTATAAATTCATTATTGCTTCTACTCCAAAGAGCCAGGTTTTCTAAGACACTGTTAAGGACAGTAAAACCCAGAGAAAAAGAAATATAAAAATAATTCAACGGGATCTATTTTTTAGAAGTGCATCTGTTCTGGAGAATTGACAGAATCTAGAGGGTCAGTTGATGGGCATTCTCCAGTTCAACCACTTTTAACATATGCAAATCAGAAAAAACATCTAAAATTGGTTTATTATAGTAAACACTATGAGCAAAACTTTGCAGAAGTCAGCTGTGAATTTCTGCATGTAAGAAAGAAGAATTAACTATTTCCAAATAAGCCTGTTTGGGTTTGCTTCATTGTTGTGTTTTTGGTTTTGATTTTTTTCCAAACAGAATGTGTGGAATGTGTGATTTATTCTCTGGGATCCCACAAACAAGTTTCCCTAGGTCAATGCAAAATATGTAGTCATTATCATGTATCACATATAGTACATACTATAGCCACAAGGGACCACTCAGACCACAAACCTTGTGATAATATATACTGAAGAATTACACTCCCATTCACCAGCTTCTGCATCATGCTGGCTGCCTTCTGGATGAACAAGAAAACACATCCATCTCCTCAACCTTCACCTTACGAAAGATTTTGAGTTATTGATAAATTCACTCCTTTCCTTGGTTGATTGTAGTAGTAACTAAATAAATGTTAGAGGAGGTGTATTTCAGTGCCTGCTTGAATTTCTTTAATCTTATTTCAACACAACATGCTTCAAAAAAGCAAGAACAATCAATTTTGAAAGCATTTCTGTTTATAACTTGTCCACTTTTAAGTCTCACAGGAAGGACAGATTTTGCTTCAGCAGTGCTGAAAAACAGCACTGGTAATTATCCTGGATTGAGAAAAAGCCTATTAAACACTTTGAGTTTGAGGGAAAGAGCCTTTTCAATTCCCTCTTTTAAAAACAAAGGCAAACACCTTAAAATTGAGCTATGCAGCAATAAAACTGTTACATATAGAACTAATATAAAATCCAATGTGTTTTTCTGGGCAACAACTTGAGACTTGTTTGTTTGTTTGTTTTTTCCTCTTAGCAATCACCACATATGAGATATTGAAATAAAACTTCTGCAAGTTCAGGCTCGGGATATTTAAGATTAATTCATACACCATGAGTCTTTGGAGATTAAGTCCAAAACTGGACCTTACTTTCATCTCCAAGTCAGAAGGAGGAGAAATCCCATGTGACAAGAAACATCATTCAATATTTCAGTCCAACATGGCCTCTCTCTCATTATAACACTAAGAGGAGTCAAAATTTTGTAGAAATAGTCCATCAGGAAAAATATATCTAGGAATTTGTATAGCTGGAGGAAGTTATTTTTTCCCAAAAATTAAAATTTTGATTTCATTTTAACAAACTATTATATAAAACATAGGCACTGGTATTCTCTGAAAATATGGCAACATTAATTTGACCTGATTTCCTACTATAAGATTCGAAATATGTTTGGTACCCTCTAGTGGACAAAATAACATATAACTTCTCACATTAGCATCCAAAAATGAGAATTTGCGCACCAATTTTAAGACAGTGAAAAAGATTGGTTTCAAGTTTAGAAAAAATATGATAAGTTCTCAAAAATCTATGATCCAAAAAAGATACAATTTACAAAAACAACAACAAGAATATATATGTTTAATTCTTCATTTTGATTCTACAGTAAACCATGTGACCAAAGGCACATGAAAGGTTTCTTTTCTCTCTCACTGGCTGGAATGATCCACTGTAGTTTCATGGCAGTGATCTGACTGTTCAGACCCAAGGTAGAGGTTGTGGTTTTTTCCAGAGTTCAGTCAATAAAGGCACAAAAGTCCCTTTAAAATGCAAGCTAAGCAAAAATTCTATCATCAATTTTTTTGTAATATACTTTACAAAAAAGTAAAAAGTAAGGTTAGTATTCAAAAATTCTATATTTGTTTTTACAGACAACCAGGAGTCCCAAGCTTCTGCTGAACTCAGATTCATACACACATTTTTTATCTCACTTCAGCTACTCACCAGTCATTCAGTGTCAACAGATATGGATCAGACATTGCAGATTTTATTGCTTTTCTCTAAAGAGAAGCTGTGAAAACTTCACAGATTGAATTGAGGATTTTTGTGGTACACAGGTGCTGCAAATATTTTTTCTTATAATAGACTTTAAAAGGTATCATCAGGTGAACCATTACTGGCTACCTGGAGCAAGTAGTCAATCAGATACGATATATTTACTTTTTTTTTTTCCCCCTGTAATTTGTTCTTATATCTTATCTGTCAACTTCTTTGAGGAATGTGAAATTGCTTTTGGCATGTTTTGATGGTCACTACGCAATTTACACTGACTAATTTCTCTTCCTCCATGCAACGGACTGACACCACTAGCTTGACATATCAATTAACACTTTGTCAGTCTTTTCTTCCCACATTATTCATTAGTAGGTCACCTTCACTTATATACCATCATTATATCATTTCATTGCATAGCTATTTTCATCACTAATTTGACATGTATATTATTAGTGCTTCTGTTTTCTGGATGCAAATTAGATGAAACATAATTTGACTTGGAATTCCAGAATGTTTCTCTCCTCATGTTAGAAAATTTTATAATACATATTTCATGTTCTCTTTATCTCAGTGTTTGTTTCTTTTTATTATCAGGTGCCTAGGACTGCACACAATAAAGGAGTTATGTGTTTAAAACCGGTGCAGCATCGAAATTATGTTCATGAAAAATGATTAGAAGTTCCTAAAGCATGGACTTAGGTATCTTAGAATGGGATCCAAAATAATCAGCACACAGAGTAAAAACAGACCTGCAGTTAGCCAATAATGGTTCTTAGACCGGAGGATAACCAAAATCACCCCTTTTGAAAGCACGGATTCAGGGATTCCCTTCATTCACAGACTAATTTATAGACCAAAACCCTCCCCATCCATTTGCCCACTTGATTCTTTTATTTCAGAGACGTGAGCCAAGCTCACTTCTGCAGCCTGGCTGGTGACAGTTGTAGTGCTGCCCAGTTAAGTGGCATAGCAGATAGGCCTTATCTAGGAGACAAAAAGCCAGAATTCCATCTTTATTTTCAGATTCAGATGTTTAAAATTGTATTTTTCACCTCCTGGGAACTGCCCTAATCAACAAGTAAATATGTCTATATGAGCAGAGCACATGGTTTTCTGCTGAAGTTGCACCAACACTTACCCGAGGACATGCAGGTGGTGAGCAGGGCAGGGTGCTGCAGATGGCTGCGAGCAGAGACCTCTGCTCACTGCCCTGCTACTGCTCCTGCGTGGGTTTTGTATTAAACAGTTACTGGTTACTATGAACAGGAGGCAGAAACAAGATATGCTGTTACTATGGTTAACATCATTGTCTTTGATTTTAGAAAAATAAACAATCCTGCTTATCTGAAGGAAAGAGTAAAGTTATCCACATGCCATATTAAAATATTCTGGGGAGTATTCTTTGCCTCTTATTGCCTTGTCCTCTCTGGTCCATATGATTAAACTTCTCTCATGTGAGACCAGGGAAAAAAACCTTAAATTACCTTGAAAATATAAACACTTGTGAGGGGACAGGGAAGTTTTAGGACAATCATCTTTCAGCCAAAAACAACAAATAGATGTATCCCACTAACATCTCAAGATTAGGTTATAAAACCACTTTTCCAAGGTTAATGCAGTCTCCGTATTTCAGGCAAAATCTTTTCATCCATTTGAAGAAAAATAAATAAAACTTCCCTATCTCACGTATCTTTTTTTCTAAGATGTTGTGGTATTCATTTTATAGGAGAGTTTACATGTATACTATACTCCTGGGAGTTTCTCTCCAGTCTAAAAGACTGATTAGTCTTTCTTTCATGCCTGAATCAAGTTTAAAATGATCTCAACTAGAAGCAAGGGAGAAGAATCCAAATCTTTTTCTCTAACAAATCCCTTGAGCCTTACAAGGGTAAGGTCAAAAGGTAAGGAGAAATAAGAACTCCCATGTAGAGTAGTTGTGTCACTATTTTTTCTCAAAGAAATGACACCAAATGTTCTTAAAATCAAAATCAAACTGCTTGGACTAACACAGAGAAACAGTTAAATTTTGAAAACCAGTTGAATTTGGTTATTTTTATGGTTAATCATTCTTTAGCATTATGTTCTCTATAAATATCCTAGCTTTATGTAGCTTCTCTGTTTTGCTTTCCAAATAGATATTTTTAACATATGATATGTTTAGGAGATTGGGATAAATGAAGCCTGATTTCTCAGTCTAAAAGTCTAGTGGCAACTGTATTTTTGTGAAGAGCTTAAAAAGCTTGGCTAAAATTTTAATCCAAACATTTTGTAAAATTAAGCAGATGGCTGCTGGCACTGTAGTATTATCTAACTGAAACAAGTTCTAGAATCTCTAAACACTTGTAGAGGCAATGAAAATATTACTGAATTTAAATTATCAAAACAACAACCTCTTCTCAAAATTAGCACATCCTTTGGTGACAGAGAAGGCATACACATATGCCAAGGAAGGCAGACTGCTTATTTTAAGGTGGTAAATTGTATGTACTGAAATAATAATAGCTTAATATTTCCAAAAAGAAGGACATGCAAAGGTGTTAGACCATTTCCCAGTGAGCAGTTCAGGAGAAAACTAGGCCTAATACATCGCTATTATTTTGGGTTTCTTTTTCACATTGGTAGCAGAAGGCTGAGTTACTAAAGGGATGGCAGATTCTCTTCCTTCAATATAAATGTTCTGATTTAGTCATTACTGAATTGATCGCAGCAAAGAAACCATTTCCAGTATCTCTAGGCAAAGTGCTTGTAATAGGCTCTGAACACAATACTAGCGAGGTTCACCACTTATCTCATCAGGCCTCTCACAGGAGTGAGGTTTCCCTCATATCAGGTCCCTGGAACTGCCTGCACTGTATCCCTGGAAAAGGCTTAAAGCAGGAAGGAAGCTGATTTAATAAAGGGCAGCGCCATGATGTCACCCGCTCCTCACACTGCAAAGGCATGTGAATGCTTGTGACAGGCTTCCTCCTGCCCCTGTCAAACACAAGAGTAACTGCTGTCAAAAAAATGAGTTACCAAGGTGCGTTGCCCTGCAGGGTTTGTCCTGGCAAGGTAGGAATACTCCTCAGTTCAAGCTCCCCTCTCAACAGAATGCTTCTGAGCCTAAATCAAAAGTGGGATCAAAATGAGTATCTTCCTTTGGCCATAGCTAAACTTCTCACATCTCTGCAATGAACCTATAAACTACTGCAGTGCTCACCTGTAGTTCTCCATATTCATACTTTATTTTCTCACCAGGCTACATTTCATGATCTCATTGTCTCCTTCACTCCCCCTTAGTCCGAGAGTCACTGACACTAAGGACTGTGAGACAGCTCAAACTGTGGGACAGTGAGGTGAGACTGTGAAGATTGGCGAGGCTGCAAGCAGATGTCCACCAGTCCTGCTCTGCATCATTCCCAGCCCTGCCTCAGCCTCTTCCCTCAGCCCCCCCGGGACAGTGCTCCCAAGCAAGGCTTTCTCTGTGCTTTCCTACCCCAGCAATGTCCTCCCCGAGTTTCTTGCTGTTTCCAAAAATTGTCCTACAATGGCACTCCAATCCCTAACTCCTCACATGCATTCTGCACCACTTGTCCATCAAGTCACTACCCTTTGTCTGGGTAATTATGCTGCAGGAGACAAACAGCAGCTGGCTGTTAGTATTATAAGTATTATAAATCACTGGAATTGTCCACTAATTTTGAACTCTGGAATTCATTCTGTTCTCAGATGCTCAGAAAGTCAATCACATTTTGTCGATTGTGTCTATTGTATGACAGTAATCTGCTTATTTATTTTGCTTTTCTACAAATGGACTTTCAGCTTTCTTAAATTCTTTGTGAAGAGCATGAATTTTGAAAAATTAATGATCTCCAATCCTCCATGGACAACACTTCAAAAGAAATACAAGTGCGCAACATATGTTCTCTTCTTGTCAATCTCATCTTATCTAATGACTTCTGATAATCTAGCAAAGTCCACACTCTCTAAATGAGCCAGAAAGAATCACTGGAGTTTTTAATCTCGCAAAGAAAATGTGAAAAAAGCAAGTTAAAGCAAATCTACGATATTACAGATGACGGCAAATATTTTCCAACCCTCTTTTGCTAAAGATGGTTACTTTTTACTATGTTCATGGGCCCTAGGCTTAAAGATAATGAATGACTCATTGGCTAAAACATGTGGTAGATTATTTTATTTTCTAGAAGACAATATAGTTTGTTTTCTTATTTATGACACTACCCATGCATTCATCTGAATCCAAATACTCCTGGATACCTCCTAGGAAAAACAAGTGGAATTAGATCTCCAGCCACAATTTTCTCTTGTCATGTTATTTCTCAGCAGATTCTGTGACTCTCTCTGTCCTCTGACCATGAATGTTGCCACTGTGCTTTCACCTTAGTGGCAATGACAAAAAAATGCTATCTTTCACAGATCATTCCTCTGAAATTAAACATCTGGCCAGGACCAGCCTCAGGGTTGGAAACTTTTTTTTCATGTGTTGAGGGCTGAATAAACAGTGGTGTTTTTTTCCTCTGTATATGTCCAGTGAATATTTGCTATTGTGGACAGCCTGTGGGAACTCACACAGACTAGCATGCCTGTCTTTTACACAATCTCTTTTTAGATTCAGGTGGATGAGTTGGCAAGGTGTTATGGGACTGCTTGATGTACAGATGCTCTGAAGTGTAACGGATTTGATTAGAACAGTAGGCAGTTTGATTTCTTGTAGGAGATTACCTCATGGTTTCTCCCTCATGTGCCACAGCAATAAATGAATGATAGCTCTGAAGCTATTATAACTGGATGCTATTCAATTTAGATGATGTTTGCTTTCAAGTCAGGAGTAATACAGACACAGATACAGGAAAAGGAATCTAGACAACATTGTGTACCTGTCTGACCCAGGTACTGAACTTGAACAATCTCAAAGTACTATAAAAATCAGATAGTTAATAATTTAAATACTATTTGAGAGCTTCTTTCCCTTATTCCTCAGTCTTTAAATCCTGCCCTCCAACCCTGTACAGACATTTTCACTTCAGCAGATGTTTCCCCTTTGAGTTTTTCCTATTTAATATATTCCAAACCAAAGTCTCAGGCTGCTTGCTCACCTCTCTCTGCTTCAACGGATCAGTTGAGATGGAAGGAGGAAAATAGCAGATGTTTCAGAAGTTAGAAATAGTAGGAAAAAAAAAAAGTGGAAATTGTTAATGTGGATTTTATATTTGTGTGTGGCGACATTAACAGATGCTCGCAGACTAATAACTACTTCTATCATTTTCCATGGAAACTGAGAGCAAATTTGAACTAGAAAAAATATTGCTTTGAAAAACCCACGTGGAGTAATATGATTTATTACATACAGTGAAAGACAATGAAATTTTGCCAGGGAAACATTTATTATATTTCAGACAAATGGAAATGATAGACTGTTGCCCCAAGGAATTTAGCAGGTTGTGACTTCCCTGCTTTTGGGTGTACAAAATGCTGAGAAAGAGAAATTAGCCTCCCTACATTGAGATTCACAAGACCCAGTTAGTCACAGGCCTGCATTCCTTTTTGTCTCTTTTACTCTTAACACAATAAAAGTAATACAAAGATATTTCTAATATATCTTGGTTGCAGTGTCTATACCTCTTAAATATGAAAAAATAGGCTTAGTGCATGTATTTGTGCGCACTTTTCTGATTTGATCATCTAATGTCCCCCTCAAAAATGCAGAATACCTTGAGCACCATCAAAAGGTTTATAAAAAAAAAATAAATAAACCAACAATTTATATCCTAGAGCATGTCTGAAGCAGAGGTACAAATTAGGGCAGAGGCCAAGGTTGTTGAAGAACTTGTTAATGCTCTTCCTACTCTCTTTTTGGACTTCTGTTTCCAGGCTGAGGACCAGAGTAGAGATCGGTTCCAGGGAACAACAGGAGATGTCTCAATGGAAAGGACTATCTCTGACAAAGACAAGCTACAGGAAACAGAAGCCTTAGGAGTATTATTTTGGGACATCTTTTGCAGTCAAAGAGGGCTGGTGATGGAACAGTCAGAGTTAACACAGGATAGAATGCCAAAAACGAGTTCAAGTTTGGTACCTGATGGTTTAGTTACTGCACATACAAACAGTATGGAAACTATTCCAACTTATAAATATATTCAACAAGGCAGTGAAACTAGGTGAGTTGCCCAAGGCCAGATAGCGAACTATGGCAGAACTGAAAACAACAAAACCCATCTCACACAGTCTTCTGTCCTACTCACAACAGCCGTGGACCTTCACTGTCAGAGAGTTTTGCCATGCAACAAAAACTTACAGAACCCTACTGAAAAACTCAATGCATTTCCCCTACACATCAATGGCTGTCCAAAAATCCTTTGATTTCAACAAGATCTGAAGTGTATCGTTTACAAGCGACCTTTTTTTTTTCCCTTCAGTTTTCAGTGACAGACACTTTCACACTACATAATGGTGTAAAAATGTTAGTCATATGGTAAAAGCAACATATGTCAAACTGTTATAGGGGTTTTTTTATGCCCTCTTATAACATGCTTTATATGTTCTGTATTGAGAGATGGAAGAAACTTCAAGCACCTGAGAGAACAAGAAATGCACAAAGCTGCAGGGAATACGTTTCAGAGAATAGTCGTTATGTAAGCAGCAGCAATTATATTTTAGCATAAGTCTAGTTATCTGTGAACCAAAAGAACTATGTTTTGAGTTTTGTTTGTAGAGTAGAAATAAATCTTTACACAGGAGAAAACCAGATTGCTATGGCAGCTGAAAAAATTCAATGGCCTTGCAGAAAACGCTACACATTTAAATTCAGACCTATATACATAGTTAGCACTGTGGAAGGTTTGTATATTATCTCTGTCTATTTTCAAATTACATACTCTTTGAAGCATTGTTAACATAGAATAAAATGTAAATATTTATTCTCTTTCTCCTGTGTTTACCATCCTTTCCTTCAATTTATTCTTTGGGTCAGAACTTCAATCAGCTGAAGTTAACTGCACATAATTCATTAACTTCACATATGCAGGACCGGGGGTATCTCTTATACTTTTCTGCACAGAATTCCCTTCTCTGTCAGTTGTCTATGAAGTGAAAAGGGAGTAACACTGCTTACTAGATTCACTAAAGTTACTTGAGCACCATATGATCCTTTTTGCATAATATTCTTTTGCTCTATAATTTCAAATAAAAAAATGTACTAAGTTGTTCTTAAGTGAAACAATGAATCCCTAAGCTAAATGTGTAGCAGATTAATTTTACATTTTCTTTTCTGTACTTTAATGAAAGGTAATCACTTCACAAAAAAATCAGCAAGATGCATACACACTGTTGTTTAGGTTAGTAAAAAATATATTTTTAATTCCGAAGTGAGATTTAGAATGCTGTGTTTTGATACAACACATTTTAACACGGGGTTATTAATCAGAATATACATACCATCATCTCATTAAAGGTACAGTACGTGTTGCAAGCCTATGCCACAAGAGGTGCCCTTTCGGAGAAGGGGTTGGACCAGGTTATTCCCATTCGTCCCTTATGCTGATACTACTCTGTGATTCTGTCCTGGTATGACAGACATTTTTAGCAATTTATTTTCTATTTATTTTTTAGCTATTAGTGTTTGGGAGCAGGTGCTAAAGAGTAAAGGTGTGTCAACATTTGTGACTATGGGCATACTTAGAAGAAGACCATGTAGAACTCTTTGCACCATCCATTCTAGACACTTGCCTGAGTAACGCAGTCTTTAACCCTAAGATCATAGGATCTTTTCATTCTATGAAAAAAAAAAAATCAGAAAATGGATGCTGGGTTTTTACTTAGATAAGAATAACAATATTCGTATTTTCAGAAGTGAGTTCTTGTTTTTTCATTGCAACTAAGAATTTTTTCCAGGGCATGTGTTTTCAGTATTAACTCAACCATTAAAATGGTATTAAAATAATATAAAGGGACTGTTCTAGAAATCACAAAGCCTTACAAATTCTTAAGCACTTGAAATTGACACAGACTTTTGCCTAAGTAGTATATACTGATTTTCCTCTCAAATACAGTTTGACAGTGTTCTCAATATAGCATTTGGGCTCAAAAATAATTACTCTAAAATTATATCATTTAATTCAGATAATATAATTTCCTAATTTAGTTATACTTATGCTTTAAGTATTTAATATGGTAATTTAAGAATAAATTAGGAAAACTTTTTTTAAAAAATCATAAGTAAATCTATGTCACTAAAATTATTTCATATTACAAAAAAGACCCAAAAATAAGTCCCCTTTCGTATGACATAATAGTCTAGTTTTTGATTCAGTAAAAATCAGTAGCAAAAAACTTTTAGTGAGATCATTATTTACAGAAGTATTGATTGACAACACTCTTAAATTGATTCCCCTACTCACAAACCAAAGGAAAAGCATCTGCCTATGCTCCTCTCCCTCAGACAAGTTTCCCTTTGTTCTGCAAGGCACACCTTTCCTCCTCCTGGTCATTCTTCCACCTCTGACAGGTATTGCTGATAGGGAACCAGGCAGTACCTGCCTCTCAGGCTGTAAAATCTCACCTCATTCCTGCCTACACTCCTGTGCACTGGTTATATGAAAGCGGGCAGTTCAGTGATCTCCTAGAGCCAGAGCACCTGACAGATGTCATAGTATGGCTGAATAATTTAGATTGGAAGGGATCTCTGGAGGTTATCTCATCCAACATCCTGCTCAAATCAGGGCTGACTTTGAAGTTAGATCAGGTTGTTCAGAGTTAAAACCAGCCAAGGTTCAGGTATCTCCAAGGACAGAGATTCCACAGCTTCTCTGTGCAAGTTGGTCTGATCTTTCATCACCCTCACTGTGAAAATGTTTTTCCTTAGATTCTATTAGGACTTCTCTTGTTGAAACTTGTGTCTATTGTGTCTTGCCCTCTTGCTGTGCACTTCTCAGAAGAGTGGCTCCATCTTCTCTATAACTACTCATTAAAGGAAGTTAAGACTGCATTTAAGTCTCTCATATGTTTGCTTACATATCCATAAATTGATTTTACTCACCTGGACAGAACTTCACTTCCTCAGACTCTGCCACTCAGCACAGGAACCTGTAAGCAGACCTCACCAGGCAAGAGCTCAGCAAGAAGTGCCTTATTCATCCACTCCTGCCTTCCACCACACCTGCTTGTCTTCCTGCATGTTGGAACAGATCATTCTTGTGCTTTGATCTAGAGTTTTCCTTCTCTGACCTTGGTGTTCCTTTTGCTGTTTCTCACTCTTCATGCCACACACCCCTCACCCCTCCCATTCTGTCTGATGTCTTCTACCTTTTCTGAAATATGTTTTCCCAGAAACACCACCAACTTCACCAACGAGCTCAGCTGCGTCCTGCAGAGGGTCTGTTGTGGAACCAGCTGTGCCCAGCATGGGCAGCCCCCAACCTCTTCCCACACCTGCAACCAGCACCCTACACCCAATACAATACTATATTTCTGTGTATTTCTGAAAGAGTGTGGCGTTCATAGTGCTAACTCCTAAAGACAACCTGAGACTTTGGGGAAGCATACACCTGCATCTTACTGAACTATGATAAATATTTTAAAATGCTTTACAGCTTACAGTGATGTGACTAGAGATGCCTGCCATCAAGAACTGGACTCAAATCACGATTTGTAGCATGTGACTCACTGGAAAGTTATACATCCTGTGCAAAATTAAAATGATGACTATTTCTGTTAACTTTTGCTCTAAATTTGCAATCTGTAACCTAAGAGCTCAGTCATTGCTCACTTGCGTCAGAGTAAATTGGTTTGATTTACTTAAGTCTAATTTCTTGCAGTTTATACTAATTTATTATCACCTTCAGTTTACTTCCAACTCTACACATCACTTTCATTCAAATCTGTAGAGATGTATGCATTTGTTCTTTTGAGACATCACTTAAACTGGTAAGAACATTTCCACTTTAAATAGTTTTTTGCCAGAATAATTACAAAACCAGCAAAATATCAGCAATAGATTTCTTTCAAATGTACTGATTTAGGATTTTGTAAAGTAAAAGGTTTGTGGAATTTCAAAATACTGGTTGAAAAGACTTGTATTTATTTATTTAGTGTAAAAATATAGCATCTAGGTTGATAACAGGAGGATCCAGGTTTGTGAGTGGGTGAGTTGTTAGGGTTTTTTTTTACCTGGGCTCCAAAGTGCAATAAAGGCAAACTAAAAAATGTTGCTCTTTTCTATAAGAAGTGTTCTGGCATATGGGCATTTACAGTGCATAACTGTTAATTTTGATTTCTTTGTGTCCTGCTGTGGCAGAAAATTATGGTAGCAGAAGGTAAAAAAGTGTTCCCTATACATTTGTTACTTATTAAATGATTGTTCCATTGTGTTTCCCCCCCGTTTTGTTGTTTTTTTTTTTTTATTTCTCCAAATATAAGCTAATATTTAGGCCACCTATACTGGTTGCATAACAATATTGAAACTGTGAGTTCTTTAGCCTCAAAAATAATCCCACAATACTACTTTCCTGTGCCAACACTTTACTTGTTATTGGGCCCCCAGCCAAGGAGCCAGAGCTACGTAAACCCTGGCTCCTCCATGCTGCAGAGCTAATGCAATTCAGCTGTGAAGGGAAGCTGAGCACGTGTGAGATTCCATCTCTGGAGCAGTGCAAAGACACAGGCTGGCTGTGAGAATATGATCCAGAACACACGTCCTTTGATCTAGGTGTTTTCTAACTAAATGCCTACACTTATTTCTCTTCAGTACCTGCATCCATGTCCCCAAGTCATATTTTGTAAAGTATGCTTTACCCTTTCAATCTCATAAATGTATTAATTTATTTTTATGCCTTTGAATTTTTATCCTATCTTGCTCACTGTTCTTATGAACTGCTCTGTTCACATCCACAATCTCTTTTTATTACAGTTTCCCCACTACTTTATCCAAACAACAGACCAGAAATAGAGTACCTTAGAAGGTAAATTTGATCAACTCCCGCTACCAACAAATGTTGACATATAAGAAAGAGAACACCTTTCATTTGAATTTTCATTCCTTTGAAAACGAATGCCTGTTTAACTTAAGTGGCCAAAAATGGAAAGACAATTCTTGGTATAAAAGCAAGGCTTCAGTAAGGGAAAGTGTTCACCCTGTGCCTTAACAGGAAAAGCAACAAATAAAATGACAAGGTGGCTACTCCACCTCAGGAAAAGTTTCCTAATACCTCCCACCCTAAGTTTCTTTTTGTGGCTCTAGGCAGTCAAAAGGAAGCAGCAGAGAACATAGAAGAAAGAAAATAGGTCATTCCTTGTTTAAAAGTTCATGTGGCACAGCGGTTCCTGTCCTCAAAAGCTGTTTTATTTCAGAAGAGCAGCAAGCTGTGTGCAACACATTGTGTGAAAGTTCACTACAGTCTTCTGGGGTTTGGGGAAGAAAAAAAAAAAAAACAAACCAACGAATAGTTGCCATAGTAAAAAAGAATCCATGTTTTGCTAGAATAAAGCCAACATTGCATCTTCTTTTGATAGAACAGTTTGTTCTCAAGGGAATAATTTAAATTATTTTTGTAGATCCACAGATTTTATGTTGATTTGACTTAGACAGTATAACTACTGTCTAGAAGATGCAGAACTTCACTGACTCAGTCATCATGCACATTGACTATCTTCTGTCCTCTCTATGGTATTTGCTCACAGATATCACTGAAATAGTAAATGTTCATCCCTGTTTATAACATTTATAATATAAAAGTGTGGTTGACATTAACCATGAACAGAAAACCAAACATTTAAAGTCGTTTTCTGGGGTTCTTCTGAATTACCTTTACAGTGGTTGGGATTGCACTTCAGTTTTCATTACACTGAAAACAATTTATCAAGATGCTTGGCAGGTTGCAGTGCCTTCCCAATCAAAGCTCTAAAGTACCAGCTACGTCTACATTACATCTCCTTCCCTGGTAACGTGGTACTGTTAACCAGGCTCGTTCTTGAGTGCAATACCCAAGTCCTACAGAACTTCTCTCTCTGACCTTTCAGGTTCAGGCTCAGAGAGAAGAGACCTAACTCCCTGTGCTCCTTGATAAACTTCCATTCACAAATAGTTGTATTTAACCCATAGAGTACCTCAACCTTCTTGGTAACGCACCTGTCGCTATTCCAGTTTCAGCAGTAAAGTTACCTGATGAGCACAGGCTGAATCACTTCAAAGAAGTACTTACCATTCAATCTTCCTCTTTTCTGCAGAGAGGCTTTTGTCTAGTGAGGGGAGCACGCACAGCAGTGAAGATAATGTGCCTGTGAGGGTCATATTATATTGAATGGGACAGGACAGGGAGAAAGGAAAAACATCAATAGGTCATAGATATTTAATGTGAATCTAAAAGATGAATGCATTGCTATGGATTTGTATGATTTCTAGACTAAGCAGAAGTGATGGCTACACAAAGGTGCACAAGCTGTATGCAGGCATAGCTCTGAGATCACCACAATATGAATGCAGCATACCTCTCCCCAGCTGCTGAACGCTCCACCACCTGTGCTGCTGGTTGAATCCACACAGAGTGATAAACATGCAGTGACTGTTCCCTTTCTCTTACAAGCCAAGATTTTATTAGATCTTAAGTAATCAAAGAACAAGATCAGCAAGCAATTGTAGCTGGTATGTTAAGAATCATATGTGTGATTGTACTGCACAAAAAGACAAGGACTGAGGCAAGTATTGGACAAAAATAGGCAGGCAGAACAAAAGAAGGCAGCAGATGCAGATACCATTATTACAAACTCTTTTAGTTCAGCTCTCAACATCATTGCAAATTACTTCTGAGCACTAGAGACAAGTAGCATGAGTAACATGGAGAAACAGACACAAGGAAACAGAGTAGGTGCTACTAGGAGCAAGCTAAAGTGAGGAAAAAATTTCTGCATCCTCTCCTGTTGGTGTCCAAAATGTAATGAGCTTTCTAGTCACATTTCTGTACTTTCTTTGGTGATCCTATTGTAACAGCAGACGAGGAAATTTGGTCTTTTCCATCTGCAGCATTTCAGACAAAAGTTAGGTTGAAAAACAGGCCCTGAAGTTTCATAGAAGATCATTAACATGCTACAGAAAATAACAAGTCTGAAAATGCTGTCCAGTCTTATAGCACTTCTAGCTCTCAGGATCCTCTCAGCCTTTCTCTTTAAAAAGCCACGTGTTTTACAATGCATATAAAGACACAGGCCTGATTTGCCTATATTGTGTCTTCATTCATTTATGTTCCCCCACACACACACCCCATGTTCTGTGAACTTCATGTGCAAGTTTTTCCTTTGCTTTGCACTTTCCTTCATACAATCCTATTGTCTTTCACATTACAATGCCTAAATTTGGAGAATCTGTCTGCCAATTCTCTACTGAATTAAATTCAGCACCCACCATTAATTCTCCCCTTTTATTGGATGCTCTAATCAACATATTGTGGCTCAGGAAGAAATGCAAAATTTTCTAAGAAATCCACATGCAGATTAAGAAAAATAATTACATCCTAAGAAACTGAGACTGAAATTTAAGCTTTCATGCATTACATGAGAAGAAAAACAATAAAGATTGGGGGAAAAAATGAAAGTGGTCTCATCACTTAAAGAAAGCAAGTGTCCTTAAAAGCCAGTCTAAAACAAATCCCACCTAAAACAGAATGCAGAGAACCATGAAATTATTTCATAGGTAATGGTTCAAGTTTTACAAATAACTGTACAGCCCTACTTTGAAATTCCAGCCTAGCAATTAACACAAAGGCAATTTTAAGGATCAAGAAAAACATAATGATCCTACAGTTTAATGAATGTGATGAATATGATGATTAGAAGTCTCTTAATTAATTTGAGATGATGATGGAATCAAAACTTGTATCTTAATGGAAGATGCTTATTTAATTGCAAAGCTGTTCCAGATGTGAATATACCAGAGGGAGTGTCAGAGTTCAGGTTTATTTTGCTCCAAGGAACATAAGGTATTTTCTATGAGTTATAAGAAAGTAAAAACATTCAATTTAGGTGGTGAGATGCAAAGCAACCCATTAACATTGTTATTGGAAAAGTTTAGAGCCTAGCAATACATAAGAAAAATAAGTTTATGAAAGAGAGGCACAACTCCAGACCTCTCCTAAAATCCATCCCCATGTTACCCAATAACTTTCCTCTTTTTTCCCTCCATTACAGCAAGTACATTAGGTTACTGGAAAATCCTAACTCCCTTTGGACCACTTCAGATTTGTGACATATACCCTGTGCTGTATATTACAGCAAATGAGAGGATCTTTTTGCTTGCATTATAACAGAGAACAAATAAATTCTGGTGCAACAGAATAAAAACATGTCTCAATACAAGTCCTTCCACACAACTGATCTCAAGTATCAAGTTTTCAACAGATTCATCATTATAGTAATAAGAAGCGTGAGTCTTGCACATCTTTTGTATTTCTAAACATTTAGTAAAGTATTTCACTGCCAAGGTTTTCCTCAGAGACTTGTCTTCAAAAGGAAGACGTGCAGAAATACCTACAATTGATACCTGCCATTGTCACAAGAACAGTTAAGAAATAAAGTTAAATGGGACAAATGAAAAGCTGAAAGACAGAAACTTCTTCTATATACTAAAAATAAAGTTATTTGATGAAATCTTTCAGTCCAAAAGCTGGATTGTCCTAGTGCTGACAGACACAATGAGAAAGGAGAAGTAGGTGAACAGCAGCCCCCAGAGCCTGTCAGCTACCTTTCGTTATTATGGGATAACTATAGCACGATACTGAGATCCTTTTTTCAACTTGAAAAATCTAACAAGTAAGAGTGAAATGTTGCATGTCAATTATTCCTAGTTCTAATAATAAATAGAAATATCCAAATTAACAGAGAAGTTTTTCTGTTATGCTTATTTTTAAAATAAATATTCCTAATCGCAATACACATACAATAACATTGCCTTTGGTATATGTTGCTTACTTCTTGGTCTTAAAGCTGGCTAAGAAGGCAGAAATTGGGAATTTCTATTTATGAATGGAGCTAGAATGACATCTCACATTGGTTTTTGAGAGACAGATACGGGAGAAGTTGTGTTTCACTGACCTTCAGATGATGAGCTCCCTGCCTTTTGAAATCATTTTCTATTCTACAGCGGAAAATGATCTTTTGCAGCTTCACAAAAGAGAATCTCATAATCAAATTTCAGGACCCAAATCACATCCTGTTGTATCTCTGTTATAAATGCACACGTTGTTTTATCAGATCACTATTTATTAAAAAAAAAAAAAAAAATCAGATGCTCGTTTCTTTTAAATATTGAATTTCTGCACATAGTGAAGTTGGTTTAATTTTGGAAAATGTTCAGAATTGTTAAACCTTTTCCTTTCACCTTGAAACACACTGTATTGCCCGCACATATTTGGTAAAATGTATTTTTAGTTAGATTTTAACACATTTCTGAGGGAAGAAAAGTATTTTCCCACTTTCTAGCAGAAAAGAACAGAACTAATGGAGCGCAAGAAAAAAAAATCCAACTATTTAAAAATACAAAACACTTGAAAAGATTTGTCTGAGAAAAAAAATTTCAACAGAGCAATTACTGTTGGAAAACGTTTGGGAAAAAATTCAGTACTGCTCACCGATCTTCTGGAGACATCCAACTGCTTTTCCAGTCTGACAGATTGTTTAGACGGTGCATAAAGCAAAAAAATACTCCAAATGCTGTGTGTAAGCCACCTTCTTGAGCTACTGAAATGACATTATTGCTCTTCAAAAACACAGTTCAAATACTTGCCTAATCCATATTTTCCCCCCTAGGTACTTGATTTTTAATGTTATAAAAAATAAGATTAATCACATCAGATTAACAGCTGTCAAAAAGGAACAGTAGGTCCACATAAATTGTTTATTTAAATTGGAAAATCTTGCAAAGAACAATTAAAAACCCCAACACAACACTACAGCAAAACACGTTGAATTGGAGTAATATGCAGGATAATGCCCCATTTTTGCCAAGACTAGCACTCGCTTTTATATTTGTCAGTTTTGTTGATTTCAGTGAATAAAATTATATACAAGTCTTTCCACAGTTAAGATCTATTTTAAGAATAGGATATAGTAATAGTGAAAATACAAATGACTTAAGATACCTCAACTTCATTTTGAATTCTGTTTACAGGAAAAAGATGGAAGAATCTATCTAACAGCAGCAGAAACTTAATGAGAAGTATTTTCTTTATTCTGTCTTTTGTTTAGGATTTGGAGTTATAAAAAACCACAATAAAGTTTTTCAAGATATACCAAGTATACCACAGAAATAATTCAGAATTCTGAACCAGAATTTGTGCTAAAACACTATTTCCCATCACAAGTTACAAAAATCAGTCACAGTGGTTCTCTAATTAACAGAGTAGCAGACTTTGCATTTGCCATCCACATCATCTATGGTCATAGATCTACATGGCATTCAGTAGCTTCTTAATCCCTCAAAGGCATCTTTTAAATGTAAAGGAAAAACAGATTATGAACTCTGAAAGATCATTGTAACCTATGTCAACCTTTCTTACAACTTTATGCTAGTCTCTCTTAAAAACATTTGAACTCACTTTGTTTTAGCAGTGCACAAAAAACCCTGTCTAAAAAGTTTTTGTGCAAACCGTTAACATTTTGAATCAATTCTGCTATATTCAGAAAATATTGAGTACTATCTTTCCTCATGGTGCCTTTCTTCACAAAAAAAACTCAGGGAACTCAGGTAAACAAAAATGAGTTAAATTATAGGTCATAAATCATAGCAAAAAACTGTTTTCTGTGATAGCAGGAGACAACATAGCACTAATAGTAGGTTATTTCCAATATATTTAATCGCCTGTATGTATCAGTGAGCTCTTCTGACACATTTGGCCGTGTCACCCTTGCATAGATTCAGTTTTCTGGGGTTTTTCACCTCTACTACATTATTAACTAATCTACTCCTCTTTCACTGGCACTCATCTGGAATTGGACTCTGAGTGGTAACAAAGCCAACAATAATTTGTAGCAAACATATTCTTATTCCAGATATTTAATTTACTCATATCATTTTCAAAAATAAGAGCTATAATTTAAAAAATTGCTCTTTTTATGACACCCCTTTTTATATAGTGTTTTCAACGTTAATCTCAAGACAGTCTTTCAAAGAAGTTAACTGTAGTTGCTCTCACTTCTGTTCTAGACATTCAATCAAATACAATTTTTATAAGCTGCTCGCCAGTGAGTTTTCTAAATAAGAACTTGGACTCAAATACTGCTAACTGGGAAACTCTTGTGACACACAATGAAAGGTGTAAGTGTGCAAATTCACGATGCCTTTTCCATAGGCTGAGTCATCAGGAAATACTGGGGAGGAAGGCGACATGCAATATCATTTTCTTCCTTGTATTGACTCAGTGTTCATACCGCAAATCAGTGTACTTATGACTTTGATATTTCTTTTACCACTGATTAACTCAGAATTTCATCTTCATAAGCTAAAAATTAGGAATATTAAGGTCAATGCAGTTACATTGCTATAAAGTCTGGGTTAGCTACCAGTTTTAAATATTTCCAGATCATTAGCCATGTGGAGGTTGACATTTCAGCATGCAATTAAAGTCTGTGAACGCATCAGGCCATGTGCAAATAACACTTGGCATGATATACAATTTCTACTGCTGCTTCAGAGATTCTATAGTGGCTTCCTAAAATGTTTGCCACATGTTACCTTTTCTTTTACTATGAAGAGGAATATTATTTCTTTATTGTATGCAGGCCTCCCTGATTTACTGAGATAGCCTCTAGAGCTATGATTTGTCAAAGTGAAAGCCAAATAAATGCCACACTGGTGCATATACAAGTGTTGCCTGGGCAAGCTTGTGTCACTACAGATACCTCACTAGACACTGGCATTGTCCCTTTTCTTACCCTCAGTGGGTAATTTCTCCCTCCAGTTAACACGTTTGCAGGCAACATTCACACTTGGCTGGTTGATTTGGAGTTCTCACACAGTGTGAAGGGCAGAGTTCAAACCGCAGCCTCAGGCCTTCACCGGAGATAACAGGCTTTGGAAAGACAAGAAGTGCCCATGAGTTAGTGAGGAAATACACAAACTCAATAAGCTAAACAGTATTATTTTCATCATCTTACTGTTATGTTATCATGCACACATGATAAACAATGACAAATGAAAGTTAGATGTATGTCCAGATAAAGCTAGGTAATGACATAAAAAGAAGAAAGAGATAAATGTATCACGTAAGAACAGCTCTTTCTCTTCAGACCTTTATTTCTTGATGTGCTTTAAAGGAGGTACGTAGGGTACGTAGATCGAAATTTGGGTTTGTAGTTCAAGAACCAAATGTATTTCAGGAGAATAACAAAATTAAGCACAGTATAAGAATTCACTGCACTAATAATTCAATGTGTCAAGGAAATGAGTAAGTAAATTATATTTGCTGCTTAAGTTGTACTTACTAGCTGAAATATTTACAGAAATATAGGGATAAACACATTTGAAGAGGTAAAAATATTCAGAAAGTGGGGTTAAAAGGTATTGTTGACTATAGTTACACATCCTCAGCAAAGCTAATTCCATGCTGAAACATCTCCACTCTGTCCACTACAGCTTAAAAAAAAAAAGATCAGATCCAAACTCTGTGACGCATGCTTGCATTCAATGTGAAGCATAAGTTGTATAATGGGAGCTCTGCTCTAGACCCTTTTACAAGAAAGAACTAGAAAGAACCGGATAATGTGCTCAGTATTAGTAAAATAGAGAATTCTTTTCATTTTAATTGAGTTACGCAGATTCTTCAGCATTTGTAGAAAAGGCTTAAGAAGTATATTAGAAATAATATTAGTATATTATATTCTGGAAGTCATCTTTCTCATGTGACTCTGACAACAGTGTTTTTGTGGCCATATGGCACGGGGTCTTACGGATTAAGAGTGTTTAGGTACCTTTGTTACATAAAACCTAAACCATCAGTTTATCAAAACTACATGTTGCAGGTTGCTGTGCTATATAACTTCTTTGCTCTTGTTATTTGCCTTTAGAAGACTGAAAAATCCAAATCGCTTTGTGAGTATATCTTGTAGGAATAAATCAGGAACTTTCCAGAGAAAGATTTCAGTCACATTAGTTGGGAAAAGATATCTGGTCTTGGCCATCTGCGGATTAAAAATGGAGCTTCCTGGTGCCATGAAAAAAAGCCTTGAGGAAGCACTAAAGCCTCTTACAAAATTCTATATACCTTTGATCCTGTTAATGCTTCAATGTGAGGAAATAATCATATTTGATGCTATAATTATTAATGCGGCTATATATTTCAAATGACTGATAAGGTTAACACAGTTTATTAGAAGGCTAATAAAGTTTAATCTTTTCAAACAGGTGCAGAATGTCTATTATCATGAAAAAAAAAAGTATTTACAGCTGTTGTGAGTGAGTCCAACATAATTATGGAAATCATTATTCAGAGCCAATTGAAAAAATCGTGTTTAAATTACATCCAACTGTGGGCTCTCGGCTTACAACAAAATCGTGTTTTCTTTGCTTCTCTCACATTTTCCTTACCGTTCTCTCATATTTTAAATCATGAATCCATTTATATTCTTGTATTCTTTCAGGCAGAGAGAGGTATTTATCATTCGGCTTCCTTCTACTAAGCAGGACAACTGTGCATGTTTATTTAACCAGCTTCAAGATTAAATCTGCAGTTTCATATTTATATGGTTATTCCTAGTGCCTCCAGTGGAGATGGCTCTGTAACAATTTGCAGGTATTGTGTTCAAAGCCTGTTTCTTTTCTCTAGAGTTCACAGAATTCAGGACATGCTTTCAGGTACAGAGATTAGGAAGCCTTGTGACTCATATAGCAAGAAGAATTATAGGTATAGAAAAGATGTCTCGGGTGGCTGGGTAGAAGTAAAATATTTGAGTCCTTATCTTAAAAATATGTTTTGCCAAGTAGCTTATTTCCTCACCTATTTCAAATAGGCCTAAAAAAAGGAGAGCTAATGAGCATGACATGAAGTTCCACTGACTAGGACTGACACTGGAATAGTCAGACTTCTATTCCCGGCCTTACTTTTGCTTTCTGTATTAACTGTCATTGGCTAACTATAGGAATAGTTTTACAAAGAGGGACTATGAATATTAAACCCCTTGTTTTGACTGCAGAACCGGAGATGGAATGGTCCTTGCCTAACAGCTGGTTGAAGGGCAGCCTTGCAGAACAGAAGGGTCTGAACTTCCACAAGGGAGCCAGTAAATCCAAGTGAAGTTTCTTGGTTTTATCCTATTAAGACTAGGAAGCATCAATCTCAGCAGGACTTTTTTTGATAGACTCTGTGCTGTCATGATTCTGTGTATTCCAAGCAGAGCTGTCAATTTCAGGCCTTTTAAAGAATTTAGGCTGGGGGATGGCTGAGCTGTAAATTTCAGACAGGCGTAGGAGAGAGACAAGTAACAAGCACACAGCTCTGCTGTGATGGTAACAGTTCTTTGCTTGCAAATAAGAAATGAAAACTCCGAGGAATTCAGTTTGGTAAAACTGGATCCACTGTGGAGTTTTACATATATAACTAAGACAGAAGCTTTGTTAATTTGTTAGCCACCTAAATTTTGAAAATTTGGTATGCAATGACAGGTGCTTATGAATATCAACAACAATTAACTCTTGGCCTGCACATAATTTGTTAAAAAAATGCTTCCTGCACAGTTCTCTAGCCATAGATGAACTGTAATGGTTTGTAAGTATCTGCCAATTTGTGTCATTCTAAAAGAAATTGAATTGTACATAATTTGTTCATAATTTCTCATCAAAAACAAACATAAGATTTTGAGTACTAGTACAGCAAAATATATCTATTAAAAAAGTCAATAAATATATTCAAATCAGTATGTTCTAAACTTCTAATAAAACTAATATTTACACATAAGGTTGTGCATATGAACAGTATATTATATGATTTCAACAGCAGACAAGATGACAGTTGGATTCAGGTATACCAAAATAATATGAAGAAAAGTCAATGGAATGTTGTTTTTTCACTGCCTCTATTTGTTCCTTAGTGGCCCATTTGAAGAAACAAGAGCGTACAGATAAAACTGTTATACCTTTTATGGCCTAGAATAATTAGCTCCCCTACATAAAATTCCTGACCAATTAAGTAATCCACCAAATTCAGTAGTTCACATGGTTTCCCAGTTTTATTACAGGAGCTCCAACTGGGAAAAAAAAAAAAATAAAAATAAAAACTACTGTCAAATTGAACAGATAATGAAAAGCAGTTTCTCTCAGGGAAAGCTCAACCTTTGCTCTGATGCTAAGTCACCTCTTATTGAGGTAGAGCTTAATCCTCCATGAACATCTTGAGAACAATTGGAGAAAAAAAAATATAAGGAAGGTATTATGTTCAATATAGCATATATCTACAAAAACTCTTCCTGGCAAAATATCTATATACTCATCTATTTATCCCAGGTCTCTTTAATCAGGATGATATTTAACTGTGTAGTATTCAAGTGAACATTTTGATTCTGCTACTTTATATCTAAAATCCTCCTTTCTGCTAAAGATAGACCTTTGTATGAGTAGATAGACGAACAGGTAATGTAAGTGTCATGCAAGTATTTTCTTGTATCATGGCCATTAATCTTAGTATATTTCTTAGGAACAACCTTGCTAGAAGAGCAATAGTATTCAAAACAAAAACTTAGCATTAAAAAAAAGTGTCTGCTTTGCTTTTCCCCTGAATTCTTTATCACTTTAACACATAAAACTAGTTTTCTTATCAGCAGTTGTCAAATGCCAACTGTTAATTAAATTCAGGACATTAGAATCAGCTATGTTCTTTCTTGCATACAGTAACTGGTAACAAAAATGAAACTGGCACCTGTATTATTTATTTTGTAAAATGTTCACAGTTTTAAGTGATCGCAATATTTCATCCTGCATTGCACAAAAACAAAAGAACAGACATATAAATGAAAACAGGCACTCCAGTGAAAACATGTAGGTATTTATCTCATCTCCAACAACAGCAAAAAAGTAAATGCTTAAGAAAAGAGTAAAATATCAGGATTATTATCCAGATTGTACTTTGTGTATAGATCCTTGAAGTAGTTTCTAAACATAAAATTCTCAGAAATTTCCAGTTCATTAAGGAAGACAAAGAATGTTAGTCTTTTTCAAAGTCAAATACATTACTCTCAATCTTCATTATACATATTGGGACCAAGATCTGACTAGGTGACATTAAAAACATGATTTACCCTGATGAAGTCTGGTAACCCTTAGAACTCACTTATTCCTTCTTCAAGTAGATTTCCTGTTCATAGTGATAAGGAAAAAGAATGCTTGTTTTCCTCTTTCTTGAGTACAGGAGGCTGCATAAGACTTTCACTACTTGAGCTGGCAACATACTCCAGCCCACCTCTCTGGAGTTGGTGCACCTCAGACTCAAAACATTGTAGGAATTAGGCTTTTTGATACACTTTTTAAAGTCAAAATCTCATTTTCAAATGCAAATTCTCATGAACTTTTGAGCCTCTTCCACTTCACCACAAAATTTTATTTTAAAGTGACAAAAATTGCATTACTTAAATTGGATGTGGTAAAGAGTGTCACAGATCTTTTAACCACTGTAGAGATAGAAAAGGAAGACCAACATGCCAGTAGTTGTTTGCTCAGTAAATACTTAGAACTTACCAGCATACAGGAAAAGTCAATATTTTTACAGAAAGTAGAATAAAAGATTAAAAACAATGAATCACATGGAAGCCCATAATCTTATGAGTGCCATATCAGCCTGGCGGGCACTCATTTTGGATAAGGAATCTTAACATCATCGAATAAAGCATATAAAAATTATTTGCCAATATTTTGTTATGGAAATGAGAATATTCAGGGTTAAAATGGAGCTGAGTGATTTCTTTTCATCACCAAGTGAGAAGATCAGCAAAAACTCACATCGAGCATCTTTCTGCATCTCTGTGGGAATTCTACTTCTTGTGATCTGCTGCTGCAAGATTTAATGTGCTGAATTTATTATACACAAAGTTGTCTGACTCTCAGGTTCTTTTTATCTCCTCAGCACAGATACTGCTTTTTGTTGTTGTTCAACAGTGTAAAATGGTTAACCAGAGCACGTGTTTGCACTATGTATCCTACAATACAACAAAAACCGACATGGGCTATTTAATATATTAAATACGTATTAAAAATAAGTTTCTGTGCCACTTATATGATAATTGTAGAACAGCCTCTAATTCCTTCTCCACGATCCTCTTTAAAACATTCATCATATATGATAATTTTTGTTGTTGATCTCTAAGCACAACACCTGCCATCCCTGAGGAAGGCATTAGTTTGTTCAGGAAAAGGAGTAATTTCTTCTAGTCATCAATAAAATACCTGAAAAAAAATAATAACATTAACATTTTTGCTCCGTTTTCTTATTCGAATCACTGGGAAGCAGAGCCCCAGCTGAGGGCAGGGCCTCTTTCTTATTGGGACTGGTGATATCACTGCACTAGAACAGTACCAGCGAGGAAACAAGGGTGGGACTGTGCACAACTGCTCTGCCAAGGCTTACCTTCATTTGGGCATCTTTTACTTTCCACACATAATATACATGATTTAAGATTACTCAGATATAATTTGTTAGTTAACACAGTAGACAGCAAGGACTAAGATGTAAGTAGCACAAGCATTAATATGCTTACCAACCTCCCAGTGGGGACACATAGAGCTGATGAGCCTCTCCCAGCCAGGCAGTTGTCAAGCAAGAGGGGAAGAGTTGAATCTATTATGTCTTAGAAGTGATTCTTGGTGTTGCTGAGTTGCTGTCTTCTAATACTCTGTTTTGTCTCATTTGTTTTATACCTTTTCATATCAGTATTTTTCCTTTTGTATCCTTGAGATGCTAACTACTACTCTCAGGTACTGCACTTATGCTTGTGGTTTTGCTTTTCTTGTCTTGCATAGCTTTAGTTCACATATTTTCTTATTTCTCAATACCAAATTTATCAGTAAAACTGAGCCTTAGTCACAGAGTTGCCATGAACCAAACTAGCTCTGGAATACATTCAGTTGAGCCCTTAGGTTGTGGGTTACATGAACAGCAGCATTCACAGCTGAACAGATTTACTCAATGTTAGTGGTGAGCCTGGATTATACTCTGGCAACACCTGCTGAGTTCAATGCCTTATCTGCTAGGCCACATTGCCTGCTGTCAGTAATGGCACGTACATAGTAGCGTTGCCCAAACCACCATGCTAAAGAACACCTTTAAGATTGCAAAGTCATTATTCAACATTTGCAGATGCTGTTATTGAGTTAGTGATATCACTCAATTCACTGCTTTTTCTATCTACACTTTCCAATATAGAATAATCATATGATCACCTACTATTTTCCTTTAAATGGGTGTCCTGTATTATTTAGCTCTCACTTAGGAAGGAACTCGTCAATATTCTGTTGCCTTCCACTTTCAGTGCCTTATTTGTTGCACGTTATGACATTCCCTACGAGGTTTGTCTCTGCAGTTAACTACAAAGTTTAGCCACAAATGTTCACCTTGCCATTCTAAACCAGAAGACATTTAAATGACACTTATTTGTTGTTTCCATTCATGCCATTAAGATATGAAGCTCTAGCATCAAACAGTCTTCAATATTACCATGGTTTATTCCTGTAACAATAGTACCTGATAGTCCAGTGTTAACAAACTGCTACCCCTTTTTCCTCCAATTTTTGATTGTCACAAAAAGGCAGAGTCAGGAAACACCTCAGGTCTGTAGGAAGTCACTTAAAATAACAAGCCTATAAAAACAGGACCTGCAGCATTGGTGTCAAGAAATGACTTAACTGTTGTGCATTCTGCTGTTTTCAGGAATCCTCAATCTCTCTCTATGCCTGTCCAAGGATCCAGAGGAAAAGAAAGATGAATTAAGAAATATTGAGCAAATCTATCTATCAGTTTAGCTCACTGTGAATAAAAATCACAGACCTTTAGGTAACAGTTGTTTCCACAACTGACTTTCACTTGAGACTTCTGATCAAAACTTAAGGCATTAGTACTTTTAGACTGCAATGACTTTGTTCTATCTGTACAGCTAGGTCCAGTCCCGATTCCAGTCTCTGAGTTCCTGAAAGATGATCAGAGCACAGAATATATATTTTACACAAGCAAGGCAGACAACCACCTGTTCTTCTCTAGTTTAAGGATAAAGTCTTCATTGTGCGAAACACTGAGGCAATGTGGCCAGCAAGACCAATGGCATCCTGGGGTGTATCAGAAGGGGGGTGGTTAGTAGGTTGAGAGAGGTTCTCCTCCGCCTCTACTCTGCCCTGGTGAGACCATACCTGGAATATTGTGTCCAGTTCTGGGCCCTTCAGTTCCAGAAGGACAGGGAACTGCTGGAGAGAGTCCAGCGCAGGGCAACCAAGATGATTAAGGGACTGGAGCATCTCCCTTATGAGGAAAGGCTGAGGGAGCTGGGTCTCTTTAGCTTGGAGAAGAGAAGACTGAAGGGTGACCTCATTAATGTTTATAAATACATAAAGGGTGAGTGTCACGAGGATGGAGCCAGGCTCTTCTTGGTGACAAACAATGATAAGACAAGGGACAATGGGTATAAACTGGAACCTGGGAGGTTCCATTTAAATTTGAGAAGGAACTTCTTCATAGTGAGGGTTACAGACACTGGAACAGGCTGCCCAGGGGGCTTGTGGAGTCTCCTTCTCTGGAGATATTCAAAACCCACCTGGACACCTTCCTGTGTAGCCTCATCTAGGTCTTCCTGCTCTGGCAGGGGGATTGGACTGGATGATCTTTTGAGGTCCCTTCCAATCCCTAACATTCTGTGATTCTGTGATGTAAAAAATGTGAATTGAAGAGGAAAACCTTGTGTCTGAACCAACACAATAAAAAGGTGTCTAAATCTCACACATAACTACTGTTCAAATAGGTGTATTTGGTGTCCATCAATGCTCACTTCCTAATGTGATCTTTCTTGTCTCCAAGAACTATCTAAACAAGACAGCGTCACCCAGATCTGCAAATTCTGGATATAGGGAACCAAAATTGCCATTTATAAGATAAAATTGAACAGGTATCAGTTGTCTGCAAAAAGGTTTTTTCCTTCCTATCTTCAGCTAAAATCCTTGAATATAAATTCTACTCTGTATGTGATCAACATATCATTGCATAGCAGTCTTGACTAGTATTTTTGGCTTGTGTCTTTCCAAAATCTTTGTTCTTAACCCTGACAACACACAAAAATCATATTGTCATAATGCACCAGTGTAACTACATCCATAGAAACCTAAGAATGAATACTTTTCCAACAAAATAAATAATGTGTATATTTTATTTTCTTTCCCACATATAATGAGCTATACAGATAAAAATAAGCTCATAGAACAGAGGGCTATACTGTTCCAGTAGCAAATCAAATCCTTTGCTAGGTCTCAATCTCATTAGGTCTGACTTTCCCACTTACAAAAAAGTTTCCTTTCTCTGATTATTTGAGAATTTAGAAAGCAACCTCAGATTAATTGGTTCCAATTAATAACAGTATCATTTGGTGATCTATTAATTAGTAATGAGAGGCTCTACTTTCCACAAATGTATTATCAATTTTTCATTCTAAAGATTATAAAGTTTTCTTGCTTACAACACTCTTTTTTTCAGTGAAAGCAACATGAGCCAGATATTTTGCTTCCTATTTGAAGAAACTCCCTATAGTTGTATGTAACTTAAAAATAAGTATGTTCAACATTTCTTGAAGTAAGGATTATTGATTATTTTTTCTCACTTGTGGAGCTCAAGTTCAGTGTCATTTGTCTGCTGTACTGCAGGAGGTATTGTCTGACACAGGGTGCTGATTTCTTAATAAGAATTTTGTATTTTGGCAGTCAATGAGACTGTCTCAGATAATTTATGAACTCCTTTGCTCACGAATTAAACTGATTCAGTTCTGGAGAAATCCATGGACCGTGTGGTGCATGTTTTCCATGATGAAATTATACCCTTCTAACTCCTCATTTTTCTGTAGATATTAAGCACTGATAATCTTCACTTGGCTGAAAAGGATCTCTCTGATTTATAACACTCATGCTTACTAATTTAACTATAAAGGCCAAGTAGCTAGCTGAAGTGCTCAAATGGGTCAGCAGTAAAACAGCCATTGCAGCAAGGACTTATCTACTGTCAACATAAATAATTTCTTCCTTTTAATAAGACAAAAAAAATAATATCAGCTGTCCATTTCTGATGTCTTGTTCACTGTTTCAGGTTCCATTTTCTATGGAGTAATTAAAATGATATTTGCTGGAATGTATTTCAACACAAATTAGCAGAAAGCTGTAGGTGGGGAAAATAGAAAGAACACAACCACAGGTTTGGACTAACTAAGCACAATCTTTGCAGTACACTCAAAGAGTTTAATAAATGAATAAATTATTTTTATGTAGCAGGCCACCAAAAGCCAAAATACAAGTGTAATCCCATAACAAAATTAAATATAGAAATGAAGATTATCTTGCTGATTTTCCTGGCATGAGCATGGTTAAGATTCACGCTTTCATCACAAGGCTGTGTTATTTTTGGCTGTTTTCTGTGGTGGTGGTTTATTGTTTGGCTGGATGGTGGTTTTTTTGGAAGGGAGTATTCTCCTTTCCTTTTTGTGGGGAGGTGGTTGGTTTGGTTTTTTTTGTTTGGCTGGTTCATTATGTTGTTGTTATTTGGTCTGGGGTATTTTTGTTTGGCTTGGATTTTCTTTCGTTTCTTTCTTTGTTTGTTTTCACAGTGCTTTGCCCTACCTCATTTTTAGTAGGTTAGACATTTTGCAGGTTTGAAGAGTTTACCAACAAGAGTACTTCCATTTGTCATGGAAGTGATTGTCTGCTTAAAAGACACTTGATGGCTTATGTTTTGTTCCTTTCTGTGTCCTCTGCAGTCCTAGTGATCTAATGAACCCAGATTCCATTATAGCATCCCATCAACATGGAACTAACATGGAGCTGCCATCCAGTACGTTACAGTTTACACCTTATCGTCTTTATCTTTATCTTTATCTTATCTTTATCTTTAACTTTATCTTTTTATCTTTACTTTGCAGTTACATAGTGAGGCTGGAGGAGATGAGGGACTTATCTGCAAATTGGATACATTTTTTTTGTTAGGTAGCCCAATTTATACACATCTGTATAACTAAATTATTACCTTTTAAGGCAGTTTATTTGGCTGTCTTTCAACATCCGCTCTGAGTATATATGCTCTCTTTAAAGTACTATAAATCTAACTGTCCCCTAAATCACCTTGGAGACTTCAACTTCTGTCACACAGAATAGGATTAAAGCTGTGAAGAGTATTCCAAAGTATACGTCTTTCTAAAAATCATAATGCTGGTTTTATTTTATGTTTATGACAATGTAAAAGAATTATTGATTTATCCAAAAACAGCAAAGAGACTTTCTGGAGGTATTGAAAGGGATTCTGAATTAGAATGATGCAGTGCCTATTGCCTAATGGCTGATAGTCTACGGCAGAAAGCAGCTCTTGATCATTGCAATATATGCAACAGTCAGGTTTTTACTAGAATGTGTTTAGCTTCAGAATGTATTATTTATTAAATAAACTTGACTTTCATTTGCCTCTTTCATTCTCTCCTCCCTTTTCTATTATTCTAGGATATTTTATAGCTATTTGTATTCCAGACAAGATGTTAAGATTGTAGAGTGTTTCCCGGAGATTAGTGGTTTAAAAAGTCCAAAGAAATGTAAAACAAAAGGCAGCATATATCTGGTGAAGACTTGCTGGTTGCTTTCTCTAATAGAGTTATATGTTTTTGTAAGTCTGGTACTTCGTTAAGTAAATGTTTTCATTTTTAAGATACAGTTGCCTCACTCTTTAATTTGGATACTCATAATGTTACAGTAAAGATTTTTATGTTGCAGTTACTGAAAATAGCTTAGATATCTAGTTTCTGAATCAGTTTAATCCTTTCAAGTATAACCAGAATAGATTCACTTCATCCTGTAAAAATCCAGGAGTGAGGCTAAGAGAAAGCAATAGAGTCACCCAGGATTGCTAATAATGGTAAAGAGTGACTGGACTGAGAACAGGTCAAATAACATCTCGGGTTATAATTGCAGAAGGAAATGGTAAGGAAAAAGGCAAACACCGTACAGTACTAAGAAAACTAAACTCTAGGGGAGAGTTTTGTAATGAAGGTCAAAATTCCATTTCCACCAACACCAAACAGGAGACTTAATTTTGCTGGTGTAAGAATCTTTGCTATTGAGGTAGAGAGACTCAAAGACAAAAACATGTGCTTGCGGCTTTGAAAGAGAACTAGATAATTTATCTATACAATTCCCAGCAGTCAGTTGCATGGCAAAGGCTGTCTGGTTTTGTGGGGGATTGTTTTTGGCAGTAGGTAAGGGTTTTTTTTTGTGAACTTGAAACAGCTTAACCATATCCTTGTCTCAGTCCTACCTAAAGCCACGGAAAAACATTGAAGCTATTCCTAGCTGCTTCTTCATATGTCTAAAAGATAATTAAGTTCTTTTCCTCCAGTATCTCTAGCTTGTTGAGTGCCACTCCTGACTATAAAAATGGAGGAAAACAGCCTAATAATCTACACTCTGGAGTGTACTTAGCTATTCATAGCTCATAAGGTCTTGCAGAGAAAGCAGGTTTAGTGGCCCAAATTCTCTTCCTTCCCTCCCTTGCACTAAAGAACAATACAAGTGGGCTCATGCACACACACACACAGTGGCTGGGGGAGGGTGTTCTTCACCCTAGAAAAGAGCTGTATAAAATCTTGGACCAAAAATAAAAAATTATATTGCCCAAGGGACAAGTATGGCTTCCTGGTTTCAAAAAGCAAATCAGGTGCACGCCTTGACAAGCACATAAAGTCATCTGTCACATGGGCTTCTACTTACTGATAGAAAGATGAGAAAATGAACTGAATGTACTCACAGCTGCACAAATACACAAAAATAAAGGTAGTTTTCTACACCAAAAGCTTAACTCAGTATGTATTCAATCAAGATTGTATTCTTCTATTTTGATAATTAGGCTGAAGATGATGCATTTCATGGAAAAATCTTAGCAATGAAAGCTGAATGTTGCTGATCTTTTTTTTTCAAATAAGGAGGCTATCTCAAATGAAATTAATTGTGATTAAGGATATAAAAAAGAATCAAAACAAAACAAACAAAAAAACCCACAGGCAATTTTCTGAAGGTGGAAGCTTCTGCTTGCAGAGCACATCTAGGGAGCAACAGCAACGGCATGGATTCCCAGCTCTGTGCCAGTGCACAGCTGTGCTCTTGTCCCACATTTGCACAGCAGTATCATCACCCCTTACTCTCAATATTACAATTTCACGTGCATAATCCTCTTTACCTCTCCTTCTTCTGAAAAGCAAGGCCAAATCCTGTCCCCGCCTACCTTCACTCCTCCAATACTCTACCCGCATTCCCCCACTTCATTTTCCCTGTCCTTGTTACATCACATTAGCGCAACTATGCCTCCGTATTCAGAATGGGAAGTACAAGTCTTCTACAAGCAAAGCAAGCTGAGGAACAAGTTATATACATATAGCAGCAATTTACCAGCAATTGTAGTTGCTTGTATGTAGAAGTTTATCTTACAGACCAAATGAGAACTTCCTTACAGAAGATGCTATTGCTATCTCTTTAAAGTGATGACCTTCCCTCATTGCCACATGCAGCACAGATTCATAACAGCTGTTAGAGTCCCACCAAAATCTCCTAAAATAAAAAATCAGATAAAAAAACTTATCCAGCAGTCTGAAACACCTTCTCTCCAGTGTATTAATGATACACTTAGGAGAGATTACCACAAAGGACATAGCACCAATTTACAACCCTTTACAAGTTACTTGCACCACACTTTTAAAAATAGTCATCATTTAAGACTATGTACCTATTTTGCATATGATAAAAGACTGTTTTGTACTTGTGGCTTCTGGCACAAGGGAACAAAATTAGCAGGGCTTACCCAATGCAAATCCCTAAGTTCAGAAGATTCAGCACTCAAGACTACTTTCAACAAGATCTGAAGATCACAGAAAGATTCCTGAGGCTATTGGGCTCCAATTTAGAGACCACCAGGAGCCCATAAATTACTTTTAAAAGAGTAGTGAATTTATCTCTAAAAGGCACAATATTTTCAGTAGGCTTCATCATGCCAGAATGGGTTCAGATATCCATGGAAAAAGAACTCTTGGACCACATGAAAAACAGACTGAAAAATCTCCTTATTGTAAATGATTAGCCATTCTGCAGCAATAGAAGCCTTACTTCATCAAGATGCACAGCCAAAAGCTTGAACATAAGCAGGCAAGTTGCATCTCTTTTAATTTGATGTAAAATCCAGTTCTCTAGTGCTAGAAATAGTACTTTAGGTTTCAGGTAGGGGTAAGACTTTAACATCATAGTCTTAAATTATGTTGCAAGTGCTGTGAGAAACAGAAACAGCTCATTGAAATGAGCATGTTTGGTGAGGCATGATATACTTTATGAATGTGTTACAGGAGATTATTTCAGCTGCAGAGAGGAACCAGGACTGGCAAGCTAAATAGTCCTGAAATCTTTGTGTGTGAGGGGGATGTGTTCTGCCACAGCCTTTACCATGGGAGCCCCTAACAGCCCTGTCTGCGAGCCGACGTTCAGCATCTCTTGAAACAGAATCCATAGGCACAAGACCAATTTCTAATAGTGAAATCTGCAACTCAGCCAGATGGCTAGGGTATCTAAATGCTCTGAAAACTTACATAAAAACTCAATGTAAGTAAAAGGTATCAAAAAGCCTACCAATGCCATTTATTCCAAAACAAGTTTCCCCCTGCATCTGCATTTCTTGCTACTTCTATTATGTTAATTTCAAATGTTTTTTAACAAAGAAGGTCTAATTTTGAGCCTACTCTAAACCATTCCCTGTGAACTAATGAAAGCATCCAATAGCAGAGCTTAGCTCTAAAGGAATGTATTGGATTGGAGAAAGCTTCATAACTTATTTCTATAGACTTAGAAGGGATAATTTGAAGTGTATTGTTGTAAAACACTGAGCTTTTGATTTCATGGGCATTCTTTGTTTTTCCTGTGAAACATATTTCATTTCAGATAATGGTATTAGCATAAGAAAGCAATCCTAGTATTTGGAAAGGGAGAGACATCTGTCCTTATTCTTGGGGACTGAGCTTGTAACAATGTTTATCCACAAGGCTGTTCAAATTTCCCAAGCAAAGACCTATTTTTTTTACTTGTTCATACTATCATGAGTTTTGGAGTCATTTAGGCTGGAATTTTCCATGCTCCAAATGCCTGTATCAACTGATTTGTTTGTGTGCACATGTGAGGAAAGCTTCAGCCCAAACAAGAACAGAGTAAAAGAGCTTGTCTTGACAAATTGACCAGAACCAAAGAATTGTCTGTTTAAGGTTTACAAATTGTATGCTTTGTGGCAGAGAGCTGCAAAGCTTACTTTGCATATTAATTTCACTCACTGGGAGCATTTCATCAGATTTGATTGAATCTCTCTTAACTATATTTTACCTCTTCACAATGTGTTGCAGACTACTGCAGAAAGAGTCAGCAGTAGAAGTTCCATCTACTTGCTGGGGCTAAGTTACTGGGGGGGAGAAGAGGAGGAAGAAAAAACTTGCATATGATCATTAGAGTCCCAGTGGACTTGAGTAGCTTAATTATCTGCAAATTGTGGCTGCAACTGTCAACTGTTTTGTATGAATTTCCATTTCCTTACCACTCTAGACAGTGCTGTGTGCAGGCTCTAGCCCCCAGAGGAACACAGAAACAAGATCTGTTCAGTATTTGCAGTGTCTCCATCTAAACAACATCAAAAAGCAGATAGCTTCAGGTGTTTCTGGAGCACCTTTCCTATGAAGAGAGACTGAGAGAACTGGGTCTGTTCAGCCTGGAGAAGAGAAGGCTGAGTGGGGATCTCATCAATGTTTACAAATAACTTGAGGGTGGATGTCAAGACAATGAGACCAGACTCCTTTCAGTGGTGCCCAGTGACAGGATGAGGGGCTACTGGCATAGACTGAAACTTAGGAGGTTCCATTTGAATATGAGGAGAAACTTCAAGGGTGACAGCGCACTGGAACAGGCTGCCCAGAGAGGTTGTGGAGTCTCCTTCTCTGGAGACACTCAAAACCCGCCTGGACACATTCCTGTGTGATCTGCTCTGGTGAACCTGCTTTAGCAGGTGGGTTGGACTGGATGATCTCCAGAGGTCCGTTCCAACCCCAAGTATTCTGTGTGATCCATTACATGTAAAGACACCTAGCATTTCAGATGTGAAAAAATGGGGTACAAGTATGAGAGGTACAAGAGTGAGAGACTGGGACTGAAGCTATGGAAAGTACCAGTGGAGAGAAGACCTGATACACATGGTGAATGGCACTGAGGCTGAAACATGACAGAGAATATGATCCTGTAGTGATGCATATACATGCATAAAAACAAGAAAGTCTCATTTACATATATCAAAATAGGACCAAACAGACTGCTTTTGTCATTTTCTGATTTTGGGGTGTTTGTCACTTCAATTTTAGTATCATTTTTCCCATTTCTCCTTTTCCCAACCCAGGAATATTCTGTGCATATGCATGTACCCACATGAAAAACACAATTAAATGAGTTAGTAACTGTGACATTTGGTATGACTGATTCATATTCTCTACTCAAAGCAGCGATTCAGCTCTTTTGTTAGACTGTCTCCCCAAAAGATTCAGATTTCTTTTCAGGACCAGAATGAGCTGGCAAAGTTAACTAACAAACAGCTGTATCTTTTGACTCATTTCAGAAAAAGGCCCTTTCTCAGAGTGTCATCTTTCCCCCTAGTGATATTATTAACATCCACACATTTAACTATTATTGTAAATCTTTTGTTCAGGTTTAATTGATGACTTTAGACTATAATTAAGCTAAGCTGTTAACAATTTGTTGCTCATCTTATTATAATGCTATAAACAGGCTCAGCAGTTATATTAAAAAGGAGACCCAGGCACTCACAAGCTTTATTCAACTCATAATCTGCATCAGCATGTTTGTTTGTTGTGATAATTCAGTAGCATGGCAGACACTGGAGATACAAGTCAAGAGTTGTTATCAGTAGTTTGCTGCTGCCATTTGCTCCTCCAGGCTTTGGGCTGCACGTTACCGTGGACGCTGTTGTTCAGAACTTGTAATTATACACTTATAGCTGATGCACTTCAAACAAACAGCAGCACCAGCAACACAAGAAGGGCTTTGGAAGATATGTTTAATCTTGTAATAAAAAAGATTGATTGTTTGCTTTGAAGAAGGACTTAAGGATATTATTTCATTAGAAATAACTCAGCTTCACATTCTTCTGGGATTTAATTTAGGATTACTGTTTATTTATGAAATCCTCTGTTTTGTAGGAAAAAATTATTTCCCACAGAAGTTTGATATTCATATAGAACTAAAGCTGATAACATATGAGGAACATAATTTAAAAAACAATTGTCCCAAAGTCAAGTTATGTTTAACCTGGGAATCCAGATTTGTGTTTAAATTTCAAAGACGTCCATGAACTCCAGAAAAAAAATCTTAATTAAAAGCTATATATATATATATACAAGTACAGAAAGTAATGGCTTTTGCATAACCTAAGAATGTACACCTACACTAAGATTTCTCACATGATTTTAATTGTTTTAACTATAAATTTCCCAGGTTTAAGTGTTCAATTTGGGGATAATTGACATACTAAACCACTGTCTTTTATCTTAAATTAATGCTAATGTGGCTTGAGCTACACTGCACTATTTTTTTACTTAAAATAACACAATTTCACTATGTTTTGGGATTAAGATTATAAATTACACACTAGTTTTTTAAAAAGTTTTCTAACTGTTCCAATAGAAATAAGTAGAAATAATACCTTTTTAAAGTAAAAATTCATGGTTTTATCATCTCAAACTTCCATGTTAGGAACAGTAAAGTTAATAAGATTTATCAAGCAAGCATTACACAAAAAAAAAGCTTTTTACAGAGTTTGACAGAAGTAAATCTTAAGTGCATCTTATCATTTATAGCCTTTTTTTCAGGTCTTTCTTTTCACTCTATTTGGAATGGCCCATCTCATTTTAGACATATTTTTAAACAACTCCATAAACAAAATATTGCAACATCTGGATAATATAAGACCAAAACAGAAATATATTTCTGTTTGAAGGTAGCAATTCTACAGAGTAGGAAGGCAATTCTGTTCACACCAGGACTGTTCACAGCATTAGTTAGGAAAAAGCTAAACCATAATATCAGCATGATTTTAAGCTTTTTAATATTTTAACATTGTTTCTTAACTAGAACTTTTACACAAAGGTTATTTTTAATACAAGTAGGAGTATTATTTAAAATTGGCTCTTCCTACGTTATTTGCACAACTGACAGAGGAATCAAACTATTCTGGATTTTAAAAAAAATGCACATCATACCCTGCCAAAAAATCAAATGTCATAACAAGGAAAAGACAAAGTTCTTCCTTTTGAAAGATTCAGAAATTACTAGGAAAACAAAATGAACATAGCCTCAGATTTCCATCAGTTTGTAAAACAATTAGAGATACAGCCTTAAAACAGCAACAAGCTTAGTGTACTGCACATCACTAACTACAACAGACCACACACACAGCCCCAAAAAGCCTCTCAAGGTTAGGCAGTTTTATACATCGTATGTCAAGAACTGCCATCTGTCTTAGACTGCTTGCATTCTCTGCTTTGGTAAAATCAAAACAGAGTCCTTCTCTCCACTCCTCTCTACAGCATCTCTCCAAGGACCTTTATACTTAATAGCTAGAAACCTACAAGACCAAATATATACATAAAATCACACATATAAGAAAACACTAAACTTTTCAACTACAACAAAAATGAGCCAAATAAGCTACCATCATGTCATTCATCTGTCATG
Source organism: Columba livia (assembly GCF_036013475.1). NCBI lineage: Eukaryota > Metazoa > Chordata > Aves > Columbiformes > Columbidae > Columba > Columba livia. Next base: position 14,749,848 of record NC_088605.1, on the reverse strand, counting down.
CAACAGCAGAGACAGTGTACACTCCTTCCTCCTAATCCAATTAATTGACTCCAGGTGCACCTCTGCGGGAGCAGTGGTGGGAAGAGTCACTGATTTAAGGATTTTCAGAGGTCCTGTGTAGTACCACTGCATTCAGATGCTTCTGTGTATTAGCAGCTTATTCCTCAAAAGGCTTTTGCCAGCTGAATCACTGAAACACACTGTTCTCACTTCTGAGAGTAACGATCGGGCAGTGGTTTTCTTTGGGAAAAAAACAAAGGTGAGTGAGAAAGGTTAAATTCCAACAGGAAACAGCTTGTGGAATCCAAAGGCTGTCTGCATGGGGAAATTGCCACTGTGCTAGAGGAATAATTAAGACCCAGGAAATATATTCCAGGTATCTGGTGGATTCACACTTAAAGTTACTACATTCTTGTTTCACTTCATGTACAACCTTTCAGAGGAGTACAAGTTGATTTTATGTTATGGCAATGTAATAGCAAGTTGCAATGTTTCAAAAGTGACTCAGGAGTTCCTTTATAAATTACATATTCACTCGGGAGTTCAAGTTCCATGGAAAGCTCTTTTCCATGTATAAACAGGAATTGCTGACATAAATCATGCATATATTCTTACATATATGTTGATCTACACAACAATGTAAATCACACTGAATCAGCCACATAATGATAAAAACTGAGCCTGCATAGTTTTGAAACTCTGGCATTCAGAGTTCCAAAGTGGTACAAACCGTGCAGTATCAGTGTGCTATTTGCTGCTTTGTAAGAAGAGAAGAAACTATTAGAACATGCATACTCATTCCTAATCTGCAACCAAATAGCCCACCTTAATACAGATAAACTTTTTAATTGAGATAGTGATAAAATTCAGAACTAACCTTGAGACTCCCTAGACCATATATAGAAACATATTTTTGTCCACTATTTGCAGTTTCAGACTGCAGTTATGCTGATAGTCTAGAGGTCTAGAGATTTATGTCTGTCAAAGCACCTTCTTCCCTACAAAATTTACTCCACTTAATTTTAAACAGAAGGAGATTAGAAAAAACCAATTATCACTTATAACCATGGCTGACATAGAACAGATTGAGGTGACATGGCCAGATGATTCTGCTACTTACAGAAGAGGACATTTTTTTTCCTGACTGCAGCTCAAGTAACCCATTCAAACCTAAAAAGGTGAACAAATTATGCAAGCCAAACAAATTCAAGCATCTCTATAGCCCTCAGAGCTCTGGTCCATTATTCCCACATCTCATCTATAACCATAACAAACCCAAATAATCAGGGAAATTGGGGAAAAAATTGTCTATTTGTAGTTTCTGTATTTGTCCACATCAAAGTATGCAGTAGACTCCCTAGTCATTTATTCTGCATGCATTGAAACGATGCACCTAGGCCTCTTTGGCAGCAAAGCTCTCCCTAAGCACCTAAAGCAGAGTGGCAAATATAAGCAGAATATTGAGGTTGGATCATTTCTTAGCCCTGAAGCCCTCATCCAGCCTACGACTACGTCCCATATCTTTGAAAAAGTATTTTCAGTGCTCCTCTACTCTATTATAGTAATAGAGTCACCACGAAGGAGAACTTTTGAACTTTCAAAATAGTCTTGAGAACATATCTTAAGAAAACTTTCAAAGTGATAATACTCAAAATGTATTGTGAAAAGCCAAGAATACATCATCCCCATGGGGAATTTCAGGAAAAAAAAATCTGCTGTATAAAGATAATCTGATAACAGGAACCTGGAAAGCTCACCTTTAAAAAAAAATTACCACTTGTTCCATGTCATGATACCATGCTACAACATAAAAAGTAAAAGAATAGTACGACAATCTCGGTCTCTCCAGAACAGCTCCCAATGTCTTTCAGTTACAATCCTCTGACTGAGCCCAGTAGAATAATTCATTATTTAAAAGGAAAAGTAATAAACTGGATTTTTTAGCAGGAGAGCAACCTAATCAAGGAGGTATTGGATACTGGTAATGAGACTTTACCAGGAAATCTAGAGATTGGTTTATTACCTACTTATATGTTATTTGAGTTCAGATCCTATTTATAAATTCAGGCACATTCTCTGCTAGGTCATTCCAATTACTTGGTATATAATTCAGCTCCTGAATCAATTCTGTCAAGATGAAGATGATGCACTTGATGAGATCCTATCTACTGAACAATGGTGGATAGAAGATTCCTTAATGAAAGAAATAAAAAAAAGAATTGAGTACGTGAGACAAAGTGGAAAGTCATTCTACAAATGCAGGCCTGTCTTCTGTAGCATGAGTCACAACCTAGCATTTGCATGGTGGAGTGTTACTTACAGATGGAACTGTCAAAATCAGGTTTTCATTATACAGGATGACAAATGTAGTCCTCATGCGAGGAATTTCTCAGCATAACAAAATCTAATCTCTCCAATTTCAACATTGCTGTCTGTACTTTTATAAATAGAACCGGAAGACTGTAAGGCAAAAGATTCACTGCTTGTTCATTTCTGTTTCTTCAACTTCCCTCTAATTACTACACGTTTTATAAAGGTTTCAAACCTGATCACTCTCTTTGCCAGTCACAACCAAATAGCAAGGGAGAAGAGGAAGAGACAGAAATGCTCATGACTTAAAATGTTTTGCTCTCCTATGCACAGCTGGTTTCTTCTGTTTCTGCTCTAATCCACAATGGTGCTCAGCTGGTGGAACATGGCAAGGAGTACAAACAGGATCTACCAGACCTAAGCCAGCTTGGCCCAGCTCAGCTTTCTGATTTCTTCTGTTGTGAGTTCATGCATGTCTTCAGATGTTCTCATGCATTTGGAAGATGTGACTAAAGGGACTGTATTGCAGCTTCCCCTGTGACTCTTTGCATATCTCATGACAAACATGTCTTATTGACTGTCTCATAGCTTGTTTCTTTGTTTTTGTTTTACTGCCTGCTTGCATTGCAAAAAGATATCTTGTCTCAGACAGGCATTTGTCCACAATAGTCTTGAACCTTTAGCACCCTTAACCTTTTGGTCTGTGAACCTCTTTGAGTCTACTGGTTTTAGTGGTACAGGAACTAGCTAAGGATGATGAAGGAACTCAGTGGCTGAAAGTCAAGGAGTGTATCTAAGCTCCAGTCTGTACCAACGTCACCAAATTGCTGGCAGAAGCCAGCAAAACTGAAGAAGATGCAGGGACAGTAACTGGAAAATGGCAGTGGTCATTACAGTGAACCATTGACTCATTATCTCATAGAAAGTTTGTTTTCAGAAAAGACTGAGAACTCTTTTCCAGGAGAAAGTATAGAAAGCAAGAAAAAGGTAGAATCCTCTTAAACTTTTCCTTTTCTACAAATAAGTTTCTATTCTTATATGCCTATCAAATAATCGTGTTTCTCAACTACAACAGAATTCACCTAAGCACCCAAGTATACCCATTGAGCTACATATCTCTATGAAAGACAAACTTTTCCATCCAGTAAGGCAGCTTAGTTCAGAGACTAGCACACAAGCATACTGTCAGGGCACAAACAGCAGCACAACTTTCTGCTCCAATTCCCAAGTTCATCTTGGCCATTTAATCCACTTCCACTGTTTCCTCAGGTCAGAAATTATATTAATTAATGCATTATTAATTGCAACATTTATTTATAAATATTCGCCCTCAGCAGTATCTTTGTGGATAAAGATGAAAGGATGTACCAGCTTCAAACTGTGCTTTAGAGAATGAGGAGATTTGCAGATAGACAGCAAAGCCTAAGCAAGAAGCTTTATATTGTTATATAAAACACAACTAATATTTGCAGTTCCATAACAAAAAAAAAAAATCTGCAAAGATTACACAAAACACAGAATCATAAAATAGGAGAATGGTTTGGGTTGGAAGGGACCTTTTAAGACCTTCAGTTACAACCCTCCTGTCATGGGCAGAGACAGTCAGCGGCTACTAGTCTTTAAAAATGTCTTAACTTGTAAAATCCACAACTGGACACATAAAGTATAAATATGTTTAGAAAAATATGTTATTTTAGTAGAGTTTCATTTATAAATAAATCTAAATACAAACATAAACTATCACTCTTCATCCAGTATACCACTTTTTCAGATAACGTGCATTATTTCTTAAATACTGCCATGAAGATTCACATTTGAGAGGTAAGAATCTAATGTGAAATGAGGATCAAATATTCTTAAACCCTGTACGAGATCCCAGTCTTTTTCATTGTGGCCACCCACATGGGAGAAGAAAGTAAGCTATACTGAGTTCCAGAAAAGGAAAAAAAGAAAGCACAGATTACATTAGAGCAGAAATCAAGAGCATCATGCCTCTTCACTTTTTCACCTTCCTATTTCCACACAGCAGCATTTTTGCCCATGTGTATTTACCAACATCTGTGGTGATGAGGAATAAGTATTTCAAGGTTGAAATTCAGTGTAATCATACTGAAATGATTATAAATTAAGAAGATGGAATACAGACTCTCTCTTATATCCACAAGGAACAATCAAGATCACACTGTGACCAGTACTTGATGCTGTGTTCATTTGCTCTTGTTCAGCATGAGTTCACTTTTCAGATGACCTCTCTGTGTCTGTGGGAGTGTGAGCAAACTTCAGTACTAGTATTTGTAGAAACAAACAGGTGCTTGCCTGTCAAGTCAGTTATAATATCCATAATAACTAGTTTGCACAAACCAACATGTGCTTGTGTGAGGTAAACAGATGGCATCACATTTTCCCACCTGATGCAAACACTTTTTAAAAGCTTTTACAAATATTGTTTCAGGAGGGCTAACAAAGTCAAATACAAACATATTTAGCACCTCTTTTCTGTTCCAATTCAAGGCATTGATGTGTCTTCATCCATATTCCTTGAGACGTATTATCCCTCAGATTTGATGCTTGATTGTAATTTGGCAGTCTTCAAGTCAGAGAGACTTTTGCTGTTGATGTAACTGGTAAGAAGATTACTTCTTCATGAAAGCTTTTTATTTTAGCCATAAGCTTTCTCCACCACAGCTTAGATCTACCCAATACACAGTAAGCAATACTTTCACCTGTAGTATGGCTCATGTACTTAAGAGGGAAACATGTGCCCAAGTCTTTGTACGATTAGGGGTTATTTGATGGCTCTGATCCAGTTTTATCACACATGCCAGACAGACATGTCAGGTTTTGCTGCTTAAAGTTGTGGTTAGAAGCAAAGTACCTCATGGCTGTAGGAAAGCACAGATCAACATACTTCCTCTTCAGTAGCGAGAAGGTCTCTGGATCTCCAGTGACCCACTAGCAGCTGTACGTAACTCAAATGTGACACATGGCCAAGTGAACCTACTGTAACTGCAGCACATGTAAGAGCTGCAGTGCTTGTTATAAGGATCAGAACAGAGACAGTCCTCTGTGCCTGAGCACAACCTCTCTAGCAACTCAGGATGTCTTTTAGCTTCCACGAAAGGGCAAAATGGAAATCCCACTGTGAACAAAGCCTCGGAGTTTTGTCAACATCTTGCAAATTCCACATGCTTAGATCTTAGATTGATGTTTCCTACAAACCTTAGATTAAATTAGACATAGAAAATCTAAGTAATGAGTTCTTTCTCCAGACAGGAAACAACTTCATTTAATTCCCTAAATGGCAGCTGAATATTATTTACCAATCTTGTCTCAGGACAAAAGTCATGGTCATTTCTATGCCTTCTGCCCCTTTCATTTTATTTTCCCCACACAAAAGGGACAAGCACTCTCTGCTTGATCACTTGTAGGAACCTGTGTCAGAACCAGCAGTTCAATGTGCAGGACAAATATGTGCAATACCAAACAAAATAACAAACTGACAGATCTGGTAGGATTCACCTCAGTCAATTCTAACTTCCTTCATCCGAGCTAGCTTGCTAGCTTTGATTTACCTTAATAAGGAGAAAGAGGTATTGTTGGATACACAGCTCATGTTACTTTGTTTAGATTTACTTTCATCTGAAAACACATTATATTGATTGCATTGACTATAAAGTGTGACCAGGACAATTAACTCTGATCAAAAGAACTGACTGCTAGCTGCCAGAGAGAATTCCTCCCGTACAAATTTCTTCCAACCCCCAGAAAATCTCTCACTCTCCCATTCTCTTTCACAAGCTGTGGTGCCCATGCAGAATTGCTGACAGTCCCCACACTCCATCTGCAAATCCACTGGTTTTGTTATCTCTCCAAGAAGACAAATGTAAAATGGAAGAAGGGAGAAATCAGGAGATTGTACCACTGAAGGTTATTCTTATTTTCAAAATAATTATATACAGTATTATCTGTAAGCCACAAGGAAAATAAAATGAACTTTCTTTCATGAATAACAGCAAGATTTTGACAGTTGTTCTCAAGTTTCATCAGTATAAAACTAAGACATATCTTAATTTCCCTGAAACAGAAGACGGCAGAGCCAGTTTCAAATCCCTCTTCCCACCAGGCAGAACAGAAGCTACAGCCCTGTCTCACGCTTTCCAGGAGAGAATGTGAAGTAGCATCTCATTTTTTTATCCCAAGTCTGGCAATCCTTTCAAATTTGGTCATCAAAACTATCATTTTTCTAGAGAGAATCTTGATTTCAACAGCCAAATGTTTCAGCATTTTTTCTTTCTGATTTTGTTTTTAATCTTCTTTGGTTATTACAGACACTGCCAAAGTTGCAGAGACAGAGGATGCTGCAGTGCTGAGGCTTGGCTCTATAGACATTGTATTTGTTGGAAATGAAAGAAAAAACAATGTATTCTAAAACCACACTAAGAAAGACAGAGTAAGACTACAGTAGCACCAGGAAACAGAAAGTTTGCATTTCTGCACCTTCACAGTATCTTTGATAGGTAGAAAGACTTTAAAGCATCATCTTTTCCATCCACTTCTACAGCTCCATGAGTAGTGTGGAGTAACGCAGTGAAGTCAATGAATGGTATGAAGTAAAGCAGAAAGAGCAGTCCAGGGCCCTGTAGCTGACATAGTGTTCATCTGCCAAGCACAGTGCTCGGTTTGCGTTGTCACTTTCCCTCACTTCCTTTAACAATAAAAATAAAACAAAGGACAATGCAAGGCAGGAAAGAAAATGCATTTACAAGCAGAAAATATACATTTAGAGGAACATAGGATCTCTACTGCAGTAATCAAAATGCTCAGAAAATGCTCAGAATTCAATAGTTATACAGATTCAGTGTCAAATGAAGAGTCTAAAATAAACCGTATGATCTAAAAAAAAAAAAAAAAAAAGACAACACCTAGACTGCTGCTGAATCGATTTCATTTTTAAAATGTGATTAAGATTTAATCTCTCTTTCATTGTGGTAGAAAAACAAAAATGAAAAATAAAGACATTCAGACAGCAGATTAACAAAATTTGTGAGAACACTGTCTGAAAGCACAACAACGTTTACTCTCTTTTTCAGTAAATTTATAGCTGAGCAGTCATTGGCAATAACAAATGCTGTATATTTCTTTGAGCACATACTGACAAAACCTGTTGAGTAATCAAAGTTGTAGATGCTTCACTCTCATGGCACTAGAATTTAGGACAGTGATAAAAGGGAAGCCAGGAACAAGAGCAAGAAAAGAATGAGTATTAGCAAAGGGTTATTGTGGACAGGCAGACAACCTCACTACAGAAGGAAACCTGCTGGCAACTTCTGTACCTGATTCACTGATCAGGTCAAGTCATACAGAAGTGTCTTGGCATCGAACCATGTTGAACTGAACCTAGTATGGAAACATATCATGAATTTGTAGTTATTCCGTATTTGCTGATTGATTACCGGCAGTAATTTAAAAACAAACAAACAAAAACAAAAAAAAACAACCAACCAAACAAACAAACAAAAAAACACACCACCTTAACAGCTTCCATTTCCAAGCTATGCTAGAAAATACGCACATTTTCATAGAATCCATATGCTATGACATACTATTAATACAAATGTTCATTTCAGTGAAGAATAGAGTCTCCTTTTCCAAACACGGATCATTTAGAGGTTTCTGAACTGAAAAGGATACTTTTATTTAGATTATATCTACTTTTCTTTAGCTCTAGACACTCAAGTATAAAAGTAGATCTGTAACTCAGTTAGAATATATCTCCCCAGATGTGTGAGCTGGTGCAGGCAGGTCACAAGAACAACCAGAAGCCACAGATGTAATGCAAAGAGCAAATTTACTTTTGTTGCCTCACTATTGCGGAATATTTGAAACAGCACTTGCACTCCCAGGCGGAGGTCAGACCAGCGGAGATGCAGGCGCTGCAGAATTCGGCCCTTGGTGAAGATCAACGAGCCTGCTCATTTTGGTCTGTATTTAGGGCTTCACGCATGCATGGTTTCCCTGCAGGAATTTCAAGGATGTATGATAAGGTGCCTTTACAACTTTTGTCACAGGCCTGTTACCTAACACAGAGGTTCTACTTGTGATTTATGTGTTTTTCTACACCCCAGGTGCAGTTGCTTTACAATCCTCCTCCTCACCGTTCTTGCACTATTCCTACACACCAGATCACATCAGAAAGCTTTGAAAAACACTCCACAAGCTGACGATTGGTTGTCGTAATTCAGTAAGCCATGAGTCCCATATGCTGAGCCTTAGGACTCTGAAACAGAGCATCTGTTCTACTGCACCACATTGCACATTAAGAAGACTGTGAAAACCTGACTTCTCCTAAATGATTCAAAGGAACTGGGAAACCTATTTCAGATAAATCAACAGACACAAAGAGTCCAAAACCTTCAAGCTGTTTCCCAAATTAAGCTACAACTCAACTTTGTACTCAATTTTTCCAAAGCCATATGTTGCTTTTCCTTTTTATTGTTGAATACAGTATTTAAACCTCTCATTTCTCCTTATCCCCATCAACTGCAGTTTGGTTTTGTGATGTTCTGCTTAGCTTGTACCAACTTGTATAATTAGATAAAGTAACAAATTCTTTCATGCTTGTTCATTCTGGATATTGACCCCTACTGTGAGACTTGTTTCCTTGTCATGATAACAAGAACACGAGTGAAATATTCAAATACACATGATTGACTGACACATAATATCACAGATCTTATTTTTTTCTTTTGTTAATAAGAATAAGGAGAAAAAACACTGACTAGATTTATCCCAAGTTTATATGGTACATATAAACATGTCTTATAGTCTTACTGCAGACAGTTTTTAAACCTAATAAAAATAACTCTTCATTGGTGTGCTGCTTGACATGTCAGGTTATTTTACATTGATCTTCCATGTGTTTCTTATTTTGAACTATCATTATGTCAAAGACCAAAATTCATATAATACATGGAAATAAGTTCTCTTTTGTGTGATCATCTGTGTAGGTGGACTAGGATACTTTCTGCCATGTCTCACATTTCAGTCATGGATTCAGTGGAATCACTTTCTTCAAAGTCACAGGCAAGTAGGCCTTGGAGATGATGGCTTGTAACAAGTGATGTCAAAGCTGTTCTGCTTTAGACACACAAGAAGGAACTGTAGATATTAAAGCTTCCAAAAGCCTGAGCAGTTTCAAAAACGTCAGTTGCACTTCAATTATTCAACTACCCCATCTCATTAACTGCTAATTTGGTATTAGAAACAACATAGCAAATATGGTATAAGTACCTTCTTTTTCTTCTAGGATATGTGTGATTCTTCCTGAAAATTCATAATATGTGTAAAAAAAAAAATAAAGAAATAAACATAAAATTATATGCTGTAAAAAATCCCCAGAGCCATCCAGTTTTGCTGCAAGTCAGGAGATACCATTTCAAATTCTATAGAAAACTGAGTTATCCTGAGTTCTTGATCAAAGAAGACTGCAACAACAGTCCTTATCCATCCCCCCCAGAAATGCCATGAAGGGCTCAGAATTGAAGTATTGGGAAATGTGTGAAACCCTGAAATAATCAGGACTACTGTGAATCAATAATATGCACCATTTCTTGATTGGCAGCTCTATACAGTTATCTGTGATACATAAATTAAAAATAATAATATTATTTGAGCATTTGAGAGATTTTTTAAAAAATTCATATTTCTGTGATTAAAAAGGTGCATCGATAAGCAATATTGAAGAGCAAATTCCTTTAAAATGGAATATAACTGAAAAAATTAATCAGAGTCTAGCACCAGAATTTCTGCTCCTTTCAGAAAGCCAAAAGTTGTAGCCGCTGTCCTGTGTACATCTCTAGTTCTGTTTGACATATCTAGTTATCAAAATGTAGCCATGTAAATGATTGCTTCTATAGTAACATATGCAAAATCCCTTTAAAGCAGGTGGACTGAAACACAGTGGGAAAATTCCCAGCTAATTACAGTGCTGATACTGAAGAGCAAGTAAGGAGGTTACAGAGATAAGACACTAAGACAGTCTAATTGAGAGGGGAAAGGACCACACATACACTAGACTGACTGTTCAATCATCTTAATATGGAAATTACAAACATCTACTGACAATTGTTTATTTCAGAAAGGACTAGAAGAGCCAGCTTAATGCCAGACTTTTAAAGGCTTTTGCTGAGTAGAAATTAATCAAGCACTTGACTTTGTGAAACTTGATTTCTACATTTAGAGGATTATGAGTGTTATTAACATCAGTTCCCTGAATAAAAGATACATTTACAAAGAATATCTGGAATTATTCTGAAAAAAAATATTATCATGCAACTGTAAATACAATGTAATGGAGAGGGGGAAAGAGACTCAGAACATTTCAAGACTGCTAGGTGGTAAAAAGATTGCTTACAAACAAATAATTACAGGATAATGATGTAATCTCAGCATTAATCACAAAATCTAGGGAAAAGAACTGCAAAAAAACATAGATTCATAGAATAGTTTAGGCTGGAAGTGATTTACTGAGATCACCTAAGTCCAGCCCCCCTTACTCAAGCAGAGTCACATAGAGCCAGTTGCCTCAGGACCATGTTCAGTTGCTGTCTGGAAAACCTGTTCCAGTTCTCAATCAACCCCAGAGTAAAATATACTTCGTTGTATTAAGATGGAATTTCATTTTTTTTTTGTTTGTGCCCATTGCTCCTTGTCCTGTCAGTGGGCACTGTTGAGAAAAATCTGGCTCCCTTGTCTTCACTGCCTCTCATCAGGTATTTTTACACAGATAAGATTCCCCACCCACCCCACCGAGCATTCTCTAGGCTGAACAGTCACAGGTCTCTCAGCATCTTCACATAAAAAAGATGCTTCAATCCCTTAATCCTCTTCATAGCCCTTTGCTGGACTCACTTCAGTAAGTCCATGGCATCATGTACTGGTGATCTCACTAAGTCAAAATAAGCCCAAATAAGTTTGTGCATAGCTTTCTAGAATGTTCCAGGAAAAAATAAAATAATAATTTTAAAAATCTATTGCAAATGAGAAAAAAACCTACACAAGGATTTTGCATTTCACACAAGTTCATTTTTTTAATTTGTATTTGATTCTCTTTCAGATCAATAAAAGACTTAGTAGGTACTAAAAGCAGAGGGAAACTTGCTCTAACATGAGAAAAGAAGACAAATCAGTGAAGAAAAAGAAAAACAAGTAAATCACATATTTAGTTTCTGATTTGTTTCCTACAGATGCAAGGTCACCCTGATACAAAAAAAAAAGTAGGGAGACAGCACTACAGGAGCAGCACTTAACAAAAAGCACAGTCCAAGGTACCCTTGTAAAAAAGAGGAAATCAAGAAAGCAATTTACAGTTACAACAATCTGTGAAAATATTCATCAAAGTATGCTCCCTGGGTATTCTGGAATGAGTATGCACAAGGAAGAATAAACTAGAAAGCTGTTCAAACCTTACCTGACTACTCATATTATGATTTCCACATATAATACTTATTTTCTCATTATTCTGTTCTGGGCTTCTTCCGCGATTAAAATGATCAGATATACGCATGGAGTCTACCCATATGTGCTCTGGCTCTTTTCTGTGACCATGTTGGATACTCTTCTGCTGATACAGGCATCTAAAATGCCTTCAAGCCCAGGTCCACTTTCTTTAATTTGTCAGCGAAATCCCAGATATGCCCAGAAGCTCCCTTCTGGATCACACATTCCTCAGTGTACCTCTGCTTTATTTTGGCCTTCACACCCCATCACAGTATGCTGACAACCCTACCCAAAGGTCTTATGCAAATACTGTCCCTAGGCAACCATTCACTGGAGACAACCTACTGTGAGCCCCACCATTCGTGAGATTATGCTTTTGTGAGTAGTATTTACATAGCCTAAAGGTCTCAAAGTCCATCACTTCTGATTGCATACATCTGTAGGAAAATACACAACAGAACGGCTGAGATCTCAGCCATGACCTCTTCTCAATACCACTCCTCCTCCTCTAACACAAAATTTAGAGGCTCAAAGGCGTTGCCACAGAGAATCTTACACCTTTTGCAGTCTATGAGGCAAAAGCTAAGGAGCACGTCTTCTTACCTGAGACAGTGAAAAGAGAAAACCTAAAGTAACTACTATTTTTAATTCAGGGATTTCTTTTCCTCTCACAATTTATCGTAGATTTAATGTCACTATTTTCTCTCTGAGGATAGAATTCAGGAAGGATGATTACAAAAATGGTTATAAATTCTATAAATGAGTGCACTGATTTTTGTGTTGATTCGTGCCTATTAAGGATCAACACCTTAAACCTGCTTTTTCTCTTCCATGTACAATTATTTTAAATTATACTTTCACTTACAATTTTGGCTTCCCATCCTTTTCCTCTTTTTCTGTCATACATCCACAAAACAATTATTTTGCTACTCTCTGCAAAATACAAAGAGCAAAACTGTGCTCTCAAGTAGCTCATCCACAAACCACCTCACTCTGAAGTTATTACAATTTTCCATCTCAATGTTTGTTTATTTTCTCACTTGCAGGAATTTTGAATTTCTCAACCAGACACATTGGCACAATTATTTTTACTTTATTTTATGCATCCTGCTGAGCATGTCTACCGGCTCACAGTCAAACGTCTGCTTCCTCAGCAGCTGATAATCTTCCAAGCTCTGTGGGACTTGTTTACTACTCTGTGCCAAAGGGGCACAATGTTCTTTGAGTGGCTCTAGTAGAAAGCTGTTGAATTTTTTTACTGAGAGGGAAAAAAAATTGTGAGCAAAAGCAAGGATGAATTTGCTTTCACTTAATTGACTGAAAAAAAAGTACATTTTCAAATAAGGGTCCCATTTACTCAATTCTGTTATAGTAAAGACATAGACTTTATAATTATTTGGGCTGGATTTTTTAACTAAAGTGCAAGTGTCTCATCAGAACCTGATCCAAGGAAATTAGAATGGGATTTTGTTTCTTTCTTAAAATATTGAAATCAAAATACTGTCAGATGTACAGCCTCAGTATATAAGACCACTGTGGTTTAGGCAAGTGCTTAAATCATTCCAACTTGTAGTCACTCTATATCCAGTATGTGCTGTTGAATCAGATGTTCACTTTTTTTTTTTTAAGCAACCACCTACCCTATGACATAAATAAGAAGAAACAAATAGGATTTTTCCACCTGTGCTCTGCTGTGCATGGGGGATGGCATTTCTCACTAGACAACAGAGCCTAATTTTATTTCACACACTAAGATGTCCCTCCCTGATTCAGCCTCTGGGTGTGCTGGACAAGTCTTTTCATTTCTGCTTTTCCTGTGAAGCAGCAGTAATAGCAATACTGACTTCCACTGCAAATTGCTTTGAGATTTAATGATAGAAACAAAATAGCGAAGACAGGAATTATCCTGATATGACGATAATCATTTAATTGTTCACACATCAGTAAAACTAAAATTAAAAGGTAGTGAAATAACCTTAACACACTATGAAAATTCAGCTTTTGAAGACTTCTCTGTTGTTCATTTGCCAAACATTATATGATCATTCTCAACATCCATTTTTCAAGAAGAAACTATTACTTGCCACCTAGAGGTACAGCAATTATCAGCAACTTCACTGATAAGGTATAACTTATGTTAGATAACCAGACTATCAACTGACTGGATAAACTCCATGCAAAATTTAACACAACCACATTTCAGTAAAAGGCAGAGCTGTAACAGTGTCCCTCTGAGATGCATTCTCTAGGGGCAAGTGGCGAAATTACCTGCTTCGGCTTTATCACCTGAAAGTTCCCAGTCTTACAAGATTTTTCTGAAGTCTTGCTAAACAACCCACAGAAAATCCTTCTGGTTTTGGCATTGTCCATTTAAACAGCTTGCATTAATTGAGATAGCAAGATTAAAAATTATGTGTGCTAAATAGCAGGGATCAGCATCTGATACTGCAGTTCTTGCTAATGTCATAATAGTTACAGTAGGACATTCATGCCATGATACCAGGGTATGTTTTCCCATCTGTTTTCCCCAAAATAAAAATAAATAAGCAGGCCCCTCACTCACATCCACCTATTCAGTCTAATGCCTTTGGTGAGTACAATTTCGGGAATAAAATGTAAATTAGGTCTTCTATTGAAATGCATGCATTTTCTGATCGAGAGAAACATTTTATGTGGAGTTTTAAGTTCTGTTAATTGCCTTACTAGCCTGACAGTGAAATATGATTATGTGGTCATGATTGTAACAACTGCACCAGATATAGCTGTGTTTATCTTACAGCATTACCGCACACAGCAAATACACACAGCTATCTAGGAAACAAACATAATGTTTCTTCTTATATTCTAACTAGTGTCTTCTATCCCAGTAGGAGCCCAGGAAAATAAAAAAAGATATGTATCAAGTGAAATTATGTGACTGCTTTTCTCCTAGAGCCCTCACAAGAACAAAGGCACAGATACCAGGGGGCAAACAGTCAGCCATCATTTGACACGAAAAACAAAATAAATGCACCAGCCCTAAGAAGGACGAAAGGAAGAAAGGCTTGAGTAATAGGTCAAATTTCAGATATCTTGCTGAGATAACTGTCAAATTTCCTGTATCATGTGTTATCAACTCACCAGATGAAATAAATTCTTATATAACTGTTGAAAAACTTTGAAAATATTCAACTACTGTAACTTTTTCTTCTTAACGTGACATACAACTCAAGTATTAGGATGAACAGAATAATATAGGAAGCTACAGCACAAGTGATAGATAAAGTGATTAGATTAGAAATGGAAAAATTTATGAAAATAATCAAACAGATCAAAGCAAGTATCTTCTGCAGGTGGAAAACCTGAAAGTTGACTGAAATATGCAAAGTAAAACAAACATCCATAATAAAACAATGATGGAATGAGGTAATAGGGGATTAATTAATTTTAAAAATACTTATTTTGTTCTTTTCTCTTTGACATATTCACTGTCTTTTAAAATTACTATTATTACTATAATTGGATAATACTGGTAACGAGCTCCTTACTTTGGTTTGATCTGAATACATGGTCATTAAGATTTAGCATCCCAGTGAAATAAAAATCAATAATATTTTCAATGTCAAAACATCTCTCATATGTAATATTGAGATAATGTATTACAATATGTCTTGTAAGCTGTGTATCTACGTAAGGTACTATACTTACATGGAATGCAGATAAACTCATTTAATGATGAAAATTACTCATTATTCTGTAGCTTCATCAGTTGGGCCATACGGGAGATATTCAGATGTTTTCCTTAAGAACATCTACATTTCAAAGGGCAGATCGAAATACATTTGAGGGCACGTTCTAATCTACTCCAGATTCTGCTATACAATCCAGAAATCCCACATTTTAAGCATACATATATTAAAAATTTATATTGAGAAATTAACTTTTAGCTTCCTTGACACAGACATGAACTTCCGTACAGAGAGAATGGGAATCTCTTTCCCACTGGTCTATCACTTCCTTGAGACAGCTAAACCTAAGTTCTTGCAGAAATTCTCCACATTAACAGATCAAACTATCAGTTGTTTACACAGAGTTTTACCCTTCAGTTATTTAGGGACAGTTAAGTAATAAATACACCACTACTTAAAAAGTTCAATGCCAAAAATTCCAATATCACAACCTATAAAATTAAGCACCGGCTCCAGGAAAGCTTGAACACAGTTCACTGGCCCATAAAACCATTTTAGCATTAGGGAAGTTAAGCAGGCACAGGGCAGAGACAGCACAACGGCCTTTGGATTTCCCGGGTGGATGGCAGTGGTCATTCATTACTGGTGATTACAACTCAGAGGACGTGATAGCTGAATTCATCAGTGGGTTCTGATGGACAGGTCCTCTAAGTTCTGCAGAGTGGAATTTCTGGAACACTAAACTACTTTTAGCATGATTCTTAAGATTATGCTGAAAATCACCTACACACTTAACATTCGAACCTTTAGAAAGGACACAGACATCCTGGGAGCAATTACTGTTAGAATGGTTAGTGCTTTAGCATCATTTTTCCTTTCTTTGTTCTTGAAGTCCACATTAATTTGGAGAAAACAAAAACCCTAATAACCATGTTTAAAATCATGAGCAAAATATTTATCCATGTAACATTTTCTTAATGAACATATTTTCTGTACACTGCTAGTGTATTTTTGCAATTCTACTAGAAATAACTAATTTACAGGAAAAAAAAAAAAAAGCCAAACCAACAAAAACACATTAGGCTAAATTAAATCTATGGTGCAATTCTACTGTAAATTGGTGGTATTATTCTCAGGATGCACTTGGCCATTGTTTTCTGCCAAGACGGCACATTCAAGTCTCTAAAAAGCTAAATGAGTTTAGGTAAATTCTTTTCATCTCTGAACTGGAACCTTTTCCTACTGTGTTTGAATCTAATGCATTAACGCACTGAGACCCACAGAACAAACTGTATGTCTGCGCCTGGAAACTTCTGTTACATCCAGTTTAATGGAGTAAAAAATCCTTTGAGGATGCGGTGCCAATTGCAACTGCATTTTACTGTGAAGCAAAAGGTATAACTTATAAAAAGTTCCCTTCCCAACATGAAAGAGAGGATTTCACTTTTGTCTCTGGTGTGCTTGGAAATTAAGATGGGTGAATCTCCTTGACATTGCTAGCATCCTCAGTTGATTTCAGATCCAAACAATGCTCCACCTCCCTGTACAACACAGTTGAAAGGGTGTGAAATAAAGGACATTATAAAATTCTGGTTTGAAATCAAAAGATTCTGCATATTATATGCTATTACACCAAATTATTTCCTCTAACAGAAGAAAAACAAAACAAAACAAAACAAAACAAACAAAAAACACAAACAAACAAACAACAACAAGAACAACAACGACACAGAATCGGTGTTTGAAGTCTTGACCTATCCCTGATCTTTATAGCATCAGGTATGGAAAAACCTATACTCAGATTATCAGGTGCTTCACAGTAAATTGAGGATAGACACAATTCAGTCAGCATTCCTAATGTGACTGGCCAAAAGCATGGCCTCAAACTCTAACCATGGGCTGGGGTCCTTGTTCAGCTCACAAAACTCTGCAGTGCACTGGTTTTAGATCCTGTAGTCAGAGCCTAGAGAGCCTGAGCCCATACCAACTTACATTTACGTACTCTTCGTCAAGGTATCATATAGTCTTTTACTAGTTATTCCTTGGCTTCTCTGGATTTCTCATTAAGAAAGAGTTAGAAGAACAGACAACAAGACAGCACAAACTTAGCCATGCTGAGCCAGGCTTAACCAAGGAATATGCTGGGTCCTTGCCTTTTAAAAGCATTGCAGAATTGGGGTGATAATCTGCTCCTCTGCTGAGAAAAGCAGCCCTTTCAAGCCTTCTGCCATGCAGGCAAACTGAATATTTACAGCAGCTCAAGCTGCTATTGAGGAGACAATCCACTGTTTTGAGGAGATTGACCAGCAATTCTGAAGCAGCCAAAGATGATGGTCCTCAACTGCTGTATCAATGCTTTGCCAGTCACAAGCACCCCAGAATTTGTCACAAACCTTCTGTGGAATACATCACAGCAGATTTGCCTGGGCAAGATTAGGCACACACTGAGCACTTACCACAAAATGCAGGTCAGGCTGAAGCAAGTGCATCCCCTGTGTCACAGCCAACTTCCACTGTTCCACCTTCAGTTTAGAAATAAAACTGAGCTGCTGATCATTAGCAGTCACTGTAGTTATGGTGTGATTTTTCTTCATATTTTAGCACCGGTATCCTAACCTGATTCTGGACAGCTTGTTTTATTCTACTTGCCTCACAATCTTTAAAGTGGATTGGATATTCTCTCTTGCATTCATTCCTAAACACCATAAATATTTTTAAACAAGTTTCCATTTTATTACTTTTAACTGATCAAAGCAATCCCTGTAATTATTTGACTTTCCTGCAGTTTTTATACTGAAACTGCTCCAGTTAGTGCTGCTTTTCTTTCCTAATATTCACTATATCCACCAACATTTATAAAAACTCAAATCAAGTTATCACATATCCACACTTGTACTAATTATAGAAACCTTACTGGTCCAGTTCTTTGTAAAAAGTTTGCCCCCAATGAAAACCTATTAAATGAAATGAGAAAGCAAAGGAATCATCATGTGATACTAATTAGATAATGTAATCTTAATCTTACTGAATTCGTAGCAACCATGGTGTTGATGATTTGGGATAAGGGATACAGCATGAGATACCTTCATAAAACTGTAGGTATTATAACTGAAAACAGTCAAAACAACATATGAAACTGGAAATAGCCTCGAGATTATCCTTTTTTTGTAAATATGTATGAACTGCTTGAAGAAAGGAAAGGCTTGGTTATTTTATCGCATTGGCTTTTTAACACTTGTCATGAATGATAACTACTCCACATTTTCTCACTATAATCCCCCTTCATTCCCAATCTGTGACCTTTCAGTGTGACAGAATTCTGTTTTTAGCAAAACACACTGAAACTATGCAGTGGATGGTTATAGATTCTTTGCGCGCCATCAACTTGGATGCTAAAAGCCAGCCTCCAAAAATTTAACAGAGACACCTGCCCAAGTTCCATAGCCTGCTCTCTCACCTAGCATGTTCTGGGAGCAAAACTGTTTGATATGTAGTTCAGAAAATCCATGGATAAGAGGATACATCTCTACTACAGACAGATCTTCCAAAACTATTAGATTTTTACCAGAAATAAAGGAAAACCAGTGACAGAACTAAAATTATGTCATTTGCACAGCTCTCTACAACTATAGTTTTTTATCATGACTGCACCTAAAGCCAGATTTTTAAATGGCTCCCAGTCCTTCAGATCTTTCATTCTAACAGTTTTCATTTTCCTTCCACAAGTCGGTCTCCTCAAATCCCCACATTCTGTCCTTCAAAACAGCCTGTCTTTCCAATGCTTGGTCTTCTAAGGAGACAGGTATTCAGTGTCCTACACGTTTTAACAAGTGGCCCCTGTTGTTGGGGATGAAGACAAGCCACAATCTTATCATATTGTCTTTAGGGGAAACACTTCTGAGCTGCACACCAGAAGCAGTGTGCAAGCCACTTTCTTTGAGAGATCTAGGAGGATCCACAGTTCCTTTACAACTTTTCCACTCTGGAGGATTCAGCAGTCTTTAATCCTGTAATTCAAGTTCTAAGAATAAAATGTAATCTAGTGGAAATGTATGATCTACAGATGCCTTAACCAGATCAGCACCCTCATGATTTGAAATATTATATGTGAAATTCCTTCCTTAAATTTCATCAAGAGGAGATTCAAATGATGGAATAGCTTTCAGCTTCAACCATATAATCAAAACAACTTTGGTTCTCCACTGCATCTATTTGCCGATGTGAAATCATTGATCTAGTAAGTGAACCTTAATTACAGCTTTGATTTGGCCATATTTTTGTTTTATTTGTAACAGATGTAATAGCAAAAACTCAGTAATAAATTATTTATAAGAAAAATTTTGTTTTCATCAGAAAGGTGAACAAGCAATGGAAAAAAATAAGGACAAATGGAAGAGGGAGTCCGTGATCTTCTGCAGCATATCACTGTTAGGCAGCATTGGCTTTGCTTTGGTTCACACCAAATGGCTCTTTCCAAGACAGCTCTTCTATAAAGGGGAGAAGTCCCAAGATATTCAAACATAAGCCAGTCATTGTCATTTATACCAAGGACTAGTGGTCAATGCTTAACACTCCTTTACTTAGTGGTGTGAACACAGCCCAAAGGGGTCACAAACCCTGACAGCTCCAGAAATTTCAGGAAAGCAATTTACAGACCACAAGACTCCCAAATTAAACCCAGTCCATTCACATCATCGCATAGAAGCATATCATTGCATTCTTACAGACTAAAATGGCAATTTAAAATATGTAAATATACCCAGTCTGGCAATTTAATAATTTTTATTAAGCAGGTTTATGAGTCTTTTTTGAGAAGACAATAAGAGCGCAGTCTCAGTACAGTCCTGAACATAACTTCAGAAACAGACCTCACGTAGCAGGATAAAATAGGTCTGCACAGGAATATATAGGCGTATTAATTTTTTTAAAAGCCCCACTTTGATACAGCTTCTATACTTCCTGAGTCACTTTTCTTCCCTCTTCAGTTCTGATCTTTGTGGTCCCTTTTAGTTTAGTTGTTTACTTTTTTCTTTACGATATTTATCTATTCATATCTGGGATTTCTTTTTCTACACTGCAGCAGCTTCCGCTTTACACTTTGTGGCAGTTTTGAGGTTTGCTTAGGCTTGGGTTTTCGACCTTCCTTTTATTGTTTCTACTTCTCTTTCTCCTTTCCTTTACCTTATTATTATTTTTCTCGACCACTCCCAGAAGACTGTACTTTCTGCTCCATGAGGTGTTGTTCTTATCCTCACCTTTATCTTGCCCCAATTCTCACCTTTTTGGTGTGTTTTTTTTTTTGTTATTTCGCTCATATTTTTCACCTGTGGCTTACCTCCACATCTTTTCCATTCCTTTGGTAATACCTCTCTGCCTTCCTCTCACCTGATCTCCACTCTACTTTCCATCCATTAATAGGAACTCCATTCACTATTGGCAGATTCACACCTCTCTCCACATCTTTGAGGCTTCCTTTTCTACCTACGGGCTAAAGTAGAAAGAACACCAGGCACAACATGAAGAAGGAACCTCATTAAAGACAGTATAATTATTATTTTCTTACTTTTTTTAATGCTATCAACATCTAATTGCTGTGATTTGAATACATCCAGCCTTTGCTAATATAGTAAAATCCTAGGAAGTTTAGTTGGTATTATTCTGTAGTTTGATTTAGAAGAAGAATGACACTTAGAATAAGATATTTCACCATATATTTTTATTCATACAATAACAAACAGGTGCAAATTATGCCATTCCAAACATCCTAAGCTCCATATGGAAATATGTATAAACTGTATTAACTCAGGGCAGTGTTATATTAGGTTAACCGTATCTCCAAGGAGGTTTTTCAGTGTTATGACTGCAGTTAATATGTTATGAATTCCATGTATAAGCAAGACCTCAGATGATTTAGATAGCCCTTAGGCTTGACCATTACAACTGAATGCAGTCATTTAAATGATTTGTTATATTTTCCTAACTCAGCTTAAGGAAAACAGAGCTATGCGGTACATAATTTTCTTTATTGTCAAAAAAATGATGAAATTATTTTTTCTGTTTGCTTCCAGTAGCTGTTTACTCCTTGCAGCTAATAAGATGGTGACAGCACCTGATTCTATTTTTAATTTAATAATAAAAAAGAAATATAAATTTTAGGTCAGGCATTAGAGAGACTATAAGATCTTTTTGTACAACATAGATAATTTTCTGCTCTCTGTGGTTGATTTTAAACTTAATTTTATTTTTGGATCTCTTAGTCAGATTACTTTCAATACTGTCACTGAAGTATAGTTACATATACTTGGATGCAACTTTGAATTTTATGTGCAGTAAAAAAATTTCAAAATCTTGTTCTAAACCAATGTAGCTCCCAAGTAGCAAGTGCCAGGACAAGAGGAAATGGCTTCAAGTTGCATCAGGGGAGGTTTAGATTGGATATCAGGAAAATATTGTTCATGGAAAGGGTTGTCAGGCGTCGGAACAGGCCGCCCAGGGAAGTGGTGACGTCACCACCCCTGGTGGTGTTTAAAAGGCATTTAGACGAGGTTCTTGGGGACACGGATTAGTGCTGGAGTTAGGTTACAGTTGGACTCGATGATCTTGAGGGTCTCTTCTAACTGAAATGATTCTATGATTCTCTGATTAGTGTTAAAGGAGTATGTTGTATTGAGAACAAGTTGGTGGAATATATGTTTTTATGCTATCCATGTGGCTTGGCAGTCTAGAAGACAAACTTTGACCAGGATTTAACAAATACGCGGCGAAGCATGCAATATTTTACCCCTAGCTTTATCACTGCTTTAAAAATAACAGCTACTTTAACATTTACACAGGTCTTCCTTTTGCTACATCCATTTCTCTCTGCCTCCTAAACACATCTTTCATGACAACATTCATTCTAATTAGTGGGCTATATCAATTATGTTTCAGTATGTACGGGATCATGACAGTTTCTAGTGGTTCAGTACCTGCACAGTATACAGGATTATCAGACAAATCCTACAACTTTACTCGAACAATAGTTGCACTGACCTTATTAGAGCTAGTAATGTGGGTAATATAGCTGTGAGCAGTGACACACTCAGTACAACTACATCAGCTGTATGTCAGCATATACAAATTCTGAAAACTACCAGGGCTATACACTGCATTCTATTATTTTGCCTCATGACTTACGGTCCCAGAGTTATAACAGAAGAACCTGAAATCAATACATTTCTCCCTTTTATCTTTTTAAGTTACAGTATCCCAGAAACTTGTGTGCAACGTATTCCTAGTCCAGACAAGGCTGAATAGCTCAGTATATATTTCACATACAAGTCTTGTCCATACTAACAATCTAGGCCCTTCTTTCCTCATTTTGAAATGGTCACTGACAATCACTGCTTCCTCTTAAGGTTACAGATACTGACTATACGATTTTCTCCTGTTTATACTCTTTCTATCACACAACAAGATGTCAATGTTATGCTTTTTTCCCCTCTATGTAAGATAAAATACTCTTTTAAATATAGCTTTTACTTAAATGTGAGGGGCTTTTCCTAATAGCAGTTTTCTTGACACAGTTCTTAATTTGTAATTTAAATATCTATAGTTTACATATAAAGTATGGATTGGATGTATAGATAGACAACATATAGGCAAACCAAGAAAGGGACACCCTCATCAAATGGCACTGTAACATACTTGCAATTACTGAGTGTATCTTAATTTTACTTGGACATCATTAAATGTAAATGTTAGTAAACAGGTATTTCACACACTGAAGATTTTTCTGGCACTGTTCAGTTGTTTGTTTTAAGGTTGTATTGCCCTCTCCAAGGATAGCTGAATTACTTATGTACTTCTTCAAATATTATCTCCAAAGTACAGGTAGAATTAGTCTGAAACTGGTATGAATCATATTTGTTTTCAGAGTACTATCTAAAAGAATCACATTCTGATTCTTTTTTTAATTATTTTTACCAGATGTGTTGCACATCAAGAGCTTTGATGGGAGAGAAGAAATAAGTAACAAATAAAATGGGTAAATAGAGTGAATAAAATCACATAAATGAATATAAAATAAAACATAATCATAGAATGGGAAAATTAAAAAAAAAAAAATAAAAGAGAGAAAGAGACATCAAAAAAAGAAGGATAAAACCAGCTTTAGAATTAGCTCTTAAAACCGTGAGGTGTTAGACCAACAGTTCCCAAATCAGAGATATAAAGCCTCTTGGGTTCACACAATTTATCAATGAAGTCATGAAATTGATGGAAATTCTATTGCAAAAGTGACTTTTGCAGCCAGAAGTGTTGATACTTGATATTAACTGGGAAACAACAGCTGCCAGAGAAACCTGGCTCTCAGACTAACAAAGAACTTAAAATCATAAACTCGCAATACCATGAAAGAGAAATAATAATGCATTGCAAATAAAACACAGATAATTTACATACAAACATAGTCTAAAATCTGAGTGTTTAGATAATAAACGAAAAATAAATGTTTGTACTCAAAACTTCAAATATTAACTTGAATATCACTACTGAAAGGCCATTTCACTGGAAAGGCAGTTAACTTCAGTTTAGAGACACAGTTTTGAAGATCCAGGAGACTGAATCCAATGGAAACTGGAGCCTGTTCCTGACTGTAAGTTTAGTGCAAGACAAATACCATTTTAAAGCACAGCACTTCCATATAATCCTGTCTCTAAAACGGAATTATTTTCTTAGTCTCCATGAGGTAAATGAATATTAATACATGAATCTCATCTACATAAGACAAATAAATACACCTATTACTAGTTTTAAATTATTTCATGTCTAAAAAGGAAAATCATTGGGTTATTTTGGATCAGGCTACCTTGCAATCTTCGCTCACGGAACACCCTGAATCGTTTTTTATTTCTGGTTCTTCCTGACGACAGTTTCCAGTCATCTTATTTCCTATTCACATAACTGAAGCCAAACTGGGGCTATATTATCTGTGACCTCTACTTATGTTTTGCTAAGCTTTTACTTATATTTGATTAAGCTTTTTTGGATTATCAGATGAATAAAATCTTAATGACAGACCTCAGAAACAATGTCAAGACTCTGAAAATAGGGTCACCTCTGAATGTATTTAAAAATGTTGCTGTGGAGAACAAAAAGCTCTTTACATTGACAGGCAGGGTAAAAAGCAGCCTCAAAACTGCTTTATCTACATGGATTATTTAACTCAGATACTAATAGAAGCTCAAAAATGAAGGAACTTTCTACCCCTGTCTAGATGAGTAAAGAGAAAGATAGCTTCACCAGCACAAGATTTCTACTCAGATATCTTCCTTGGGAAACCACCATAACTTAGCATGAACTTGGCACTAGTTAGCAGTTAAACTCTCTTGGGCAAGAATAACTTCCATCTTAAACCCAGGAATTTAGCTTTGGCAACAGAAAGTTTGCTTACAAGTCTCAGTTCTCTGCTTGAGTGTCTTATGGACTATTCAGCATAAGGACTAATAATAGAGGATGGAGATGGAGATGATTTTCTGGAGGAGCGCGATGCAAATAAAGTCTTCATTAGAGATCCAGAGGACAACAGCACAAATGAATGATCTCTTCAGAGCACTTTCCTACTCAGCTGCTATGTAATTTTGAAACCACTATATCTAAATTTGGTGCAGGACATATGAAGACTGGGGTTAACACCACTTACTGAGGCAATTTTCCTTACGGCCATATCAAAACTGTAGAGTTGTCATACTCATTGAAACCAAAATATTTATATAAGTGTGATTCATGGGACAAGAGAGGGGAAATGATAATGGAAAGGATTGTTTGCCTCTCATAGACATATGTGTCTCGGTGAAGAATCACTTAACAGCTTCCTGCCAACCTTGTTATGTTCTCTTTTGTTACAGAAGTGTCATACTGCATAGTCAATTCATAGGTTATTTCTTTTCCTTCTGTCTCCTTTTCCTCCCCACTACCTCAATTCTCTTTGCCTCTATTTTCAACCTGCACAATCCAACAACCCAAGCAGATGAACTAAGAGCTTCCATGCTGGGTAAATAAAATGTCCATCCACAGCATGTTCTGCTTCTGTCTCTCCCACTGTTGCTAATACTAACAGAACAGCTTAAGCCCTGAAGTATAATGTTGGACATCTTTTCAAAATAATGGCTACAATACTCTCTTATGCTGATGGGCACTCCTTCTGCCTACTAATATGTCTGTTTCTTTACAAAAATTGCTAGTTTCTTGATGTGAGATACTGAATTAGTCTTACGCAAGGGGAAAAGGTGAGGAAGCAGGAGAATTTAATCATTTTACACAGAGAATCGATTTATTTCACTCTTGATTTGCTCTTTTGTTGTCCTGTTTGCCCTATCAGCACAGGATGCCAGATTTAAGAGAGTCTATTCATGCTTCACTGTCATTTTTCTTTAAACACTATTAAAGCACTGATATTTAGAAATTCCAATTTAGTTAAAGGTGAAGGTTTCGCTTTTTTAAGTATCTATCTTTAGAAATCAGATGCTTAGGCAGAAACATTAAGGTATGAAAGAGTGGCTGAATGTCAATTTTTGGATTACTGGTCTTTTTGTCTGAACTTTTGATATCTGGCATTTTACACAACTCCCTAAAGAACGTGCTTCCTAAGTGATATTACTGTAGAGAACATGACATAGCTAATTAGCACTAACAGATGAAGTGTTGATTTATCACCAGACATGAAACCTGCTATAGGAAGGAAAAGAAAATATCGATAAATATAAATAAATGCGGGTGATTAGCATTTATAATATTTGTTTTCTTGGTACACACAAAAATACAGATGGAGTTTTGCACAAAGAGCTTATATGAAATGTCTGCACCTGTACTGTGGGGGAGCAAGGAAACAAGAGGTAGCAGATGGGATAGCCACATGGCCTCTTCACCTTCTTTGCTTTCAAGTAAGTGTTTCTGTCACCATTTCCATAGCCCAAATCAGAAGGCATGGCAGGGGAAGGCTACATGAGAGGCCAGAAGAGTATGTGGGTTCAAAATAACAAGGATCCAGTCTGCCTCTGTAATGGAAGGGGTTTGACTGTGCTGCCAGAGCACTGGTTGGAACAGCAGCCACAAAGGGAACTGTGTGTAATTACCCTATAAGCGCTGCTGATGCCTGTAGAGATGGTAACCATGAAAACCTCAATGAGTTGATCTCTAGACTCACAACAAGTAAAAAGCCTTGAATTGTTGTAGCCCAATCCTTACACTAGACATCTAGATTTTGGAGAACAAAGGACCGGGAAAATAAATCCCATTCTTAGTGTAATTTATCCATCTATGCTCCTCCGCAGTCAATGAAGAGAGATGGCCACTGAAAAATGTAATTCATCTCATCCATCTTAAGATGAAATGAATAGCTCTCTGGAGACAGCTATTTCTCTCCACTGACTACAGAGTGAGTTTGGATGACTATCTAAGATTAGGGCTGTATCGTTTTTGATGGCTGAAATAAAATAAGATGAATCTAGGCAAAAATGACTAGAACTTCTAGAAACCCATTTATTTTTCTTTCATCTCAGGTTACCTGCAATCACTAGGAAAAGTACAGATGAGTACATCTTCTCTGCTCATTAATTTTAATTTAATAACACTCCTTACTTAGCCTAATGTAAATTTCTTCAAAGATGCCAAATTCTGTTCAAGTCTAATAAATTTCTACTAACCCTTCAACTCTGTTTAATTTTTGAAATAGATTATTTTAACCCTACGTCATAAATTATGCAGCATTTCAGTTTATTTTAAAAGTCTGAACAGTGGTCCGTGAGATGTAAAATCTCTGTTCATTAATTCTGTGCCACTTTTCCACTTTATCTTTTTACTGTTAATGGCTATTTAAAAGACAAATCTATAGGCACTATCATATTGTAGAGTTAGCATTAAGTAATTAGTAAAAAATGTTATTTTTAGTTCAACAGAAAAGCTTTAGCAGCTTGTTTTTCTTTGCTGGGATAACTTTTGGTTTTAGTTTAGTACATATGCCACCTGGGCCTGTGCTTCCTGCTTCGACAACTGAAGATGTAAATACCTTCCCTCTAACTTGCACAGGGTAACCTGGGATCCAAAGGCACATGGATAAGAATCACTCCACATTCATTCTGCTTAATTGTCTCTCTTTATCTCTCCAGAATAAATGCAAAGGAGATCTGAAGAATGAGTAGGACCTTTGTTGTGCCTTTAGCAGAGCACCCCACACAACTGAATTGACCAGCCAGCAGCACATTAACAGTCCATGGAGCTGGACAGGATTTGGATGAGCAGTATTTCAGGAGAAAGCTTGTGTAGAAGACCACATAGAACAGGTAGTGGGTGTGGAAACTTGAATCTTGGTCTGGTTGATAATCAAAGAGAAGCAATACATCCCTCAGTTATTGGTTCTTAGCAAAGAGTGTTAAAAAAAGTGTTTCAAGTTTTGCTACTTCTAATGTTTTTGACAGAATTATACAAAGTATTGTTGTAAATAACACTACTGATTCGACTGTAAATATGATCATTACTTCACTAGTTAAGATTTGAAAGACACTTCATTGAGTTTAAATGACTGTATATTTTTTTTTTTAATTGAGAATTTGCCGAAGACAGTAGAAAGAAATCGTCTCTGGCATAAGGTCCTGGCCTTTCACTGTGTGCAGTGTTCTGCTAGAACCTCTCAGAAGGGCCATTGTGTCCCTGCTAGCCAGCTGACATGCTGGGGACTTACCTAGCGTGTGTATGAACAGAGAGCTGCAAGGCCTTTCACACCACATTTAATTTTTTAAACTCAGCCCTGTAAACCAGGTCAGGCCCCAGATGCTTTTGCAGGGAGCTGTCAGATGCACATATGGGACGTGCCTGAGGCTATAGAGAAGGTTTCTAAGTTCCTGTGGGCCACCTCAGCAGTTAGAACATGTTGATACTGGTGTCTTGGGGGGTTAACCTCTCCCCCATAATGCTGGTAAATGCTGCACTAACAGTCTCACTAGTTCAAACTTGCTGTTTTCTTTCCTTTTATTTTTTTCTGCTAAAACAGAGCAATTGCCCATAAGTTTTATAGCATCGTGGCTGGTTCTACAGTAGTGTTTATCTAGAAATCACCCCTTCCAGGGCTCAGCTGACATCAGTGATGAAGCAGGTGCACTACATGAGCAAATCTACTTTGGCAGGATAAAGTGTCATTTCAGCTAAAGTTGTGATTCTGCAACAAAATCAGCAATGATAATTCCAGTTTCAGAGGGGGAAAATCAACAAGGTTTGTCAAAGTGATGATAATTTTCAGTCCTCTTAAAGAGCATTGCAGATGACAAAAATATCTTACTTCAGTCCATACTCTGGTTTTATTTTAACTGATGGAATGCCCGCCTTCCTTATAATAGATTTTAGAACTGAAAAGGCCTTGTCTGTCTGACCTGAAAATGTTGCTCTATTGTATTATTATTTTAAGAATTTTGGGCATTAGGGCTGCTGAAGAGCTGGCTTCACCTTCTAGTTTGCTATGTTCTCAATAGAAGAAAGGGTAATTCTGTAATACTAAATCTTTTATGCATAACTCCTAAACCAGAATGTTTTTATCACAAGGAAGACTTGGCAATGATAACTACATAACCTAGTAAATGTGTCTTCATTTAGCCCTGACTTCAGAATGGAAGAGTTTTACTTGTTACTTTAGTCCTACTTGTCAACAGTTGACACAAATTTTGCAGAATTCTGTTAGCCCTAATCAGAATTCATTTGCTTGGTTATGCTTGACAATTTTGTCACCCTTTTACATTTTCTAGAGTTTTGCAGAGTTGTCAGAATGGAAAATCTGCAGCATTGTAGCCTCTAAAGTTCAACAATCATTTGATGCCAGCAAATGTCTATTCTAAATGGCATCTGTTTCCCTTTGAGATTAAAATGGAAGTATCACTTCCAATAATACTTTTTTTATTTACATTTCCCATTCCATCCTTGCATAAAAGTCTAAAGAAAACCTATTATAACATAGAAGTAAATCAGATCAAATTTAAATATAATTTTACTTTCATAATTATATAACTAAGTCTGAAAATTGTGCACAGTACTCAGTGCTATATTAACTCAGTTTAGAAATGAATTAAATTAGATTGAATCAATAATCTGGTTTTCATTTTGCCATGTTGCAAAGACAAAACACAAAACAATGAGCTTATGGTAGTTTCATGCTGATGGATCTGCAGTAGCACTTGACTTGAAATCTTTCATATATGCTCAAATCCCCTAGCAGTGGAAGTGAAGAGTAGAGAGCTCTTGCATGGCTAAAAGGCAATTTTAAGTATTTTTTAAATGGAAGATATGAATGAATACTCAGTTGGGACAACATTTAAATATCCAAGTGCTCCTGACATGCATTAAAAACATGGCTTTTCACAGCTCATTACTTGATTCAATTAAATTATCTATAAAATGTTTTAATTCATTTCCAAAGGCATTGCCAATGCTGTTCCTTATTTCCTGTACAAATACTCATCCCTCCTCATTGTTCTTAAATCTCTTTATAAATAGAGATGCCTTTAATCCTGCATGAATAGCTGAAACAGGAAGAAATTAATACACAGTTTAGAAAGTGATGATGTACCCTCCATAGACCTATTTTTCCCTCCATCTATCCCTATTCCCTATAGTTGTTTCAGAAATTTCTCTGATAGAATTAACTAGTGTTAAGAACTGTAGAAAAGTGAGCCCCCCTTTTGTAAGTAATAAATGTGATGTTACTTTTGTAGCAGCATGACAAATCAGTAATGCAATAGGGGTGAGTAATGAAGAAGGAAGAGGATAAAATGAGAGATTCAGAGATGTTAGACTGTAAATGAACCCAGAATATCAAAAGTATCAGGTGACAGAGCTCAATCTTTTTATTGCATTTTTCTTGTCAGAAAGCTATCCTAAGGACTGAACTTTTCGTGTGATAGCATCAGATTCTAAAATTCTTATTAAAATATAGCTTTCAGTTTCCCAGTATGCACTACTGCAACCTCTTCAGAAGAAAAAAATATTTTCTAATACTCCCTTTAGGCATTCTGAAACAGTTATAATGTAGATATAGCATATCTCTGTAACTATAATGTAGCTAAAGTTTTGCTATGTAACTCCAGGATACATCACTTTAGCCTTTAGCATATTATAAGCACATTTATATATGTGCTTCTGCTCATACATGTCCGTAATGTCAGACTCCCACAAGCACACTGCGGTGGGAAGAAGTGCTCCTGCTTTCCCTTACCTCCCACCTCCGATTGCCTTGACAAACAGGCTGATGTTCATTCAGGTCTATTATTGATACACAGCTCTTACTATATATGTTTCCTACTTAAAGTTTTGCAGTTTTAGCGCAAGCTGTGTTGGGAACATGCTGTCACTTATTTGAAGAGGCTCTGTATTTTTGTGTTGAAAAATTAGTATGCATTGCTTGATTGCTAAATTCAAATATTAATTGGTCTCCTATCAAGAATTAATAGCTAGGATAGAATAATTTAGGAACTATGTGGCCAAACTTTGTCCAAAAACACTGTCAGGAAATTTGTTAGGGGATTCTTGGAAGAATTCTTTCATGGTTAGTCTCCTTTGGCCATTTTAGAAGGGTGTGCTAACTAATTAACTGGTGTTTTACATAGGAACCTTTCAGGACTTTGAGATGTGTACCAGCAGTGAATTTGAGACATGGACTTTTCAGGGGCAGAATTAAATCTCTGGCCAAAGAAAAAAAAAACACCACTATTCAATGCTATATGATAACCTCTTTTGGGGACTATGTAGCCCCTGTTATCCCCCTAACATAGGTCTAGCCTGTACCTACACCTGGATCCAGATCAGTTAATTTTTAACAATCATTAATACTGGTATTTCCAGTATATTTATAGTGTTGTATATTGTGCCAATGTTTGTTTTCCACGAATACCTACTTTCTAATGGAAATAATTTCAGATTTAAGCTTTTGCCAGTCTGTTATGTAGCACGTGAAAGCACTTCCAGTCATCAATTTTCTTAAGACAGATTTTAAAATAAGAAAAATAGCCAATACCAGTGAAATATTTTCTCATAAGTAGTGGGAAGTTTACATCTAAGTCTGCCTTACTTCCTTTACAAGACCAGTTGATCAGTTTTAGCAAATATCACAGAAAATGATGTGACAGGATCAAAGTTCTCCTGCACAGCTGGAGTCAGGGTTGTGTACTCCAAGAACCCAGATCTCTAACACTGAAGTCAGTGATTAAATAGCAAATATATTTTCTAATAAACTGGAATCAACTGCCATTAGCATAAGGCGTGTTTTCTGAAGGAAGTTGGTGGTAGGAAGGAATGTCCTCATGTGTCACTACAGTGTAAAAAAGCATAAAAATCCTTTTCTTCCCAGATATGAAAGACAATAAATAAACAAACAAACCTTTAGGAATTTTATGGTCTTCTATTTACTCAGAACAAGCAAAGGTTTTTCCTTATGGATTAAAAGTTTCCAGATGTTTTAAAGTTTCCAGATGTTTCAAGAGTGTAATGCCAGCCTAAATTCTGATTTGACATCAAAAAGTGGGAAAAAAAAAAAAAGGGGAAGATTAACAACTTTAAAATGGAAGCAAGGGATAAAACATGTTTGTTGGAAACATCATCACACGTTTTAGAAATAAATTATTACTTTTAAATGTCAAACAGATCTCCCTACAAAACTGACTTCTCCCAAAACACTTATAGTTCATACTCACAGACTAAGCCCTGAACATATTACTCAGCTACTTTATGTCTGTTTACCCAGCTACAAGGCTTAGGAGAACAGGAGGTTTTCCAGCCTCTCACCCTTTCTGTTACAGACTGTGTAATTGTTTAATTTGTTTATTCACAATTGTTACAAATCTGTATGGTTTTGATCCTTTACAAAGTTATATCTGCACAGTAGGTCAAAAAGCAGCTTCATTTTCTTTGGCACAGCATATACACTCTGAGTCAAGTAAACCTGGAAAATGGGAAAGGTCACTCTTTCCTCCAGGGCAGCTGGTGGGAAGAAAGCGATACTCGGTACTCGGGTGGTATCAGATCCCAGAGTGCGTTCTTGAAGGAAAAGCACGCTAAACAATTTATCAATATCTAACCAGACTGTACTTTATCACAAACTCTCTCAAGTCTTGTGTTTTTGTATCACAAACTCTCTCAAGTCTTGTGTTTTTGTAGTCATAGCACATTTTGCCATCATCAGTTTTTCCCTCTGTGCTCTGGCTTGCTCCTGCCTCTCTCCAAATACCTCCCTGGCATAAACAGACCAAATAAAAAACATTCCACCTAAATAGCTCCAACCCTTAAGTGATTACACATATGCCTTTTTCTTCTATTTGGAAAATTTTATCTTCTAAGTCTCTGCAGGCATAAGTTCAGGGCAGGGCTATATACACACTGATCTAAGCTGTTCTAAGCTATATTAACTTAATACTAATAAGTATTGAATTTATTTCCTCTTCTTTAAAATAGGCTATTATTTTATTAACTTTGAGCTTCTCATTAAGATGCTGGGCTTTTAAACACCTTTTTACATCCACATCTTTATTGTCTTGCTAAAACAGATATATTTCAAAATCGGTTAGTATTACCAAAAAAAAAAAAAAAAGGATTTATCAAAGGTATTTGTTGGTATTAAAAGATATTTATTGCAGTGCCAACAAACCCCTCATCTTCCTCTGTCATAAAGAGAAATCCATTCTTAGAGAGTAAAGAAATGGTAAAGGCTGGTGGCCTCTCTCCTGTGAAAAGCAATATGTGGCTTTGCTTCTTCTGTGCTGGAGGATGGACTTGGGTCTCCAGTCTCTGTACGTCCCCAGCTCCTAGGTACCTCAGAGCACTACTCTGTTTTTTTTTCCTCTCTTAAGCAGTGAACTGATTCTAACACGATTTTTTCCATCATCGTAAAAGAAGACAGCTTGTCCCTCCAGCTGCTCTCTCCTTTGAAAGTGTTACACAAATTCTTTTCATTGATTCATGTTACCTTGCAGCTTTAGTCAAATGTATATGCTGATACACGCTTGTTCCTCTGACAATTTTGTTTAGTTTAAATAACTCTTCCTTTCCTGTTATATTCCCTCCTAGTACAGAGAATCTCCTCCCAGACTTCGCTATACAAATTGATCCTGCTTATTTGCATCAAATACACATCTTGTTCCCCTTCTCCTTACCTGCTGTTTCAACTTCTTATTTCCAGATGTTAGGAATCATTCCTGCTCCCAACCAACCTGCAACAATATTCACTTAAGGATCTGTGTTGGGAAACCAGTTCACGAGAAAGTAGAAGTTGAGCATTGTAATTCTCTTTAATTTCTGAGGTAAAACAGACTTGAGATCACTCAAAGAGCAAGCAGATAATAATGGCAACACAAGCACACCCACATCTACCTTAGGCCAAATTTTAGCGAAGAACCATCAATGACAGGGAAAAGTTATGATAAGTTAAACCTTGTGGACATTCTGATAAAAAATTCACAGTGAAACTGAAGGTTCTCTGGAATGATAAAGTAATTATCCGTTGTTTTCCATAGGAAGGTGAGAATTTTTTTTAAATCTCCTAGCTATAACCACATAATCTGGTGTAAAGAAACATTCCAGATTTTTCTTCCAAGTGATGAAGACAAATACACATCTCCTACTAGACTTTTTTTATGCCCAGTTTCACATCCGTTTCACAAGCAACAAGTCATCTGCTTCACATTAGTAGTTAAACAGGTACTTAACATTTCTAATGAATGAGCAGCTATCAGAGAAAATAAATTATTATAATACAGCCTAGTGTTTGGAGGATAGAATAATATGACTAAACTTTTTCAGTCATACTACAGCATTAGAACACAAAGCCAATCAAATTTTATGCAAGCACAAAGACGTGTCTGTGTTAGAGCCGTATGAGACTGGCACCACAAACTGCACAACTCTGAATCTATTACAGAATGATGCTCAGAAGTTAATTTTCCCTGTGATGTCGATGTAGGTTAAAAGTGCAAATAAACCTTGCTCAGCAGGAGCCCCACTCATGTACAACTAATAAGAACATTAAAGTTGAACATGTTTGTTTCCATATATTCCTCCTAGATCCTTCTGTCTCTACTGATTGTAGGATATAGGTTATTTCTACCCCTACTATTAACTTCACATAAGCTTGAGTAATCAGGCAGCTTTTTGGGTGAAGGTATATAGCAGTATTTAAAACACTAGCCATTTCAATCTACATCTCTATGAGTTTGTTTTCTATCCATTCTTCGACTAGTTGGTCTCCTAAAGTCAGCTTTGAAAACAGATATGATTCCGGGGAGAATTTCATACAAGAGCCTTCACCGCAGGAATGCAAGACTACTTGTACTGGCTCAACAGAACCTCATTATTTTCTGACAACCCCTTAGGTACACTTGGTTTGAAAACACTGTGAAACAGGTTGCATTTAAATATGTAACAGTAGCTGGAAATGCAAGTTATCCAATTTCAACTCTTTCTGAACAAACTTCATTGAATACTGGAGTGCTGTGTCATCTGCATTTTGAAATCTTTGTGAACTTTACTCCAAAATACAAGAGAACAATTATTTATGATATTGTATCAATCACAGTGTCAAGCAAGAGGAAAGCAGGAGAAAAGGGGAAAAAAAAAAAAAAAAAAAAAACAGGAAACAAAGCTGCAAAGCACATCCTTCTACCTCGAAGCCCATGTCTGCACTTCCAGAATATGTCTTTTCTCAGTAAGAGTATGTCAGCGTTACAGCTTTCCTCAGTCTGATTCAAAGTAAAAGCAACAAAATGTCAGGGCTGGCTAATTTTAGTAGAGGTAAAACTGAATAGTTTTCTTACCTTTTTAATGCCAGTTTTCAGCTTCCAGCTCAGCCTAGATCTGTTCTTCACCCTCCTTTTCCCCTCTCCAAACCTTCACTCCTGCCTATCCCTGCCCTTTTATTAAAAAAAAATAAAAAAACACCAACAGAAAACCCACGTTAACCTGAACTCCTCAGCTCTAGCACTAAACTCAAGCCCCCACATCACTCATAGAACCATACAATGTCCTGAGTTGGAAGAGACCCACAAGGATCATTGAGTCCAACTCCTGTCCCTGCATAGAACAACCCCACAGTTCACACTGTGTGTCTGAGGGTGTTGTCCAGTCTCTTCTTGAACACTGTCAGGCTTGGGGCTGTGACACCTCCCTGGGGAGCCTGTTCCGTGCTCCAGCACCCTCTGGGTGAAGAACCTTTTCCTCATGTCCAACCTAAACCTCCTCTGGCACATCTTCCTGCCATTCCCTCACTTTCTTGACAACTACGAAAGCCAGTATGGGAACACACTGTATGTGTCTGTACATCTGCAGGTAACCTCACTGACCTCCATATCTGGACATCCAAAGCAACATTGCTAAAATGAACTGAAGCGTTTACAAAGATTTTGGATGGGAAAAAAATCACTGAACATTCAAGGCTGCTGGAGTAATTTGTAACTCACTTATAGAAAATAGTTTGTTGAGGGGTTTAAAACGGATTTTTAATCCGTGTCACCCCAAGTTAGTACACCACCCCTTTAACAGCCACTAGCCTGGTTATCTGCTCAACTCATCTGCATACAGCATTTTACTACGTTTTCACATAGCTGGA
The DNA here is from genome assembly GCF_036013475.1 of Columba livia. Classification (NCBI taxonomy): domain Eukaryota; kingdom Metazoa; phylum Chordata; class Aves; order Columbiformes; family Columbidae; genus Columba; species Columba livia. The sequence goes on along the minus strand of NC_088605.1, from coordinate 14,713,761 downwards.
GATTATTTCAGAGATATGAAGTAGTGGAAAATCAAGCTACAAACATGAGATTTCTTCACCTAACTAGACTAATAAAACCTTAAAGATGAAGTTGAAAGAATATAGTTTCTGCTGCGAGTTTATTTTCTAGGTTTCTCTGTATTTGGGCAAATTAATCTTATTAATATTTTGGTTTTAATTTTAGGTTGTCTCTATTGTTAGCCTCATGACTGTTAATATATCTGTCACTAAATCTATATTCCATTACCTTTAAACTTAAAAATAATCTGTATTTTTAATTTTAAAACCCCTCATTATTTATCTAGGGGAGTGTTTGGTTTTTTTAAAGCAATATGAGTTTTATTTATTCAAGATTTCTTTTGAGGGTTAGAAACATAATTCCCTTTTAAAGGAAAGCTGAATCTTGCATAACCACATGATTTTAGGGTTATGGCCTGTTAGAAAGAAATAACACATATTAGAAGACTCACCCATGAGAACTGGCAGCAGTGAGTGCAATGCTGGTCTTTCAATCATCATAACAGAATGTTTGGAATCAAATATATAAAATCAGAATAAAATGTGACAAATATTTCTATCAGTCTCAGTTGTATAACTTTCTGTTTATATGCAGTGTACAAGCCAAATCTAAGTTGGCATAGTCCCTGTAAACCAGAATGAGAAAGAAAGCTGTAGGCAAATATGACTAATACTTGTTTAAGAGCAAAAGCTTCTCTGAATCTCAAAAAAAAGTAATTCTGTTAGAGACAAGATAAACATTATTTCTTATTTTATTTTTCTCTTGTCATATATCTCTAGTGATTATTTAGTAAGCTGTAGAAATGGATTTTTAAAGACAGCAGCATTAACATGTAGAAATGAATAAGATATGTGAGGCTTTGCTGTGCTTCTTCTCGTAATAGAAAACATAGTCACTTCATAAAATAATAATCAGAAGCCATAACTTCTAAGAAAATTGAAGTCACACTCCATCTATCTGTCCATAAGATGATGATGTTTTTCTTACAATATTTAACACCATGATGCCTGGTTGCGGCACACAGCTAAGGAGTTTACTTTTCAGTGATTTCAGTGTGCTTTGAGCTAGGTGCTACAAGAGAATCCCAACAAAATACATTAGGTTATCTGAAACAGATGTATTTGTTGGTTTAGACATTCCATGCACTTACTAAAGTGATTATTTGAGTGTCCAGAAGCAATAATCATTTTCTGGGAAAAATATACTGAAAATATTGAAATTATCCAGATCAGTCTCTTGCATACACAGAGCAGTAGTGGAATGAAGTATTTGCTGGAAGTTAGCTTCCAATCAGCCTTCCTCCAGTAACACTGTTCGCTGCTCTAAGTGAGAAGTTCTCATTTCAAAAAAAAATCATAGAGTCATCTCTCTTTAAAAAAGCTATTTTTTTAGTCACTATTTCATCCCATGCACTTCCAGGAGTCAGTCTGGGCTATTTGAAGTAATCATCTACATTTACACAATGTATGCAGTGGTGAAGTACACTACTGCCCTTTGGTGTGTATTCCTGACACAAATATACATAAACACACTGCCCAAGTAGCTGACTTAACCATTAGATTCAAAGTATCAGACATTGAATTCTTATAAAAGATTTTTAATTAATTTGTCCCCTCAGCAGCCTTATGAGGTTCGAAAATGGCTTGTTATTTGGGAAGGGTTGGCCTTTGGTGGAGGACAATGTTGAATTGTACCCGGTCAGCAGGATGGACCATGTGTACACCGAGAAACATGGGCCAAGATGAAAACAGCTCCAGTAACCGCACAAAAACAGTCTTACATGATCAGCAGTGATACGTAGTCCTTCCGTGTCTTGAAGGACTAAACTTAGAAAAGAAAACTGAAGAACAAAATAAAAAGTTAAAGCCAAAAATGTGACATTAGCATAAGAAGACACTGACACACTCATTTTTCTGTTTTATACTGAAGAACCTGTTCACCTTTTGTTTGTCAAATGCTTTTGATCTCATTTAGTATGGTGGTAGGCATATTTAGCTTTTGTACTACCATGTCAGAAAAATTACCTTTCCCGTAGTATACAGGAGGGAGTTAAAATACATTAATATACAGGATGAGATTAAAATAATTTACAGACTCATTTTAACATATTAAATACATAAAACAAATATGAGTAAAGCAAATGCAAAGCAATAATAAACATATAAAGCTAACCTGTAGGTTTGCTTGCAAAATGGTCAATACATTGTATACAGCTAGACATATTTCCTCTATATTTTAAAAGAGGAATATTACATAAAAGTTAACTCAGAGATGTTTGTATGTAACAACACTAACAGTACATAAGAGACTCTATCAACAGTGACAGACTAATTAGAGGCTCTGTCAGCAAACAATTGCAGACTAACACCCAGTGTTAGTAAGAACACTGCTGGCAATGCTGTATCTTCTCTGTTTTCTACAGATGAGGGATGTGAAAATGCAAAGGCAGTTCAAAAGAGGGCCAAAATAATGAACTAGGGGACAGGAAAAATAAGCCCTATGATATGAGACTTAAAGAGCTCAACTTATAAAATAAGTGCTTGATCACAAATACATGAAATAACTTCTTGATAGTGGGAGGCCTTTGAACCTTGCTGATAATGACATAATAAGATCCAATGACTAGAAATGGAAATTAGACAACTCAACTTCAAAGTAGCCGAAATTTCACAAAAGATGAAATTTCAGAGAAATGACAGTGATTAAATACTTCAACAACTTAGCTTTACTAACACCTTGAGCCTGTAAAGTGAGATTAGATATATTTCTACAAAACAGAATTATTTTCTCTTTTGGAACAAATTCCTTGGCTTGTGATCATGGTATGAAAGGAAGAGTAAGGCTGGAGAATCTTTCTGGGTTTGAACTCTTTGGACTGGATTAATATCAGTCTCATCTTTTACTTCTGAGCCCCAGGGAGACCAAGACTTGCATGCATATCTCCCACATGTTCTGTAGTTCCCCATTAAGATAAGGATTACAAATTTCATGCTTTGGGAATTGTCAAAATGCCTGTAAAGAACTGAAAATAACAGTTTTTCCTCAGCACCTTACTTAGTGCAAAGAGGGCAAGGATTTTTATGTCCCTCAAAAGCAACAGAGTTTAGCTGTGGGGAAGGGTAAGACATGGAGAAGTATGAACCTCTGAGCCTCCCGACTGGTATCCTTTATAAATAAATAAATAAAAATAATTGAATTTGGTGTAGAGAAATAAATTTTCTCTCCAGTGAGAATGGCAGAAACCTCTATGTTTCACAATTTCTGACTTTAAATGAGTAATTCGACTCTCTCCATATCATTGTCACTGCAGAAAACTCACTTTGTTGTTACATGCACTAAACGTTTTTTCCAAGTACTGAAATACTTGGTATTGCCTGATGATCAGTAGTATAAACAAGACCAAACAAGAAGTTCTCATGGTCTTTGACATAATTAATTTTATGTAAATTAATTAAAAGTAATTCATTTTTTAATTGCATTTACCATCTCCCCAGTGTAAAAAAAAGGTGAAATTCATATATATATATATGTACACAAATATGATTCATGTGCCTAAATAGAGCAATTTTACTAACAGAGCACTCCTTTTCCTTTTGCTAGTAAAATATCACATTTCTGCATGTGCTATTACTAATCAATTTCTTATCATTTTTGTGTTCCTATTGCACTTGGAAACGAAGAATGCAAACCAATAAAAACATTTTTGCTGTTTCCTGCCTCAGCCCAAGTGACTCAGTTATTTCTAAGATGGATACTAAGGATTATAGTTTCTTGATAGTGGGAGGCCTTATTACAATATTTTGCCTATGTAATAAACATCTTTAAATATATTTTAACTGTGTGAAAATAATTTTCACCTTTTTAGGCAGAAATATAGTATCCCAGCACCCAGACTTCAAAGACTTAAGGACTTAAGATGGGACACAGAAATGTCATTTATGTTACGGATATTTTTTCTACTGTGAAAATATTTCAAAATTTTATGCAAACTATGTAATCCCACAGATCTGTAGTTGCTTAGATAAACTGAGGTGCAAGTTTCCAGAGTGACTTCTAGGGGAATCTTGCCAGCTGTGACTCTGAGAACTCCCCTCCTAGCAGATTACTCCAGAGTCCTTCAACGTCCTCAGTCCCAACCTTGCAGCAAAGAACTGGGAGATGTGACTTAGGCTGAGTTTCTCAGTGGTCAGAATGCAGGTTTTCCCTTGAGAAATAAGGTACCCAAGGATTTCAGATTCAGAGCTGCTGGTTACCTTGTGTCAGAGCATCCAGTGCGGGTCTCTTCCACACGTGCAGAACCACCATGTAACCCATCATAATCACAGCAGAGATTTTGTCCACCTTCTGTTGAGTTCCCAAAGATGAGAGGTTTCAAATGAAACATTTAGGGTAATAGAACATTTTGATTTTTAAAAAGAAAAAGTGACTACATTTGTTAACAGAAGTCAAAGAGAGCTCTGCTTTGGATAGAGGGCTGTAGAAGGATGAGCACTCTGAAAAGTTAGATTTTTGTCACCTTAGAGTGGTCTCCCATAATTAATGGAAGCTTTTTACCTGAATCCCTTCGTTCCTCATCAGTCAAATTCAGTTAATATCATACCATCACCTCCCAAGGGTGCTGAGAAGTTTTATTATTTCATGTTTATGAAGCACTCAGATACCACAGTGATGATGCCATAGGAAAGTCTGTCAAGACTGTCAAGAAAGTAATTATTCTGTCTTCAAAGCAGGTTTCTAACAACATACACTAAAAAGATGAGGCACGAACTGAACAGTGAAGGAAGAATGAACTGTTTCTGAGCAAATCCCACTCACTGAATGTATTTTTCAAGGCATGCTAATGCTTTTCTTTTTTTTTTTTTCATGTAAATAAAAATTAAACTGTGAAAAAGGGAATCTGAATAAGTTTGCCTGCATAGAAATTATACTATTTCTTTAATTTTGAGTGCTGGCTGTGCAACCCCACAAAGCTCTTCTAATGCTGAATCTTTGTATAATCTTTCAGATATTACAACACATTGTTAGACGTGTTTTACCATATATATTTAATGTATTTAATATAGTACACATCCCGTGTGTTTTAATCTCTATATTTACGTAAATGGGAATCTAGCTACTAAGCTTTACAGTGAATGTATGTTCATTCAGCACATACTTTTATTAACTGAAAGCTTAGTTCTGGTAACCTGTTCAAGGAAATATGACCAACCAATCACAAAATGTTTAAATTGAAAGTACCTACAAAAAGCATAAACATATGCAGAGGTCTTTTTGATGACCATGTGAGTTTTAATGGGTTTCTCTATTTCTAAAATTTATCAAGTCCCATTTGAATTGGTTAAAGTATCACCAGTAAAACTCAGAAGTCTTGGGTCAGACTCAAGCACAGGATATGTTAATTTTGTTAACAAAAAGCTTGAAGATTAAGCTGCAGTCATACACCACAACAGCAGTGCTCAGGAGTCTCTGTCTCAGACACTGACTTAATCTTTCTGAGTAGAACACCAGGTTAGTGCCACTTCTGGTGGAAAACACCTGAACTGGAAATGTGTACAGGAACCCAACAAAAGGTACTCAGTTCTCATACAGACATGCCGCATTACACAAAGGAAAAGATAAGTGATCACCTAGCCAACAGCATCTTGTCTTGGCTCCTGGCTTTTGCTTCCTGCCGAGCTTTGAGTTTAGCATCAGCTCAAAGTTTGTTATGCTGAGGGTGGGCATCACCTTTTGGACTAGTGGCAAGTCCCACCTAACTCCTCCTTTCAACTGCATGCCAGGCCAGAAGCTCATGCTCCTCAGGGTGGTAAAAGGTCGTTAGCCAGCCACTGTCATGGTGATCCTCTGAACTGCACAGGTATAACGTCTAATGAGAACTGTGCATCCATGCTGGACAATGGTAACTCAGTGCTGTATTGATGAACATTGTATTTATGTCTTAAGTACTTGATAATGAGGTACACAACATACTGCTAGGCTAATTTTAACTGCTTGAAAACCCTTCATATGAAATAATTTCAGAGCTTGAATAGGAAGTAAAAATTTAAAAATAATTAAATAGATAGATAGATTATAGATGGATAGATAGATAGATAGATAGATAATAATTTTAAAAAATAAGGCGGGGGGAGGGGGGAGGGGGGCAGGAACCATGCTTCCTATCTCTGCAATTTGGAGCTTGATTTTGTTTTGGAAAAAAATGAAGACAGAATATGACATGTTATTTTAATGCCTGGGGAGTGTGATAGTGACACTGAAACATAGATGAGTGAAAAGATACAGAAAGGCAACTGCTCCAATTGCTCAGTTGTTCCTTCATGCCCCAATTAGACATGAGACATTGAATAAGTTATCTTGTCATATCAGCTGAAATGGAAGAGACAGAAATAAAGTAGTTTTTTTCAAGTTTTTAAAGTCCAAGGAATCAGTAGTGCTTTGCTGGTGCTTTTGGTAATCCCACATTAACAGCACGCAGCCATGCGACAGGGTGCATCCTTCTCCCAAAAGCACGCTTACCTCGATGGGCAATTTCAAAATATTTCACAAATATATCTCTGGGTTTACTTGGAACTTACCATTGAATTCCTTTTCCCCAAACTCTAGCTTGGCCAGAGAGATACTCATTGCAATTCACATCCTTTATTATGCCAAGGAGATTATTTCAGGCACTTTTACCCAAGCCCATATTTGACAGTTGTGTTATTTAAAACCACAAGTTGAGTACAAACAACTATAGCATTTGAAAGGACCTAAGCTGCTAATGATTTGGGCTAAGTTTTTGAATTAGTATATTCTGTTATTCTCAATTCATTAGCATAAAGATCATGGTTATCTTTGTACTTTCTAGAGGTAGCTGAATTGGAATAAAATATGGAGACTATTTTCATTATTCCCCAGGCCTGATAGGTTTTTATTTCTTAATCAGTGTTAAAACTTTCATCTGATTTTAAGCCAAGCTTCCTGGCAGCACAGTGTGCAGATTTAAAATACAGCGAATCTGCAGGGTGGAGAAAGGGTTAATTAGCTTAATATCAATGAAAACTTGATTTGTTACCAGTCAAAACCTGCATCATTTGTTTCAGTAAATTTTTGTACCTCACAGAGAGGTGATTTTGTTATACGCAAATACCACATATCTAGTCAGCTTGGAGGAAAGTGAATGTTTCTAATGAAAAGGAAGAGACCAAAAACAAATTCATAAATTTGACCAAAGTGTGATGTCCTGGTCCAAAAATGGCAAAATTTATTTTGCCAATAATTTTTTTTATATACAATTTAACAAAGTGAAACTTTTTAGCACTTCAAGGGATGATTAGGAAAAAATTAATACTGACCCACACTGGAAATTTACATTCCCTCCAGGTTCCCTGTACAGAGAATGGAAATAGAGCACTTCAGAGGGCATAAAAAGATGCTGCACTGAGTTGTCAAGAAAAAACTCAGTCTCCTTCCATTGACCATAGAGTGAGCAGTCTCCTACCTCATTCATTAAGCTTGTCATCTAAAGCTTAGACTGTACAAATGAAAAAGGTTAAACAGAGTTATCAGCTGAAACAAAGCTAAATACATTATTGTGCAGCAAAATTTCAGCTTTCACTTCTCCAGAAGTAAGCTACTTTTCTTTCATTTTGGCCTGCATTAAGGGTTTTTTTTCTGCTTATTAAAGGTGCCTAGAGCACCTTTCTTATGAGGACAGACTGAGAGAACTGGGTCTGTTCAGCCTGGAGAAGAAAAGGCTGAGAGGCGATCTCATCAATGTTTATAAATATCTCAAAGGTGGATGTCAAGACAATGGGACCAATCTCCTTTCAGTGGTGCCCAATGATAGGATGAGGGGTTACAGGCATAGACTGAAACCTAAGAGGTTCCATCTAAATACGAGGAGAAACATCCTCTCAGTGAGGGTGCCAGAGCACTGGAACAGGCTGCCCAGAGAGGTTGTGGAGTCTCCTTCTCTGGAGACATTCAAAACGACCTGGACACTTCCCTGTGTGATCTGCTCTGGATGAACTTGCTTTAGCAGGTGGGTTGAACTAGATGATCTCCAGAGGTCCCTTCCAACCCCAAGCATTCTGTGATTCTGTGATTTATCATTCAGTCCACCAAAGCTAAACCTATTGTTTTTCCAGCTCTACTGACATTATTTCCCTAACAACTATATGAAACTACAGCAGCAGGAGTACTGCATACTCGTCCTGACAGTAATTAAGCAAATGCTCCCATAAGGCTTCCCTGACATTATGATCATTTTATTTTGCTTGGAAGAAGAACATTTAGATCAAAAAGATACGTTCTGATGTCATTTATATTGGCAGAGTTGATCTATCACTTCAGGCTTTGTGACCTTGATAACACTTAGACATCTTAATACCGCGGTGGTCTCCCTTCAAAAAACAGCAGAGACACACTGTGCACAGAGCTTTCCAACCAGATATGCCAGCCTTATTTACATTAGAAAACACACAGGAGGATTTACTGGTCTGTAGTTTGGCCTTATAAGCAACAATGAAGAATGTTTAAGAAATAAAACCAAGAAGTCAGCAAAATGCATTGTAATTAGAGGGAAATGCTTTGCTTTTCAGTAGTACAAGCAACAGACCACCGAAAAAAAATTGTAAGATATTGAAAAATAACCTTCTATAAAGGTTTAAATATACTTCTATAATGCTACAGGCAGCTTATTATTGCTTCAGGGAAGCAATGCACAATATACATGTTCCATGTACACTAGAAATTCTATTATTATGAACAGAATATATCTATAAAACTATCCATCATCAAAACAGAAGCTAAAAGAAAAAGTGATGGAAAAATTGAATGTTGTGGGGGTTTTTCATCGAGCAAAACACAAAGCCAATGTCTGTCCTAGAGGACACAAACATAAACAATGTATAAATAATATGTCGTGCCCCACCATTTTCTCATTCCAGCTTTCTGCAGCAAAGAATTTGGATGTACCCAGGTAAGACAGAAGATTTCTCCTGAGTATCCATATTCTTACCCCTTGTTATATCCCTTTCACTGACATGGGAAAGGCAACAAGTTTTTATTCCATATATCTCAAAGCTGAGTTTATTCTTCATTCCGTTTTCCCTAGATCCTTCTAAATTGTATTGTAAAAGCTGTCCCTTTGTGTTTACTTTCCCATCATAATTCATCAGCACTCACACACAAAAATAATTATGTTTTTAGAAACTGAGTTTGGTGATTCTGGCATTTCATCCATACCCGTAGTATTTCAAAATGTGAGTGATGTCCCATGTTGTCCTGACTAACAAGATAATTGACTGAAAAGAAAAATAAAAGGTGCAGAAATGAAAGGGAAGTAAAATGGATATCTGAATGTAGGGCTTTTAGTTCTTCATCTAAGAACTAAAGGTTATAAACAGAAAAGGCAACGTCCTTCAAAACAGAAAACACAATGCACAATCCATGCTTCTCCCTGGTAGAGAAAATTATTCCATGTCTATCAAGTTGATTAAAGGGCACTTCTACTGGCCCTATGAAGCCTCAGCTCTTCAATAACATAGGCCTGCAGGAGGAGCTTGCCCCTCAGTTCAAGAAGGACAGGGAACTGCTGGAGAGGGTCCAGCGTAGGGCAACCAAGATGATTAAGGGAGTGGAGCACCTCCCTTATGAAGAAAGGCTGAGGGAGCTGAGGCTCTTTAGTTTGGAGAAGAGGAGACTAAGGGGGGACCTCATTAATGTTTATAAATATATAAAGGGTGAGTGCCATGAGGATGGAGCCAGGCTCTTCTCGGTGGCAAACAATGATAGGACAAGGGGTAATGGGATCAAGCTGGAACACAAGAGGTTCCGCTTAAATTTGAGAAAAAACTTCTTCTCAGTGAGGGTGACAGAGCACAGGAACAGGCTGCCCAGGGAGGTTGTGGAGTCTCCTTCTCTGGAGACATTCAAAACCCGCCTGGACATGTTCCTGTGCGACCTCACCTAGGTGTTCCTGCTCCAGCAGGGGGATTGGACTAGATGATCTTTTGAGGTCCCTTCCAATCCCAAACATACTGTGATACTGTGATACTGTGACAGGAGAGCAACCTCCAAAGTTCACAAGAGCTCACAGCTCCAGGCTGCCCAGTGTGTGTGTGCATGGAGCCTGTCCCGCGGGCAGGCTGAGCGCCAAGGCAGCCACGCGGCGGGAAGCTTGCAGGAGGTGAATCACGCTGTGTTCACATCTGCCTTGGGATGCTGCTCTTCCAGACATACAAAGACACGGCCATTGAGTCCCTCCCCTGTAAATGAGACATTTTCCTACAGTGAACAGCTTGGATATTAGAGCAGCAATGTACCATTTACTGAAAGCAAAGTAATATTGATATAAATCATAATGTTAAAAGAACTTTTTCTAAAGAAAAGAGACTTTGAGGGAGTTTAGCAGCTAACCACTTCAAGATGTTGAGAAATTTTCTGAGGAAGTGAAATTTCTGATTGAAATAGCTCCATGTTTACAAATTTAAGCTTTTGTCAATGTCTGTTGCTCTGGGATGACAACTACACAAAGAAATTTTGAGACTGTTTCACTCCACAGCAGCATCATGAACCTTGCTGTTCAGCATTAAAAATATATATATATTTGTCACAAATACTTTTGTGTGGTCCATAAATTCATTAAGGAATGTTTGTTCCCTTGGAATCAAATACTGCTTTTATAGATGCTACCTATGCGAATTCTCTGAGCATAGTCTGGAAAAAAAAAAAGAGTTTAATTTCAGAAATATCGAAATAAACTGGTTTGAAACGGTTGACTTTTATTCCCGCTTTTTTTTTCAGCCTAACTATTTGTGGGATGCAGTGGTGACAGTCTGTAAGTAGACGTGGGTCAGCTGAAAACACAGCACCTAATCACAGATTCACAAACACGGCACAAAAGATACAATCCCACCAGGAACTGCCTCACAGCTCCAGAACTTTCTGTTCTGTAAAACAAGAGCAGGGACAGGCTTCTGAAACAAAAACAAAAGTCAAGTTAACATTTCTTCAGTCGTATGAAACCTTGAACAGAAAGCAAGAAGAGAGGATGAAGAGCTGTGGAGGCGCTCCTGCAAAATGTAACCAGAAATGTCCATCCTGCAAGGGGCGGTATTAGTGCCATCATGCCATCATTGTTCCTCTGTAAAATCTCTTCCTAATAATCCCTGTAGTTGCTCTCCCTCAGCAGGAGACCTGAGGCTGCCCATAGCACATAAGAAAAGAAAGAAGAAAAATGAATTTGCAGGTTGCTTTCAAAGGAAAATCATAGTGTTCATATTCACTCTCTAAAAGAACAATTAAACAGAACAGTAGGAGTCCTGCTGACTCCAGTTAATGCTAAATCAGGATTCTGTATTTTTGCAGTGTATAATTATAATTTTGTCCATCTGCCATAATGATGGCTCCATGCAACATTTTAATTATAATATTTTATTTATACAAACAGTACTGTAAATGCTGTGGCTTCAAATGTTTGCATTAAAAATCTCAAATAAAAACATAACATGCTTTCCAAAAACAGTCAAAATATCTACAGGTTTGTGGGCCATATGCTGAACTAATGGAGAACTGAAATTACTTATTCCATTTTTAAATGATTTCTTGCATGTAGAGCAGATTTTTCAGACAAAATACCCTTTTTTCCTGAGAAATACAAGCCTGAACAAAGCTGCTGTTGGGAGAGTCAGCTTATAACAGAGGTATGAAAATGAAAATATGGAAATTCCATTACAAGGATTTATTGGGGCTGCACTGTGAGTGCCCCATGCATGCTAATTTCTGGGCTTCAAGTGCTGCCATGCTCTTATGCTGGACACCATTCCTCATTTTGTACCGTGGACAGATGTTTTCAGGCTGTACAGCTTGCCCCCACAACAACATCTTTTTTACAAAATGTTATTTTTAATAGAAAATATATATTTACTAAAGTATATATTTTTAGAAATCACATGCATCTTCTCTATTTACACATGGATTTTATGTTTCAAAATACAAGGAAAAAATTCTTCGTGTTCTACATAGTAGTCCCATACACAGGTACAAAATTCTACTGAAATCCCTTGAAACCATAGTGTAAGAAAAAGCACATTGTTCCTGAAATATTAATTTCTTTTCAGAAGTAGATAATTAAAATACTTAAACATATCTTAAAATAATTTATAAGCCCTTGGAAAAGCCTGATAAGATGAGAAAATTTAAAATCAGGAGGAATAATTTTCCCCCATTAAAATTAAGCAGGAGCCTACTGAAATTAATTTATTTTGCCCATGCTAAGATTTTAAATGGTGATTGCCACAGAGACAGAGTTGTTGGATATGGGTTACAGCAGACAGGAGCATGAGAGAATGTTCTGTGTCTTATTTCGCTTTGAGGCAGATTCAGAGAGAGGAAACAACAGGCACCCACCGGTCAGGTCTCGTAGTGCTGATTGGTGCCTGGACATGTGGTAGCCGTCCACAGGAAGCCCATCAAAAACCTGCAGAATACTTTACCACTTACACTATTTCAACTTATCAGTATCACTGACCTTCAGATAGCTTCACGAAGCTTTTAAAAAAGCTGAACAAAAGTTGCTTTACAGGGGAAACCACCTTGGCGTTGTGCTAGCTTCAAACCCACGCGCCCTGAAGGAAAGCATCTGTGAGTTGCCCTTGTTTTTTTCCTATGCTCTTCTGCTTTTAAAAGGCTTCTGCTGAAGAAAATAGTTTTAACCAAGGGATTATCTTGTGTTTTGGAGTCTTCTTTGCTCTAACAGATTCATACTATGAGTTGAAATGTGTGGATTGCATGGGACGCAGGTCCTAGATACAAGCTGCCACCTTGGGCAGCCTTAGGGCACACAGCAAAAGCTCCTTCCTCCCATTTTAAACTGTTTCCTTTACTTCTTCCTTCAGCAAACCAACAGACCCTCTACCAAAAAACTTGGCCTCTTTTGCCTAATTCCAGTGTACAGGATTTCTGTGTTGCTGATTTATGTTTCTGGCTAGATGTAACGTATTAGGACTGCATTATAAAGTTACACTTAATAAACCAGCACAAATACTTTCCTAAATAACTGTCTTTACAGAGAAATTTGGCAGCTCCTATTAGAGATGTATTTTGTTACTTTGAAGCTTCTGGTTGCCTTTCTGGCAAGAGAAGGAATCAAATTAATGTGCTATTAAAATAAATTGAGCAACATGCTAATTATTGCCAGAAACAAATTAGTGAAACCAGATTGTATTATTTCGATCAGATAAATAAGTACTTCCTCCTCCATGTGACTGTCTTCTGTTGTTGTGAAGACAGGCTTTGAAAATAATTTTGACAATGCCGTTTGACAACTGCTTCATGCTTGCTGGTAAAATGAGTGCTTCTGTTTCTGCCACTGTTCCCTCTTGCACTAAATACAATTGGCCTGGTACTACAAAGCACTTCAAAAGGAAATAGAGCAGGATACAGGCAGCATAAAAACTAAGCTTCCCAAAATTGCCTGCACCTTAACTATAATCTCACAACTGATTTTCTGAACCAAACATCCAGTAGTGTCTACAGCGACTTTCGTCTATTTCCACTAAATTTTATTGTGAGAATACAGACAGCTGAATGAGCGTGGATAACTGGCGTGAAGTTACATGATGTCTCTGCAGTGCCGTAGTCTCTGCACAAACATCTGGCTCCTGGTAGACATTTTTATCTATGTATAGGAATTGACATAAAAGGCAGGTTGAGTTAATTATTTACAGAACTGAAACCAAATTCTTCAGTTCTTCCAGTGGTGCTTGGCTAGGAATCTGGCTGTGCTGTGAGCTGGATTTTCAAATCTGGTTTCCAGAAGTGTCTAAATGATTTAGAAGCTTATGTCCTATTTCCAGTGGCAAATTATGTGCTTGCTAACTCACCTTTGATTGGGGAATAAAGTAATATTTTTTCTGCAACAATGCCATGTAGGTTTTGTTTTGGTTATTTTCTGTTGGGTTTAGGGTTGTTTGTTAAGAAAACTTCAGATGTCCTGCAAAAGCTGTAGATTTTCTTCTAATTCAAATAATAGTGGTGTAAAACCTTAAAGCCCAAACTAGCATGTACTGTCTAGGAAGCTGTTCAAAGAAAAAACTGGCACTAACTGTCCATGTGATCAGACAGTGATCTTACTCAGGGCCAAACCAGAACATCTCTGCCCAGTGTTTTTTTAGGAATTGGGTCACCCCACGGATGTCGTAGGTTCCCATGACTTGCTCCATTCTGTTATTTGGACAAAAAACTCACAAAACTTCCAGCAGAGGCCTGAAATCTGTTTGGGTTATATATCCTTTGTCTGAAAGTAAAAGCCTCAGGAAATCTGCTCCATTTCCAGGAAATCTGCTGTTTTTTTCAGGAAATCTGTTGCATTTTGTGCTACAGAGCTACAACAAAACAATGCTATATGTTTTCACATTTTTTAATTCTGACTTTCATTCTGAAATTTCATTCAAGTAGCAATATTTGAAAGTTTTTGATCAGTTTTCAATGTTCACGACAAATAATACTTGTCTGGGTTTTTAACCATGCTTCTATGTTGACTGTAGTTATTTTTTCAGACAGCACATAAAAGCTAATTCTCATTTTCTTGTTACACTTAGTTATGCTTTTTACAAACTGTTAGTGGCTTAGGGTCTTTGATTTTCCTTCCTTCTTTTTAAGTTGAATGGGAGGACCCCATCCAAGCCTGGTTTAGAGGAGAGTTGATTTTGTTGGTTATTTTGACTAAGATGGTGCTCTTAGGACAGGGAGTTTTCTGGCATATGCCCCTGCATCAGTTTGCTTGGCAAGAGTCATCTGCACTGCAGGGTTTTAGCCAAGAGAAACAAACATTCTCCTTGATGCCTGCACAATGTGCTGGAGAAAGGCAGTGGAAAGCCCATCATGAGTTCCCAGCATTTCAGTCGCCTGCAAAAGATTTTTGTGGTCCTGCTGAAAAGCAGACAGGGAGCTACAGTTTGTTGATTGTCACTCGTTCCCCTTTTAATCCGTGGAACATCAACATTTACAATCTGGGCCAAGTTTACTGCTCTAAATGTTTGCAAAAGCTTTTCTTAATCAATGACAGACATGTCTGGTAATTTGACTAACTGTATTTATTCCAAGAATTTTATTTCCAAAGGCCCCCAAGCCCACAATAAAGGCAGCCACCCAAATTCAGTAGGTGTAGACTGCCAAAAAAGTGTCTTATCACGAGAGTTGCACAGGGCAAACTTTGTATAGTGTTACTACTCTGCTGTTACTTCTGTGCTCCAGCTAGATTTAGTTACAAGAAATGAGGTATTTCTGTGAACTAGCTGAATAGGATTCAGGTGACCTGTTAGCTAAGTTCTCCCTGGCATCTTTCTCAGTTGAATCTGCTAATGTTTTTGAAACCTTCTCCCTACTTCATCTTACATCCCCTCTACTGACAACCTCAGTGTTTCAATACTATCAAAGCTAGCCTTGGAAAAGTTGTAAGGTTTTCATGTGAGCTTTCTCTTTTTGTCCTCTTTCTAATTTAGAAGTCGTACTTCTAAGCTCCATTCTACACCAGAATGCCTAGAAATATTTCAAAAAACAGATTATTACAGGCCTCCATGTAATTATGAAATTCCTAGTAAACACACAATTTACAGTATTGTGAGCTACTGGTAATTTTTGGAATTACTGTAAATTTATAATTTTGCTCATGCTACCCTTTTTTTAATATTTTGAAGACAAGTTTAAGAAGTTCAAAGACCCTAACACAGAAAATGTGGGCCAAAATTTTCATAAATTATTCTTTTGATCCTATATCTCACATTCAAGACACAATTTTCAGGTAGCTTTCTTCAGAATATTAAGCTCTTTCCAGATATCTGAAACATAATGTCCAGTATTTAAGGCAGGAAAAATAAGTTTTCTTATTATGAGGTAAGAGAAATCAACGCTCTCTGGTGAATTTTTTAAAAGGCAGCCATTTAGACAAAAGCACTGTTTCTTGCACATCTTCCAGAATATTTGTTCTGTCTTAATTTTTAAAAGTATTTAAGGAATCATTTTTCCAGTCAGATGTCTGTCTGCTTCTACCATTACTGTTTACTGTAAATCGCAAGCCACCATGGGCTATTTCTGCTATCACAAACACGTTATTGTGATTTCAGATGAAGAGGGACCTGCCATAGAAATTTACCAGGAATTTCACAAACACTGAATAAAAATAATCAGTACAGAAAAACAGCAGGAGAAAATTAACTCCAGAAGAATAAAACATTTTGGTTCACTACAGATATCATTCAGCAATAGCTAAAATTGGGTTAAGGCATTTTGAACTAAACTGAATCTGCACACACCCCAGTAAATAGAAAGCTTAAGAAATTGTGTGTGAATTTAAGGCCAATTTTAAATGAAAATGTAAAACAGGGTGAGAATAGCAGAAAGCACAGAAATATTGGTATATGTAAAGCTGCAAGGTCCTGCCATTTGGCAAGTAGCTGCACATTAGGAGAGAAGACAATAAGACTATTTTTTGCTCTCACTATATTTATTAAGCTGAAAGAAAGTAATGGCACTGGACTGTAATAGAGATAAAGAAAATGGAAAAGTTATAAATTCCATTTTTTGTTCAAATTATGGGACTACTAAGGCTTCTATTAGGAAATATCAGGCAGAGACAAGCAGACAATTGGAAACTTGATTGAGCCATCTACATAAAAGACCTGGCAATACAATAGCTGACAAGTCTGAAATGGCCTTTAAAATTTTAGACATTTTAGAATTTAGAATTTTAGACTGCAAAACCAAGCTTTTAAAAAGTGTGTGTTTGTGTATGTACATATATATTTTAATTCTCTCATTTGTGACCAAGGCATTTCACAGACCCCTAATGTTTAGATTTGGGTTTCAGAGATTCTTCTCAAAATTTATGCTTGGTTTGTAAAACCTAAATCTCACTTCACAAATTCTCACAAACACAGATCTATGTGTACAAATTCCATTACTGACCGCACAGATGGTAGTGGTAGAACAATGTATGCATAAATGAAAACTTGTTCACATACAAACGGAGATTTCATTAAGGACACCTTTAAAAATATGACTATGCTATACACTTTGTGATGCTAGTCACAGTCATCATCACATCTTCAAACAGACTAACTCCTGTCAAAACTGCAAAACTGAAACATTTTCACTGGAAAATAGATGATACCTCAAATTAAGTTATTTTCTAGTTTAGCAAAAAGTATACAGAAGAAAAAAGAAGGAAAAAAATGCATGCATCTAGATTTTTAAGACTCTAAATAAACACTACATTTACTTTTTTGATCACAGACTCTTCTGAAAATTTGCATTTCCATGAACAAGGAATAAGTACTGTACCTGAATGTTTGCCAGCCTCTCTTTGGCATTCTATACTTGGCTGTTACTGCATTTGATTATTGATGTTAATGTTATGCTTCACTCACTGTGAAGGTTACATGGCAGTCTCAGAGTCTTTGCTCATCTATCTGTTAGTACCTTCTTTTGTCTTTTCTGAAGCTGCCCTCTCCTGTTCTATCTCCTAGTTCTCAAATCACCACTCTGGGATGATTGTTGAAGAATGTCCTTAACTTCACTACACTTACCTCTAGTATTCAGAGATAAACCTCATCTGTCTTTGTAGTAGAATAGTTCAGGGATTTCAAAGAAGGCAGAAGTGCCACCAGCCTGATGCTAGTTATACAATGCCAGTGCTGGTGCTGATGGGATGTAGGGAGGCAGTGAAGCCAGGAACAAACTTTTAATACACATATGCAATCTCGAGCAGACCTCGAGAGAAGGGAAACCTATGAATCTTCCAGTATCTGGGAAAAATAGCTGCAGCACTCTAGAGTTAGCTTGTAGGAACCTCTAATATTAACAGTCTAGATGGACAACAAAGTCTAGTCTTCATTTTGAAGCCAGCTAAAATACAATGAATGTAAGTCCAGTCATTTATCCAGGGTCATATAGGGATTGAGCAGCATATCCCAGCAAGAAATGCAAGCTTTCCAAATTCCACTCTGATGTCTTTCACTGAGAAATACTGCCTCCTGTGTTTTTTTCCAATAAGGACATTTGCAGATAAGGTTTTTCAAAGCAGTTCCAGAGCCATATATTAGTTCTAAGAATATGTTTTAAACAACCTGGGGGCAACGGATGTTTCCATTGGTAATAAATGGACTTTAAAATAATTATTGTGTCACAAATCATCACTGAAAATATTTCTCATGTATAAGCATCCAAACTGAACAACTCATCTAGGAGATGAGGTCAATGACTTTTCATTTACTTTATGTGTGCATTTTCCTTGCATACTTTTCCAAATTTATATCTGCCTCTTGCAAAAAAAAAAAAAAAAATATTAAGACAGAACTGAGAGGCAATGACTGAAAAGGAGTTCTGTGTTTGCTGTTCAGATGCTTTTCCCGAAGGAAATCTAATTCTCTAATAAGGTGGCCCATCTTTCTTCTACTGTGAGACATCTTTCCTCTTACCCATAGTGAGTATCTGAACTTCCACTACCTCACACTGGTTATATTGGTGTTGCATAGTTGTACCACTGCAGTCTCTCTGTTTTCATTTTATGGGGGCTTTGCTTCTGGGTAGCATCAGAAAATCACTGTCCATTTGCTGCTCTTAGCAATCCCCACCCTCTTCTGTAGTCAACATCTAACAGCATATTGACTGCCTGGAAGTGCTGTGTGCTACATCATGATTCAACAGCACATACAGAAAGGAAATATTCAGCACTGAAATTCATTCCCTTTGTTGTAGACCAAGTCAGTAATAAGGAACAGAGCAACTCAAATGCTGCCAGGAATGTATTTTTTGTTTCAAAACATGCCTTAGGTAATGGAGAGGAATTACTAAAATTGGCAATGGAAAACAACTCCCTAAATTAGTCTTTGGTTTTAGAACTTTGTCTCAGACTTTCCATAGCTTTACTTTCTTCCTCCTTTATATTTCTCCTGCCCTACCTTTCACCTCTCTTCCCACATTGCCTCTTCTCCATGCATTTTTCTGTTTCTTCCAGTGCTACCAAATGATAGGGGCCACCATGTAGAGCCTGCCTTTAAAGACACTTTATGGCTTTAACAGCTCCTCTGACTACTAACATGAAAATGTATTTTTAAAAGTTGGAAAGCTTGCATTTGCTATCAGTGGACAAACCACTGAATGGCTGAGGTTGAAAGAGACCTCTGGACATCAGCTAGTCCAGCCTCCCTGCTCAAGCAGGATCAGCTAGAACAGGTTGATCAGGGTTTTGTCCAGTGGAGTTCTGAATATCTCCGAGGATGGAGAATCCACGTTTCTGGACAAACTGTGCCAGGACTTGACCATTCTCAGGGTAAGGAAGTTTTTTCTTATGTTTAAATGGAATTTTCTGCATTTTGGTGTGTGCCCTGTGCCTCTTGCCCTGTCACTGCACACCACTGAGAAGAGCCTGGCTTCCTCTTTACTCTCTTCCATCAGGTAGTTGTAACATTGATTAAGATCCCCCCAAGCCTTCTTTTCTCCAGACTGAACAGTCCCAGTTCTCTCAGGCTTTCGTAGTAGGAAAGATGCTCTCATCCCTTACTCACCTTTGTCACTGATCACAACTCTCTAGGCCTGGCCATTCAGTAAGTTTTCAATCCTCATTGCCCATTGCTCTAACTCACAGTCAGCTTGTCTATGAGAATGAGTCATAAACATATATTCAAACCCTCTTATGCTGCAGCTCTTTCTTCCTGTTCTTTTTACATTCTTCTAATAGCATGTTAGAAGGGATGTTATCACATTCCCATACATACTTTAGTGCCCATGACGTTCCCAGAGTCGAGGAAGGTTTGTTTGTTTGGATGGAGGAATCCACACTGTGACTGGTGCAGGAGCTCTGCGGTTCAGAAGGCAGTAATAGTTGAGCCTCTAACTTTGCTTCATTTATTGAAATTTGCTAATGAGTAATTTCCTCCCAGGGACACACCTACATTTCACTTTTTTCATGTGTTGGCTCCATGGTAGAACTGAAATTCACAGGGAATGTAAGGGAGGTGATGTAATTTCTTAGTTACAGGCTTATAAACCCCCGAGGTTTTGCATGTCACAGAGGCTACAACTGAAGCTGTATTTCAGAAGACAATATTTTCAGCAGCAGCAGCAGCAGCAAGGGGTTGTGGCCTGGGAATGGGGGGATTGTCGGTGTTCTTTTTCAGCTATGGTACTCCTTTGTTCAGCCTCAGGTCCATCAGTCAGTCTCACCTCATGAGATTTCCACAAAGACCAGGGGACCTGCAGCTTCTGCTTACCACCCCAGCAGAAATGATAGACTTCTGTGAAAAATATTTTTTCTGTGGAAAAACTCTTTCTGTACTTCTTTTGCTGTTGTTGTTATTTTAGGCATTCCAGACACCAAAAAAATGTTACTACAGAAACACCCTGTAGCTACCAGATCTTTTAAAGAAATAGCTAACTTAGCATAAACTAGTTAACTCACTTCTGATAGTAACTCACCCACAGCAGCTCACTGCTCAGTAAAACCATGCACTGGAATATTTACTCCCATGAGCAGGCAAGGCTTGTAGCTCTCAATTTAAAACTAGCTTGGGGGGGATTCACCTGGGCTTAAGTCCCTCTACAAACTCGAGTAAAAATATGCAGTTAGGTTTTATACACAGAGTGGAGGGTTGAATTTGTAGGTGTGTAGGAGCACTAGCGTAATGGCTTAGCACAAAGTCATGTTCGGGCAGGTAACTCTGGTCAACTCTTTACAGTGAAATAAGAGTTGCTTATATGATAACCAAAATCAGGTCACTCTGTCTGAAAAATTATGCCTATGGTATACTTGCAGATTTGTTTCTTGTTCAGCTGGAGAAAGGGAGGCTTTTTCAATTCTCAGAGCTCAGACCTAGTTATATGAGAAAACCCCATAAATACCCATTTTCTGGGGTACCACAGAAAATACGATGCATGTTTTAGGAAGTCAGACTTTCACAGGGCACTGAACAAGAAGGAAATTTAGAAAATTAAGAACCATTCTTGACCTCATGCCAGTTTTTTCAGATATATACTTTGTTGTAGCTTTTATAGATATCAAATATGTAGCTAGTCAGCTCTCCATCCTAGCTTACCTACCTTTTTGAGACTTACTTATCAATGGCAGGACTCACCCAATGTGAGTCTATAATTTTGAAGGTTTTTAAAAAAAAATCCAAAATTATAATTATGCATTAATTTAGACCACGACACACAACTTTCTATAAATACAGAAAATCAGTAAACACTGAATGAACTACTGTAGTCCCTAGATCTGCTGGCAATAAAACACATGCCTGTGAGCCTGACCAGTATCATTCTTGTGAAAAAAATACCCATGTGGAAAAAAACCTGTGTGTATAAAGTCATTTTGCATTTGTATAATATTATCAGTTATACTTCGTAAAATAATACAAAAGCACATAAGATGTACATATGCCTTTCTCTCCTGCCATAAGAAAAACAAAGCCATTTATTCCTTCTAACTTGGAAATAATTTGGAAATAAATACCTAAACACCTTTAAATTCATGAGCTTAAACTATGCTAAAGTCAACATTCACTTTCATTCTAAAGCAAAGTCGTTTCCAAAATCTCTCAAAACCTTGCCCCAGTCAGTACTCTAGCACAAAAAGTAAAGGCATAACCCGGTATTCCTGACATTTTTAACTAAGACCATGAAGGAAAAGAATGTCTAAAATGGTACTGTCTTTGTACATCATAAAATATCATCAAAGAGAACAAACAACCCTTGTGGTTCACCCTTCCAAATACCGTCACTCTGTGGGTGCAGTATGGAAATGGGGTTAACACCGAGTTTCTGGAACAGTGCACTCGTCCTCTTTTCTGTTTTTTCATTTCATTTTCTCACAAAGCTAGCCAGAGGGAAAGAGCGTGTGGCTACTATTATCTTCTTCAAGGTCTTATAACAGCCATGCAATGTATCACTTTAAAAATATGTTTTTTAAATGAACAAGTTGCCCCCGAGCCTGAAGACTTATGAAACCTCCCATGTTAGATAAAGCCACCACTTTCGGTTTCGGCTACAGCCCCTGCTGTGACTGCTCTTTTGAAGTGTTCACAGGTAGGGGCAGCTCAGCAGAGAAAGCCCTGCTGTTTTAAACCAAGGAGCCTGAACCCAGAGAGATTACTTTCCCCTTGTTCTGGAAAAACTCCTGCTGATCTGCAGGCAGAGGTATTCATATAAGAGAGTGAGAGGTACACAAGAAATATTGCAATTGATTAAATGGCATTTTGCATGGAGAAGAGGCTCAAATTTAATCTAAGGTCTTTGCACCTAATTGTAACATAGCTATAAACTGAATTTTAACCTGTGTTTTAAGGCTGTTGCCTTACCTTTGCTATGGGAGTGAATTTTTAACTACACCTGAGACTGAAGATGTTTTGGTATCACTTGCTTTTGAAGTAGATACAGAGGTGTCTCCTAGCAATGAGAAACAAGTCTTTAAGTCAAGTTCCAACTAAGCTACAGCAAATTTAAAGCCAATGTTTTGAGACAGCAGGCTTCTTTGTCTGCAGGGAGGAGTGTCAAACCCAGCTGTGAGTATTTCAAAGGCATAGATGCCACAGCTGGAACTAGAGCTAGAATTAAGATGCCAGCTTCAACATACACAAGGTTTTGTGATCCAAAAGCTTCCAGCATCAGTTTTATGGATGTACACATTTTAATAAATTAGATGCCATCTATAATACTAATTTGCAATTTTAAATACAGCTACACTCTAAAAAATTATTTAGATAAAGTAGACATTTTAGCATTTGTGAATTATTTACATTTGTCAGAGGCCTTCCTTTCCAAAGGATCACGAATATACCTATTCTAGTTTTGTAAGGTGCTGAAAATAAGATTTGCCTTTATTACTGTGTCAGGTAGAACTGTTAAAAATACTGAGGAATGACTTCACAACCCAGGCAAGTAGAGTGTTCACTGCAAAAAGGCCAGTGCTAGATAGAGAAATAGCATCATTCCCCAGACTTTGTTCAGAAACAACCCAAACACTTCAAGCACACAGCTTGGCACCTGGAGAGCTAAGAGCAAGACTGCAGCTTTTACCACCCTGTAACTGTGGGAAGGCAGGTGAGAACGAGCTGCTCACCACAGAGACACTGCATTCGGGGAAAGCTCAGTTCACACTGGGGAAAAGCACAGATATAATTAATAGTGCCAAAAAAACAATGTCCCTGTGATACAGTTTTTAAACAGTGTTTTCTAGATTAATTCACAGATCCTCTGTCTTATCCCTGATGCACAGGTACACAGTTCTGTCATTCTCCTTTCCTTCTGAGTCTGGAGTATAAAGAGAGGAACTAGGCACGGGCAAGGGACACAAAAGGAAACTCCCTGCTAGTCCATTTTCTACAGGAGGTGTTAAGCCAACAGAAGGAGTGGAAAAGTATCTTAAGAACAGGGGTTTTGGGGGCTGTCAATTCAATTTTTTGGTCATGGGTCTTATTGCCTCTGAAATGAAGCTCTACTTTTAAGAGTTTGCCTATGTATTTTTAATGAAAAATCTAAGTCAATAATTTACAGCCCTGCTGATGAAAAGGTCTCTTAAAAATACTCCTTAAAATTTCCTTGATGAAATAGCTTTATTTTACTTTGTCTTAAGTATTTGGTGAAAAAGCATTCCGGTTTATTTGGCTTTATTTATATGTTTCCTTTCCTTCAGAAATCAAATGAAAAGAAGACAAAAAAAGTAGAGAATGGGGTGAAATCAGGAAGAAAAACTAAATTAAACTGGAGGGAGCTTGATGCTTCCTGAGGCTCTTTCTCCATTGTCATTACATCTCCCAATTCCTCCCTTCCTCCTGTGGCCAAGAGACAATACTTCATTTACTAGCCTGCAATAAGGAGCAATACAGTGTCTGCTATCTGGCCAGCCTGGAATTACTGTCAATTAAGCTGCACTGTGCAAGAGACATACTGGGGTTTGCATTCTGTCTACAGCTATGAAGCTTTTTCAGTCTTTTTAACAAGGACAGTACAATGTCTTTGGAGGGATTATATGCTTGCCCTTTTTTTACTGTGACTTAAAGTATAATAGAAAGCTATGGACTAAATATAATGCTGTAATTAACTGCAGTGGCTCAGCTGATGTTATTAACCATGAGTGTGTAACTCAAGTGGCTTCTGAATAGCCGCAAAGGCCCACGAGTGAAATACAGCTCTGCATTCACTTCATAGCCATCTGTTATTATTAAAGTAGGTTGGATTTTCCAGTTAATACTGAAAGTTTTAATGTAAAGCATCACTATGAGACATTGGGAAATGCTTTTTTAGATGGTCCATGATTGGGAGAGTGGGCAAAAATTCTAATACTTTGGTACTAAACATTAACGTTATTTTACTATGTCAAAGCAAAGGCATGTTTGTAATGCTGATTACCCATTTTTTTCCCAATGTAATATTATCTTTCATTTTAATTCTTCATTCTGAGCAGTTTATATACATCCAACATAACTACAGCCTGCATTAGGGAGGAGTG